>NC_058523.1:164840688-165465688 GCF_904849725.1 Hordeum vulgare subsp. vulgare
ACCACATTGGTGGCCATGGGTGTCTTCATTGGTTTAGCATTTGTCATATCAAATTTCTCAAGAATGTCCTTGAGATACTTAGTTTGAGACAAGAAAATCCCTTCTTGAAATTGTTGTATTTGAAAACCAAGAAAGAACTTCAAGTCCGTGTTGAGTGACATCTCAAAGGTCTTGGTCATGGAGGCCGCAAACTTCTTGCACAAATGGATGTTAGGAGAACCAAAAATGATGTCATCTACATAGATTTGGCATAAGATCAAATCACCATTTTCCCTCTTAGTAAAAAGTGTGGGATCAATCACCCCCACCACAAAGCCATCATCTAGTAGGAACTTCTTAAGATGATCGTACCAAGCACGGGGTGCTTGTTTAAGACCATAAAGTGCCTTGTGAAGTTTATATACATGGTCTTTGTGACGAGGGTCAACAAACCCAGGTGGTTGTGATACATATACCTCTTCTTGTAGAGGACCGTTAAGAAAAACACTTTTCACATCCATTTGATGGAAGGTAAAACCATTGAAAGCAGCATAGGCCAATAAAATGTGAATGGACTCAAGACGAGCAACAGGGGCGAAAGTTTCACCAAAGTCCAAACCTTCAACTTGGGAGTACCCCTGTGCTACTAACCTTGCCTTGTTGCGTAGAACAGTCTCGTTCTCATCTTCCTTGTTCTTGAAAATCCATTTAGTTCCAATAACATTATGTTCCTCAGTTGTTCGTTCTACCAATGACCATACTTCATTGCGTGTGAAACTGTTTAGCTCTTCTTGCATGGAAAGTAGCCAGTCATTGTCACATAGTGCATCCTGAACCCTGTGTGGCACGGTACTAGAGACAAACGAAAAGTGAGCACAAAAGTTTGTTAATTGTTTACGAGTCACTCTACCTTCCGATACGCCTGTGAGGATTTGATCAATATCAACACAACCGGCCACACGTGGCATGATGGAGGTCAAGGTTTCACGAGGTTCAACTTCGTTTCCATCATCAATGTCCTCAACATATGGATCATTTATGTGCGGAGGAAGATATTCCTCTTCACGTTGCACCTGTTGAGGTTCATCATCAAGCATGCCCATACTTTGGTCTACCTCTTGAAGATCAACTTGTTCTTGAGTGTCATCTCCCACTTGATCCTCAACAACTGGCATGATGGGTGTGCTAGTATCTTGTGGAGGTACGGGTAGTGAACCGTCTTGAGGATGCGAGATGTTCTCATCATCTTCATCATCATCATGGGGTCTTTGTTCCATAGGCAGAAGTGCACCTACACCCATGTTTAAGATATCTTGTGAGGAGTCTTCTTCACCTGCATCATTTAGATCAACTTGCTCCCCATGGGAGCGGTTAAATTCATCAAACGTCACGTCACACGTTTCTATAACACATCCGATGGATTTGTTGTAGACTCTGTAGGCGTGAGAGTTTGATCCATAGCCAACAAAAATCCCCTCAGTTGTTTTGGGTTGAAATTTCCCTAACCGTTCCCGTTTGTTGAGGATGAAGCATTTGCATCCAAACACACGAAAGTACTTAACATTGGGCTTGTTCCCAGTTAGGAGCTCATACGGAGTTTTCTCCAATATTGATCGGAGGAAGAGCCGGTTTGATGCATGACATGCTGTGTTGACGGCCTCAGCCCAAAAGATATGTGGTGACTTGTATTCATCTAACATGGACCTTGCCATTTCCACAAGTGTCCGGTTCTTCTTTTCTGCCACACCATTTTGTTGGGGAGTGTAGGGTGCAGAGTACTGATGTTCAATCCCCTCATCACTCAGAAATTCTTCTAGGGTGTAGTTCTTGAACTCAGAGCCCTTATCACTTCTTACTGCCTTAATGTCCTTGTCAAACTTCCGCTGGGCTTGTTTGGCAAAATCAATGAAAGTGACCTTTGTCTCGTCCTTGGACTTGAGAAAGAACACCCATGTATATCTTGAGTAATCATCAACAATGACTAGGCCATACTTTTTCCCTCCAAGACTTGCCCATGAAGGAGGCCCGAATAGATCCACATGAAGGAGCTCTAACGGCCTCGAAGTGGATACAACGTTCTTGGGTGGATGTCTTGATTGATGTTGCTTCCCAGCTATGCATGCACTGCACACACGATCTTTCTTAAAAGATACATTTGTTAGTCCAAGGATGTGATTACCGTATAAGAGATTTTGAAGATTTTTCATGCCAACATGGGCGAGCCGGCGATGCCACAGCCATCCCATGTCGGCCTTGGCCATTAGACAAGTTGTATGGAAAGTGCTCTCTTTCAAGAAATCAACCGTGTAAAGGTTGCCATCCAACTCTCCAACAAAAGCCACTTCAAGAGTGTCTCTCTTAAAGACTTTCACATCCGTTAGTTCAAATAGTGTGTCATAACCGACGGAAGCCAATTGGCAAACTGAAAGTAAATGATATTGAAGAGATTGAACAAGCATGACATTTGCAATAGACATGTCATTAGTGATTGCCACCTTTCCCAACCCAATTACCTGACCTTTCGACCCTCCACCAAATACAATGCTCATGTATGGTCGAATGGCTTGCATGAAGTCATAGAGCAAGTTACTATCTCCGGTCATATGATTGGTGCATCCACTGTCGATCACCCATTTTGCTCCACCGGAGAAAATAGCCTGTAAAGAATTAAGACTTGGTTTGAGGTACCCATTTTGTCATGGGGCCTTTTACATTAGTTACAAGAGTCTTAGGGACCCAAATAGCATAGAATCGAAATGCATTACGGGGACCAACGAATTTAGCATAGACCTCTCCTTCCTTTGATTTGCGTAGTACATAGGATGGCGGCATGAATTCGGTTGTCTTGTTGTGAGTAGACGGACCCCTAGTGGCCGATCCACTCACAACCTTACCTTTCTCCGTGTGTCCCTCTGGTACAAATATTTCCTTAAGAGGAGTGGTACACTTCAGAGGATATGCACTTTTCTTGGCAGTGCTTGGGTCGAACCCAAGTCCTTCCTTGGCGACACCTCCATTGTGTCGACTTAAGATCTCATTGAGAGTCTTTTGTCCTTGTGCACATGTCATGAGACCTCTGTCTAGCTATGCCCTTAACGAACAATTTTCCTCAAGGATAGATGTTAGTTCACTACTAGGGTTAGTAGTGCAGGTATCAACATTGATAATAGGTGAGGAGTAGGCCTTAGCTAGAATGTCAAGATAAGTGACCTTAAGTGCCTCAAAGCTCTTTGTAAGAACAATGAGTTTCTCTTCCTTGTCTTTGAGGGACAAGGATAGACGCTCACAGTCCTTAGAAAGAGAAGCATGAGAGTTCACAAGTCAATCTTTATCATTTAATAATTCTCTGCACACATTTTCAGCCTTTTTCAAGGAGGCAAGATCATTAGCATGTTTATCAAGGTTTTCACCTACTTTTGAACATAATGCATCATTTTGCGCTTCCTCATAAAGGACTTTCTGCTCAAGGAGTTCATTTCTCTCCTTCTCCTCGGTGACGAGGGTTTCGAGTTCCTTGATGGTATTGGTGTGCTTACTCACCATTTCCATAAGTATTCGAAACATAGTGAGCTTCTTTCCTTTAAGAGAGCTCATAAATTTGTTCATTTTAGCAAACGTGGGATGATCTAAATCATTATCCTCATAATGATCTTCTGCATCAAGATACTCATCAGAAGGGGTAGAAGCTAGACTGAAAGAGTTTAACCGTGGGGTTACCTTAACCTTATCATGGGAGCTTTGGTCTTCCCCATCTCCCATGGCAGTCTTTGCCATCAGACACTTGTGAGCGTTGCCCTTGTAGTCCTTCATATAGTTGTAGTGAACAACATCACCACTTTTGTTGACTAGCCTCAAGGTACTCTATGTATCTTGAGCTACTCCGGCAACTCCACCAACATCTTCTGGATCTGATTCTTCTTGAGCAACCATTGCTCTTCCATCTATCCTCTTGGACTTGGAGTTCATAGGGTTTGGTAACTTCTTCTTTACGAAGGTCTTTGGAAACCTTGGTTTGTCTTCTCTCTTCTCATAAGGACAGTCGTTGGAGAAGTGGTTGGTTTCCTCACAGTTATAGCATTTCCTTACTTTCTTCTTTGGAAATCTTCCCTTGAACTTCCTGCACTGAACTTCTTCACAAAGAGGGCAATGTCCTCAAAAGATAGGCTTTCATCAAAGTCAACATCATCACCATCTTGGCAGTCATCATCACCTTCTTCTTCTTCACTTTCTTCTTCGTCATACTCATGCTTGGCTTTCAAAGCAAGGTTGATCTTTGATGTTGAAGTGCCATGCATGGCTAGGTGCTTTGTTGCATTTGCCTTTGACTCTTCAAATAGTTGGAAAGTGGATATGATGTCATCCAGAGTCATTTCTTTGACAGCATGATGCTGTCTCATGTCCCATACCATTTGATGGTGATATGGAGCAAGAGCGTGAAGTAACTTGTCCACAAGAAATCTCTTGGTCAAATTGAAACCATCTTGCGTCTTGTCACAGTCATATGACTCAATGTCTGCGGCGAGAGTCATGAGCCGTTCTAGTAGTTGCTTGGGAGATTCACCCTTTTCCATACAGAAATTCTGTAATTGCCCCTTGGCAATTTCATATTGAGCAAGCCGAAGAGTGGAGGTACCAGTCTTGGTCCTTATGATGTTGTCCCACAATTCCTTGGCACTTGTGATGTGAATGTAAGGTCTTCGTTTCTTGTCATTCATCCCCTTTCTTATGCACATGATCGCAGTGTCATTGAGATGCTTGTCATAAGTTTCTCTGGGCGTGAGGCATCTTGGATCAACAGGATTGTACCCATGCTCGAGGATGTCCAGCATCTCATCATTGGCGTACCTAAGATGATCCTGCATGCCAACTCTCCACAAAGCAAAATCGGAATTGTCATCAAGCAAGGGAGGTTTTCCTCCAGGATTGTACTTAGGTTTCTCAATTTGAGACTTAGCATAAAGCCATGGAACACTGGTTTGGTTCCTCTCCGGAGGAGGTTGGCCAAATGAAGTGCCGTGCACGTGGGGCCCTGAGGCCCTCGAGGACGTGGTTGTCCCCGTGGTTAGTGCTGCTAGTCTCATTTGAATTATGGACTCAAGAGAAGCATCATGCTCCTCTTTTTTCTTGGCAAGGGCCCGTTCCAGGTCCTTAGAGGTGAAAGACTTGACTTCCGCGGAAGTCTCGTCCCTCTGCACTGGAGCTACTGCAGCTGGATCCACGTCCATCTCGCTCTAGGGCGGTTAAGCCACACAAATAGAGCACGAGGCTCTAATACCAATTGAAAAGGATCGAGATGGACCTAGAGGGGGGGTGAATAGGTACAAATCCAAATTTTAACAATTACTTAGCAATTTTAGGCTAAAGTGCGGAATATAAGTGTAAGCCTAATAATTGCTATGACAAAGAGTAAGCTATTAGGAGTGAAGCAAGGCAAGCGGTCAACAATAAGCAAATACAAGTAAGTAATAAGGATTAACACAAGTAGAGAGTTAGGGTTAGGAATAACCGAAACTCCGAGAGAGACAAGGATGTATCCCGATGTTCACTTCCTTGGAGGGAAGCTACGTCACCGTTAGAGGGGCGGATGTTACCACGAAGGCACACCAACGCCACGAAGGCTCACCCTATTCTCCCTTTGAGATAACTCCACGAAGGCGTTTCTCAACCACTAGTGGTAAGCCTTGAGGTGGCTTCCAAACCTTCACAAACTTTCCGGGGGATATCACAATGGTTTGATTCCTCTCCGAAGACTCCTACCGCCTAGGAGTCTCCAACCTCCAAGAGTAACAAGATCACGGGGATTGCTCAAAACTTGCTCAAATCACAAATCACTTTGGTGGGAAGGAGGAGAGGAAGACGATCTATCTTTTGATTGGAACAACACTCTAATGGACTCACAAATACTCTTGGGATCTAGGATTTAGTGTAGACAAGAGTGAGTGAGAGGAAAGGTGTTCTTGGATGTATCTTAGCTGTGTTGAACAACCTTTCACGAGGTGGGAGAAGAGTATTTATAGTGTGGAGTGAAATCCAGCCGTTGGAGGTGCAATAAGTCACACAGGGTCCGGACGTCCGACGCTTGTCGGAAGTCCGGGCGTCCGTGAGGGACCGGACATCCGACGGGGGTCGGACGTCCGAGACCTGTAGGCATGACTGGAACTCTTCTGAATTTATCAGCGGCCGGACGTCCGACAGGGGTCGGTCGTCCGAGGCCTGTAGATGTGCCTGAACATGTTTGAATACATCAGCATACGGACGTCCGGAGTGGCCTGGAAGTCCGTGTTATACAGCGCAATTTCTACTGGTGGTGGCTTCCGGATTTCCTATGGGTGTCGGACATCCGGCGCTCAGACGTCCGGAGGGAGCCGGATTTCCGAGATATAGTGCACACAAACTACTGGTGTTGACCTCCGGATTTCCGGAGCTTGGCCGGACGTCCGGAGGGAGCCGGATTTCTGAGATATAGTTCCTTCAAACTACTGGTGTCTGGCTGCGGATTTCCGAAGCCAGCCAGACGTCCGGCCCTCGGACGTCCGAGGAGATTGGACATATGTTGAATTGTAGAGAGTGGACAGTATGTGATGTTTGATATGGTTGTAGAGATGTGGTATGAGCAAGTTTCTCGCAAAGCCTGTGATCCCCTCTTAATAGTGCGGGATCCCTATACTCAATATCAGTAAACTCAAAAGACTATTCTACATCATCTCTTCTTAATCCCGAGTCTTCTCGAAATATAACTCACCAATCTTTTCTGGCAACCTTTGGCACATAAATCTTAATCTACTAAAGTACTTGCCATCCTGAGATACACTCAAAAAATAGGATTAGTTTCCTATGTATGTGTTGTCATTAACACCAAAAGACAATTAGGGGCATAGCATGCACTTTCACGAAGAACAACCGAGAACATGTTATAGAGATGGATCACAGATCGTTACTACTAGATGCGTAGTGTCGTGCAGCGAAAGTAGATGTGGCAGCGCGTCTGCGTGGTCCGTCTCCTTCTTGTCTGATCTCCCTCGAACAGTTGTTCGTCGGATCCCACGTACAGGTTCAACAA
Organism: Hordeum vulgare subsp. vulgare; assembly: GCF_904849725.1. NCBI lineage: Eukaryota > Viridiplantae > Streptophyta > Magnoliopsida > Poales > Poaceae > Hordeum > Hordeum vulgare. Next base: position 164,847,728 of record NC_058523.1, read on the forward strand.
AGCAGCGCAGGTGCACTTCCTCTAACGGTATCCGTGCGTGCAGGAGGAACACAGTGCGGCGGACTGCTAGGTCTGGATCACACGGTCAGTGGCGGCCAGTGGAGATGGTTAGTTGCAGCGCATGTAAAGCCCTAATGACAACGACGAAGCGATCAATCAAATAAGTGTGCTGCACCTCCACTATATATAGGCGTCTGACGCAGGCTCAACTCTTGGGCCTCGCACGGACCCTAAGGGACAGTTCTTTTGAGCTCTCCTATGAAAATAAGCTACTGTGAGAATAAGCTCCAAATAAGCTCTTGTGAAAATAAGCTCGAGATAATAAGCTAGCCTGTTTTTCCATCTTATATATGGTATGAGTAGTGAAAAGTCTATAATATCCTTGAAGTGGAGCTGGAGTGGGTCGTCGGACGAAGTAGGGCAGGGGACGGGGGTCCTTCGCTCGAGTGGGTCGTCGGCCGGAGTTGGACGCTGTTCGCCGGAGTGGAGCTGTTGCTGCTAGGTCGCGAAGAAGGGCGGAGTCACGCCCGAGGGAGGGGAGGAGCAGCGGCAGGAGGCCTAGCTGCGAGGGCAACCGAGGGAAGGGCTGGGAGCGGCGACGGCGGAGAGAAGGGTGAGGAGTGGCGGCGGCAGATGGAAGGGCAGCGACGGAGGGAAGGACCGAGAGCAGCGACGTCGGAGGGAATCGGGAGCGGCGACCGGGAGCGGCTCGATTCGGCTTTCTACGGTGGGGTGAGGGGTTGGGCTCGGTGGCAAACTCATTGTAATAAGTGCAAAAAATAGGGGCAATGGGCTATACCCCTTGGCTTCTAAGTGAGCTTCCGCGGGAAGCTGCTCACTCCCCGGCTTTTTTCCATTGCAATGGAAACTCCGATGGAAATAAGTTAAGCTAGCTTATACAAATCGAGTTCTTTTGGGCTTTTCGCTTATTTTGACAATAAGCTGGAAAAGAATTGGCCCTAAAGCCCACGCGTTCCTTCCCTTAAACGCACGATCCCTTAGGTTCTCGTTCACTTGGTCGCGGGTTACCATGTCCGACTCGGCTAGTCGGTAGCGATCCCTAGCAAGACGTGCCGACTCCAAGTGTCCGATGAAGCTGGTTAGGCGAACCTGTACTTCATACTTTTGTTCCCTTTGCCACACGATATACGTTGTCGTGCTCAAGGCGATATGGTCATCCTTGTTGCCGCACGACCTCTTTCTCGTTCCGGTGAATCTAACCAACATTCGAATTATCTCATAATCCTCATCGCATGGCCATGCTTATCTAGGTTAGATCACCCAAGGGGCCTAGAGTATATCTCTCCTGATCGGAGGGCAAATCCCATCTTACTCGACCACGTCTCATAGCATGGGTCTGGACAGGCCCAAAATATACCTTTGTAACTACCCAGTCACAGATTAGCGTTTGGTCGGCCCAAAGCAAGTTTGTCACCATCCTGAGTGCATGCGCCAGCTTAGGTCTTAGGACATAGAACGTGTGTTGTACTAGAGACTCACAAATGATCTATCGTTGCGTCTCATAGTTGGGACTGTCCAACTCAGACCTTGTCTTGACTCGGATCCGACTACGTTGAATCTGACCAGATCTTCCCGAATCCATATTATTCAGCTAGTATCCAATGCTACATGGTGAGTGAGACCGGACCATCCACCGTATCATATGCTAGTCTAGTTGGTTGCGCGTCCACTCAACTCTTTCGACTAGGGACCATTTAGGACATTCATCATACAATGTATAGTCTCACAAATAAGTCACATACTTGTTAATACACATTATTGATAATGTCCAAGAACTATCTTTATTCATAAACACATAGGAAATATCATCTTGCATGATTTCCTCTAGGGCATATCTCCAACATTCCACCGCATCAGGTTAATGACCACACAAGGCCTCATGCTGTCCAAATCGCATCACGAACGGAGCCCCGCTGCTGCCACAGGTTGCGGGGCCAGCCGGGGAGAGCTGGTCACCGTCGGCGGCGACGTCGGCAAGGATTGGGCGCAGAGGATGCCCCGAATAAAGGGGATCGGCTCGCTCACATGTCGCCCACGTGGACGATGCGGGAACAATTATCTATTTCCCAAGTAATGCCTCCTACATGTATATGTGTTATTTTTAAATTATTTTTCCTTTGAATCTTTAGTCAATCTAAACATTTTTGTCAAAGTGAGCCTTTTCAACGCTAAACTTGGAAATATCAACACCACATATATTGGCGTTAAAAAAATTGTAGCTTTTTCATGAAGAGAAATTAGTTTATAATGTCGATGCATGTTATATCGTTGCGCAATTGTAGCTCCACACCATGGGGTATTGGTGTTGAACCCAACGCATACCCAGTATTCATTGAACTATTCCATTTCAGTGATATACTCTCCGATGTTAACCCTTCGAATACATTTTGCCCATGAAAATGCTACGTTTTTTCGGCACCAATATATGTGATCAAATTGAATGGTGAAGAGACTGATGTTGATCAAAAGACGTATACATGGTTTAAGATTTAAAGGAAGCGTATTTTTCGGTGAACTTTCAGGAAAGGGGGGAAAATGCCCACTCGCTCGATCTTCCGGTTATTGTTTCTAGGAGCAACATGAACTTAGAGTTTCTACCGGCCGGAAATAATATGCGGTGGTTTAGTTCAATGTATTTAGAGCAATGCTAGATGCACTGACTGTTTTTGCAGGATCAACACACTAACTTACATTATTGGTTTTTATTGGGTAGAAATAAAGTGAAGGGCCCATCCCCGCTGAAATTCGGAGGAAGAAAGAAGATTGGTTTGCAAAACACGAACATCTTACACAGTCTCACGGGCTGTTTCAAAATTAATCTTCTTTTCGCCTCCGAACTTCAGCAGATTGGGCCCTTCACTTTATTTCCATCCAACAAATATCATTCATGTAAGCTAATCCTTTGATCCTCTAAAACAGCTCGTGGGTGTAGCATTGCTCTAAGCAATATGAGAAAGACAATAGTGACAGATTTAATTTTACGAAATTTAATATTTTTTTTGCGAATGTTTAAAATCTAGTTGTTATCTGTTCAAGAAGTAGGAAATTGTAAATTTAGTCACATGTGTCTATTGCTATTTATCCAAGAAAAGGAGTACATCATTTTAGTACCATTTTTTCATTGTTTGAATTCTTCTTAAAATTAATAGAATGATTATTCCAAAGAGGAAAAAAGATACCACTTCCCTCCAAAACAGCAAAAATAAATAAGGGGATAAGCCAAGCCTCACCGGCTCAGCCCCCTTCCTTTCCCAGCCTCATCCAAAACCCGGAACTCAGAGAGCGCAGCAACCGTCAGAGCCGACTAGTCGAAGGCCACAGCCATGGCCGCCCCTACCGGCACTTCCATGTTGAGCGCCCTGCTCCAGCTTCCCCTGGCTCCGTTCTCGGGGAAGAGCTCCGCGCCTTCGGCGGTCCACATGACCGCCCGCCGCACGCCGACGCCTGTGCTGGCCGCTAAGGGCTACAACGTGCAGATCGTGGTGGACGAGAACGAGGGGGAGGACTCCATCTTCCGGCGCTTCCGGCGGGAGGTGATGAAGGCCGGCCTGCTCCAGGAGATCAAGCGCCGCCGCCGGCACGAGAACACCAAGGACAAGAAGATTCGCAAGGCCCGCGAGGCCGGCCGCCGCAACCGCCGCAGGTAAACCTCGCTACACTTCGCGCTGCCTTTCCTCGATGCTATAGGAAGACTTGAGAATCTGAGACGTCTTAGCCCAGTCTCATGTCCGACGGTGGAAGGGGCCATTTCTTGGATGTTGGAAGTGGAGCAGAAATGTGACACGAACTCTGCAGGATTTGATTGATTTAAAATTTCATGGTGTTACAATGAAGGGTTGCTGATGCCAAATAAGTGCAGCACGAACTTGAAATCGTACAAATGTGGTAGAAATTTGCAGAAATAAGGTAGCAAAGTCGATTGCGCCGCTGCCTGCGGTGGTGGTAGGAGCACATTTTTGTTAGTGGATATCGTTGGGAAACCAGTACCATGAAATGAAAATTCAGTTTGAATGATCTGTGTTGATACTGCAATCTTCAGTTTTCTGACAGAGCATTATCGCTCACAAATGTTCCTTATCGCAAAGACCAAACTTCCTTGACATGCGAAACTTTCTTTTACTAAAGTTTATATGCGCATGCCATTTTTTTCTTCTTGCAGGCGTATGATGGATGATCGTAGGTTCCCAGAAGACGAGGGAGACTCAGAGGCTGTGAGAACCCGCCGCGATGAGGACAACGACAACTGGGAGGTTAGCGGTATTCTGTGAATGGAATGATGACGAAATTCATAACAACTGTAGATGCACAACTATGGCAATTCGAGACCTTTTCTTTTGCCTGCATGGCACAAACTATATGAGTCACCAGTCGCTCTTTCCACTTCAATTGTACTATTTAATTTTACCAAATGTTAGCTAATGCAATCAACATTCCGGATACTTCTGTTCTATTTTTTACTTACTTTTCTAGATTTGTTACGTTTTGTGAATGCAAAGCATATATTTATCAAAATCTTTCAAATTGATGAGTAAGGGCCTTTTTTTATCCAAGAACTTTCGTAATTGCAGTTCATATGATTTTTTTCCCATGAAGGCCCTTTGCATCAAAGCAGAGTGAACATCTTTCTTATCAATTGGTTTTTTACACCTCAATTTCAAATTATTCCTAGCTAGCAAAAGGTTAGACCTCATGAATTTGTTCCTATTGGTGTCTTGCATGCACTTTCCCCCTCTTAACATTGCTAGAAAGCTCATGTATAACATCCGAAGTTGAGTAACATGTCTGCAAGTTCGTTTGAATTGGGAAGTGAGGATGTTTCACTCTTACATTTTACTGTTGGACTGTGCTAACATTCAGTCGATTGGACGTTAAGAACAGATCTGCACACCTTGACTAATCACTACTTCCAAACTAATCATTTGTCTAATTTCATTTTTTCTAATTTTAACCCCTTGACTAATTGCGTTTATGGGGGAGGAAGATCATGGAGTCCGCATTTATTGTGATTCATGCATGCATGCACATTAATAGACAAAATAGAGGATGTCTGTAAAAGATTCTTATTATCTGAAAACTTCAAAATACTTTATAGCTTAAACCATTGTTTCGGTTAAAAAATTGTTTTCACATAAAAGATCTATCATGATGAGACGTTCAAAACTAGATCTCATGTTGGCATGTTTCGACGACTTTTCTAGGCAAAATGTTACCATGTGTGTGCTATCCAAGTTATCATGCGAGTTGAGATAAGTTAACATAATCTGCCGGAGCATAAAAATGATTCCTTCAACATTCTTTTTTGCATGCACATGCATGCATGCGCTAGAGGGGGAAAACTGATGGTCGGTGATGCATATATTACCATACTATTTGTATTGAAGTAATCTGGGTGTGTTTCAACAACTTTTTATTCGGGTCTAAATTTACCGCGTTGTTTGTACCTAAGTTATCGGGTTTGCGACGTGTGAGTTACCATGTTTTTCTCGCAAAAGTTACCAGGGGGTTGTAGGGTTATATTTCAATAACAACCCTCCCTCACCCATCACCATCGTCGCGAAAGTTACCAGAACTGGGGTAGATAAGTTATCAAGTTTGCGATGTGTGAGTTATCATGCTATTTAAATAGTTGCTGCGGTATATTTCACCAACAGCCCCCCCCCCCCCACTCCTTAGCACTGTTGGCAAAGTTATCAGGTCCCGCGATGTGTGAGTAGTCATGCTATTCACACAAAAAGATACGACTGCGGTACATTATTTATTAGGTCTACGATGTGTGAGTTACCGTGCCATTCACATAATTGTTATCGGGAGTATATTTGCATAAGTTATCGGGTCTCCGATGTGCGAGTTACCATGCTATTCACATAAAATTTATCGGGGATACTTGATCACCAACACCCTCCCCCCCCTCCTGCCATCACACACACCAAAGTTATCAGGACCGAGGTACGTAAATTATCAGGTCTCTGATGTATGAGTTATCAGGGTGCTTATATGTAATTTATTAGGTCCGCGATGTGTTAATGACCATGTTATTCACACAACATTATTGGAGGATGTTTCAACAACAAAAATCAGGTCAAAATAATCATGATGTTTTGTACGTGGGTTATCAACTATGTTGTGCATGTATATGTATGTACGTGGTTATCAACAATAGATCTTGTTTCCAAGATCTTGCCGTGATGATTTTTTTTTTGTGAAAACATATTTTTAATTAGAGCGATGGTTTGAGCTAAATATAAATTTTATTTTATTTTCAAATTGAAAAATATAGGATGTCATCAATTTATTCCTCTAAGGCACGCATACATGTGCATACGAAAAAAGGTTGGAGGAACAATTTTTCGTGTCTCTTTAACTTCGGGGCAACTACGATGATAACTTATGTAGTACATATGTGATAATTTAGGTATGTGAGACGTAATTTTTGACGAGAAAAAAGTGATCGGAACATATCAACATGGGATCTAGTTTTAAAGGTCTCGTCGAGACGATTTTTTATGTGGAAATGGATTTTGAATCAGAGCAACGGTTTTAGCTACAAAATATTTTGAAGTTATATTTTTGTTGAAATATTTGATGACATCAGTTTTTTTCTTTATATGCATGCATGCAAACTTAACATCAATTAGCAATCTACTTTTTCATCTACTACGAAAACATTCCATGCAATCCTTGTCATTGGATTGGAAATGAACGTCATCGGACTAATGTGGATCTATCGCTATATACCGAAAGTATGAAAAATAGCAATCTTCTTTACTATTCTTTTGATCCAAAGCATTGAATTTGTGGTTCATTCAATTCATCCAAAAGTCAGAGCTAATGAAAAAAGACGTGCATTCAACACTCCTTTATCATGTCTAAACTTGAATGCACTCCTTTATCATGTCTAAACTTTTATAATCCTTAGACGTGGGATCGATATTGACCAAATCCTTTTTCAATACTACCTCGATAGGCTCTTGAACTCGACACGCCACTTGTAATTCATTAATGTTTTTGAATTAATGGTGAGATGCCGATAATATATTTCAACAACAAAAAGAATATGCAACCCGTGAATCCTCAAAAGTGAAGACTGTAGCAGTTCTGCACGGTCTTCCCGCAAAGGCTGGTTCCTGCCCGTGCAAGTATTTGGGGCTGCCCTTGACTTTGGATATGCAAACATTTACTGAAAAAGGGCCTCCAGGTTTTAAGGGTCGGAGAGGTAACTTGTTCACTAGCGGTGGCAGAGTTGCTCTCGGCCAAATATGTATTCTCTATCGTTCGGGTATGATCGCACCTATAAATCAACTGGTTGATTTTAATTAAAAATCAGGTGGTTTGACAGCCGTTCAATTGAACAGCTGACCGATGTGGGATAAGGCCCCTCCCAACATCTCTATCGGCCTGTCCCTCACATTTCTTAGCAGCTAACATTGTCTTGCACCAACCACCGCAGCAGAGCTGAAGTCCCGAGAGTCACAACTGCTTTCGACGTCGCTGTACGCTGCACGACAGCTCTCGCCGCCGGTGAGATCCGCCGGTTGTAGCACTACCCGTTGCACGGCAGCTCCATCGCGTTGGCGATGAGAAAGGTCGCAGCACCACGAACATTGCACTGCAGCTCTCGCCGCCGATGAGGTCCGTCGGTCTAGGGATGAAAACAAAACGGATACAAACGAAACTGAGTGCTATCACATTTGTTTTCATATTGTTTTGCAGAAGTGGAAATGAATACAAAAACACCAAAATGAATACGAAAACAAATACTACCGAAAACACACACAAAGCGAATACAGAACGGATACAGAAACAGAAGTGGGCATTGACCGAAACTTTAAAACCCCTTAAATAATAGAGTAATACACACAACAAAAAAATTAATGAATTACTAACATGGCTACAAAATAATTTGATTATTTTAGCAACATATCCTTGTATTGTATTAGTACATGACAATTGTGTATAGGGTCTAGCTGTTACATATATGGTAGTATAAGTTGGGTCTCAAATGATCCATTATGCTCATTGTGTCATTGTGTGTTATTTGGTGTTTGAGCTACAAGGCAGCCATAGGCCTATAGTAAAAATGGGAAATTCCATATCTACGGAAATGGAAAGTTTCATTTCCACATATGTTCCAACGGAAAACACTATTCTGTTTTTGTTTCTGTTTTCGCATTAAAAATTCCATTTCCATTTCCGTTTTGCAAATTTCCATTTCTGCTTTCATATTTTCTCTCTGTTTTCATTTTTCCTCTGGAAAACCGAAAAATTTCCACTCCATTTTCATCCCTACGTCGGTCGCAGCATGACGTGTTGCACTGCAGCTCCGCCGCTTCGATTATGCTTCATTGCAACCCCCATGGCCACCGATGAAGCTCCATTGCAGCACTGGTGGCCCTCTGGCGGAGCTCCACTGCAACATTGGACGGCCTCAACGGAGCTTCATTGCGACATCGACGCCCCACGACAAATTTACATCAATGGCGACGGGTGCAGCGATGCAGCTGGCGGCCATGGCGGAAGCTTCGTCGGTGAAGGGGATGAGGTGCGGGTTTGAGAAAGAGCGAGGTCGTGCGGCTGTTGAAGGGATAAGGTGGGAGGAGATAGAGCGATACGTGGGGCCATAGGGGGATGCGTGGTTGGCTCACGGGGCGGTTTACACGACTGGGAAATCAACCGATTGAGTTTATTCGTTTTCCTTCACGTATACCACATGATGATCCCCCCCTTCCCTAAGTGGTCCAGCGCAGGCGTCCATAGCCGGGTCAGGCCCGGGCGACGATGACCCCTCGCTTGATCCGAGGGGTGCTCCTAGGCGGCGGTTGTCCGCCGCGGCAGCAGGGTGACTTGACACGTGAGGGAGGGATCTGCAACGCGGCGGTGCTGTCGTTGGCGATGGGGATGCGCAACGGCGCCCGCTTAGCCCAGCTTGGGTCTGCGCAGGCCGACGGCGGGGTGCATCGACGTCGTGGCTCCCTGGAGGTGAAGGCATTGCGTAGGGATGGTGGGTGGCGACAGCGCTGGCGTAGGTATGCCGCATGGTGGCAGCGGCTTTGCGGACCCGATATGGGTTCGACCGAGGCCTGGTATGTCCCGCTCCAGCGTCCGGCCGGCTACTATGATGGTGTTGGAGGTATTGGCCTCCCGCGCGATAGTGGACATGCCCGCTCTCCACCCACGGGTCTTGTGTTGCCGCCCCCGCTTCCTGGCGCTTCCTCTCTCTGTCCTCTTTGCCTCACGACGGTGATCTCATTGAGATGACATGGGTGGCTACAAGATCATGGTGACCCTTGCTGGTGGGTGGCAAGCTGGTTGGTTCGCTTCGGGTTGGTGATGTAGTGGTGGTTTGGGTGCGTGAGAAATCCCCGTCTGTTCATCTGGCACCGACGTGGTTATGCGTGTGGATGCCACCGTTCCTTCCCGAAGGGTGGCGGGGGGTACCCATCCCCACTTCCCTCCACATGCCCGTGAAAACCCAAGGACATGTCCGAGAAACAACGTCGTCGTCGCATTTCTTCTTGAAGGTGATGTTTGCTACGCGGCGTTTCGGAGTCTGGAAATGTGGTGGGACGACTGATAGGTACAAACCCGTTGAAGGATTCACGCCCGAGGGTGGCCCGATCTTCACGGCGTAGGATCCAATCGGGGAGGGTAGCTAGCTGCAAGCAGCGGGGATAACTAGCTTTATACCTGCAAAGGTTGGATGTGACCCATACGTTGGGGATGGCTGACCGAAGCTACAAGAACTCCAACTCGCTGTCCGAGCAATCGCAGAACCACAAACCGGGACTAACCCACACAAAACGGCCGGAACCGTATAGCACGAGGTAGGGGAACCAGAGGCTCCTTCCGCGAATCCGAATGAGCTCACAAGAGCAAAGGTAGCAAGATCTCTCGGATCTCAAGCAGTCTTGGTTGCAAAGCTCATAGCTGTTTTTGGTTTGACAAAAGGTACCTAACAAGATGGGGGAGATGGTGTTTTATAGCAGAGACAACCCTCCTTAGCTAGGTGTGAAAAGGGTTCAAAATGGTGCAGAATTCGTATGCCTCCCTTGGGTGAAGAGTAGTCAACTTGGTGAGTTATTGGAGAGCTCCTCGAAAATTCGTGAAGCATTTATCAGCCTGGACACCTTTCACAAAAAATTGAATATCGTGAACTACACAACTTCAAATGATGTGAGGTTTTTTTTGGGTTGGAAAGTAAACTTCAAGGAGCTTCTGTTGGTATATCCCAAAGGCCCCGTCTCTGTTCCATATTGGTGGGGTACAGACAAAGATCATAGGCAAAAAATCTACAGAAAACAGATTCGCTTGAAACTTCTTTTCTTCAATTTTATTTCTTCAACTTGTTTCTTCATGAGATCATATGTTGTTGGATTCCTTCATTATGTACCTAAGTTCAACGAACAACAATGGAGATGGAGGAACAACCATTTCATTAAGTTCATAAGATAAACTTAAGTTAGCGTTCACCTGGTCACATATAAGTTTGGCACGACTTCTTGTTATAGGTCCATCGATGGTTGTCGTAGTGTTCTTCGTTGGGATGTCCAAGTCATCCCCCCTCTTGAAAAGGAGTTGTCCTCGACTGTGATGGTCGAAAGTATGGGGAGAGGTTGGACACATTGAAAGTTGTACTAACGCCATAATCCATTGGAAGATCAATCTTGTAGGCATTGTCATTTATCTTCGCAAGAACCTTGAAAGGGCCAGCTCCATGAGGCTGCAACTTGCATTTACGCTGATCCGGGAAACGGTCCTTCCTTAGGTGTATCCACACCAAGTCACCTTCTTCAAACAACATTTTCTTTCTTCCTTTGTTTGCTCTCTTTGCATACTGCTGGGTCATCTTCTCCATGTTTTCTTTGGTCTTCTCATGAATTTTCTTCACAAATTCAGCAAGCTTACTTGCATCAAGATTGGTTCATTCCTGCAACGGCAAAGGAAAAAGGTCTATGGGAGTAGCAGGTTTGAAACCATAAACAACTTGAAAAGGCTAAAATTTAATGGTCGAATGTACTGCCCTATTGTACGCAAACTCCACGTGGGGGAGACATTCTTCCCACATCTTCAGATGCTTCTTCAAAACTGCTCTCAGCATCATGGATAGTGTGCGGTATGGTGGACGGTTTGGCAAAGGAGCACCTGGGACCAAATCAATTTGGTGTTCGATGCCTCTTTTTGGTGGCAGCCCCGGTCGTACCTCCTTGGGTAAAACATCTTCATACCCCTGCAAAATTTCAGCAACAACACTAGGAGTGGTAGAGGGTAAGTCATTAGTAGAAAGAAAAGTTTCCTTGTACAAAAGTACAAAGAAAACGGAATTGGGTTCTCTCAACTCCGCCATGTCCCTTTTCCTAGCCATCATAACTAACCCCTGTTTTTTTTGATGTCTTGGCCAATTAAGTTGTGCGGTTTTATTTGGCTTTGGATTCTCTCGCTCACTATGTCGGTGGATCTCACTCAAGTGTTTCTCACTCACTCTCTCTTTCCTTTTCATATCATCCATCAATATTTCTCCGGGAGTCAAATGGAGCAAGGATATGTGTTCTCCCTTGTATTGGAACGAGAGACGATTACCACGGTTGCTGATTTGCACATCATGATCAAACAACCAAGGTCTTCCCAGCAACAATTGACATGCTTTTATTGGCACCACATCACATTTCACTTGATCTTGATACTTCCCAATGGAAAACTGAATGGTGACCATGTTACTTACTCGCAGCGTTCCACAATCATTAAGCCATTGCATCTTGTAGGGACTTGGGTGTCTTCTTTGTTTCAGTCCCGACCTCTCCATCAAATCTGAACTTGCAATGTTATTGCAGCTTCCATTGTAAACAATAATGCTACAAACCTTGTTCTTGATGGTACCACGGGTGTGAAAAATATCATGTCGCCGCCCTTTCTCTTCTCTAGCTACATTAATACTAAGCACACAACGGGAAACAAAGCAATCCCCCATATCGGGCTGAATATCACAGGAACGTGTCTCTCCTTCTCCAACTTCATGCTCAGTTTGTGTTCCATCATCTTCATGTTCACTCTCAGATTCCCATTCACCTTGTTCATAGATCAATAGCAATTTTTGGTTCGGACACTCAGAAGAGATGTGACCATGCCCTTTGGACTTCCAACACTCAATATCTCGGCTACGAGTTGATGGTACAGTTGTCGCATTATTGGTACTTGCAGCAGCAACACCACCACCTTTGTCACCATTGCGAGGAGCCGGTGATGATGCCAAAGATGTTGCTGGTCGCCGGGTGGCAGTAGGAGTTTGCTAAAACTGAGAACCGCCATGAGAGGAACTTGACTGCGACCTATGCCATGGTGTGGTGGTGAAGTTCAGAGATGAACGTCCATGGCCACTCCGCTGCACCTTCCTCTCCATGCACTTTGCTTGTCCAAACTATCTTGTAGAGTGTTATAAGGAAACATCTTCACAAAATCAGAAATATCATTGTTGAGACCATGCAAAAATCTTGCCATCTTTGACTCTTCACCTTCATGAACACGAGCACGAACCAACAACGATTCCATCTCTTTATAATAGTCATCCACCGTGCGAGTACCTTGGGTGAGGCGTTGCAATCTGTTTCGGAGATCTCTTTGATATTGTGAAGGAACAAACCGCCTTCTCATTGCTTGCTTCATTTCTTCCCATGTAGCAACGTGTTCACGACCCAACACCGGCTGGTTTCTTGTAGTTGGTTCCACCAAGTGAGTGCACAACCTGAAAACTCAACACAAGCAAGGTTTACCCTTTCTGGATCAGCAAGATTGTGGATGCGAAAAATATGATCACATTGCTCTTCCCAATCAAATTATGCATACGGATCTTCCTTTCCCGTGAACTTGGGAACTTGCAACTTTATTCTTGCAATATTATCATGATCATCTCGACCACGACGGTCATGACGACGACCATCATCACCATATGCAGCAACACATCGATACGGAATACGTCATAGTAATCAAACTCATTGTTAGAGCATATTTCTCCATATGTGGTTTTGGTAATTGATGACAATCCCTATGGACTAATGGGTACCTTAAGTTATATCGAAGGATTTGTCCATAGGCACTTCTTGAAGTCCATCGATTGGTGTCAAGGAGTTTATATGATGACCAAGGTGATATTCAAGGTATTATCCAAAGATTGGTCATAAAGACACAAAGTTGATCAAGACTAAGCAAAGAGTAAATCAAGATGATCAACACACAAAGTGTACAAGATGTACCGAGAGGGATCAAGTGATCTCATGGTATGGTAAGCATTGTCCATAACGCTTTTGTGTATTAACCCATGGTCCTTGTGAGAGTTCTATGCGGGGTTAGGTGTGTCTTCATGGGTTTGTGTCAAAAGGAAGATCTCATTCAACCGATGAAGGATGACATCAAGTGGTGATCCTCATCAAGATTGCGGTGTGCAAGTTCAAGTGGAGCATCACGAAGATATCATGCTTGAAGCTTGCCGTTCATTGTGGTGGCAATGGACTTGTGAAGATGTGCTGAAGAGTGGCTCACCCATAGTGAGTATGGGGGAGCAATCAACTAGTCTTCGTCAAACCAAGGCAATCAAGAAAATGGTCCATCTTGACGAACCCAAGATCATCACTATCTTTCTAAAGAGGACTAGGTGCACGGTATAGGTTTGCCCTTCATAGGTTTTCTATTTTAGGATAGATTGTCGTACTGTCAAGGGGGGCTCTCAAGTGAGTAGCTTGATCGTATCGTTCGTTAAGAGCTCAAACCATTTGCATCCTTGCATCATATTTCTTGGTTCATGTTTGGTGTTTCTCTTTGTGAGTTTCACAGCTTATGGTCATCTTCATGACAAGCTCGAGTTCATCGAAAACGGAGTCCATATGCATCTTCTATGATGTTTTCATGTTGGAAGTTTTTGCCGGTTCTTCATTCATAGAGGTCTCACTTCTCTATATCATTGACATTTTCTAACTGCATGTTCTTAAGATTTTATGTCGTTGTTTGATAGCTCTTGTCGTTGTGAATTCAACAAGCTTGAGTTTTCTCGATACGGAGTTTGTATGCGAAAGTAAGAGCAGTTTCAGTATCCAGCGGTAGTACCGCTCCTCATGCCAGCGGTAGTACCGCCCCCGGCGCGGTAGTAATTTTTGACTATCGCTCCCGGGCGGTAGTACCGCTCCCTCGGGGGTTCTGGGAGCGGTAGTACCACTCCGGGTAGCGGTAGTACCGCTCCGGGTAGTGGTAGTACCGCTCGAGTCAGGCTGTGAGTGGGGGTAACAGTTGGATTCGTTCCCCCACTATATAAAGGAGGTCTTCTTCCCCATTGGACCTTATCTATCCGTTGAGCTCGTGTTCTTCCCCCATTGTTGACCTTCTTAGAGCTTGCTAACTCTCAATTCCTCCAATGATTCCTTTCTAGTTCTTGAGGGAAAAGAGAGAGGAGATCTAGATCCACATCTCCACCAAACACTTTCTCCTTTATGTGAGGGGAACCCCTTGGATCTTGACCTTGGAGTTCTTTGTGAGCTCCTTGTTCTTCCTCTCATATTTCTCCATAGCTTTCGTTGTTGTGGAGGGATCTGAGTGTGAGGAACTTGACCACTTCGTGTGTGCTTGCCATTGCATTAGTTGCATCGGTTTGAGTTATCCATAGTGATATGTGGAAGTGAGAAGTTGAGAAGCTTATTACCCTTGGGTACTTGGTACCCCTAGAAGCTTGGTGGTGCCTCGGAGCTCAATCATTGTGGTGTAAAGCTCCGGGCAAGCATCGGGGTCTCCAATTAAGTTGTGGAGAATGCCCCGAGCATTTGTGGTCACCTCGATATCATATGCCATTGTGGTGAAGCTTCGGGTTGTTGTTGGGAGCCTCCAATTAAGTTGTGGAGATTTCCCCAACCTTGTTCGTACGGGTTCGGTGACCGCCCTCAAGGTTCCATTAGTGGATTCACGGCATCTTGCATTGTGCGAGGGCGTGAGGAGATTACGGTGGCCTTAGTGGCTTCTTGGGGAGCATTGTGCCTCCACACCACTCCAACGAAGATTAACATCCGCAAGGGTGTGAACTTCGGGATACATCGCCGTCTCTGCGTGCCTCGGTTATCTCTTACCCGAACCCTTTACTTATGCACTTTATTTTGTGATAGCCATAATGTTTCTTGTCATATATCTTGCTATCACTTAGTTGTTTATCTTGCTTAGCTTAAGTTGTTGGTGCACGTAGGTGAGACTAGCCATTTTAGGTTTTGTGCTTGACAAATTAAACGTTAGTTTTATTCCGCATTTGTTCAAGCCTAAACCATAATTATTTTAAAGTGACTATGCACCCCCCCTCTAGGCGACGTCAATGTCCTTTCAATTGGTATCAGAGCGAGGTCTCTCTTTATTAGGCTTAACCACCTAGAGAGTAAGGATGTCGACTAGGGGTTTAGGATTCTATGACACTCTTAGTTTCGATGGTACAAATTTTGATGTTTGGGTAATTCACATGCTTAATCACTTTAGGGTCATGGACCCAAATTTGGAGCGAATTGTAGATATGGGTTCTTCTCCTCCAAAGGATTCTCAAAATATATCTTTAGAGGATGAGAAAAACTCTTCTCTCAATGCTCAAGCTTCTAATGTGCTTTCTGATGCTTTGAGAAATGTAGTTATATTTCAACATTCCGGGATGCTCATGAGTTGTGGACAAAGCTTCAAGATAAATATGGTACATCCAAGATTTGTGGGAATGATTGTTCTCAGTCCACCTCCGGTCGTGTGGTCTTCTCAACTTCATCTACTTCACCTACATGTGGATTGCCACAAGGTAATGATATGGTGAGTAGTGGAGATCACTTCAATGATGATAGTGGGCTTATTGTTGATGATCCTTCATCACTATATTATTGCAATGCTTCATCTTTGGGCGTTAACACTTTGAGCACTCAATGTTTTGCATGCTTGTGTTGATAGTCTGTGCATATCATGTAAAAACTACTTGACTAAATCTCATGATGATATGCTTTCTATATCTTGTTGCCATGAAAAAAATGTATCTATTTCCTTGAGTTGTTGTGCTAACAATGTAGAGGAAATCCATCACTCCATGGAACAAGATGTGGCCTTAAATGAGGCTTCAAGGGATCCCACATCATCATCTATTGTTTCTCACTTTTGCCTTATGGCTAAGGCTTCAAAGGTATCTCCTACTTTGAATCCCAATATATCTCATGATGATGATGTTGATGATAATGAGGATGAGGATAAAGATGTCGAGAGTGATGATATTTCATCCTTAGAAATTAAGGGTGAAATGATTTTTAAATCTCTTTATAGGAATAAACTTGCTTGTTCCAACTTCATGGAAATCATGTCTATTGCCACTGAGGGCAAGAAATATATTGAGGAGTTAGAAGCTCATCTCGAGGTGCATGAGGCCATCATTGAGAGAATGGATGATCATGAGCGTGATTACGCTAATGAGATCGCGGAGCTATCTCAAGCTCTTGAAAATGAACAAACCACCAAGGAATCTCTTGAGGAGACCTTTGCTCTAGAATTATCTAAATTAAAGGAATCTCATGATAGAGCTCTCAAGGTGTCTAATAATTTTAGAACTAAAAATGGTAAGCTTGAAGTTGCACATGCTAAACTCCTTGAGGACTATGAGCACCTCGAAAATGGCTCA
This sequence comes from Hordeum vulgare subsp. vulgare, assembly GCF_904849725.1. NCBI lineage: Eukaryota > Viridiplantae > Streptophyta > Magnoliopsida > Poales > Poaceae > Hordeum > Hordeum vulgare. The sequence continues at coordinate 164,864,403 of NC_058523.1, forward strand.
AGGGCTATTAAGAGTTCGCTCATCGAACTCACCGAGTCTGATGCTCAACTTGAAGCGTCATATGCTAAAGAGCTTGCCAAGTTGCCTTATCCTCTTATTGTTAATAATGATGCTTGTGCTACTAACTCTATTTCTTGTGAAGCATCTATTTTAAAGGAGAATGTTCAGTTAAGGGCTCAACTTGAGTTGCTATCTAGCAATTATGGGAAATTGGAAGAAAGTCATGTAATGCTCAAAAGCTCTCATGATGATCTTCTAGTATCCCATAATGTGATAAAATTAGCTCATGAGGCTACTACTACCAAGGTAACATCAAGTAAGCCTCATTTGGACATTAGCACTACTTCTAGTCAAAATGCTATATTGCCATGTGCTAGTCCTCGTAATTCATCTACTCATAATGTTTCTACATCTTGTGATGAATTACATTCCTTGCCTTGTTGCTCTAACAATGAAGCTTATACTTCCTCTAGTACTTGTGTTTATACTAACCATGTAGAGGAAATCGAAGAGCTCAAGACCCAAGTCACTTGTTTGAAGAAAGATTTGAAAATGAGTCAGGAAGGGATGTCCACGCTCAACAATGTCTTGTGTGGAAAAAAATCCCCAATTGACAAAGGTGGACTTGGGTTCAACTCTAACAAGAAGAACAAGTCCAAAAGCTTCAAGAAGAAGGGCCAAGAGCAAGTCAAGAATTCTGCCAAAATTGTTTGCTTCAAGTGCAAAATTGAAAGGCACCATGTTAGATCTTGCCCATTAAAGAAGAATCGCCAAAGTCACAAGCAATAAGGGAAGCGGCCACAACTTTAAGCACATACTCAACTTCAAGTTTAAGAAAGGCCTCTTCCCAAGAAGACCCAATCCAACATTCCTCAAGTTGAGAAATCAATTGGGAAGAAAGTAAAGGGTAGATGTTGCTACTTATGCCCGTGAGAAGGGTCACTTCGCTTCTTCTTGCACGAGAGGTAATTTATCCAACCCAATCATAATTGATGATATCTATTCTCTTGGGAAGGATAAGGTTGGCAATGTGTTTCCCATGTTTCTTGGTACTCAAAGTGGTGTCAAGAGAAGAACCATTTGGGTAGCCAAGCCTAATGTGACTAACCTCTTAGGACCCAACGTGGTTGGGGACCAACAAGCTCACACTTGATCAATAGGTGATCGTGGAGGACATTGGAGACTTGGTTTCATCTTGAAGAATTAAGGGACCTTAATAATTCATATTATCTCAAGTCAAGTCATTTGCATTAGCGAGTTTCGATCTTATATCCAATGTGCCTCCTTACGGTAACTTATACTTAAATTGGTTACATTGTTAGTTACTTTCCCCTTTGCATAATGTGGTTTTGTACCATGCATATGTTTGTATATGTTGTGCTTCTAGCTTAGTTATCTTGAGTAATCAAGTATGTGTATATCGGTTTGCACATCATGTACATGTGAGTCTTGTATTGAGCCTCTATGCATCTTGTTTGTATCTTTGTTGGCTCTTTTGAGAGATTAATGGATTATCCCATTGTGGGAGAGTGATGTGCTCTGCGCATCTCACAATCCTATAAATGTGTGTACATGAGTAATACCACTTAGTATTGATATTACAAGTTTATCTAGTCTCTAGCTCGTATGTCCTTCTCATGAGAAATTCAGATTCTAAATGGTCTATGAATTATCTCTTGTTGGGTTTCATTTGCCACTTGTTAATAATGTTAGGTTATCACCTTATGGGGGAGTAATATGCTATGTGCATATTACAAGCCTAGAAAATGTGTATATTTGAGGTATTGCCACTTAGTGTTGATATTGTAAATTATCTTGTTCCTAGGTGGCATGTTAGCTCTACAAGTGCCATTTACTTGCGTTTTAGGAGTAAAGATGATGTTGGATATTTTTGAATCTACCAATGGAAATTGTTTCCAAATACTTCTTGTCCTTTGACAATTGGTATTCCCTTCATGTGGTAGAAATTGCTAATCATCTTTACATTGGATTTTATGTATCGTTTTTCTTCCTTGCCTCTTGTAGATTGGTTTGAACATGTCTTGTGTTTCTACAGATATAGAGAAAGTGATGATACCATCTTGTGCATTTTGTATTCAAATGGAAATTCAATATAATGTACATCCCTTGGGGGAGCTATCCTATTTTCTTTAGAACACGCTCTTTATACGTCTATCATAAAATCTTTTGATCCCCATCAAGTGTGTGTTGATGGGAGGCAAGTATTGCTCTTTATGATGCTTTGTGCCATCATGAAATTTGTAGAGGGTTTGGTTTGTTTGGAACCTAGCTCGTTTGGAAACTAGATACCTCGTGTTTGTTTCCCTTCAATTCGTATCTTGTTTCCTTTTGTCTCGCATGTGTCAGTGGATATCATTCTTTGATGTATCTTTTAATTGGTATCATTCAAGTGATAATTTTCCGTTTGGTATTTTATTTTCACTTGATACCTTGTCTTTTGGTGTCTTATCAACTACGTGTTGATTTGATTTTTGCATGCCTTGAGCATGCATATTTACCATATACATATAGTTTCTTTTGGATGCTTTCTTTCCTTGACCCGATATATAGGGGAAACTCCACCTTGTCATAAATTGGCTAAAGTGTGCATGAAATTCAATTTCATATCTATATGCACATATTTATGTGGAGTTTGTCCTATGTATTGTTGGTTTTCTAACTCTTTGGTCCCAATGAGTTTGGGCACTATTTTATTTGTTTTGTTGTTCTAGGAACAATTGGAGAGGCATTGGATGCTCGGCTCACCTACAAGGAAGGTGTTAACACCATGTGCTTATTGGAGCCAAGTTAGGATGATCAACGAACAACTATCTACTACATCAATCCAGTGCTATGTCGGTAACAAGTGTCTACTTTATGCATACATTTCTTGCATTCAACCTTTCGTAGGTTGCATCATGGCATGAATTTCTTGATTCGTTCTTGTGGTACTTGTTTCCTTCCTCAAAGCATCTGAATGATGATGTCTTATTGCTAGTTGGGATGTATTTGATGTTCATTAGTTGGAAGTTCATATTGTATAATAAGAAAATACTAGGCCATGTGCTATGCTTTCAAGCAAAGATCTTATTGGTATATTTATGACTTCCTTTTGGATATCTTGTTTGTTCCTTCTTGTAACCATTTCATGTGTACATATTTCTTTGTGGATATATATCATCTTGATTTTCTTCTACCTAGAATCTTTTACACATGAGATAAGTTACATCTCTAGTTGTTATCCTCGTTTCTTTCACGTCCACCGTTGCAATTCCTTTTTTAGTTTTTGGTGGCTTCGTGGAAGTATTTTTCTTGAGTGCAGATCTTTTATCCTTGCATCTTGATGAACTCATTGGTGGTGAAGATTATTTTTCCTCATACCTGTCTTGACAAGGGTGTTGACATTTTGGTTGGTATCCCTTCTCTTGACAAGGTTATTATTTCCTTTCTTCACCATGGGTTGTCACAAGCGTTGGTTCTCAATTTGTTTATTAGTAAGATGGTGAACCTATTTGCTAGTAGTGTGTGTGGGGGAAGGATATGTCTTGCACTTTGTTCTTATTTCTTCAAGACTATATTGACGAGTAATGCTCATCCTCACCTTAGTCTTCTCCAGTGCCTTGCCATGACTCGCACACATCATTTTGGTTGAGCCTACTCTTAAGTTGCCTCTTTTACATGTTGCTCAACCATATGTTTTTGCACGTGATATACTTATCGTCTTATCTATTTTCTTGCACTTGTTGTGTCCTTTTATTAATTTTTGGGGAGCAACGATCCTATTTTGTGCACTTGTCTCAAATAAAAAATAAATCTTATTAGTGCACAAATCATGGAGAGCTTCTCTAGTTTTGATAAAACGCACTATTGTCCATATCATAATATCTTTTATTCATGTGGTTCGAAGGACCATATGATTGCTTGTTGCTATTGGTATCTTTTGATTGTGTGCTTCTCTCGTTTGTATGTCTTTGTGACATACGATCCTTCTTGCAATCTTTGGGTCCTCGATATAGTTCGTTTTTGTTGGAAATATGCCCTAGAGGCAATAATAAAATGGTTATTATCATATTTCCTTGTTCATGATAATCGTCTATTATTCATGCTATAATTGTATTAACAGGAAACATTAATACATGTGTGAATAAATAGATCATAATGTGTCCCTAGCAAGCCTCTAGTTGGCTAGCTTGTTAGTCAATAGATGATCATGGTTTCCTGATCATGGGCATTAGATGTCATTGATAACGGGATCACATCATTGGGAGAATGATGTGATGGACAAGACCCAATCCTAAGCATAGCACTAGATCGTATTCTTCGTATGCTAAAGCTTTTCTAATGTCAAGTATCTTTTCCTTCGACCGTGAGATTGTGCAACTCCCGGATACCGTAGGAGTGCTTTGGGTGTATCAAACGTCACAACGTAACTGGGTGACTATAAAGGTGCACTACGGGTACCTCCGAAAGTGTCTGTTGGGTTTGTACGAATCGAGATCGGGATTTGTCACTCTGTGTGACGGAGAGGTATCTCTGGGCCCACTCGGTAGAACATCATCATGAGCTCAATGTGACTAAGGAGTTAGTCACACGATGACGTGCTACGGAACGAGTAAAGAGACTTACCGGTAACGAGATTGAACAAGGTATTGGTATACCGACGATCGAATCTCGGGCAAGTTCTATACCGACAGACAAAGGGAATCGTATACGGGATTGATTGAATCCTTGACATCGTGGTTCATCCGATGAGATCACCGTGGAGAAAGTGGGAGCCACCATGAGTATCCAGACCCCGCTGATGGTTATTGGCCAGAGAGGTGTCTCAGTCATGTCTGCGTGTCTCCCGAACTCGTAGGGTCTACACACTTAAGGTTCGATGACGCTAGGGTTATAGAGAATTGTTATACGAGGTTACCGAAAGTTGTTCGGAGTCCCGGATGATATCCCGGACGTCACGAGGAGCTCCGGAATGGTCCGGAGGTAAAGATTGATATATAGGACGGATGGTTTCGGATACCGGAAGTGTTTCACGCATCATCGGTAACGTACCGGGACCACCGGAGGTGGCCCCGGGGGACCACCGAAGGGGGGCAACGACCCCGGGAGGTAAGGTGGGCCAAGTGGGGGTGGGAACCAGCCCCTAGGCGGGCTGGTGCGCCTCCCCACTCAGCCCAATGGGCAGGGGAGAGAAAAGGGGGGGGGGGCAAACCCTAAGCCAGGTGGGCCTAAGGCCCACCAGGTGGTGCGCCACCCCCTCCTCCCCACTCTCGCCGCCGCACCTCCCATCTGGGGGGGCTGCCGCACCACCTAGGGTGGGAACCCTAGGGGTGGCACCCCCTCTCCCCTCCCCCTATATATAGTGGGCACTTTTGGCCATTGGAGATTAGACTTTTGCCTCTCCCTCGGCGCAGCCCTGCCCTTCTTCCTCCTCCTCTCTGCCGGTGCTTGGCGAAGCCCTGCTGGGAGACCTCGTCTCTCCATCGACACCACGCCATCGTGCTGCTGGAGTTCTTCCCTAACCTCTCCTTCCTCCTTGCTGGATCAAGGTGCGGGAGACGTCACCGGGCTGCACGTGTGTTGAACGCGGAGGTGCCGTAGTTCGGCACTAGATCGGAATCGCTGCGAGTACGACTCCATCAACCGCGTTCTAGCAACGCTTCCGCTTAGAAATCTTCAAAGGTATGAAGATGTTCTTACCCCTCTCTCATTTCTGGTCTCTCCATAGGAAGATCTGAATATGCGTAGGAAAATTTTGAATTTATGCTACGTTACCCAACAATGGCATCCGAGCGAGGTTTTCTATGCGTAGATTCTATGCACGAGTAGAACACAAAAGTTGTGGGCGATGATTTGTCAATTTGCTTGCCGCTACTGGTCTTATTCTTTTCCGGCGGTATTGTGGGATGAAGCGGCCCGAACCGACTTTACACGTACGCTTACGTGAGACTGGTTCCACCGACAGACATGCACACCGTGCATAAAGGTGGCTAGCGGGTGTCTGTCTCTCCTACTCTAGTCGGATTGGATTTGATGAAAAGGGTCCTTATGAAGGGTAAACAGCTTTGACATATCATCGTTGTGGCTGTCACGTAGGTAAGAAGGCGTTCTTGCTAGAAACCCAAATCAGCCACGTAAAACTTGCAACAAGAATTAGAGGACGTCTAACTTGTTTTTGCAGGGTTTGACATGTGATGTGATATGGCCAAAGTTGTGATGTTGCATGTATGATGTATGAGATGATCATGTTATTGTAATAGGTTTCACGACTTGCATGTCGATGAGTATGACAACCGGCAGGAGCCATAGGAGTTGTCTTAGTTTATTGTATGAGATGCAACGCCAAGTGATTACTACTTTTACTTCATTGCTAACGGTTAGCTATAGTAGTAGTGATAGTAGTAGTTGGCGTGACGACTTCACGGAGACACCACGCCGGTGACGATGATGGTCATGCGATGCCTGAAGATGGAGATCGAAAGGGCGAAGATGATAATGGCCATATCATGTCACTATATGATTGCATTGTGATGTTTATCATGTTTTACATCTTATTGCTTAGAACGACGGTAGCATAATAAGATGATCCCTCTTAAAATTTCAAGAACGTATTCCTCTAAGTGTGCACCGTTGCGAAGGTTCGTTGTCTCGAAGCACCACGTGATGATCGGGTGTGATAGATTCTAACGTTCGCATACAACGGGTGTAAGCCAGATTTACACACGCGAAACACCTAGGTTGACTCGACGAGCTTAGCATGTACAGACATGACCTCGAATACAAGAGGCCGAAAGGTCGAACATGAGTCGTATGGTTGAATACGATCGGCATGAAGTTGTTCACCATGGTGACTAGTCCGCCTCACGTGATGATCGGACACGGGTTAGTCAACATGGATCATGTATCACTTAGATGACTAGAGGGATGTTGATTTAAGTGGGAGTTCATACTTAATTTGATTAAATGAACTTAATTGTCATGAACTTAGTCTAAAAGTTGTCTTTATAAATATTGTAGATGGCCAACATCAACCTCAATTTCAACGCATTCCTAGAGAAAAACAAGCCGAAAGATGATGGTAGCAACTATGCGGACTGGGTTCACAACTTGAAGCTCATCCTTGAAGCAGCTAAAAAGGCTTATGTCCTTGATGCGCCGCTAGGTGACCCTCCCGCTCCCGCAGCAGCCCAGGACATTCTGAACGTCTGGCAAACACGGAGTGATGACTACTCTCTGGTTAGGTGTGGCATGTTATACATTTTAGAAACGGGGCTCCAAAGGCGTTTTGAGCAACACGGAGCATATGAGATGTTCCAGGAGCTGAAGCTAGTTTTTCAAGCTCATGCCCGTGTCAAGAGATATGAAGTCTCCGACAAGTTCTTTAGCTATAAGATGGAGGAGAACAGTTCTGTCAGTGAGCACATACTCAAAATGTCTAGGTTACACGGTCGTCTGACTTCACTTGGAGTCGAACTTCCGGATGATGCTATAATTGACAGAATCCTCGAGTCTCTCCCACCAAGCTACAAAGGCTTTGTGCTTACCTACAACATGCAAGGGATGGAGAAGACCATTCCCGAGTTGTACTCGATGCTCAAGTCTGTAGAAGTAGAAATCAAGAAAGAGCATCAAGTGTTGATGGTCAACAAGACCACTAGTTTCAAGAAAGGCAAGGGTAAGAAGAACTTCAAAAGGACGGCAAAGCTGTTGCCGCGCCCGGTAAGCCAGATGCCGGGAAGAAGAAAAAGAATGGACCCAAGCCTGAGACTGAGTGCTTCTATTGCAAGGGAAAGGGTCACTGGAAGCGGAACTGCCCCAAATACTTAGCGGACAAGAAGGCCGGCAACGTTAAAGGTATATGTGATATACATGTTATTGATGTGTACCTTACCAGCGCTCGTAGTAGCTCCTGGGTATTTGATACCGGTGCTGTTGCTCACATTTGCAACTCAAAGCAGGAACTGCGGAATAAGCGGAGATTGGCCAAGGACGAGGTGACGATGCGCGTCGGGAATGGTTCAAAGGTCGATGTGATCGACGTCGGCACGCTACCTCTACATCTACCGTCGGGATTAGTTTTAAACCTTAATAATTGTTATTTAGTACCAGCTTTAAGCATGAACATTGTATCAGGGTCTTGCTTAATGCGAGACGACTACTCATTTAAGTCAGAGAATAATGGTTGTTCTATTTATATGTGTGATATGTTTTATGGTCATGCTCCGCTGGTGAATGGTTTATTCTTGATGAATCTCGATCGTGATGTTACACATATTCATAGTGTGAGTACCAAAAGATGTAAAGTTGATAATGATAGTCCCACATACTTGTGGCACTGCCGCCTTGGTCATATCGGCGTTAAGCGCATGAAGAAGCTCCATACTGATGGACTATTAGAGTCTCTTGATTTTGAATCATTTGACACATGCGAACCATGCCTCATGGGCAAGATGACTAAGACTCCATTCTCAGGTATAATGGAGAGAGCAACCGACTTATTGGAAATAATACATACTGATGTGTGTGGTCCAATGAACGTTGAAGCTCGCGGTGGCTATTGTTATGTTCTCACTCTCAGCGATGATTTGAGTTGGTATGGGTATATCTACTTGATGAAGCACAAATCTGAGACATTTGAAAAGTTCAAGGAATTTCAGAGTGAGGTTGAGAATCAACGTGACAGAAAAATTAAATGTCTACGATCTAATCGTGGAGGAGAATATTTGAGTCACGAGTTTGGCACACACCTAAGGAAGTGTGGAATCGTTTCACAACTGATGCCGCCTGGCACACCGCAACGCAACAGAATGTGTGAATGTCGTAATCGCACTTTATTAGATATGGTACGATCTATGATGTCTCTTACCGACCTACCGCTATCATTTTTGGGACACACATTAGAAACTTCAGCATTCACTTTAAATAGGGCACCGTCTAAATCCGTTGAGACGACACCGTATGAACTATGGTTTGGCAAGAAACCTAAGTTGTCGTTTCTTAAATTTAGGGCTGCGATGCTTATGTCAAGAAACTTCAACCAAAAAATCTCGAACCCAAAGCGGAGAAATGCGTATTCATAGGATACCCTAAGGAAACTATTGGGTATACCTTCTATCTTAGATTCGAAGGTAAAATCTTCGTTGCCAAGAACGGATCCTTTCTAGAGAAAGAGTTTCTCTCGAAAGAAGTAAGTGGGAGGAAGGTAGAACTTGATGAGGTAATTACACCCCCTCTCGAACAGGATAGTAGCGCAGCGCGGGAAGTTGTTCCTGTGGCGCCTATACCGACTGAAGAGGAAGTTAATGATGATGATCATGAAGCTTCGGATCAAGTTACTACCGAACCGCGAAGGTCCACAAGGGCACGCTCCGCACCAGAGTGGTACGACACCCCTGTGATGGAAATCATGTTGTTAGACAACGGTGAACCTTCGAACTATGAAGAAGCAATGGCGGGCCCGGATTCCAACAAATGGCTTGAGGCTATGAAATCCGAGATAGGATCCATGTATGAGAACAAAGTATGGACTTTGGTGGACTTGCCCGATGACCGGCGAGCCATAGAAAAATAAATGGATCTTCAAGAAGAAGACTGATGCAAACGGTAATGTAAACGTTTACAAAGCTCGACTTGTCGCAAAGGGTTTTCGACAAATTCAAGGAGTTAACTACGAAGAGACTTTCTCTCCCGTAGCGAAGCTGAAATCAGTCCGAATAATGTTAGCAATTGCTGCCTTTTATGATTACGAAATTTGGCAAATGGACGTCAAAACAGCGTTCCTTAACGGGAATCTTAAGGAAGAGTTGTATATGATGCAACCAGAAGGTTTTGTCGACCCTAAGGGTGCTAACAAAGTGTGCAAGCTCCAGCGCTCCATCTATGGGCTGGTGCAAGCATCTCGGAGTTGGAACATTCGCTTTAATTAGGTGATTAAAGCGTTTGGGTTCATACAGGTTTACGGAGAAGCCTGTCTATACAATAAAGTGAGTGGGAGCTCTGTAGCTTTCCTCATACTGTATGTGGATGACATATTATTGATGGTTAATAATATAGAGATGTTGGAGAGCATAAAGGCCTATTTGAACAAGAGTTTTTCAATGAAGGACCTTGAAGAAGCTGCATACATATTAGGCATCAAGATCTATAGAGATAGATCAAGACGCCTCATAGGTCTTTCGCAAAGTACATACCTTGACAAGATATTGAAGAAGTTCAATATGGAAAACTCAAAGAAAGGGTTCTTGCCAGTTTTGCAAGGTATGAGATTGAGTAAGACTCAGTCGCCGACCACGGCAGCAGATAGAGAGAAGATGAGTTCTGTCCCCTATGCTTCAGCCGTGGGCTCTCTAATGTATGCCATGCTGTGTACCAGACCTGATATAAACCTTGCCATAAGTTTGGTAGGGAGGTAGCAAAGTGATCCAGGTATGGAACACTGGACAGCGGTCAAGAATATCCTTAAGTACCTGAAAAGGACTAAGGAAATGTTTCTCGTTTATGGAGGTGACGAAGAGCTCGTCGTAAAGGGTTACGTCAGTGCTAGCTTCGACACAGATCCGGATGACTCTAAGTCACAGATACGTATACGTGTTGAATGGTGGGGCAGTGAGCTGGTGCAGCAGCAAGCAAGAAGTCGTGGCAGCATCTACATGTGAAGCGGAGTACATAGCTGCTTCAGAAGCAGCTCATGAAGGAATTTGGATGAAGGAGCTCATCACCGACCTTGGAGTGGTTCCAAGGGCGTCGGGTCCAATGACACTCTTCTGTGATAACACTGGGGCCATTGCCATAGCCAAGGAGCCCAGGTTTCACCGGAAGACGAAGCACATCAAACGCCGCTACAACTCCATCCAGGACCATGTCCAGAGTGGAGTGATAGATATTTGTAAAGTACACACGGATCTGAATATTGCAGACCCGTTGACTAAACGTCTTCCACGAGCAAAACATGATCAACACCATAATGCTATGGGTGTTCGATACATCACAATGTAACTAGATTATTGACTCTAGTGCAAGTGGGAGACTGTTGGAAATATGCCCTACAGGCAATAATAAAATGGTTATTATTATATTTCCTTGTTCGTGATAATCGTCTATTGTTCATGCTATAATTGTATTAACAGGAAACAATAATACATGTGTGAATAAATAGATCACAATGTGTCCCTAGCAAGCCTGTAGTTGGCTAGCCCGTTAGTCAATAGATGATCATGGTTTCCTGATCATGGGCATTAGATGTCATTGATAACGGGATCACATCATTGGGAGAATGATTTGATGGACAAGACCCAATCGTAAGCATAGCACTAGATCGTATTGTTCGTATGCTAAAGCTTTTCTAATGTCAAGTATATTTTCCTTCGAGTGAGATTGTGCAACTCCCGGATACCGTAGGAGTGCTTTGGGTGTATCAAACGTCACAACGTAACTGGGTGACTATAAAGGTGCACTACGGGTACCTCCGAAAGTGTCTGTTGGGTTGGTACGAATCGAGATCGGGATTTGTCACTCCGTGTGACGGAGAGGTATCTCTGGGCCCACTCGGTAGAACATCATCATGATCTCAATGTGACTAAGGAGTTAGTCACACGATGACGTGCTACGGAACGAGTAAAGAGACTTACCGGTAACGAGATTGAACAAGGTATTGGTATACCGACGATTGAATCTCGGGCAAGTTCTATACCGACAGACAAAGGGAATCGTATACGGGATTGATTGAATCCTTGACATCGTGGTTCATCCGATGAGATCATCGTGGAGCAAGTGGGAGCCACCATGGGTATCCAGACCCCGCTGATGGTTATTGGCCAGAGAGGTGTCTCAGTCATGTCCGCCTGTCTCCCGAACCCGTAGAGTCTACACACTTAAGGTTCGATGACGCTAGGGTTATAGGGAATTGTTATACGAGGTTACCGAAAGTTTTTCAGAGTCTCGGATGAGATCCCGGACGTCACGAGGAGCTCCGGAATGGTCCGGAGGTAAAGATTGGTATATAGGACGGATGGTTTCGGATACCGTAAGTGTTTCGGGCATCATCGGTAACGTACCGGGACCACCGGGACCACCGAAGGGGGTCAACGACCCCGGGAGGTAAGGTGGGCCAAGTGGGGGTGGGAACCAGCCCCTAGGTGGGCTGGTGCGCCTCCCCACTCAGCCCAATGTGCAGGGGAGAGAAAAGAGGGGCAAACCCTAAGCCAGGTGGGCCTAAGGCCCACCAGGTGGTGCGCCACCCCCTCCTCCCCCTCTGGCCGCCGCACCTCCCATCTGGGGGGGGGGGGGCTGCCGCACCACCTAGGGTGGGAACCCTAGGGGTGGCACTCCCTCTCCCCTCCCCCTATATATAGTGGGCACTTTTGGCCATTGGAGATTAGACTTTTGCCTCTCCCTCGGCGCAACCCTGCCCTTCTTCCTCCTCCTCTCTGCCGGTGCTTGGCGAAGCGCTGCCGGGAGACCTCATCTCTCCATCGACACCACGCCGTCGTGCTGCTGGAGTTCTTCCCCAACCTCTCCTTCCTCCGTGCTGGATCAAGGTGCGGGAGACGTCACCGGGCTGCACGTGTGTTGAACTCGGAGGTGCCGTAGTTCGGCACTAGATCGGAATTGCTGCGAGTACGACTCCATCAACCGCATTCTAGCAACGCTTCCGCTTAGCGATCTTCAAAGGTATGAAGATGCTCTTACCCCTCTCTCGTTGCTGGTCTCTCCATAGGAAGATCTGAATATGCGTAGGAAAATTTTGAATTTATGCTACGTTACCCAACAGTTTTCGTCTAACATTTATCATTGTATTTGTGTATTTATTTGCACTATTGTTGAGAAGTACAAACTTTTTGGAGGACCACCTACTATATTGGCTTTCTAAACTTTTTGTCTATTTTGGCAATCGATGCCAATGCGGGAGAAGTTTAGAGAGTTTAGTTTGGTGATGGATATAGGGTTTTGATTTTATTGCTTACACATTTACATCTTGTACGCATGCATTATAGCTTTGTATATGTGCGCTTGGTTATGCTTATTTCCGTATATAAACTCTCTTGTACTGATTGTCATCAATTACCAAAATTGGAGAGATTGTTACATCATATTTCTTCATATGTGGTTTTGGTAATTGATGAAAATCCCTATGGACTAATGGTTGCTTTAAGTTATATTCGAAGGATTTGTCCATAGGCACTTCTTCAAGTCCATCTGTTGGTGTCACGGAGTTTATATGATGACCAAGGTGGTATTCAAGGTATTATCCAAAATTGGTCATAAAGACACAAGGTTGATCAAGACTAAGCAAAGAGTAAATCAAGATGATCAACACACAAAGTGTACAAGATGTACCAAGAGGGATCAAGTGATCCCATGGTACGGTAAGCATTGTCCATAACGTTTTTGGGTACTAACCCATGGTCCTTGTGAGAGTTCTATGTGGGGTTAGGTGTGTCTGCATGAGTTTGCGTCAAGAGGAAGATCTCATTCAACCTATGAAGGATGACATCAAGTGGTGACCGTCATCAAGATTGCGGTATGAAAGTTCAAGTCGAGCATCACGAAGATATCATGTTTGAAGCTTGCCGTTCATTGTGGTGACAATGGAATTGTGAAGATGTGCTGAAGAGTGGCTCACCCATAGTGAGTATGGGGGAGCAAACAACTAGTCTTCGTCAAACCCAGGCAATCAAGAAAGGTGGTCGATCTTGAGGAAGCCAAGATCATCATCATCTATCTCACGAGGACTAGGTGCAAGTTATAGGTTTGCCCTTGATAGGTTTTCTATTTTAGGATAGATTGTCGTACTTTCAAGGGGGGCTCTCAAGTGAGTAGCTTGATCGTATCATTCGTTGAGAGCTCAACCCATTTGCATCCTTGCATCATATTTCTTGGTTCATGTTTGGTGTTTCTCTTTGTGAGTTTTAGAGATTATTGTCATCTTCATGACAAGCTCGAGTTCATCGAGAACAGAGTCCATATGCATCTTCTATGATATTTCCGATGTTGGAAGTTTTTGCCGGTTCTTCATTCATAGAGGTCTCACTTCTCTATATCATTGGCATTTTCTAACCGCATGTTCTTAATATTTTATGTCGTTGTTGGATAGCTCTTGTCGTTGTGAATTCAACAAGCTTGAGTTTGCTCGATTCAGAGTTCGTATGCGAAAGTTAGAGCAGTTTCAGTATCCAGCGGTAGTAATTTTTGGCTACCGCTCCCTCAGACGTTTTGAGAGCGGTAGTACCGCTCCGGGTAGCGGTAGTACCGCTCCAGTCGGTCTCTGAGTGGGGGTAACGGTTGGATTCGTTCCCCACTGTATAAAGAAGGTCTTCCCCATTGGACCTTATCTATCCGTTGAGCTCGTGTTCTTCCCCCATTGTTGACCTTCTTACAGCTTGCTAACTCTCAATCCCTCCAATGATTCTTGCTAGTTCTTGAGGGAAAAGAGAGAGGCGATCTAGATCCACATCTCCACCAATCACTTTCTCCTCCATGTGAGGGGAACCCCTTGGATCTTGCCCTTGGAGTTATTTGTGAGCTCCTTGTTCTTCCTCTCATATTTCTCCATAGCTTTTGTTGTTGTGGAGGGATCTGAGTGTGAGGGACTTGACCACTTCGTGTGTGCTTGCCATTGCATTAGTTGCACCGGTTTGAGTTCTCCACGGTGATACGTGGAAGTGAGAAGTTGAGAAGCTTATTAACCTTGGGTACTTGGTACCCCTAGAAGCTTGGTGGTGCCTCGGAGCTCAATCATTGTGGTGTAAAGCTCCGGGCAAGCGCCAGGGTCTCTAATTAAGTTGTCGAGTTGCCCCGAGCATTTGTGGTCACCTCGAAGAGATATGCCATTGTAGTGAAGCTTCTTGGTGTTATTGGGAGCCTCCAATTAAGTTGTGGAGATTGACCCAACCTTGTTTGTACGGCTTCGACGACCGCCCTCAAGGGTCCTCCTATCCCACAGACATTAGCGCCAGAAATTGACACGTTGACAGAGGCTGGGCTTGCATTGGTTTTTCCCTTGAAGAGGAAAGGGTGATGCAGCACAGGAGCAGTAAGTATTTCCCTCAGTTTGAGAACCAAGGTATCGATCCAGAAGGAGGGTCTCGTCAAGTCCAGACTACCTGCGCAAACACAAACAAGCTTGGGCCCAACGCTTCAAAGGGGTTCTCAATCCCTTCAAGATTGTTTGCAAAGTGAGATCTGAAGGCGGAAAGTGCAACGGAGTAAAAAGTGTAAGGCTGAAAATATGGTGTGGAGTAGACCGTGGGGGCCATAGTGTTCACTAGAGGCTTCTCTCGAAATAGCAAGTATTACGGTGGGTGAACAAATTACTGTCGAGCAATTGATAGAACCGCGCAAAGTCATGACGATATCTAAGGCAATGATCATACATATAGACATCACTTCCGAGACAAGTAGACCGACACTTTCTGCATCTACTACTATTACTCCACACATCGACCGCTATCCAGCATGCATCTAGTGTATTGAGTTCATGACGAACAGAGTAACGCTTTAAGCAAGATGACATGATGTAGAGGGATAATCTCAAACCAATGATGAAAACCCCATCTTTTTACCCTTGATGGCAAAAACACGATGCGTGCCTCGCTACCCCTCCTGCCACTGGTTGAGGTCACCGCACGGTACGAACCCAAAACCAAGCACTTCTCCCATTGCAAGAATCATAGATCTAGTTGGCCAGACAAAACCCACAACTCGAAGAGAATTACAAGGATATGAAATCATGCATAAGAGAGATCAGAAGAAACTCAAATAAGATTCATAGATAATCTGATCATAAATCCACAATTCATCGGATCTCGACAAACACACCACAAAAGAAGATTACATCTTATAGATCTCCATGAAGATCATGGAGAACTTTGTATTGAAGATCCAAGAGAGAGAAGAAGCCATCTAGTTACTAGCTATGGACCCGTAGGTCTATGGTGAACTACTCACGCATCATCACACAGGTCATGGAGTTGATGAAGAAGCCCTTCGTGTCCGTATCCCCCCTCCGGCAGGGCACCAGGACGTGCCCCAGATGGGATCTTGCGGAGAAAGAAGCTTGCGGCGGCGGAAAAGTACTTTCGATGATCTCCTGATTTTTTTGGGATTTTTAGGGAATTTTTAGGTGCAACCCCTAGGTCAGGGGACGCTCAGGGGCCCCACAGTCCTGGATGGCGCGACCCCCCTGGCTGCGGGGTGGGGGCTTGTGGGTCCCCTGAGGCTCCCCTGCCTTGGCTCCCAAGCTTTCCGATCTTCTTCCGTTCGAGAAAAATCTTTTCGGGGATTTTCTTCCGTTTGGACTCCGTTTAAAAATCTCCTCTGAAAGGGGTCAAAAACATGGAAAAAACATGAACTGGCACTTGGCACTGAGTTAATAAGTTAGTCCCATAAATATGTAAAAGCCATACAAAACATCCAAAGTTTGACAAGATAATAGCATGAAACCATAAAAAATTATAGATATGTTGGAGACGTATCAAGCATCCCCAAGCTTAACTCGTACTCGTCCTCGAGTAGGGAAGTGATAAAGAATGAATTTTTGATGTGGAATGCTACCTAGAATAGTTGTTCTTTGCAACTTCTTTCACGTGGCATGAATGTTCAGATCCATAAGATTCAAAACAATAGTTTGCTATTGACATGAAAACAGTAATACTTCAAGCAAACTAGCAAAGTAATCATGAACTTTCAAAATAACAAGGCCAAAGAAAGCTATCCCTACAAAATCACATAGTCTGGCGATGCTCCATCATCCTCACACAACTAATATAAATCATGCACAACCCTGGTATTGGCCAAGTAATTGTTTTCTCACTCTTACTTTCTCAAACTTTTTATAACTATCACGCAATACATGAGCGCGAGCCATGGATATAGCACTATTGGTGGAATAGAGTGTGGTGGTGGTTGTGAGACAAAAAGGAGGAGATGGTCACATTGACTAGGCATATCAAAAAGGCTATGGAGCTGCCCATTAATAGATATCAATGTGAATGAGTAGGGATTGCCATACAAGAGATGTACTAGAGCTATAAGTATGTGAAAGCTCAAAAGGAAAACTAGTGGGTATGCATCCAACTTGCTTGCTCACGAAGACCTAGGGCAATTTTGAGGAGGCCCATCATTGGAATATACAAGCCAAGTTATATAATGAAGATTCCCACTAGCATATGGTAGTGACAAGCAAGAAGCTCTCAATCATGAAGAACATGGTGCTATCATGAAGCACAAGTGTGGAAAAAGATAGTAGCATTGTCCCTTCTCTCTTTTTCTCTTTTTTTTTGTTTGGGATCTTAGGCCTCTTTTTTTCTTTTCTTTTCTTTTATCCTTTTTTTTGGGCTCTTTGGCCTCTTTTTTTACCTCACATGGGACAATGCTCTAATAATGATGATCATCACACTTTTATTTACTAAGAGCTCAAAATTATGATGACTCTATAGGAAATGCCTCCGGCAGTGTACCAGGATGTGCAAAGATCTAGCATGGCATATGACGTTGAAACATCTCGCTAGCTATCTTACGATCATGCAATGGCAATATGAGAGTGACGGCACAAGTCATGAGATGGAACAGTGGGAGTTGCATGGCAATACATCTCGGAATGGCTATGAAAATGCCATAGTAGGTAGGAATGGTGGCTGTTTTGAGGAAGGAATTTGGTGGGTTTGTGCACCGGCGAGAATTGCGCGGCACTAGAGAGGCTAGCAATGGTGGAAGGTGAAAGTGCATCTATACCATGGACTCACATTAGTCATGAAGAACTCACATACTTGTTGCGAAAGTTTTTATTAGTAATCGAAACAGAGTGCTAAACGCATACTCCGAGGGGAAGGGTTGGTAGGTGTTAACCATCGCGCGATCCCGACCTCAACACAAAGGATGACAATCAATAGATCAATTATGCTCCGACTTCCTAACATAGCGGTTCACCATACGTGCATGCTACGGGAATCACTAACGTCAACACAAGTATTTCTAGATTCACAACACCCTACTAATATAACTCTTAATATCACCGAATCCACGTCTCAAAACTAATTGAGAGGAATCAAAACTTCTCTTTCTATTCAATGTACATGAATATGGAGGTTTTTGTATCCTCTTTGGATACCTATCACATTTGGGACTACTTTCATTGCATAAGCCAACTACCAAATCACGCACCACCGTGCTCTAAAGATATAAGTGAAGCACAAGAGAAAAAGTGTCTAGCTCAAAATATATAAGTGAAGCACAAGAGCAAAAGTATCTAGCTCAAAATATATAAGTGAAGCACAAGAGCAAAAGTATCTAGCTCAAAAGATATAAGTGAAGCACTATGGGCATTCTAGCAAAATCACGATGAGTGCATGTCTCCCTCTCTCAAAAAGGTGTGCAGCAAGGATGATTGTGACCAAACAAAAAAGAAAAGACTCCTATGATACAAGGCGCTCCAAGCAAAACACATATCATGTGGTGAATAAAAATATAGCTCCAAGTAATGTTACCGATGGATTGAAGACGAAAGAGGGGATGCCTTCCCGGGGCATCCCCAAGCTTAGGCTTTTTGGTGTCCTTAAATTTGGCTTGGGATGCCTTGGGCATCCCTAAGCTTGAGCTCTTTCCACTCCTTATCTCTTTGTCCATGAGAACATCATCCAAAACTTGAAAACTTCACAACACAAAACTTAAATAGAAACTTATGATAACATTAGTACAAGAAAACAAACTACCACTTCTTTTGGTACTATAGCAAACTTGAATTCTATCTATATTGATGATGGGCTACTGTATTCTCACTTTTCCATGGCTAGTACCCCCCGATACTAACCATAGTTTCATCAAAACAAGCAACCAACTCAACAAAAACAGAATCTGTCAAAAACAGACCAGTCTATAGCAATATTTATACTTCGTATACTTCTGGTACCTCACAAAATCTGAAAAATTACGACGGCCTGGGAAAAAAGCATATCAATCAGCAGAAAAAAGAATCAACTCAAAATCTCTTTCTGAATAAAATGAAAAATCATATTGTGAGAGAAATTTTTTTGTTTTTTTCCAGCAGGATCAAACAACGATTACCAAGACTAGTCATAAAGGTTTGCTTGGCTCAAACACAAAAAGAAACACAAAAAACACAATCACAACATAATTATGAAAGTGTGGACGCAACAAAACAGAAAGAAAAAAGATAAATCCATTGGGTTGCCTCCCAACAAGCGCTATTGTTTAACGCCCTTAGCTGGGCATTGATTTCGATGATGCTCACTCAAAAGATAAGAATTGAAGCACAACGAGAGCATCATAAAGCATGTGAAAATCACATCTAAGTATAACATACTTCCTATGCATAGGCATTTTATAGGAAAACAGATTGTCAAGACAACCAATAGTTGCCATATGCAAGGAAGAAGAAAGATACAATAGCAATCTCCACATAACGAGAGGTAATTTGGTAACATGAAAGTTTCCACCACAATATTTTCCTCTCTCATAGCAATTACATGTGGGATCATAATCAAATTCAACAATGTAACTATCACATAGGATATTCTTTTCATGATCCACATGCAAGCAAAGTTGACGCTCTTAAAAAATAGTGGGATTATGATCAACTAAAGTCATGACTTCTCCAAACCCACTTTCAATAATATTGCAAATATCATATTCATCGTGAGGCTTAAACAAATTTTCAAGATCATAAGAAAAATCATCGCCCCACTCATGATCATTGCAACAAGTAGTGGACATAGCAAAACTAGCATCCCCAAGCTTAGGGTTTTGCATATTTTTAGCATGATTGTCACTAATAGAATTTATAGTGAAACCATTGCAATCATGCTTTTCATCCAAGGAGCCCTCGTGAATCACTTCATAAATTTCTTCCTCACAATTTTCAGATTCACGCATCTCAAGCAAAACTCCATAAAGATAGTCAAGTGCACTCAACTCACTAGCAATTGGTTCCACATAAGTGGATCTCTTAAAGAGATTAGACAGTGGGTGAGGATCCATATCACTAGATTTTCAGAAAGAGAAGATGCAAGCATATTGAAGGCACATGGCAATACAAGCAAACCAACAGCAAGCGAGAAAAAGGGCGAACGAAAAAAAAAGGCAAACGAAAAAGGCAAATTGGTGAAGTAGGAGAGAGGAAAACGAGAGGCAACTGGCAAACAAAGTAAATGCAAGAGATGAGTTTGCGACACCTACTTGGATGAGTTCTTGACTTGATATTCCTCCCCGGCAACGGTGCCAGAAATTCTTCTGCTATCCCACAGAAAACAGCGTCAGAAATTGACACATTGACAGAGGCTGGGCTTGCGTTGTTTTTTCCCTTGAAGAGGAAAGGGTGATGCAGCACAGGAGCAGTAAGTATTTCCATCAGTTTGAGAACCAAGGTATCGATCCAGAAGGAGGGTCTCGTCAAGTCCAGAGTACCTGCGCAAACACAAACAAGCTTGCAACTAACGCTTCAAAAGGGGTTGTCAATCCCTTCAAGATTGTTTGCAAAGTGAGATCTGAAGGCGGAAAGTGCAACGGAGTAAAAAGTGTAAGGCTGAAAATATGGTGTGGAGTAGACCGTGGGGGCCATAGTGTTCACTAGAGGCTTCTCTCGAAATAGCAAGTATTACGGTGGGTGAACAAATTACTGTCGAGCAATTGATAGAACCGCGCAAAGTCATGACGATATCTAAGGCAATGATCATACATATAGACATCACTTCCGAGACAAGTAGACCGACACTTTCTGCATCTACTACTATTACTCCACACATCGACCGCTATCCAGCATGCATCTAGTGTATTGAGTTCATGACGAATAGAGTAACGCTTTAAGCAAGATGACATGATGTAGAGGGATAATCTCAAACCAATGATGAAAACCCCATCTTTTTACCCTTGATGGCAAAAACACGATGCATGCCTCGCTACCCCTCCTGCCACTGGTTGAGGTCACCGCACGGTACGAACCCAAAACCAAGCACTTCTCCCATTGCAAGAATCATAGATCTAGTTGGCCAGACAAAACCCACAACTCGAAGAGAATTACAAGGATATGAAATCATGCATAAGAGAGATCAGAAGAAACTCAAATAAGATTCATAGATAATCTGATCATAAATCCACAATTCATCGGATCTCGACAAACACACCACAAAAGAAGATTACATCGGATAGATCTCCATGAAGATCATGGAGAACTTTGTATTGAAGATCCAAGAGAGAGAAGAAGCCATCTAGTTACTAGCTATGGACCCGTAGGTCTATGGTGAACTACTCACGCATCATCACAGAGGTCATGGTGTTGATGAAGAAGCCCTCCGTGTCCGTATCCCCCCTCCGGCAGGGCACCAGGACGTGCCCCAGATGGGATCTTGCGGAGAAAGAAGCTTGCGGCGGCGGAAAAGTACTTTCGATGATCTCCTGATTTTTTTGGGATTTTTAGGGAATTTATAGGGGCAACCCCTAGGTCAGGGGACGCTCAGGGGCCCCACAGTCCTGGATGGCGCGGCCCCCCTGGCTGCGGGGTGGGGGCTTGTGGGGCCCTGAGGCTCCCCTGCCTTGGCTCCCAAGCTTTCCGATCTTCTTCCGTTCGAGAAAAAATCTTTTCGGGGATTTTCTTCCGTTTGGACTCCGTTTCAAAATCTCCTCAGAAAGGGGTCAAAAACATGGAAAAAACAGGAACTGACACTTGGCACTGAGTTAATAAGTTAGTCCCAAAATATATATAAAAGGCATACAAAACATCCAAAGTTATACAAGATAATAGCATGAAACCATAAAAAATTATAGATACGTTGGAGACGTATCAGGTCCCTTACTGGAATCACGACATCTTGCATTGTGCGAGGGCGTGAGGAGACTACGGTGGCCTTAGTGGCATCTTGGGGAGCATTGTGCCTCCACACCACTCCAACGGAGATTAGCATCCGCAAGTGTGTGAACTTTGGGATACATCGTCGTCTCTGCGTGCCTCGGTTATCACTTACCCGAATCCTTTACTTATGCACTTTATTTTGTGATAGCCATATTGTTTCTTGTCATATATCTTGTTATCACTTAGTTGTTTATCTTTCTTAGCATAAGTTGTTGGTGCACATAGGTGACCCTAGTTGCTTTAGGTTTTGTGCTTGACAAATTAAACATTAGTTTTATTCCGCATTTTTTCAAGCCTAAACCGTATTTTTTTAAAGCGCCTATTCACCCCCCTCTAGGTGACGTTCACGTCCTTTCAATTGGTATCAGAGCTAGGTCTCTCTTTATTAGTCTTAACCACCTAGAGAGTAAGGATGTCTACTAGGGGTTTAGGATTCTCTGACACTCTTAGTTTCGATGGCACACATTTTGATGTTTGGGTAATTCGCATGCTTAATAACTTTGGGGCCATGGACCCAAATTTAGAGCGAATTGTAGATATGGGTTTTCCTCCTCCAAAGGATTCTCAAAATATATCTTTAGAGGATGAAAAAACTCTTTTCTCAATGTGGTTTTTGATGCTTTGAGCAATGTAGTTATATTTCAAGTCATGCCATTTCGGGATACTCATGAGTTGTGGACAAAGCTTCAAGATAAATATGGTACGTCCAAGATTTGTGGGAATGATTGTTCTCCCTCCACCTCCGGTCGTGTGGTCTTCTCAACTTCATCTACTTCACCTACATGTGAATTGCCACAAGGTAATGATATGGTGAGTAGTGGAGATCACTGCAATTATGATTGTGGGCTTATTGTTGATGATCCTTCATCACTATATTATTACAATGCTTCATCTTTGGGCGTTAACACTTTGAGCACTCGAAAAGTTTTACATGATTGTGTTGATAGTCCATGCATATCTTGGCCTCGCCCTCTATCATGTCCTCCTCGCGGCACTCCACGAGCAGCAGCACCACGACCTCGAGCAGCAGCACCGACGTCTTCAACTTCCCAATGATCTCAGCCATAGTGGTTGTACTCATCTTCATGTCCTCTGCGGGCAGCACCTCCCACGGAGTTTTCACCTCTAGCTTCGCCGTGCGGGTCAATAAGTGTTGGGTAACGTAGCATAAATTCAAAATTTTCCTACGCATATTCAGATCTTCCTATGGAGAGACCAGCAACGAGAGAGGGGTAAGAGCATCTTCATACCTTTGAAGATCGCTAAGCGGAAGCGTTGCTAGAACGCGGTTGATGGAGTCGTACTCGTAGCGATTCCGATCTAGTGCCGAACAACGACACCTCCACGTTCAACACACGTGCAGCCCGGTGACGTCTCCCGCACCTTGATCCAGCAAGGAGGAGGGAGAGGTTGGGGAAGAACTCCAGCAACACGACGGCGTGGTGTCGATGGAGAGACGAGGTCTCCCAGCAGGGCTTCGCCAAGCACCGGCAGAGAGGAGGAGGGAGAAGAGCGGGGCTGCACCGAGAGATAGGAAAAACCGTGTGTCTCAATGGCCAAAAGTGCCCGATATATATAGGGGGAGGGGAGAGGGGGTGCCACCCCTAGGGTTCCCACCCTAGGGGGTGCGGCAGCCCCCCCAGATGGGAGGTGCGGCGGCCAGAGGGGGGAGGAGGGGTGGCGCACCATCTGGTGGGCCTTAGGCCCACCTGGCCTAGGGTTTGCCCCCCCTTTTCTCTCCCTTGCGCTATGAGCTGAGTGGGGAGGCGCACCAGCCCACCTAGGGGCCGGTTCCCACCCCCACTTGACCCACCTTATCTCCCGGGGTCGTTGCCCCCCTTCGGTGGTCCCGGTGGTCCCGGTACGTTACCGGTGATGCCCGGAACACTTCCGTTATCCGAAACCATCAGTCATATATATCAATCTTTACCTCCGGACCATTCCAGAGCTCCTCGTGACGTCCGGGATCTCATCCGGGACTCCGAACAACTTTTGGTAACCTCGTATAACAATTCCCTATAACCCTAGCGTCATCGAACCTTAAGTGTGTAGACCCTACGGGTTCGGGAGACACGCAGACATGACCGAGACACCTCTCTGGCCAATAACCATCAGCGGGGTCTGGATACCCATGGTGGCTCCTACTTGCTCCACGATGATCTCATCGGATGAACCACGATGTCAAGGATTCAATCAATCCCGTACACGATTCCCTTTGTTTGTCGGTATAGAACTTGCCCGAGATTCGATCGTCGGTATACCTATACCTTGTTCAATCTCGTTACCGGCAAGTCTCTTTACTCGTTCCGTAGCACGTCATCGTGTGACTAACTCCTTAGTCACATTGAGCTCATGATGATGTTCTACCGAGTGGGCCCAGAGATACCTCTCCGTCACACGGAGTGACAAATCCCGATCTCGATTCGTATCAACCCAAAAGACACTTTCGGAGGTACCCGTAGTGCACCTTTATAGTCACCCAGTTACGTTGTGACGTTTGATACACCCAAAGCACTCCTACGGTATCCGGGAGTTGCACAATCTCACGGTCAAAGGAAAAGATACTTGACATTAGAAAAGCATTAGCATACGAACAATACGATCTAGTGCTAGGCTTAGGATTGGGTCTTGTCCATCACATCATTCTCCCAATGATGTGATCCCGTTATCAATGACATCTAATGCCCATGATCAGGAAACCATGATCATCTATTGACTAACGAGCTAGCCAACTAGAGGCTTGCTAGGGACACATTGTGATCTATTTATTCACACATGTATTACTGTTTCCTGTTAATACAATTATAGCATGAACAATAGACGATTATCATGAACAAGGAAATATGATAATAACCATTTTATTATTGCCTCTAGGGCATATTTCCAACAATAAGGTCTTGTCGGTGTGGAACCCCATTGCCCCGTGCGGGAGGACGCTCATTGAGCATCCTCTCCAAGGTTTGTTGAAGTTGAAGGATGCGGTTATGCACCTGTTGAAACTCCGCACGTGAGATTGGAGCCTCATCTCCTCCTTGATTTTCTCCGTGAACACTCGAACCAGATCCTGCCATGTTAGTAGGGCTCAAAAAAGTGGGATAGGAATATTTTTCTGGAATCACACAACCTCACCTCTTACTCACCAAAGTTCTTATGAGTTCAAAACAGACCACGATTCTACCGGATGTGTTAAAGCGATTGAAAGACAAGGATCAAAGAACTAGCTTCGGTTTTTGGTGGAGATCTAGGTGGGGTAAACAAAGAGGGCTTGTGCTGAAATCAAGTTGATGCAAACCAAGATTTTTGATGGAAATATGAGACCTTGCACCAAGATCGAAAAGCAAACAACTCACACAAAACTTTCTTAAATTTTCTACCAAACTGAAACTTTTGGAACTTGCTCAACACTTTCTTTCTGTCTCTCTTTTTTTGCACTTCTTTTCTTTCTTATTTTTTGTTTTTTTCTAAGCAACACAACTAAATCTGAAAACTACTACAACGATGAACTTAGTGCAGATCTAAAAAATGAAAAACATGCAAGGAATGCAACAACAAGATCTCAGCACCAACAAGGTTTTGGGATTTATTTTTGGTGAGGCTTTGGACTATAGGACAAATTTTTTTTGCAAGAAAACCTACCGGTCTAAAGGGATGATAACAAGATGAACTATGATAACAGATCCTATCGTGTAAATGAAAGCTCTGATACCAAGATGATAAGCACAAACCCGTTGAAGGATTCACGACCGAGGGTGGCCCGATCTTCACGGCGTAGGATCCAATCGGGAAGGGTAACTAGCTGCAAGCACCGGGGATAACTAGCTTTATACCTGCCAAGGTTGGATGCGACCCGTACCTTGGGAATGGATGACCAAAGCTACAAGAACTCCAACCCGCTGTGCGAACAATCGCAGAACCACAAACCGGGACTAACCAACACAAAATGGCCGGAACCATAGAGCACGAGGTAGGGGAACCAAAGACTCCTTCTGCGAATCCGAATGAGCTCACAAGAGCAAAGGTAGCAAGATCTCTCGGATCTCAAGCAGTCTTGGTTGCGGAGCTCATAGCTGTTTTTGGTTTGACAAAAGGTACCTAACAAGATGGGGGAGATGGGGTTCTATAGCAGGGACAACCCTCCTTAGCTAGGTGTGAAAAGGGTTTAAAATGGTGCAGAATTCGCATGCCTCCCTTGCATGAAGAGAAGTCTACTTGGTGAGTTATTGGAGAGCTCGTTGGAAATTCACGAAGCATTTATCAGCGTGAACACCTTCCACCAAAACTTGAATATCTTAAGCTACACAACTTCAAGTGATGTGAGTTTATTTGGGTTGGAATGTAAACTTCAAGGAGCTTCTGTTGGTATAGCCCGAAAACCCGTCTCTGTTCCATATGGATGGGGCACAACCAAAGATTAGAGGGGAAAAATCTGCAGAAAACAGATTCACTTGAAACTTGTTTTCTTCAATTTTATTCCTTCATTGTGTACCTAAGTTCAACCAACAACAATGAAGATGAAGGCACAACCATTTCATCAAATTTATAAGATAAACTTAAGTTAGTTTTTACCTGATCACATATAAGTTTGCCACGACTTCTTGCTATAGGTCCATCGATGGTTGGTGTAGTGTTCTTGGTTGGGATGTCCTCATCAACCACTTGAGAGGGTGCAGCGGTGCCGAGCCATCCATGCTTCATCGAGCTGTCGTTGTTGGCATTGTTTATTTTTTGGAGGGGGGAGTGTGGTGGTTGATGTGTTCTGTATTGACCGCTTTTATTGTAGTACTCTCTCGTTTTTAAATATAAGTTTTTTAAGGTTATATTAAAAACTACATAAGAATGTATATACATATACATATATTTTAGAATGTAGATTTATTTATTTTGTTCCGTATGTTGTTTATTAGTGAAATCTATAAAAAACTTATATTTAAAAACCGAGGGAGTATAAAACAGTGGAAACCCTTTTTCGGAAGTTGTCTTGCCTCGTGCATGCATGCGAGGACCGATTCAGAGTCTATTGCAGGTTTCTGCAGAGAAAACAACTGTCGTCTGTTGCATATTCTTGATCAGCTCCTCAACTCCCGCTCCCAGCATAACCGTGGGGGTGGTGCCCAGCCACACACAGCGAGCAACGCCCGCAACCGTCGTAACTCCCGGCTAAATCCGGCATCCCGTCGCCGCCTTTTAAAGCGCGCGCGCGCCGCCGCGCCTCTCGTCCCGCTCCACAGACTCCAGCGAGAAGGAAAAAACTCACGTACCGACGTTCGTGCCGCCTCCACACCACCCGCCCTGTACAGCATAACCAGCACGGTCATGGCGCCGTCCGCGCGTGTGTCGCTGATGCTCGCCGCGGCGCTCGCGTGCGCGCTGCTCGCCACAAGGCATGCAGATGCCGTCTCGGCCGGCGGCGGCGCGCCGGCCCCCGCTCCCGGCGGCTTGGCGTGCAATCCGCTCCAGGACAAGACGTGCAAGCCGGGGGACCCCAAGGCGCCCGAGAACACGGAGGAGGAGGGCGGGTTCGGCGCGAGGCTGCCGTCCCTGACATCGCTGCCCATCCCGGGCCTCGGCAAGATCGACCGCGACGGCGATGGGGACACCGACGAGGACGACGAGCTGCCGTCGTTCGACACCCACATGACCATCCTCGGCCACTGAGAGGAAGCGCTGACGATCCAAGCCTGACTTCTAAGCGCATGGCTGTATCTTCTTGCATTTTGCGTTGCCTTTGTAGTTGTGTTGCCACGATGATTCCCAATAGCTGATGATTCCCAGAAGAAAAAAAGAGAAAAGAAAAGGAAGAGATGAGAAAGTGAGCGTGCCACGATGATTCCCAATAGCTGATGAAAAACTTTGCTAGTTGCTCCTGTTAATATCGTTGAAGTTCAGAAACAAGTTCTAAATTCGAATCGATTTGGCCTCGTTTTGATCTTCCTATTGTTGGCCATGGGATATTTGGGGTGGGAGGCAACTAAACTGTTTCCTTCTTTTCGTTTATTTTACCCAAATAATAAATATCACACGCATGACACGAAAAAATATGGTCGAAACACCTTCACCACCATTCATCTTTTCACGTCAAACAAATGACATCAAAGAAATTTGTTTGATTTTTCAGACTTAATTTTTTCATCTCTTAGATAAAAAAACTGATTAAAAATCCGTTTTCATCATTTAATCCATCTCGACGATATCTTCAAAACTAGATCTATTGATATATTTCGACGACTTTTTTAGGCCAAGAGTTTCCATGATATTTACATTGAAATTGCCATATAGTTTACACTAAAGTTTACACTAAAGTTTCCATGATATTTTCATCATTGTTTTTCTTCTAGATTTAAAGCTTGTTAGACTGTAATATACGTAGCCTATGGACATGACTAGTATATGTATTGTACACCTTTGTGCACCCCTATATATATGAGATAGCCACACCCGTTTTAGGGTGTCGTGTAGTTTCCCAAACCTATGATTAACTACTTTTCATGATTTTTTTTATTAATTGACCATGACAATTTTAAGTAATTAATCATGATAAATTTAGTTAATGGATCATGACACTTTTTAGTAATTCATCATGAAAATTTTAGTTTATAGATCATGACAATTTGCGTATTTTGACCATGGCAGTTTTAGTTTTTTGACCATGAAAATTATTATTTGTATGAATCATTTTAAATGTTAGTGCATATATCATGACAAATTTAAGAAATTCACCATGACAATTTTAGTTTACGGTTCATGATAAATTTGAATAATTGACAATGCATTTTTAAAGTAATTGAGGATGGAATTTTTTAATTAGGAACCATATCAAAATCATTTCATTGATCATGGCAATTTTTAGTAACTTACTAGATCATTAGTGGCGTGTGTTGCCAAGTCCATCAATTTGGAATGATATATGATATAGATTTACAATTTGTTTTGAATTCGAAAGAAGACTTAACAAGTTTCAGTAGAACCAAAATAAATCACATATGCGAGGCTTTACAAATTTTGGTACACCCAGAGGAAGTTACAGAGGCGAGGTCTTACAAATTTTAGTAGAGCCAAAAGTAGTCAGGCGTGCCCCCAAGTCTAGGATAGCTGTTAAAGTCGGTCACCTACGAGCATTCCTCTTAGTGGAAGAAAAGACATGTAGTACTCTCTCCGTCCCAAAATTCTTGTCTTAAGTTTGTTTAGAAATAAATGTATCAAAATACTAAAACATGACTAGATACATTCATATCTAGACAAATTTAAGACAAGAATTTTGGGACGGAGGAAGTATATACAAAGCACAAGTGAGCTCCATATCGAACATTCATCTTACAACCAACTACTAAAGTCACTTCAACATGGTGTTCTTTAGTAAACAAAATGAACGTGAGCAGGAAATAATCAATATGAATGGGATAATATATGTACAATATACACCTATAGAACTATCCACATAACCTTTTGACAAAATTAAGAAACCATTCACATTAATCATATTTGTGATCTTATTTTTTGTAGCATGTCAAACATGAAAATAGAGAAGGGGAAAACGCAGGATGAGCAGAGAGCAAAAGTATAATACAAGAGACCTTTATGATGAAAGAGAGCGCAACTGCTCACTCGTACAAAGAAGAGATATGGCTGATAACAGTAGTAGAAAACGGGACTATAGTCCCGGTTGGTAAGGGCCTATAATCCCGTTTCACCAACCGAGACTATTAACTTGGGACTAAAGCCCGGTTTGCCACGATTTGGGACTAAATCCATTTCATGTGGCTGTCAGAGTGTGTCAGGGGGCATGGAGCTTTAGTCCCGGTTCGTAACACCAACCGGGACTAAAGGATTCTGTGATTTGGGGTTTTGGGGTTTATTGTTTTTTTTGCTTTTCGCTTTCAGTTTTCCATTTAATTCTTTTTCATTTCAAACATATCATAGAATTTGGTACATATATATATCACAGAATATCTTTTAGGACGTATATCATAGAATATCTCGGACGACCATATATATATATGCATACACACATGGATATATATGTACAATTTGGTATATAGAATTTCTCTTACAACTTGTGGATCAGTTACATGCATGCATTAACCGGTGAAGTGGCATTCTCCCTTGGGATATATGACCTCATCCAGCAAAAATCCGGCAAATTCCTCTTGAAGTGCTCGTATGCATTCCGTTCGGAGGAGTTCCTCCCGCTTCTCCGTCATCTTTTGAAGAAGGAGACCAATATGAATATATATATATATATATTAGACCATGAATATAAAATTGTGAATAATGTTTATGTACCGTAAGAGTTCCTAGTTTAGTCGGCAGTTCGGTCGTAAAGGAGCGAATGTTCTCACAGATAAAGTATGCACATAGATATTCTCCGGTTGCTGCGGCATGCAAAAATTTACGAGAATAGAACTCAGTCAGATAATAATCAAGCATTATAATGGTATTGAAACTAGAACTAAAGAGATGCGCGGACGTAGCTAGTACTACTTAATTACCCTATGCGGTGTCCATCGCAGCTCTGGTTTCCATTCACTGCAAACATTCTTGATAAACCGGCTCCAAACCCTGTCCGGCAAAGAAAAATAATAAAAAGAGTCACTGATTAATTGATATCAGTTAATGATATAAAGAGGCCGACATAGTGCGATAATGATTGAAATTACCGGTCCAGCATCAACTTCAGGGACTTGTACTCGCCTTCGTCTTTTCTTAGCGAGTCGAGTACTTGAACTTTTCCCTGGTCAATCATAATGACGAGCAGGATAAAATGGAATCTGTGTTCTATATACGGGCATGCATGCAACTCATCAAGAACTATACGTAAACTTAACATCGATCGAGTAAGCAAAATATAATTTATAGTACAAGACAACAGTAACACTCACTTCAAGTTGTAAGGAAATAATATTATTTTCATTGTGACTTAGTATCTCGAAAAACCGATACAAGTTCTCCTCTGTCTCTTCTGTGTATTCTACTACCGCCTGTTCAAAATTGGTATTTGGGTCAGTGAAGCCAATGCCATATAGTCCATCTCTTTTCATTTCAAGCATCTTCATTCTGGATAAAACCACACACACAAAATAATATAGTGAGGATAATTAGAGGCAAATGAACGAGTCGATGAGCTAGGGACTTGAATTACAGAAAGAAATCACTTACAAACAATAGCAACTGACGAGAGATTTGTCGAGTGCGTCTTGATTGTATAACTGCCAAAATTCTGGATTCTCAATCCACAAATCTTTGCAATTGAAGATATGCTCTAGCTTGACTTTCACCATTAGGGACTGACGCCCGAGTTCTGCTTCCTTCATGTATGAGGTATGCAATTTGTACATTTTTGTTGGTAGCTGCTTGACAAGCTCAGGCCTGACGAGAGGTTTCCTGGGTTGAAATGTCCATACTAGTTGGTTATTCCCTTCCACCGTGATGGGAATGTTCTCGTTGCCGAGGAGTTGTACAACAGTGACACCAGCCTCCATAGCCATCTTTTGAGCAACATCGGGATCGACTACGAACTCATCGGTACCGACCTTGAGCGGCGAGATCGATTGCACTGGCTGTTCTCCCAGCCGGGGAATGGTTTTCCTGCTTCTTCTGTTAAGGAGCACCGTCTTCGTTTGCCACTTTTGATATGACTTGGCAATAGAGCGGTCATAGTCTAATTTAACTCTCTTCGGAGGCGGCGGGTCGACAAGATTGGCCAGAACGCGCCTGACGTCTTCCAGAGCTATTATATCCTTTGGTACAGGCTTTCTCTTGTCTTTATGGCCCTGCAACTCAGCATCCACTGTCTCATCTAATTCCTCTCTGGTCTTCTCGTAAGCCAAGATTGGCGGGGGAGGAGGGGTGTGTTTCTTCCTAGGCTTATTCCGCTTTGGACTCTGGTTCGTTGACAGAAAATGAAATGGCTTCCCGATGGCGGGTTGGCAGGGTGGAGTCGGCTGGCTGGGTGGAGTCGGTTGGCGGGGTGGAGTCGGCTGGTGGGGTGGAGTCGGCTGGCGCGACGGACTTGAAGGAGGAGTCGGTGGCCTTGGAAAGACGATGCAGTCCTTTCTCCATAAGCAGAGGCCACATATGACTTCTTGCAGTGTCTGCTGCCCTTCACCCCCAGGAATGTCGAGTTGTAGTGACTCATATCCCGACATCACTTCATCCACCCCGACACGAGCATAGCTAGGTGGAATTGGAGTGCTATGGAAGGTTGCACCAACGGGATTTGTTAAAGCATAGCCGACCGCCGCCTTCACGTATATGTTGTTGAGTTTCATGTCAAGCTCACAACTTTGTGTCTCTCTGATTTCATCCCCAGGGTAGCTAGCCAACAGTGCATCGTCGGCAAGGACACCCGTGGAACCCACGTTGCTTTTCGGCATCGATGGGACGGTACTATCCAATGCTAGATCGACTGGTTGCTCTAGCAGCTCAGGCGTCCTTTGCTGGCTAAGTGTGTCGATCTGCTCCTGTTGCCGCAAGAATTTGCATTCCAAATCCGCAAGCCGGTTAGCATCCTGCTTCTTCCTGGCCTACTCCTGATTCTTCTTTCTCGCACGGCTTCTATAATCGCCCCAGTCCTTAAACCCCTCAATCCATGGAATAACGCCTTTGCCTCGTGTTCCTCCCGGGTGTTCTGGATTCTTGAGGGCGCGTGTAAGCTCGCCGTTCTCTCTCTCGGGCTGGGACACCCACGTTCGAGCATCTTCTATTGCAGCAAATATAACTTGAGAGGCACTTTGAAGACTTGCCTGCTCCACAAGCAACCTTGTCTTTGGGTCCAACTTTCCCCCATGCCCATAAAACCAATTTCTGCACCTTTCAGGTCAAGTGGATGTTTGCGGAGTGACCCCTGCATCAATCATCTTCTGCTCGAATTCATCTCACTCAGGAATGCCACTCTTGTAGCCACCTGACCCTAAAGAATGGTGATGCACTTTTTTCTAAGCATTTTCCTTGTTTATCATCACACGCTCCTTAGCTGTTTCTGATTGCTTGAACTGCACGGATAAGTCCCGATGATCTTTTATCCTCTCATATTGTCCAGTGAATTCTAGAGTCTTTCCTTGTTTTGTCGAAGTCGGCCCATAACCTTTTCTTCCAGTTGCAGAATTGGGTGTACATCTTCTTAAGAGCAAACTTTTTGACTTTCTCACGTTGTTTATGTGAGAAATTCTCTGGTAGGGTGAAATGTGCCATGAGTGTATCCCAAAGCAGATTTTTTGCTCTTTCGTCCACAAAACTAACTTCTTGATCTTACTTTGGCCTATGCCATTCTTCAATGGATATAGGGATTTGGTCCTTCACAATAACTCCGCATTGAGGTACAAATTTGGATGCATTATTTTGGGGATTAGTTGGTTCTCCACCTAATGATATCGCGTCAATGTTGTACCTTGTGCCCTCGGGCAACTTTTTGTCCGGGCCTTGTACTTCCGTGCTCGTAGAAGATTTGCTCGATCCAGAGGGCTAAAAGAGGAGATTCGTTAATTAATATATATATATATATATATATATATAGATCAATTAATACACATCTAATGATCACCACATGCCAAATATATACCTCGCCGGACTTTGATAATTCGAGAAAAATTTCTTCAGCATCATTGTCGCCTGGTTCCCCGTCGTCTCTTGGTTGTTCTTCCTCGATTCCCTCACCGGATGGGTTAAGGTATTGTGCGCAATCATCTTTTTCTTCATCCTCTTCGTTTCCAGAGCGTATCATCTCGTACAAGACATGCTCTTGATCATGGTCTCTGTCTCTACCATCCATAGCTTAACTAACCGAGAAAAAGATAAAACAATTTAGTATTCACTTTAGCTAGCAAGATCATCATGTATATATAATATCACTAATACATCGAATAATATACTTAATTAATGCATCATCGGATAATCCACTTAATATTATCGAATATATAATCTCGAATACATCACTAATACATCTCTCAAATAATATCTAACTAGTCAACCAACAAAGAGTTGTCGCTGTACTCAGGCGCGGGTGGTGGATACCCAAAGAGCAGGTACCATCACCGGATCATAGCTGGGGTGAGATCGCTGAAGAACCTGCCAGGTATTGGAGAACCTGGCTTCCAACGCCTCCATGTAGCGACGGAGGTGCTCGTCCTCCTCCCTGACACGGCGACATACCTCCTCCTTGGGGGCCGGCAGCCTCGGCACTGAAAGTGGCCCATGTGACCGCCATCAAAGAAGCTCTGGGTCGACGAGGGGAGCCCGATTCCTCACCAAGCTGCACAGCCCGGAAGGTAGCTCCTCCTAGTGCCAGCCAGGCGGAGCCCAGTCCCGCACATGCTGGCGCCTATCAAGCACGTGGTCGCCACCGAGTCGACGACGGGGATGCGGGCTAGGCATCATCGACGTCGAGAACCAATTCTACAACTATTTAAATTCCTACTTGAAATTAGGCTATTGAAAGAAAAGAATACTATATTGTGCTGTTTTGACTTGCTAGTTTTATTTTTATGGTTCTATTGGGCTAGAGGAAGATAATAAAGCAACTATACGCTCGCGGAAAACAGCAAGCGTGCAACCACCAGGACTACACTACATCAAGTTTTCGTTAATCTTTATTAAAGAAACTACCAAATGGGACAAATTGGCACAGAAAATCATCAATAATTAGCCAACTAAATTTTGGATTGACTAGAAGGAGCACTATCCAACAAATTGAGATAGCACTCACCCCTACCCAAAGCTAAATTTCGGATTTTTCCTATATTCTGTTTTCGGTTCAACACGTGTTCTTATTGCTAAAGTAGTCCAAATGATGTTTTCCGATGAACTCAGTTACTAAAACATGAACTCGTATACTGAAACTAGAAGTATTATGAAGAGGTGAGGAGAGGCTCAGCGGCAGGGATGGTCGCCGGAGACGGAGGAGGAGGCTGGAGGCGGGAAGGAGGCTGGAGGCTGGAGGCTGGAGGCTCACCGGTGCGGGCTCGGGACGCGGCGACGCTTGGAGGATCGAGGAGAGCGCCCGCGAAGGAGTGGTGGCAGCGTAGGCGCAAGCTTGGGCGGCGCTTGGGAGCAGATCGGCCGGACGGCGACGTCGAGGGCGCGCACGGGTCGCCGGTGAAAATGGGCAACCTGACGGCGTCAGGATGGAGAGGGCGGCGGCGGCTCTGCTCTATTTTATCGCGAAAATGATGGTCGATTGGTAAGGAGAGAAGGAAGCAGTTATATATGACCGGTACCTTTAGTCCCGGTTGGTGCCACGAACCGGGACTAAAGGGTCTTCAGTCCTGGTTGGTGGCACCAACCGGGACTAAAGGTTGGGCGCCTGGCCCACTGGCAGGCACCTTTAGTCCTAGTTGTAGCCACCAATCGGGATTAAAGGTCTATTTTCGGTGGCCCAAATTCTGCGCGGGAAGGGACCTTTAGTCCCGGTTGGTGGCTCGAGCCAGGACTAAAGGTCAATTTTTTCTTTTTTATTGCTTTTGTTTTTCCAAACACGTCAATTCTGTTTTTAAATTTGAAATAAGTGCTAAACTATTTATAGTTTTTGAATTATTATTTTTGGTTTAGGTCAAAAAAACTACAAAATTTCTAGTAGTGCTAGTAATTTTGAAATTTACATAGTTTAAATTTGATTTTTTTGAACTTGTGTGAATCACTAGTTTGTGAATAACTTTACTTTACAAATATATTTTTTAGTCAGTCTTTTTTCTGATGTTTAATATTAGTTTGTTTTATCATTATATTAAATTTGGTAGTTTTTAGGTTATTAAAAAAATGAAATGTCCTTGTAAGAGATGAGTATTCGTCCGGAACCCTGATACTTCGAAAGAGATAGTCCAGTTTGTACACGAGGTGCATCCTATTTTTGCCGTAACCCTTCCAAATTTTTATCACATGCCGTGTCGGTGAAATGATGATACCATGCCAAGTTTGAGCCTTTTCTGAGTTTATTTGTAGCGCTTTTCAATTTTAGGGTCAGTTAGCACAAAAAAATCATCTAATGCATGGAAAATAGCCAATGAGGTTAGAAAGGGTTGAAAATTTATTTGGTGGCTTTAAATGATGCATATTGAGGGCACAAAATGTCTTGAGTTGAAATAAGATTAAAAAAATGAAACCGCTTTGTAAGAGATGAGTATTCGTCCAGAACCCTCATACTTCGAAAGAGATAGTCCAGTTTGTACACGAAGTGCAACCTCTTTTTTCCGTAACCCTTCCAACTTTTTAGCACATGCCATGTGGGTGAAATTATGATACCATGCCAAGTTTGAACCTTTTCCGAGTTGATTTGTAGGGCTTTTCAATTTCAGGGTCATTTAGCTCAAAAAATCATTTAATGCTTGGAAAATAGCAAATGAGGTGAGAAAGGGTTGAAAATTTATGAGGTGGCTTTGAATGATGCATATTGAGGGCACAAAAAGTCTTGAGTTGAAATAAGATAAAAAATGAAATGGCTATGTAAGAGATGAGTATTCATCGAGAACCCTGATACTTCAGAAGAGATAGTCCAGTTTGTACACGAACTGCATCCTGTTTTTGCCCTAACCCTTCCAACTTTTTATATGAAAGAGATACATAATGTTTCTTTGTGTTTCAAATGCCATAACACACACATATATATAGCCGGAAACTCACTAAGAAGAAAGTGATGACAGTGAAAGTCGGTGACATCCGAGATTGGGATGTTGGGGTATAAAACTTATTCTTCACGTGTGTCCCTTTGCGTCGTAACCATGGACAATCTTCATCATTTAACAAGATACTTGGGTTAGTCTTCACTGTGAAGGGAGGAATTTTGTGAAACTTTTCATAATCTTCTGACATGTCTGTCTTGTCCTCCACTCCCACGATGTTTCTTTTCCATGAAAAAACTATGTGGCGTTTTGGCTCATCGTATGATGTATTCGCTTCCTTACCGTTTCTTTTTCTCGGCTTGGTAGACATGTCGTTCACATAGAAAACCTGCGCCACATCATTGGCTAGGACGAATGGTTCATCTGTGTACCCAAGATTGTTGAGATCCACTTTTGTCATTCCCTACCGTGAGTCTTCCTTTACCCCGACTCCTTTTAGATTGACCCATTTGCACCGAAACAAAGGGACCTTCAAATTGTTTCCATAGTCAAGTTCCCATATCTCCTCTATGTAACCATAATATGTGTCCTTTCGCCTATTGTTGGTGTTTGCTGCATCAAAGCGGACACCGCTGTTTTGGTTGGTGCTCTTTTTATCTTGGGAGATCGTGTAAAATGTATTCCTATTTATCTCATACCCTTTGAAAGTCGATATAGTCGAAGATGGTAACTTGGACAACAAGTACAAGTCATCTCCAACTTCAGGGTCATGCATGAGACGTGTTTGCAACCAACCGCCGAATGAAGACATGTGTGTACGTTTGATCCAGGGACCAGACTGCTCTTGATTCCTGGAGCGTACAATATCCATATGTTGCTCGATATACGGAGCCACCAAGGTGGAATTTTGTAGAATTGTGTGCTTCCGCCCAAGAATGTTCGTACTTACATATTACTAAATCCTTTCCTAGCATGCCTTTTCCACCCAGTCTGCCCTCATGCCTCGATTCAGAAAGACCAATCGACTTAATATCAGGAATAAAGTCAAGACAAAACTCAATGACCTCCTCTGTTTCATGGCCCTTGGAGATGCTTCCTTCTGGCGTAGCACGGTTGTGAACATATTTCTTTAAGACTCCCATGAACCTCATGAAGGGGAACATATTGTATAGAAATACAGGGCCCAAAATGTCAATCTTCTCGACTAGGTGAACTAGGACGTGCGTCATGATATTGAAGAAGGATGGAGGGAACACCAACTCGAAACTGACAAGACATTGCACCAAATCATTCTGTAACCTTGGTAGGATTTCTAGATCGATTACCTTCTAAGAGATTGCATTGAGGAATGCACATAGCTTCACAATGGATGATCCGACGTTTTCTGGTAGAAGCCCCCTCAATGCAACCGGAAGGAATTGCGTCATAATCACGTGGCAGTCATGAGACTTTAGGTTCTGGAATTTTTTATCTTCCATATTTATTATTCCCTTTATATTCGACGAGTAGCCAGACGGGACCTTCATACTGAGCAGGCATTGAAAGAAGATTTCCTTCTCTTCTTTGGTAAGAGCGTAGCTTACAGGACCTTTATACTTCTTTGGATGCATGTCGTCTTTTTTGTGCATACGTTGCTGGTCCTCACGTGCCTCCGATGTATCTTTTGTCTTCCATACACACCCAAGAAGCCTAGGAGGTTCATGCAAAGATTCTTCGTCACTTGCATCACGTCTATTGTAGAGCGGACCTCTAGGACTTTCCAATAAGGTAGGTCCAAAAATATAGATTTCTTCTTCCACATGGGTGCGTGTCCATCAACGCCATTCGGAACCGATTGTCCGCGAGGACCCTTTCCAAAATTTACTTTTAACTCCTTGACCATATGAAGTATATGATCACCAGTACGATGGACATGCTTCTTCCAGTAATCCGCCTTACCTTTGAAATGCTTGCCTTCTTTTCTTAAGAGATGCTTGATTGGAAGAAATCGACGATGTCCTAGGTACACATTCTTCTTACATTTATCCAAGTATATACTTCCGGTATCATCTAAACAGTGCGTGCATGCGTGGTATCCCTTGTTTGTCTGTCCTGAAAGGTTACTAAGAGCAGGCCAATCATTGATGGTTACAAACAACAATGCTCGTAGGTCAAATTCCTCCTGTTTGTGCTCATCCCACACATGTACACCTTTGATAGCCCACAGCTGTAAAAGTTCTTCAACTAATGGCCTTAGGTACACATCAATGTCGTTGTCGGGTTGCTTGGGGCCTTGGATGAGCACTGGCATCATTCTGAACTTCCGCTTCATGCATAACCAAGGAGGAAGGTCATAGATACATTGAGTCACGGGGCAAGTGCTATGATTGCTACTCTGCTCCCCAAAAGGATTAATGCCATCTGCACTTAAACCAAACCAATAGTTCCTTGGGTCATATGCAAAGTCCGACCACTCTCTCTCGATTTTCCTCCACTGTGACCCATATGCGGGTACTCTCAACTTCTTGTCTTTCTTACGCTCGTCTTTGTGCCATCGCATCAACTTGGCATGCTCTTTGTTTTGGAACAAACGTTTCAACCATGGTATTATAGGAGCATACCACATCACCTTGGCAGGAATCCTCTTCCTGGGCGCTGGACCTCAACATTGTTACCAGGGTCATCGCGCCCGATCTTATAGAGCTCGGCACCGCATATCGGGCATGCATTCAAATTCTCGTACTCCTCACCGCGATACAGGATGCAGTCATTGGGGCATGCATGTAGCTTCTTCACCTCTAATCCTAGCGGGCAAATAGTCTTCTTTGCTTCGTACGTAGTGTTGGGCAATTCGTTGTCCTTTGGAAGCATCTTCTTTAACAATTTCAACAACTTTTCAAAACCCTTGTCATATACACCATTCTCTGCCTTTCATTGCAGCAATTCCAGTGTGGTACCCAGCTTCTTCTTGTCATCTTTGCAATTTGGGTGCAACAATTTCTTGTGATCCCCTAACATCCACTGCAACTTCTACTTCTCCTGTTCACTTGCGCAGTTTCTCTTTGTATCAGCAATGGCCCGACCAAGATCATCAGTGGGCTCATCTGGTGCCTCTACTTCAGCTTCTTCCCCCATTGTAGTTCCTGTTGGAAATATGCCCTAGAGGCAATGATAAAATAGTTGTTATTACATTTCCTGTTTCAAGATAATCGTTTATTATCCATGCTATAATTGTATTGAATGAAAACATAGATACATGTGTGGATACATAGACAAAACAATGTCCCTAGCAAGCGTCTAGTTGGCTAGCCAGTTGATCAAGGATAGTCAAGGTTTTCTGACTATGTGAAGTGTTGTCACTTGATAACTGGATGACATTATTAGGAGAATCATGTGATGGACTAGACCCAAACTATGGACGTAGCATATTGATCGTGTCATTTTGTTGCACTTGTTTCCTGCGTGTCAAGTATTTATTCCTATGACCATGAGATCATATAACTCACTGGCACCGGAGGAATACCTTGTGTGTATCAAGTGTTGATGGTCAATAAGACCACTTGTTTCAAGAGAAACGGAAAAGGCAAGAAGGGTAACTCCAAGAAGAGCGGAAAGCCTATTGCCAGTCCGACGAAGAAACCCAAGGCTGGACCTAAGCCTGAAATAGAGTGTTATTATTGCAAGGGACTGGGTCACTCGAAGGGCAACTGCGCCAAGTATTTGGTTGATAAGAAGGCGGCCAAGGAAAAATCAGGTATATTTGATATACATGTTATTGATGTGTACTTAACCAACTCTCGTAGTAGTGCGCGGGTATTCGATACCGGTTCTGTTGCTCATATTTGCAACTCGAAGCAGGAACTGGGGAATAAACAAAGGCTGGCGAAGGATGAAGTGACGATGCACGTGGGAAATGGTTCCAAGGTTGATGCAATCGCCGTCAGCACAGTCTCACTTCAGTTACCATTAGGATTAGTTATGAACTTAAATAACTATTATTTAATGCTTGCGTTAAGCATGAACATTATATATGGATCTTGTTTATTGTGAGACGGTTACTCGTTTAAGTCAGCGAATAATGGTTGTTCTATTTCTATGAGTAAAATCTTTTATGGTCATGCACCCAGTGTGAGAGGATTGTTCATATTGAATCATTATAGCGATAATACACATATACATAACATTGAGACCAAAAGATGTAGAATAAACAATGATAGCGCCATGTTTTTGTGGCACTGTCGCTTAGGTTATATTGGTGTAAAGCACATGAAGAAACTCCATTCTGATGGGCTTTTGGAGTCACTTGACTTTGATTCACTTGACACATGCGAACCATGCCTCATGGGCAAGATGACTAAGACTCCGTTCTCCGAAACAATAGAGCGTGCAAGTGACTTGTTGGAGATCATGCATACCGATGTGTGCGGTCCGATGAGTGTGGAGGCGCACGGCGGATATCGTTATTTTCTCACCTTCACTTACGATTTGAGTAGGTATGGATATATCTACTTAATGAAACACAAGTCTGAAACGTTTGAGAAGTTCAAGCAATTTCAGAGTGAAGTTGAAAATCATCGTAACAAGAAGATCAAGTTTCTACGTTCTGATCGTGGGGGTGAATATCCGAGTTTCGAGTTTGGTGCTCACTTAAGACAATGTGTCACAGTTGACACCGCCTGGAACACCACAGCGTAATGGTGTGTCCGAACGTCGTAATCGTACTTTGTTAGAAATGGTGCGATCTATGATGTCTCTAACCGATTTGCCGTTATTGTTTTGGGGTTATGCATTAGAGACAGCTGCATTCACTTTAAATAGGGCACCATCAAAATTCGTTCAGGCGACACCATACGAACTGTGGTATGGCAAAAGACCAAAGTTGTCGTTTCTTAAAGTTTGGGGATGTGATGCTTATGTCAAAAAGCGTGAGCCTGAAAATCTGGAACCCAAAGCGGAAAAGTGCGTCTTCATAGGTTACCCAAAGGAGACAGGTGGGTACACCTTCTATCTCAAATCCGAGGGCAAATTGTTTGTTGCTAAGAATGGAGCTTTTCTTGAGAAGGAGTTTCTCTCGAAAGAATTGAGTGGGAGGAAGATATAACTTGATGAGGTTGTCAAACCTATAGTCCCTCTAGATGGTGGCGCAGGGCAAGGGGCAACCCCTGTCGAAGCGACGCCGGTTGAGGAGGAAGTTAATGATGATGATCATGAAACTTCGGATCAAGTTCCTATCGGACCACGCAGGTCGACAAGATCACATACTACTCCTGAGTGGTAAGGTAATCCTGTCTTATCAATCATGTTGTTAGACAACAATGAACCTACGAATTATGAAGAAGCAATGGTGGGCCCAGATTCCAACAAATGGTTGGAGGCCATGAAGTCCGAGATATGATCTATGTATGAAAACAAAGTGTGGACTTTGGAAGTATTACCTGAAGGCCGCAAGGCTATTCACAACAAATGGATCTTTAAGAAGAAGACGAACAGAGACGGTAATGTGACTAAGGACTAAGGAAATGTTTCTTGTTTACAGAGGTGACGAAGAGCTCGCCGTAAAGGGTTACGTTGACGCAAGCTTTGACACTGATCCGAATGACTCTTAGTCTCAAACCGGATACGTATTTATTCTTAATGAGGGTGCGGTAAGCTGGTGCAGTTCCAAGCAAAGCATCATAGCAAATTCTACATGTGAAGGAGAGTACATGGCTGCCTCAGAGGCACCAAAGGAGGGTGTCTGGATGAAGCAGTTCATGACGGATCTTGGAGTTGTGCCGAGCGCACTAAATCCAATAACTCTGTTCTGTGACAACACTGGTGCCATTGCTTTAGCAAAGGAACCAAGGTTTCACAAGAAGATCAGGCATATCAAACGACGCTTCAACCTCATCCGCGACTACGTCGAAGCAGAGGACGTGAATATTTGCAAAGTGCACACAGATCTGAATGTAGCAGATCCACTGACTAAACCTCTTCCACGGGCAAAACATGATCAACACCAGAACTGTATGGGTGTTAGATTTATTACAATGTAAATCGCATGGCGATGTGAGGACTAGATTATTGACTCTAGTGCAAGTGGGAGACTGTTGGAAATATGCCCTAGAGGCAATGATAAAATATTTATTGTTATATTTCCTACTTCAAGATAATCGTTTATTATCCATGTTATAATTGTATTGAATGAAAACATAGATACATGTGTGGATACATAGACAAAACAATGTCCCTATCAAGCCTCTAGTTGGCTAGCCAGTTGATCAAGGATAGTCAAGGTTTTCTGACTATGTGCAAGTGTTGTCACTTGATAACTCGATCACATCATTAGGAGAATCATGTGATGACTAGACCCAAACTATAACGTGGCATATTGATTGTGTCATTTTGTTGCTATTGTTTTCTGCGTGTGAAGTATTTATTCCTATGACCATGAGATTATATAACTCACTGTCACCGGAGGAATACATTGTGTGTATCAAACATCGCAACGTAACTGG
Organism: Hordeum vulgare subsp. vulgare; assembly: GCF_904849725.1. Classification (NCBI taxonomy): domain Eukaryota; kingdom Viridiplantae; phylum Streptophyta; class Magnoliopsida; order Poales; family Poaceae; genus Hordeum; species Hordeum vulgare. The sequence continues at coordinate 164,907,284 of NC_058523.1, forward strand.
GTGACTATAAAGGTACTCTACAAGTATCTCCGAAGGTGTCCGTTGAGTTAGTATGGATCAAGACTGGGATTTGTCACTCCGTGTGACAGAGAGGTATCTCGGGGCCCACTCGGTAATACAACATCACACACAAGCCTTGCAAGCAATGTGACTAAGTGTAAGTCACGGGATCTTGTATTACGGAACGCGTAAAGAGACCTGCCCGTAACGAGATTGAAATAGGTATGCGGATACCGACGATCAAATCTCGGGCAAGTAACATACCGAAGGACAAAGGGAATGACATACGGGATTATATGAATCCTTGACACTGAGGTTCAGCCGATAAGATCTTCGAAGAGTACGTAGGATCCAATATGGGCATCCAGGTCCCGCTATTGGATATTGTCTGAGGGGTGTCTCGGGTCATGTCTGCATAGTTCTCGAACCTGCAGGGTCTGCACACTTAAGGTTCGATGATGTTTTAGTATAGTTGAATTATATGTGTGGTTACCGAATGTTGTTCGGAGTCCTGTATGATATCATGGATGTCACGAGGGTTTCCGGAATGGTCCAGAAATGAAGATTGATATATAGGTTGGTTTCATTTGGTCACCGAAAAGTTTCAGCCATTTCCGGCAGTGTACCGGGAGTGACGAATGGGTTTCGGGTGTTTACCGGGAGGGGCCCACCCACCCGGGAGTGAGCCCATGGCCTTATGGTGGCGCACCAAGCCCTTAGTGGGCTGGTGGAGTTATACCAAGAGGGCTATGGTTCCACAAGTAAAAATACCAAAGGAAAGAAGAAAAAAAGGAAAGAGGGAGGTGGGAAGGAAGAGGAGTACTCTTCCTTCCCAAACCGAATTGGAGGAGGAGTCCTCCTCCACCTTCGGCCGGCGCACCCTTGGGGCCCTTGTGCCCCAAGGCGAGCCCCTCCCCTCCTCCTATATATAATGATGGTTTACGGATTTTTGAGACACAACTTTGCCATGTGCAACTCAAGCCTATTCCACATAGTTTTGCCTCTAGATCGAATTTCTACGGAGCTCGAGCGGAGCCCTGCAGGAGTAGATCATCAGCACCACCGGAGTGCCATCACGCTGCCGAAGAACTCATCTACTTCTCCATCTCTCTTGCTGGATCAGGAAGGCCAAGATCGTCATCGAGCTGTACGTGTGCTGAACGCGGAGGTGCCGTCCATTCGGTGCTAGATCGGAACGGATCGTGGGACGATGGTGATTTGAATCACGAAGCTGTACCACTACATCAACCGTGTTTCTTAACACTTCCTTCTTAGAGATCTACAAGGGTACATAGATCTAATCTCCTCTCATAGATGGACATCACCATGATAGGTCTTCGTGTGCGTAGGAAATTTTTTGTTTCCCATGCAACGTTCCGCAACAATTCCATCGTATACAGGGGACGAAGGATAACCGTAATCATCCTCTTCTTCTTCATTCTCTTCTATTAGAACCCTCTTTCTCCAGCTTGGTCAAACAGTTATAGCCATACATGAAACCGGACGTAAACAGGTGGACGTGAATGACTTTTGACTTAGACTAAGTTTTATCATTGTTACACACAGCACATGAACAACACATAAAACCATCCCGCTTGTTTGCCTCAGCCATACGCAGAAAACTCTGCAAGCCATTAATGAACTGGGGAGAGTGTCGGTCTTCGTACATCCATTGCCGGTTCATCTTCATTACACAGGACCGAAAAGACCAAATTAATACAAGTTGACACATAAGATTCATACACACTTATTCTCATAAAACAACGTACAAGAGTTTCTAGATAAAGTATTTAAATGCAACAACAAATGCGATCAAGATCGCAAGTAAGGTAACAACTGATCCAACAACATAGTGAAACCAAGCCTCTTTATTAAGGGTATAATTTCTAATCCTTCTAATCTTCAAGCGCATTGCATCCATCTTGATCTTGTGATCGTCGACGACTTCGGTAACATACTACTCCAATTTCATCTTCTCTTCTTCAATTCTTTTCAATTTTTATTTCAAATATTCATTTTATTTTTCAACTAAATATAACTTCTCGACAAGAGGGTCGGATGCAATTTCTGCTTCACACACCCCATAGATAAAAATATCTATGTCAACTTGATGGGCATGATTATCATATAATAGAGACATGCAACAAATAGTTATAAAATAGAATATACCACATCCGAATCATAAACCGGACGAGGGCCAATGAGGACGGATATCAAGACCATGGCACTATGTATAATAAAATCATACAAGTAAGAAAACTATATAAATCATACAAAAATATGATTTTTTGGTATGAAAAGGATAAGAACAAGAGATCACCAAGGTGGAGCCGGCGACAGGACGGTGCGGGCAATCAACGGTGGTTAGGACAGAGACGGGAAGGTACTAAGTAAACCACACCTACACATATGCAAACGAAGAAGTTAATTTGAGCCCAAATTGCATATAAATCAAATAAACTCCCACATAATTAATCCCAAACTAAAACCCACAAATCACTATACTTATAGAGAATTGCATGAGCCGATCTAGCAATGAGAGATGAAAGGACAAATTTGCTAACCTTTGTGAACACTTGGAGACATGGGGTGCCTTAAATCTTCACAAATCTTGGTGAAAATTGGAGGGTGGGATCGAGCAAGGGGAAGATCAGAGGAGAGAGTGGAGAAAACAGAGCAATGAACACGAGCTGGACGAAGGGGTTTATATAGTAAACTCTTTAGTCCCAGTTTGTATAAGGAACCGGGACTAAAGGTCCACATATAGCCCCAGTTTGTGAAACAGACCGGGACTAAAGGTGCTAGTGGGGGCCCCAGCTTGACAGAACATTGCCACCACCCCTTTAGTCCAGGTTTGTGTCACAAACCAGGACTATAGGTCCAAATCGAACCAGGTCTAATGATGCCCGAGTCCACCGACGGCTCCTAGTCGTTGGAACCGGGACTAATGGTCATATTAGTCCCGGTTCAAAACCAAACCAGAACTAAAGGGTCAAACAAAAGGCATGTTTTCTACTAGTGTAATAAGGAAATTGCTTGTACCTCGATAGGCTAATAAATTAAAGTTAACACATGTATATACATGGATAATAAAGTAGTAGGGAAATTGGACATTTCTAGCAATAGGATCCAGATTTAACACAATAATGGAAATAGAGAAGTAGGATCCAGATAACCAAATCTTAGTTATTACACATGACTAACCATATTAGAGCATTTCTAGAAGACTTCGTATAATCACCGGAATTGTAAAATTCCGATGATTATACGGGTTTGGGCCGTTTTACCTGCCAGAATAGACATCGTAAACGAGGCTCGGCTCATAAATGTTTTGCGGTGGTGATGTCTACTACGCAACCTTCTCCTTGTAGACGTTGTTGGGCCTCCAAGTGCAGATGTTTGTAGGATAGTAGCAATTTTCCCTCAAGTAGTTGACCTAAGGTTTATCAATCTGCAGGAGGCGTAGGATGAAGATGGTCTCTCTCAAGCAACCCTGCAACCAAATAACAAAGAGTCTCTTGTGTCCCCAACACACCCAATACAATGGTAAGTTGTATAGGTGCACTAGTTCGACAAAGAGATGGTGATACAAGTGCAATATGGATAGTAGATATAGGATTTTGTAATCTGAAATTATAAAAACAGCAAGGTAATTAATAATAAGAGTGAGCACGAACGGTGTTGCAATGCGTGGAAACAAGGCCTAGGGTTCATACTTTCACTAGTGAAGTTCTCTCAACAATGATAACATAATTAGATCATATAACTAGCCCTCAACATGCAACAAAGAGTCACTCCAAAGTCACTAATAGCGGAGAACAAACGAAGAGATTATTGTCGGGTACGAAACCACCACAAAGTTATTCTTTCAAATCGATCTATTCAAGAGTCCGTAGTAAAGTAACACGAAGCTATTCTTTTCGTTCAATCTATCCTAGAGTTCGTACTAGAATAACACCTTAAGACACACATCAACCAAGACCCTAATGTCACCTAGATACTCCATTGTCACCTCAAGTATCCGTGGGCATGATTATACGATATGCATCACACAATCTCATAATCATCTATTCAACCAAAATATAGAACTTCAAAGAGTGCCCCAAAGTTTCTACCGGAGAGTCAAAACGTGTGCCAACCCATATGCATAGGTTCCCGATGTCACGAAACCCGCAAGTTGATCACCAAAACATACATCAGGTACTCACATGAATATACCATTGTCACCACAGATAGACACGTGCAAGACATACATCAAGTGTTCTTAAAGACTCAATCCGATAAGATAACTTCAACGGGGAAACTTAATTCATTACAAGAAGGGAGAGGGGGAAGAACATCATAGGATCCAACTATAGTAGCAAAGCCCGCGGTACATCAAGATCATGACATCTCAAGAACACGAGAGAGAGATCAAACACATAGCTACTGGTACATACCCTCAGCCCCGAGGGAGAACTACTCCCTCCTCGTCATGGAGATCGCCGGGATGATGAAGATGGCCGCCGGAGATGGATTCCCCCTCTGGTAGGGTGCCGGAACGGGCTCTCGATTGGTTTTTGGTGGCTACAGAGGCTTGCGGCGGCGGAACTCCCGATCTAGGTTTATTTCTGGAGGTTTCTGTATTTATAGGAGCGGATGGCATCGAGAACAAGTCAGGGGGACCCACGAGGGAGTCACGAGCCACCCAGGCGCGCCTCCCTGGCTCGTGGCTTCCCCGGGACTCCCCTCTGGTATCTTTTTCTTCTGGTATTTTTGATATTTTCCATAAAAAATCACGGTGAAAGTTTTATTCCGTTTGGACTCCGTTTGATATTCCTATCTGAAAAAGGTCAAAAACAAGGAAAAAACAGGAACTGGCACTGGGCTCTAGGTCAATAGGTTAGTCCCAAAAATAATATAAAATAACATGTTCATGCATATAAAACATCCAAAGTTTATAATATAATAGCATGGAACAATAAAAAATTATAGATACGTTGGAGACGTATCAAGCATCCCCAAGCTTAATTCCTGCTCGTCCTCGAGTAGGTAAATGATAAAAACTTAATTTTTGATGTGGGATGCTACCTAACATATATTGTGGCATGAATATTCAGATCCATATGATTCAAGACAAAAAGTTTAATGTTGACATAAGAACAATAATACTTCAAGCATACTAACAAAGCAATCATGTCGTCTCAAAATAACATGGCCAAAAAGAGTTATCCCTACAATATCACATAGTCTGGCTATGGTCCATCTTCCCCACACAACGTATTTAAATCATGCACAACCCCGGTATTAGTCAAGCAATTGTTTCCACACTTTTACTTCCTCAAAACTTTTCAACTCTCACGCAATACATGAGCATGAGCCATGGACATAGCACTATAGGTGGAACAGAATATGGTGGTGGTTGTGAGGAAAAAAGGAGGAGATGGTCACATCAACTAGGTGTATCAACGGGCTATGGAGATACCCATCAATAGATATCAATGTGAGTGAGTAGGGATTGCCATGCAAGAGATGCACAAGATCTATAAGTTTATGAAAGCTCAAAAAGAAACTAAGTGGGTGTGCATCCAACTCGCTTGCTCACGAAGACCTAGGGCAATTGAGGATGCCCAATATTGGAATATACAAGCCAAGTTCTATAATGAAAATTCCGACTAGTATATGAAAGTGACAATATATGAGACTCTCTATCATCAAGATCATGGTGCTACTTTGAAGCACAAGTGTGGTAAGATAGTAGCATTGTCCCTTCTCTCTTTTTCTCTCTTTTTTTTTGTTTGGGCTCTTTGGCCTCTTGTTTCATTTTTTCATTCATTTTTTATGGTGGGCTCTTTGGCCTTTTTTATTTTTGTTTTAAATCCGGAGTCTCATCCCAAGTTGTGAGGGAATCATAGCTTCCGTCCTTTCCTCACATGGGACAATGCTCTAATAATGATGATCATCACACTTTTATTTACTTACAACTCGATACTTAGAACACAATATATGACTCTATATGAATGCCTCCGGCAGTGTACCGGGATGTGCAATGAATCATGAGTGACATGTATGAAAGATATGAATGATGGCTTTGCCACAAATACGATGTCAACTACATGATCATGCAAAGCAATATGACAATGATGATGCGTGTCATAATAAACGGAACGGTGGAAGTTGCATGGCAATATATCTCGGAATGGCTATGGAAATGCCATGATGGGTACGTATGGTGTCTGTTTTCAGGAAGGATATATGGTGGGTGTATGCACCGGCGAAAGATGCGCGGTACTAGAGAGGCTAGCAATGGTGGAAGAGTGAGAGTGCGTATAATCCATGGACTCAACATTAGTCATAAAGAACTCACATACTTATTGGAAAAGTTTTATTAGTAACTGAAACAAAGTGCTAGACGCATGCTCCTAGGGGAAGGGTTGGTAGGAGTTAACCATCGCGCGATCCCGACCGCCACACAAAGGATGACAATCAATAAAAACATCATGCTCCGACTTCCTAACATAGCGGTTCACTACACGTGCATGCTACGGGAATCACAAACTCTAACACAAGTATTTATACCAATCCACAATTACTCACTAGCATGACTCTAATATCACCATCTTTATATCTCAAAACTATATGCAAAGAATCGAACTTCTCATAGTATTCGATGCACTCTATATGAAAGTTTTTATTATATCCCTCTTGGATTCCCATCATCTTAGGACTAGATTCATAACCTAAGCAAATTACCATGGTGTTTAAGACTCTCAAAATGATATAAGTGAAGCATGAGAGTAAAAGAAAAACTACTCCAAAAGATATAAGTGAAAATCAATGAGTAGTTGAATAATTATTTGGCTATGTGAAGACTCTCCCATCTAAGAATTTCAGATCCTAAGTACCTTATTCAAACAAAATGAAATGACACTCCAAGATAGCACGAATCATGTGAAGAAGCAAAAACTTAGGTTCAACCGATACTAACGATAATTGTTGAAGAAGAAAGGTGGGATGCCAACCGGGGCATCCCCAAGCTTAGGTGCTTGAGACTTCTTGAAATATGTATTGGGTATGACATGGGCATCCCCAATCTTGAGCTTTTGTGTCTCCTTAATTCCTCTCATATGATGGTCTCCAAAATCTTAAAAACTTCATCCACACAAAACTCAACAAAAACTCGTGAGATAGGTTAGTATAAATCAATGCAAAACTTTATCATCCTCTACTTTAGTAAATGACTAAGATTATTATTTTACATTGCATACAAAATTCCTCTGCATATTTAAAACTCCCATCATAGAATGGAATCATTAAATAAGCAAACATATGCGAACAATGCAAACATAACAGCAATCTGCCTAAACAGAACAGTCTGTGAAGAATGCAGAAAGATCCATACTTAATTAACTCAAAAAATCTGAAACAATTCCATGCTGTATATAATTTATAATATCATACATTGTCCAAATTTCAAGTTATTCTAACACACAGAAAATTCTAGGGAATTTTTTCACTACAAGCAAACTTTCTGTTTTGGAACAACACCTCCTAAAGTTGCAAATTAAGCATGGTAAAGGCTATCCTTGACATTTTTATTGAACTAAATGATCAAAATATAAATAAAAGAAAGCAAGTGCTAATAAAAGAAAATGATTCTCCAAGCAAAACACATATCATCTGGTGAATAAAAATATAGCCCCAAGTAAAGTTACTGATGGATTGAAGGCGAAAGAGGGGATGCCTTCCCGGGGCATCCCCAAGCTTAGGATCTTTGGTGTCCTTGAATATGGCTTTGGGGTGCCTTGGGAACCCCCAAGCTTAGGCTCTTGCCACTCCTTGTTCCATTGTCCATTGAAACTCTACCCAAAACTTGAAAACTTCACAACACAAAACTTAACGGAACTTCGTGAGATGGGTTAGTATGATAACGAGCAAATCAATCACTTGGGTACTGTCAAAACAATACTCATAATTATTTTCACACAATGCCTACTATATATTACTATTTCCACAATTGATATTTGATACGTCTCCGTCGTATCTACTTTTCCGAACTCTTTTGCCCTTGTTTTGGACTCTCACTTGCATGATTTGAATGGAACTAACCCGGACTAACACTGTTTTCAGTAGAATTGCCATGGTGTTGTTTTTGTGCAGAAATAAAAGTTCTCGGAATGTCTTGAAAATTTACGGAGATTTTTCGGGAATAAAAGAAAAATACCTGCGCAAAGATCCACCGGAGGAGTTGGACCAGTGGGCCACAAGCGCATAGGCCGCAGCCACCCCCCTGGCCGCGCCGTGAGGGCTTGTGGGGCCCACGTGGCTCCACCGCCCCCAAACTCAGCTCTATATCTTCCGTCTCGCCCGGAAAAAAATCAGAGAGAAGGTTTCATCACGTTTTGCGTTACGGAGGCGCCGCCACATCCTGTTCTTCATCTAGAGGGCAGATCTGGAGTCCGTTTCGGGCTCCGAAGAGGGGAAATCGTCGCCATCGTCATCATCAACCTTTCTCCATCGACAATTCCATGATGCTCTTCATCGTTCGTGAGTAATCTCATCGTAGGCTTGCGGGACGGTGATGAGTTGGATGATATCTATCATGTAACCGAGTTAGTTCTTGACGGGGATTGGTCCCTAGTATCCACTATGTTCTAGATTGATGTTGCTACTACTTGGCTATGCTTAATGCTTGTCACTAGGGCCCGAGTGCCATGATTTCAGATCTGAACCTATTATGTTGTCGCCAATATATGTGTGTTTTAGATCCTATCTAGCAAGTTGTAGTCACCTACTATGTGTTATGACCCGGCAACCCCGGAGTGACAATAGCCGGAACCACTCCCGGAGATGACCATAGTATGAGCAGTTCATGTATTCACCGCGTGTTAATGCATTGGTCCGGTTCTTTATTAAATGGAGAACCTTAATATCCCGTAGTTTCCATTAGGACCCCGCTGACATGGGAGGGATGGACAATAGATGTCATGCAAGTTCTTTTCCCTAAGCACGTATGACTACATACGGAATACATGCCTACATTAGATTGATGAACGGGAGCTAGTTACTAATCTGTCTGTGTTATAGCTGTTACATGATGAATCACATCCTCATACTCATCCATCACCGATCCACTGCCTACGAGTCTTTTACTACTGGTCCTTGCTACGTTACTTTGTCTAGGCTTGTCCCTTGCAACAAAAGGGATTGGGCCACTTTGCTACTACTATTGCTACTGTTGTTACTCTACTGCTGCTGCTACTGATGTTCCTTGCTACTTCGCTGTTACTTGTTGCAAGATCTTTTCCGACACTGTTGTCGGGGAAGAATAGTTACCCGTCCACGTGCAACCTTCTGGCGCCATTGATACAACAGTTAGGAATAGTCTGCGTCAACAGATCGTTTCTCGCACCGTTGCTATCATACTACTTTGCTACTGATACTTTGCTTGCAGACACTAATCTTTCAGGTGTGGTTGAATCTGATGAACTCAGCTGCTAATACTTGAGAATATTCTTTCGCTTCTTCTTTGGCGAACCAACAAATTTGGGTTGAATACTCTACCCTCGAAAACTGTTGCGATCCCATACGCTTGTGGGCCATCAAAGGCTTTTTCTGGTGCCGTTGCCTGGGAGGCACAACTATATCCTTTGAGTCACTTGGGATTGACGTCTACTGATCACTATGAGGAATCCGAAAGATCCAAGAACTAAAATCCTACCTTCCACTACGAGGCGAGGTAAGGAATTGCCATCTAGCTCTGCACTTGATTCACCTTCAGTTCTGAGTAAGTTTGCGACTTCGCCTCCTGCTAGAAATCTTGATATGTCGCCTGTGCTTGATGATGCTACTTCTGCTGCCCATGATGCTTATGATGCTATGCTTGATACTATGCCAGATGATGCTATGCTTGATACTATGCCTGATGATGCTATGCTTCATACTATGCCTGATGATGTTATGCTTGATACTATGCCTGCTATGCCTGATACTGCTTTGCCACTTGGTGCATTCCTTGATGCACATATTGCTAGAGCTCCTGCTAGATGTGACGGTACTTCTGAAACTGCTGATACTATTGAAGTAGAACCTGCTACTATGCCCGAATTGCCTGTTATGCCTGATACACGCTATGTTATGGAGGGAGAGATAGCTGAGGAATTTCTTGCGTGTAATGATAGCTATGATGTTGAGAAACTTCTGCGCAAGTGGAAAGAAAAATCTCTGAACGCTAGGATGAAATATGACCCGAAGTTTGCTACTTCGCCTATCTTTGTGACCGATAAGGATTATGCATTGTCTGTTGACCCTGAGTTAATTACTCTAGTCAAATCTGATCCTTTTCACGGTTATGAGTCTGAAACGGTTGTAGCCCATCTTACCAAACTGCACGATATAGCCACCCTATTCACTAGCGAGGAAAAGATCCGCCACTACTATATGCTCAAGCTGTTTCCTTTCTCGCTAAAGGATGATGCTAAGACCTGGTTCACTTCTCTTGCTCCTGGTTGTGTGCGTAGCCCCAAGGACATGGTATACTACTTCTCTGAAAAATATTTCCCTGCCCATAAGAAGCAAGCTGCCTTACAGGAAATATACAACTTTGCTCAAGCTGAAGAAGAGAGCCTCCCACAAGCTTGGGGCAGGCTTATCCAGCTACTGAATGCTTTGCCTGATCACCCTCTTGAGAAAAATGAAATACTTGATATCTTCTATAATGGACACGCCGATGCTTCCAAAGACCACCTAGATAGTTGTGCTGGTAGTGTTTTTAGGAAACGAACCGTAGAACAAGCTGAGATTCTACTGAATAACATCTTGTGCAATGAGAATGCTTGGACTATTCCCAAACCACCTCCTAAGACAACTCCGAAGAAAAGAGGTATTCTATTCCTCAGTCCTGAAGATATGCAAGAAGCCAAGAAATCTATGCGAGAGAAAGGCATTAAATCTAAAGATGTAAAAAATCTACCACCTATCGAAGAGATCCATGGTCTCGATAACCCGATACAGGTAGTAGAAGTAAATTCTCTGCGTAGGTTTGATGAGAGTGATATTCCTTTTGATAAACCTGCTAGCTTATGCATGGATGAATTTGATAACTTCGTTGCCAAACAACAGAGTTTCAATGATTATGTTAGCAGGCAATTGGAACATAATGCTCATATGGTTAGTCATTTAAGTGCTTGTGTGGATAGAAATGTCAATGATCTTAAACTTCTGAGTAAACATGCCTCTATGGTTACTACTCAAGTAGAACAAGTACTTAAAGCTCAAAATGACTTGCTCAATGAGTTGAATGACAATTCCGTCAGAGTTGTTACTAGAGGCGGTAGAATGACCCAAGAAACTTTGTATCCTGAGGATCATCCGAAGAGAGTTGAACAAGATTCTCAAGGAGTTAGCACTGATGCACCTAGTCATCCTAGAAAGAAGAAGAAAGATGATAGGAACTTGCACGCTAGAATTCCTGTTGCTGCTACACCTGAGAGTCCAAACGATGCCTGTGTTTCTGATGCTGAAACACAATATAGTGATGAACATGAGCCTAATGATAATATCAATAGTGATGTTCATGAAGATGCTCAACCTAGCAATGATAAGGATGTGGAGATTGAACCCGTTGATCTTGATAACCCACATCCTAAGAATAAGAGATACGATAAGAATGACTTTGCTGCTAGGAAGCAAGGTAAAGAAAGGAAGCCATGGGTTCAGAAACCCATGCCCTTTCCTCCCAAACCATCCAAGAAAAAGGATGATGGGGATTTTGAGCACTTTGTTGAAATGATCAGACATGTCTTCTGCAAATGCGTTTGACATATATGCTCAAAATGTCTCCGTATGCTAAGTACATGAAAGATATTGTGACTAATAAGAGGAGGATACTTGAGGTTGAGATCTCCGCCATGCTTGCCAATTATACCTTCAAGGGTGGAACTCCTAAGAAACTAGGTGATCTCGGTGTGCCCACTATACCTGCTCCATTAAAGGCAACTACGTTAGACTTGCGTTATGCGACCTTGGAGCCGGTGTTAGTGTTATGCCTCTCTCTCTTTATCGTAGACTTGAACTGGATAAGTTGACACCCACTAAAATCTCTCTGCAAATGGCCGACAAATCAACTGCTTTCCCTATCACCATTTGTGAGGATGTGCTTGTTGTGGTTGCTAACACAACTATCTTAACAGACTTTGTTATCTTGGAAATTCCCGAGGACGATGCCATGGCGGTCATCCTCGGAAGACCCTTTTTAAACACTGTAGGGGCTGTTATAGATTGGAAAAAAGGCAATGTCACTTTCCATGTCAACGATAATGAGCATATGGTGCACTTTCCAAAGAAAGAATATCGAGTACATTGCATCAATGCTATCGGAAAAACTTCATCGTTTCTTACCGGGAGCTTTGAATGCCCTATTCCTCGTGTCAAGATGAAGTATGATTTGCTTGTTGGGGAGATACACATCCCCATTGAGGTGACTTAGTGACTATTCGAAAATTCTCCGTTCTCTTTTTGTGATTCGAGAAAGTTTTGTCAAGGGGATTTGATCAACCCCATTGACGGATTTCTTTCGATGACCATGAGATGGCTGAATCGAGGAGTCACAAACCTCTGTTCCAAGCTTTCACTTTAGGTTTCTTAGAATAAAAATGATAGATTTAGTTTAGTTTTCCCTGTTTTCTGTTTTAGTGTCCGGTAGAAAAGTACACCGAAAATAAAAGTTCTCCGAATGTCTTGAAAATCAAGTATAATTTTTTCTGGATTTTTTGAAAAATACTGGGACAAAGAGTCTGTCTGGGGGCCATACCAGTGGGCCACAAGCCCAAGGGGCACGGGCACCCCCTGGCCGCGCCACCCAGGCTTGTGGGGCCCACAGGCACCCCCTCGACTCATTCTTGCTCTCATCCGCTTCTCCTACCTCCAGAAAAAATCGTTTCGTGGCTCAAACCCGTGTTCTTGCTCCTCTTGCTGGGATTTTCCATCTCTTTGCTCAAATCACCATTCCCTGAACTGTTTTGGGGAAATTACTCCTTGGTAAGTGGCTCCTCCATTGGTCCAATTAGTTTTTTCTCTAGTGCCTTATACTCCGCGTATTTTTGCTGCCTTGGTGACCATGTTCTTGAGCTTTGCATGCTGATTTTAGCTGCTTCCAAGTAGTTTTGATGCGTAATATGGTCTCTAGGCACTTGTGGGAGTAGTTGCTACGAGTTTAGTTGAGCCTTGTTCATTTTTCCTTTGGGTCACTGAAAATTTCAGAAAAGGAAGATGTTCAGGAGAAACTTTCATGGTGGTTCCTCAAGCAAGAGAGGTCCCCGTCTTGTGATTCGGGAGCCTGATGACCCACAAGTATAGGGGACCAATCGTAGTCCTTTCGATAAGTAAGAGTGTCGAACCCAACGAGGAGCAGAAGGCTCTGATAAACGGATTTCAGCAAGGTAATAACTGCAAGTACTGAAAGTAGTGGTAACAAGTGATTGTGTAGCGAGGTGAAACGTAGCAAGCGAAAAGTAACAAGTAGCAAGTAGTAGCAATGGTGCAGCAAGTGGCCCAATCCCTTTTGTAGCAAGGGACAAGCCCGAACAAAGTCTTATAGGTGGAAAAACGCTCCTGAGGACACACGGGAATTTGTGTCATGCTAGTTTCATCATGTTCATATGATTCGCGTTCGTTACTTTGATAGTTTGATATGTGGGTGGACCGGCGCATGGGTACTGCCCTTACTTGGACAAGCATCCCACTTATGATTAACCTCTCTCGCAAGCATCCGCAACTACACAAGAATAATTAAGACAAAGTCTAACCATAGCATTAAACTAGTGGATCCAAATCAGCCCCTCACGAAGGAGCGCGTAAACTGGGGTTTAAGCTTCTGTCACTCCAGCAACCCATCATCTACTTACTACTTCCCAATGCCTTCCTCTAGGCCCAAATATGGTGAAGTGTTATGTAGTCGACGTTCTCATAACACCACTAGAGGAAAAACAACATACATCATATCAAAATACCGAACGAATATCAAATTCACATGACTATTATTAACATGACTTATCCCATGTCCTCAGGAACAAAAGTAACAACTCACAAGACATAATCATAATCATGACCAGAGGTGTAATGAATAGCATCAAGGATCTGAACATAAACTCTTCAACCAAGTAATCCAACAAGCATCAACTACAAAGAGTAATCAACACTACTAGCAACCTTACAAGTACCAACCGGAGTCGCGAGATAAAGATTGATTACAAGAGATGAACTAGGGATTGGAGAGGAGATGGTGCTGATGAAGATGTTGATGAAGATGCCTCCCCTCCAACGAGAGGAGTGTTGGTGATGACGATGGTGACGATTCCCCCCTCTAGGAGGGAAATTTCCCCGACAGGATCGTCCTGCCGGAGCTCTAGATTGGATCTGCTCAAGTTCCGCTTCGTGGCGACGGCAAAACCACGAAAAAGCTCCCGTATGATTTTTCTCCAGGTCAGGACGCTTCATATAGCAAAAGAGGGAGGCTAGTGGGCCTTCAGGCAGCCCACAAGCTTTCCCACCGCCACCAGGGGGGTGGTGGCGGAGTGGGGGCTTGTGGGGCCCTGGTGGCCCCCCTCCGGTAGTTCTTTCGCCCAGTATTTTTGATATATTCCAGAAAAAATCCACGTAAATTTTTAGGGCATTTGGAGATGTGCAGAATAGTGCACTAGGATTTGCTCCTTTTCTAGTCCAGAATTCCAGCTGCCTGAATTCTCCCTCTTCAAATAGTCCTCAAGCGAGAACCAAGTTCCATAAACTTGTCCGCATGTTTGGGGACGAAGGTGTCGATAAAACATAATACAGACATGAGGGCATCATGATCACACATAGAACAACAATATATCGTAAAGATTCTTATGGGAAAGTAAGAATTCCTTCACAAAGCAAATCATGAAGCAAAAACCTTACCAAGAAGTAACCAACAATAGTCCATAGTCATTGAAGCAATTGCAATTTATCACAACATCAGAAAGAGTCAAATAAGAGCTTGTAAGGCAAACCCACATACTCAATCATCTCTTTTGTTTTCCACAATTGTTACAACTCACCTGGTACTCATGGTGTCAAAGTTTCAGCTGGACACAGAGGAAGATAGGGGTTTATAGTTTGCCTCCCAACCATTTACCTCAAGGGTAAAGTCAACAACAATAAAGCATAAGTACTCAACTCCAAGTTGATATATGAATATAGATCTTTCCCAAATATGTGACGATAGCCAAGACAAAGTCAAAAAGTGAATTGGTGATGATCACCATGACTCTTACAAGGGTAAAAAGTAAAGGTACAAGATAGGCCCTTCGCAGAGGGAAGCAGAGGTTATCATGCGCTTTTGAGGTTTGAATGCGTGTCCTCTTAGTGCGGAGGAACGTCACTTTATATTGCCTCCTTTGACAAAGAACTTTATTATGCAGTCTGTCGCTTTTATGTCTTCCTCATCGCAGGTTCGTACAAAGCTTATTTTCCACAAACTAATAGATCATACATATTAGAGAGCAATTTTTATTGCTTGCACAGATGACAACTTACTTGAAGGATCTTATTCAATCCATAGGTAGGTATGGTGGACTCTCATGGCAAAAGTGGTTGGAGGTTTATGGATGCACAAGTAGTATCTCTACTTGGTGCGGGAGTTTTGGCTAATATGAGGTGGAAGCAATCGTCACATGCTAAGGGATCTCTAATCATACAACATTGTTTGGAACCAAGCAAACACAAATCATTATGTTGTCTTCCTTGTCCAACATCTACTCCTCAGCATGTAATAGTTTCATGAGTGCTCACAATTGTAAAAAGTGTCTAAGATGATATATTTATATGTGAACCTCTCTTTCCTTATTACTTCTTATTAATTGCAAGAATAGCTGAGGTCTATGTTAATTTATTCTCAAGAAGTTTCAATCATCATACTTGTCATAAGTGAAGTTATCACTTCCCATAAGATCGTCTCATGATCTTTCATGCTATCGTTCTTTTCATACTTTTGATCATGGCATAAAGCAAAGCCCTTGACTAAGACACTCTTTATTATGTAGCTCGTAAGCTCGAATACAACGGGGGAGAGAAAAAAGCAAAAGACTCAAACTAAAAACTAAAGACTTATTCCTCTAAAAGAAGAAATAAAAACTGAAAACGAAAGAACTAAAACAAAGGTAAAAGCAAAAGATATAAAGGTGATACGATACCAGGGAAACTCCCCCAAGCTTGGCAGAAGCCAAGGGGATTGCCCATACCAATGCTTAGTTGTCTTCCTTTGGTGGTGGTGGTGTTGTTGTTGGCGCAGTCTTGAGCTTGTCTAATTTCCACTTGAGCAAAAAGTTTTGCTCCCTTAGATCGTCATTTTCCTCCTCAAGTTTCAAAACTCTATGGCAAAGCTCATGCTTACTCTCCTACAAGAAATGAGAAGGGATAAACAAGGTCTTAGGATTCTTCCTACGGCCAGGGAGGCTTGACTTCTTGAACTCCACATGGGTGTTTGCAGGTTGAGGTAGAGGAGCCTCCTCTTCATCGGAACTTGTTTGCTCTTTCCCTTTGGGCTCATAGTCCTGTTCCTCATCAGTGGTCCAGCCATATGGTTCCAAGTCCCCATAGACCTTGGGGTTAGCAAGGTAGTCAGCCACATAGCTCTCTCCCTCTGATCTTGAGAAGATATCTTGACCTAGATCTGCGTCAGAAACAAGCTCGAAACGAAAACAGAGGAAAACTATGCGATACGGTGATCAAAACCTTCGGGCCACTATATATTGATTTTTTTTCTGGGCCAGAAGGAGTCGTCCGCAAGAAAACGGAGTACGGGAGGCACACGAGGTGCCCACAAGCTTGCCCACCGCCACCAGGGGGGTGGTGGCGGAGTGGGCCCTTGTGGCTTCCTCGTTTGCTCTCCGGACTGCTTTTTATTTTTCTAATTTTCCAAAAATTCCAAAACTGAGGAAATTTCCTATTGGAAAAGTATCGGAGTCCAATTTCTTGGCAAAACAGATACGTGTTCGTTTTCAAGGTCTGAAACAGGCTGATAAACATCCCTTATGTACTCCTCTGGAGTTATGACATTGATGATATTGGTCTCAACATTTATGGGAGTACAAGAGATGTAATGCTTGATTCTTTGCCCATTTACCACTCTAGGAAAATTTCCTTCCGTGTTATTGATTTTGATGGCACCGGAACGATATACTTCCTCGACAACATAGGGACCTTCCCTTTTAGAGAGAAGCTTGCCTGCAAAGAATCTCAAACGAGAATTGTATAGCAAGACATAATCACCTACATTGAACTCCAGTTTCTGTATCCGTTTGTCGTGCCATCTCTTAACCTTTTCCTTGAACAACCTGGCATTCTCGTATGCCTGGGCTCTCCATTCATCCAATGAGCTGATATCAAACAACCGCTTCTCACCGGCAAGTTTGAAAGCAAAGTTGAGCTCTTTGATTGCCCAATAAGCTTTGTGTTCCAGCTCAAGAGGTAAATGACAGGCCTTACCGTAAACCATTTTATACGGTGACATGCCCATGGGATTCTTATAAGCAGTCCTATAAGCCCATAGTGCATCGTCAAGTTTGCTAGACCAGTTCTTTCGAGATCTATTGACGGTCTTTTGTAGGATCAACTTGATCTCCCTATTACTCAACTCCACTTGACCACTAGACTGAGGGTGATAAGGAGATGCAACTCTATGGTTGACATCATACTTAGCTAGCATCTTGCGGAAAACACCATGAATGAAGTGTGAACCGCCATCAGTCATCAAGTATCTATGGACTCCAAATCTTGGGAATATGACTTCTTTAAGCATCTTAATAGAGGTGTGGTGATCAGCCTTTTTAGTGGGGATAGCTTCTACCCACTTAGTAACGTAATCCACAGCAACTAAGATGTGAGTGTACCCACTGGAACTCGGGAAGGGTCCGATATAATCAAAACCCCAGACATCAAATGGTTCAATGACAATTGAATAGTTCATAGGCATCTCTTGACGCTTACTGATGTTCCCTATCCTTTGGCATTCGTCACAAGACAAGACAAACTTACGGGCATCATTGAAGAGAGTGGGCCAATAGAAACCTGATTGCAATACCTTATGGGCAGTTCTATCTCCAGCATGGTGTCCTCCGTAGGCTTCGGAATGATACTTCTGCATGATCTGTCCCTGTTCATGTTCAGGCACACAACGTCTAATAACACCATCTACTCCTTCCTTATAAAGGTGAGGATCATCCGAGAAGTAGTGTCTCAAATCAACAAAGAATTTCCTCTTTTGCTGATAGGTGAAACTGGGTGGTATGTATTTGGCTACGATATAGTTTGCATAATCGGCATACCACGGTGCACTAAGTGAAGTGCGGATGACATTTAGTTTCTCATCAGGAAAGCTGTCATCAATTGGTAGTGGGTCATCAAGGACATTCTCTAGCCTAGACAAGTTATCTGCTAGAGGGTTATGAGCACCCTTCCGGTCAACGATGTGCAAATCAAATTGCTGTAGCAGGAGAACCCATCTGATCAGCCTAGGCTTAGAGTCCTTCTTCTGCATAAGGTACTTAATAGCAGCATGATCAGAGTGAATAGTCACTTTGGAGTCAACTATGTAAGATCTGAATTTTTCACATGCAAACACGACTGCTAAAAATTCCTTCTCCGTAGTGGCATAGTTTCTTTGGGCACTGTCTAGAGTTTTACTAGCGTAGTGAATGACATTCAACTTCTTGTCAACTCTTTGTCCTAGAATAGCACCGAGAGCGTAATCACTAGCGTCACACATGATTTCAAAGGGCAAGTTCCAGTCAGGTGGTTGAACAATAGGTGCGGTTATCAAAGCCTTCTTAAGTATTTCAAAGGCTTCCTCACAATCCTCATCAAAAACAAAAGGAACATCCTTCTGCAAGAGGTTGGTAAGAGGCCTAGAAATCTTAGTGAAGTCTTTAATGAACCTTCTATAGAAACCAGCATGACCTAGGAAACTTCGTATACCTCTGATATCTGTGGGGCTAGGCATTTTCTCAATTGCATCAACCTTAGCCTTATCAACTTCAATGCCTCTTTCAGAGATTTTGTGTCCTAAGACGATACCTTCATTAACCATAAAGTGGCACTTCTCCCAATTCAAGACGAGGTTGGTTTCTTCGCATCTCTGTAAGACTCGATCAAGGTTGCTGAGGCAATCATCAAAGGAAGACCCGTAAACGGAGAAGTCATCCATGAAAACCTCGACAATCTTTTCACAAAAGTCATAGAATATAGCCATCATACTTCTTTGGAAGGTGGTAGGTGCATTACATAAGCCAAAAGGCATACGTCTATAGGCAAAGGTACCGAAAGGGCAGGTGAAAGTGGTTTTATCTTGATTAGATTGTGCAACATGTATTTGTGAGAAACCTGAATAACCGTCTAGAAAGCAGAAGTGTGTGTGTTTTGATAGCCTTTCTAGCATTTTGTCGATGAACGACAAAGGATAATGATCTTTCCTGGTTACCTTGTTCAGTTTCCGGAAGTCTATCACCATTCTATAGCCGGTAATAATCCTTTGTGGGATTAGTTCATCCTTATCATTAGGAACGACGGTGATACATCCGTTCTTGGGTAGGCAATGTACTGGACTTACCCAATCACTATGAGCAACAGGATAAATGATTCCTGCTTCCAGAAGCTTTAATATTTCTTTTCTAACGACCTCTTTCATCTTAGGATTTAATATCCTTTGATGATCAGCAACTGGTTTAAAGTGAGGATTGGTTTTAATCTTGTGCTGACATAGAGTAGGACTAATACTGTTGGGGATATTATCTGTGGTGTGACCCGCCCTAGTTGGGCCGGATCACCGAGTGGGCGACTCATCCTTTGACGACTTAAGCTTTGTCCCAATAGGCCCGGGAGCTGGATGGCGGTTCAAGATCCTCGTGGAGAACCAATTGTCGGGGGGTACTCCAGTCTTGGAAAGCACGATGACTTAGAGATAGAAAGATTCATGACTTGCGTGATGGCAATGACTCTTGTAAACCCTAAGGGCTTGACCTATATATGAAGGCGAGTCCCAGGGAAGGAGGGATAGGTTAGAAATCATCGAGTGCTAGGTCAGGCGAGTTACGCCCTCCTTGTAATCGAAACACCATCAATACAACACAAAGCAGGACGTAGGCTTTTACCTCCTCACGAGGGGCCGAACCTGGGTAAATCTCTGCCTTGCTCCCGTTCAACCCCTTTGAGTCGCCACCAAGGTGCGATGGCTCCAACACTAAGTCCTTTCACGAGGACATCTGCCGTGACAAAACCACGATAGTTGGCGCCCACCGTGGGGCCTGCGCACGGTGGAGTTGAGTTCTCAAAGGGAGCCCTACCTGGGCCAGGGAGATACACGGCGGGGCTCATGACTCGGAGCCGCCGCGGGAAGTACTACATCAATAACTAGATGTGGGGGCCTGAGGCCGATTCAATCGAATCCGGCTACAGAATCCCCTTCGGCAAGATCAACGTCTTCGTCGGCATGGTTGGATCGCCTATGCGTGAGCCGGACATCATCACCGACATCGTCGAGCCGGCCCGGTATGTCCGCCCTGTTGCAACGCCAAATCTAACCCGCCCGGTCTTTGTTGGTTTCACACAGGGATCTGAGGAACCAAAACGATCGGCAACTCAGGAGACCACGTCGGTCAACACTGAGGACGAATCATCCATGGGTGACTCAGATTCAATTCAGTCTCTACATGGGGGCTGCCTCGGAGGCCTGTCTTTGGCAATGGACCCCGAGGTTCTCGACCGGACCCGCCGTCAGATCGCCGTTTACATGGAAGGGGTGACTCAGACCCCGCCAAACCCGGCAGGCAACGACGGGACTGGTGAAACATCCAGAAGCCCAGCTGCAATCTTGGTGGATTTGCCGGCAGAGATAACAAGGCTCATGGCGACCCGTGTAACAGCAGAAAACCAGGACACGATAAATGCCGAGTTGACAAAGCTAAGAGATGGGGTGGCAAAGGCTCAGCGAGACGCTGAAATAGAAGCCGCCACGATCGAGACCCGGCAAGCTCAAATCACCGCTGAGGCAGCCTGCTTGAACACCGAAAACTAGCGGCTCGAGAGGCATCATCGCGCATCTGACGCTGTCCATCAGCGGAGGCACCTGGGGCGTTTACCCCCTGATCTCAACCCTACCCGCGTGTTCGACACTGCACGTACTCCCGGGGCAGGAGAGGCTCCGGGAGGAGGGTCGGGCCAGCCGCCAAACCCGCTGCTTCAGCCAGCGGTTGATCGCGTCCCATGATTCCAGACACCTTGAGGTCACTTTTCCAACCCGGTGGACAACGTGCTCGCCGCGACTCGCCATTTAGAATCCCTTCCGATTCATGGCAACACCCGAGCCGAAATAGAAGCAAGGAACGCCATTGAGATGTTAAAGACGACGGTGGTTCAAAACACCCTGTTCTCGCACAGCCTCGATCGGCTGGACTCCACCCCCCAGGCAAGCCGCACCAGGAGCCGGCCAGAGGACCAGCCCGCCATAACCAGTGGACCACGACCCCCTCCCCAGGTTAACCCGGCTGACCAGTGGGACCCGCTGGGTCGAGAGCACCCGGATATCCAAACCGGTCCAGCACCGCTTCTTGGAGGCGACAGGCAGGTAGGGGTGCCATGCTTGGCTCCCGCCCTTCGTAATGAGCGAATGCCGAAGGATTTTAAGGGACCAAGAAAGGTGCCTAACTACACCCCGGACCTTGAGCCGGCATCATGGGTTGAGAGTTACGAAATCGCCATGGACATGCTCGATGTAAATGAAGCAATCTGCGCCAGGTACTTCACAATGATGCTCGAGGGAACGACGTGTACTTGGTTGAAAAACCTGCCCCCCAACTCCATCCAAACTTGGGCTGAATTGAAAGAGTGTTTCATCAAAAACTTTCGGGGAACTTGCAAGCGCCCAATCACAATAGTCCTGATGAGTCGGCTCACCACTGGTCGCGGTGGGTCGCGGAAATCATTCACTCGTCGGACGGCATCACGGCGACTCAAGCTATGCTGATCTTGGAGCAAAACTGCCACTATGAGCCCTTGGTACAGAAGTTGGGGCGACTCAAGCGAAAGGTCCAGGATATGGGGGAACTAATGGACACCCTCACTAGGTACGCCGAGGCGGACGGTACCAAAGATCCAGGAGAGGATGGCGGCAAGGCCAACTCGTCGAGGGAAGGTGAGTCATCCAAAAATCATACCCAGTTTCAGGGACGCGCCCGCCATAATCACGGAGGGAACGGCAAGAGAAGGCAGCAGGAAGAATCCACGGACTTTGTCGCCAACACCAATGCCAACAACGGCAACCAGTGCCAGAAGAAGAGGGGTTACAATGGCAAGAAGCCGTGCAATTATAACGAGATACTCAAGGGCCCCTGCCCGCACCACGCCATGGCAGATGGACCGGTGACTCACTCCTAGGAGGACTATTATGTGGTGAGGGAATTTCGGGAGGAGGCGATCAAGAAAGGGCAAAACGGTGACCCGGACCAACAGCAGGAACAGTTTGGTGCACCTAATCAACGCTAGAACCCGTTCGGCGGCTTCCCCGAACTGGGGGCTCAGGGCGGCTCGCAGCCAAGCAGCGGCCAATATCCAGTGCATAACCAACGGCGGTATAACCCGCCCGGGGTTTTTCAACAGCCACCCCCACAGGGGGCTCCGCAGGGGCAAGATGATAATGGCGGGTTCTGCAACAATCCCAAACAATTAAGCAACGGGCAATACCACGTCTACACCACCAATGCATGCAAGCGTGATAAAAAGGTGAATCACCGAGCATACACTGTATCTGAGCCGACACTCCCTAGGTACCTCCACTGGTCCGAGCAGATTATATCGTGGAGTAGGGAGGATCACCGGCCCAGAGTTGACAACCCCGGCGACTTAGCGTTGGTCGTGGCTCCTCAAGTCGGGATATACCTTATCAAAGGTACTGATGGATGGTGGTAGCAGCATCAACATACTGTACTTAGACACTTTTCGAAGGATGAACCTGCTGGAGAAAGATTTAATTCCGTCAACTACGGTATTCCACGGAATTGTCCCATGTAAATCTGCATACCCCATAGGCCGGGTTAAACTCACAGTTGCATTTGGAACAACATCTAATTACGGGAGTGAGTCGCTTATGTTTGAGGTGGTCAAGTTAAAGAGCCCCTATCATGCGTTGTTTGGGCGACCGGCTTACGCCCATTTCATGGCTCGCCCCTGCTATGTTTACCTTAAACTCAAGATGCCCGGTCCTAAGGGGCCCATCACGGTTGATGGTGATAGGAGGATAGCACGAGAGTGTGAAGAAGGGGATGCGGCTTACGCAGAAGTCGCCTGCGCTGCAGAAGAGCTCAAATATCACTAGGCCAATGTTGATGCAGTAGATATGTTACCTCTAAAGAAGCCAACAACAGACACTGAGCCGCCCCTCAAGTTCAAACCAACATATGACACTAAGATAGTGGATTTCGTCCCTAGCGACTCAACCAAGCAGTTCACTACCGGGGCGGATATGGACCCCAAATAGGAAAGCGCGCTCATCGAATTCATCCGTGAGAATCGGGACATCTTCGCATGGAAACCTTCTGACATGCCTGGTGTACCGAGAGAATTCGCTGAGCACCATCTTAATGTTGACCCAAAAGCAAAGCCAATTCAGCAATATCTTCGCAGGTTCAATGAGGAACGACGCAAGGCAATCGGGGAAGAAGTCGCCCGTCTTTTGGCCGCCGGATTCATCGTAGAGGTCTTCCACCCCTAATGGTTGGCTAACCCGGTCCTGGTGCTCAAGAAGAACGGCACCTTCCGTATGTGCATTGATGACACAGATCTTAACAGAGCCTGTCCAAAGGACCCTTTCGCCCTTCCCCGCATCGATCAAATCATTGATTTAGTGGCGGGCTGCGAGCGTTTTTGTTTCCCGGATGCTTATTCCGGATATCACAAAATCAAGATGGATGTGGAAGATCAGGAAAAGACAGCTTTTATAACCCCCTTCGGGGCTTTTTGCTATGTGTCCATGCCGTTTGGGCTCAAAAGCGCTGGGGCGACTTACCAGCGCTGCGTCCAAAATTGTCTCCGCGGCCAAATCGGATGCAACGTCCACGCTTACGTTGATGACATTGTGGTTAAAACTCATAGGAAGGAGACGCTCTTGGAAGATTTTGGGGAAACTTTTGACAATCTGCGGGTATACCAGATGAAGCTTAATCCCACCAAGTGTGTCTTTGGCGTTCCCGCAGGAAAGTTGTTGGGTTTCCTGGTGTCTGAGCGCGGCATTGAAGCCAACCCGGACAAGATCGAGGCGATTACTTCACTTGGGAAACCAGCGAATATCAATCAAGTTCAACGGATGGCGGGTCGTATCGCGGCTTTAAGTCGCTTCATAAGCCACCTGGGAGAAAAAGCTATTCCCCTTTATCAGTTTCTTAAGAAATCTGACCGTTTTGTTTGGACAGACGAGGCCAATGAAGCTTTTGAAACCTTGAAGCAACAGCTGGTCAACCCGCCGGTTTTGGCTGCCCCGACTGAAAAGAGCCTATGCTTCTATGCATTGAGGCAAACTCCAAGGCGGTGAGCGTGGCAGTGGCCGTCGAAAGGAAGGAAGAAGGGAAGGAATATCCGGTGCAACGCCTGGTGTATTTCATTAGTGAGGTGCTAACTCTCTCCAAGCAACAATACCCGCACTGGCAGAAGCTGGTCTATGGGGTCTTTATGGCGAGTCGAAAGCTAAGACACTATTTCCAAGAGCATCCCATCACGGTGGTTAGCTCCGCTCCTCTCGGGGACATCATCCAAAACCGAGAAGCGACAGGGCGAATCGCCAAATGGGCGATCGAACTTGGGCTACACCACGTGCGATACACCCCTCGCACGGCTATCAAGTCTCAGGCTTTGGTTGACTTCGTCAACGATTGGACCGAATTACAGATTCCGGAAGACAGGCCCGACCTCATGTACTGGACTATTTACTTTGACGGGTCTAGGCAATTGGAAGGCTTGGGGGATGGCGTGGTGTTGATTTCGCCCCAGGGAGACAAATTCTGTTATGTTCTCCGACTCATGTTTCCATGTACCAACAACGCTGCAGAGTATGAAGCCTTGTTTCATGGTTTGCGACTCGCCAAGGAGATGAACCTCACGCGGGTCAGATGACTCGGCGATTCTGATCTGGTGGCTCAGCAAGTTTCAGGTACTTGGGATTCTCGGGACCCCCTGATGGAGGCTTACAGAAGGGTTGTGTCTGATGTGGCGGGTCATTTCCATGGCTATCAAGTTGATCATATCGACCGGCACCTTAATGAAGCAGCTGATGCCCTTTCGCGTCTCGGCTCACAACGTAAGCCGGTTCCTCCCAATATCTTTTTGGATATTTTGCATAATCCTTCCGTAAGGCTGCCCTCAGAAGAGGAGTTGGCAATACCAGACCCTGAGTCCCAGTTTGTGGCGGCTCTCCGTGTTACGCCAGATTGGGTTCTTCCATATTTGGCATATCTCGCACGAGGCAAGTTACCTTCGGATGAGGTATTGGCTCGCCAAATTGTCCGTCGAAGCAAATCCATGGTCATCATCAATGGCGAATTGTATAAGCGAAGCACTTCTGGGAAATTCCAACGATGCGTTTCTTCCGAAGAAGGATGCGTGATTCTGAATGACATCCATGCCGGAGATTGTGGGCATCATGCCAGGTCACGCTCCCTGGTTTCAAAGGCGTTCCATCACGGTTTCTTTTGGTTGACAGCTCATGCAGATGCAGAAGAGATAGTTTGTCGATGTGATGGTTGCCAACGTTACGGGCGACAGGCTCATGTGCCGGCTCAAGAACTAAGGATGATACCTATTACTTGGCCTTTCGTGGTCTGGGGGCTAGACATGGTTGGCCCCTTTAAGATGTCGTCGAACAAAAAACTCATCTGCTGGTGGCGGTTGATAAATTTACCAAGTGGGTCGAAGCAGAACGTGTTGGTGCTTGTGATACGGAGACAACGGTCAAGTTCTTGAAAAAACTGATCTTCCGGTTCGGATGTCCACACATCATTATTACTGATAAGGGTACTAATGTGTCACAAGGAGCGATGCAGGAGTTTTGCCATCGTGAGCACATCCAGCTTGATGTCTCTGCAGTGGCTCATCCACAATCTAATGGGCAGGCGGAACGAGCGAATCAGGAAGTATTGCGAGGAATCAAACCACAACTTATGGTTCCCCTGGAACGCACCCGAGGGTGTTGGGTTCAGGAATTGCCTTCAGTACTATGGAGCATCCGCACCACCCCAAACCGTTCTACGGGTTTTACTCCCTTTTTCCTGGTATATGGAGCAGAAGCTGTTCTTCCCACTGACATTAGGCATGACTCGCCCAGAGTTGCTGCTTATGTGGAACAGGACAACGAGTTGGCGCGTCAAGATTCTTTGGATGCTTTGGAGGAAGCATGCAACTTGGCTGCCGCCCGATCGGCTATTTATCAGCAGGACTTGCGGCGTTACCACAGCCGTCGGGTCAAGAGCCGAACCTTTCAGGAGGGCGACTTAGTGCTTCGATTGATCCAAGATCGCACTGGCATGGATAAGTTATCACCACCATGGGAAGGACCGTTCGTCGTCAGCAAAAGCCTTCGCAACGGGTCATACTATCTGGTGGATCTTTGGCCTGATCGGCCAACCACGGAGGCTGAGTCAACTCGCCCCTGGAACATAGCCCACTTGCGACCTTATTACACTTGAGCTATTAGCTCTGTCTTTTTCTTCTCTTGGAAAATTGTAAGTTTTTCATTTTTATGAAGCAATAAAATTGATGCCCACGAGCTCGGGGGCTTTCCTGCTATTTCATCCTATTGAAAGTATGGATCTTTTATTTTGCTCCTTTATAAGTCACCCAAGCATGGACGCTATCCATACCAGAGAGCATAAGTCGCCATGATGCACTTATTACAACACTGGGTATCGATAAGCCAAAGAGGATCAAGTCGCTACTAGCGCGTGGTTCAAACATAGGCGCCTTATATGATTCTGTGGATTAGGCCGGCTTACTTGGGGGCTATTTGTTCCCAAGTCGTTTTGTGGTAATAGCGTATACGCTTCTACAATCCTATGACCGGTCTTTCCCCTAATCATAGGTCAGTTGGGGGCTTCCTCTCATTGAGATTAGCCTTTGTACCCATTTGGCCTGCAAAAAATTACCGAATTACAAATGGTTATACTGGACTGTGTGTTGGCTGAATCGCCATATGGACCCATGAACTCTTCGCGAGTTACTCCGCTTTATGGACCCTGAACTCGCCTTGGTTAAAACATGTCTGGTACCGGCTAGCTCCCCAC
The DNA here is from genome assembly GCF_904849725.1 of Hordeum vulgare subsp. vulgare. NCBI lineage: Eukaryota > Viridiplantae > Streptophyta > Magnoliopsida > Poales > Poaceae > Hordeum > Hordeum vulgare. Next base: position 164,934,598 of record NC_058523.1, read on the forward strand.
ATGGAAAATAGAGAAACCATTGGTTCACTGAACCTGCTTCATCGAAGCTTGACTCATGCCTGATCAGCCGGTCTAAATACTTGAGCTTTTTTATACAAAAAGTCTCCCTCGGGTAGCACTTGAGTTTATATAACTCGTCCTATCCTGTCGCGACTTGAATGAGCCGACGAAATTCTTATTTTTTCACCTTCGTGGCACTACCACAAGGTTTTTCAAATTGTTCCGACTCACCCTAACATCTTGAGTCGGTTATTATTTATTATCATCCATTACTCAGTGAGGTGGTTTGATGTATGTTTTTAAGCCTAACAGGTTGATGATCAAAATCATTATTGCCATGGCGGGTCAAGCATCATAAGACGCCCTGAGGGTGACACAAGGGTTTTAAAGAAATCACAGAACAAGGTTGTTTTCTACAAATGACTTATTACATGGCTCTGATGGCCAAATCCATGAAGAACTACTCTGCTGATGTCCCCGGGTCAGCCTGCTTTGAGCTCTGACCGACTTCAATTTGCAAGTCGCCCAATACCCAATTACACTTGGATAAGGCGGCAAATTCATCTTCATCGTTCAAAAATGATGAGAGATCCGCCTCCAAATCATAAGGGTTCTTGGGTCGACGCGGAGTCAAGCTGGTTGTCACAAAGGTTGGCAGATTTACTTTCTTATTCTTGTCATCATAAGCAGCTTGATACTTTGATAAATCCAAGCTTGCTGCAAGCTGAGTCGCCGCCAAGCGGGATTCTTTGACAACGCGCTGGTAATCCTCTTGAGAAAATTCTGACCCGTCGTCCTTGAGCTGGGGAAAGCCTGCTGCTACTTCTTCGGGTTTTAACTCTAGAACGTACGCCAAGCACTGACTCAACGTAGTCAGTACCCCTTTTCGGGCAGCTGACCGGGTTAGCTCACCGATCTGAGGCGGAAGGGTAGATAAGCAGCCAAGCATCTTTTTGATTGATGTTATGGGTTCCTTGGCACCCATCACTGGTCAGCACGCTTCCGGTATACAGTTGCTCTGTTAATGTGTAAATCGCCTTCATCATCAAGACGGAATCATTCTGAAGGTTGGCGGCTCTCGGACCTATATAAGGGATAATGATGGTCAGTAACTTCTTCATACTAAGTTATTTATTTACAAAGTGCAAGATCAGGGTTTTGCCTCTTACCAAAGATAGCCTGTGCCATGTTGGAGATATGATGCTTTAAGCCGGCCTACTCTTGTTGCACGACTTCCAATTTGGCTTCAACTTTTTCCGCTCGCTTTACCACGGCGTCTTGATCAGCTTGAGACGTTTTGTGGGCGGCCATCAACTTCTCCATCTCAGATAAGATTATTTGATATTTTTCTTCTGATTTTGTCCGTGCATCTTGCTGATCGGTTAAATTTTTCTTTAAGTCGCCAAATGCCGACTCAGCTTGGGCAAGAGATTCCTGTCAAAATATATTATCAAGGGGCAAGTCTCAGAATTATTGCAAGCAAAATCTCTGACACTTGGGGGCTAATGTATAATTTTTTAGACAAAATTATACAGTATCAAGACCCGACTCATCTTTCAACAAGATGACCCGGCCCTTGGGGGTTACAGGTCGAAATATTTTTTCTAATGACAAGACCCGGCTCATCTTTCAACAAGATGACCCGGCCCTTGGGGGTTACAGGTCGAAAGATTTTTTCTAATGACAAGACCCGACTCATCTTTCAACAAGATGACCCGGCCCTTGGGGCTTACAGGTCGAAAGATTTTTCTACTATCAAGACCAGGTTCATCTTTTAATAGACCAGAATTTGTCACCTTTCTGAAGTGGCATTTTTATTATGAGAATCATAATTCATGTAAGTCGGAAGGAATAAAGTAAAGGCGGGTTAAGTTATTTACCTTAGGCGCCGGGTTGATCTTGCAGAATAGCTTAAGACCTATTTGGCCTCACTTGACCAAGGGCTCGCCGGTCAGCTTCTTGATGATGGATACAATGTCATTTTCTGTCAGTGTTGTACGGAAGTAGCACTCGGGATGGTCCAAGGTGCCATCAAACTCACACATTAAGCCGTCTCGGCGACTTAAGGGGAGGATGCGCCATTCAACCCAACAGCGGATCAAATCGATTCCAGTAAGACTGTTGTTTGTCAGAGATCTTAACTCGGATAGCACTGGGATAAAATCTGACTCCTCTTCTTCAGTAAGCTTGTCTGGAAGTTTGTTTGTCGGAAGGCGTTCCTCCCTATAGCCAAGGAGCTTGTTTTCACCCCGAGGAGAAGTTTCTTGGCAATAAAACCAAGATTCGCCCCAGCCTTTGGGATGGCTTGGCATGGCGACTGATGGGAATGAGCTCTCCCTGCAGCGTTGAACGTTGACGCCACCAAGCTCCAAGCTAGGGCCATTGGAAAATTCGGTCTCGCGATTCAAATGAAAGAAATACCAGAACAAAGGAACTGAAGGTTCCATCCGCAAGTAGGCTTCACAAAACACTTGGAACTGACATAAGTTGTTAATCGAGTTAGGTCCTAAGTCTTGGAGGCGGACGTTCATGAAACTCATGGCATCTGTGAGGAATTTTGATCCTGGCGGCTTAAACCCCCGTTCGAGGTGCTCAGCAAAGACGACTATTTCTCCTTCCATCGGGTTGGGAATTTCTTCTCCAAACCCGGATCGCCATCCGATAACTTCTTGCGGGTCGAGATTTCCCGTCTTCACACAGTCTTTGAGAAAAGCCTCATCTACTTTGGTCGGGAGCCAATCGGCTTTGAAAACAGTACCATGCTACAAAGGGAGAGATTACGGGTAAATTAACTCGCGGAGCTCTTACAGAGTGGTTAAAAGATCAATTAACTCGCCGAACATTTGACAGGTGACTAAGGGAGTCTGTTGACTCGCCAACAAGGGGCCGGGTCAGAATACAAGGGCGATTTATGAATTTCCTACTGCTTAAGAGAGATGGCTCAGAGCTTTAGAGATGTTCGCTAAAATGGTGAAGTATGGATCTACAAACAGATTTTGTATAACAGGCAGTAACATGTAGATATACAGATCAGGCAAAAATCTCTCCCTAATAATAAAGCACGCAGTGCTTCTTCCGTCCGTCGTGGTCGTTTTGCGGAAAACCCCCTGAAGTTTCCCAAAATCAACCCGCAGTCCAGATTTAAGTGAGAGACGAATCGTTTTTTTTCGGTTTTACAGGAAACCCCCTGTGCTTTCCCGAAATCAACCCACAATACATAACACAGTGAGAGAACGAATCGTTTTCTGGATTTTTTGTAGAAAACTCCTTCAGTTTACATAAAATAAACCCGTAGTACATACTTGAGTAAAAAAACCAATCATTTTCCGTATGTTTTCGAAAACACTCCTACAGTTTTTAATTAATTAATCTGTAGTTCAATTATAAGTGCAAAATACTTTAAAAAATTATATCTTTTAAACAGTAACTCCAATTTTACATTATTATATATGAAAATTTATTCGAAAAATATGTAAAATCTGAATATAATGTTAGTTTATCTATTTAATTTTTTAAAATTCTGTTTATAATGTAATTTAAATCAATAGTGATGGGCACAATCCAAATATAATATTATTTTATTTATTTAATAATTTTAAATAATATTTATGCTGTAATTTTAATGAATAGCGTACAATCCATTTTTCATAACGAGGCCGATCCATGTTGTTAATTAACCTGCGGTCCAATTATAATTAACAAATACTATAAACAATTATATCTTTTAAACTGTAACTCTAATTTTAAATTATTACATATGAACTTTCATTCAAAAAATGTGTTGAATCGAAATGTAATGTATCTTATCTATTTAATTTTTAAATTTCTATTTTACTTGTTTAACATTTTTTAAATTCTATTTATGCAGTAAGTTTAAATAAAGATCTCAAGTCATGATTATTAGGTTAAGACGTGTTGTATGGTTTGCTTCCGTTGCAATGCACGGGCTCTTTTGCTATCAATGAAAAAGCATGGATAAAGAAGAACAGCCTATGGCTAGGGTAAGAATAGTAAAGCTGATTTAACAAGAGCCTTTTTGGATCTTCAAACTGCAGCTAATCAACTGAGGATATGGTCGAAGCTATCATACCTATTATTATCGTTGTGATCTAATCAACGTTCATGGGGGCATTCGAGGTGTTCTAAGAAACCGGCGAGCGATGAACCTTGAGGGGCTAAGATCTACCTCTAATGGCGGAAGACTAACCTGGTGATGGCGACCGGAGGTGACCGAGGAAGATCCGCCGCGAGTGTTGCGCGTTTAGCCGGCGTGGGGATGCGTCAGACGCGGCGGCCGGACACGGAGGTCTTCGGGCGGTGACAGAGCTCTTGGTACAGTCGCAAGGGAGAAGGGGTCGACGAAATGGGCAGGTGGGAAAATTCCCTACCCCCTTCCCCCCGCCTATTTATTGGGTCGGGCGCTGGAATCAACGCGCCTCGCGCAGGAACTGACGACGGGATAAAGATTCGCTATAATGGCGCCAAAATTTTTGGGATATCTGTGCCAAAGGATCCGTTGGGGATTGCATCATCATCTCTTCCGAGATTAAAGGGATAAGATAATGCCAACAAGAAGTGGTTCGGCGACTTGGGTATCTCCACAACAGATGGTGGTTTAAGCGTATGATGCATAAAAGGAGCAGAATGAGCCGCCCCTAACTAGGTAAGAGTATTGGCATGAACAGGTTCAAGTCAATCTCGGGCCTAATGTTGGGGATATTATCTGCGGTGTGACCCGCCCTAGTTGGGCCGGGTCACCGAGTGGGCGACTCATCCTTTGACGATTTAAGCTTTGGCCCAATAGGCTGTGACAGCCCGAGAACGACGCTCTAGAGATTCCCTCCTTTATTCCGTTTCCGTCGTGTGGCTATTTTATTTTGTTGGTTGCATCATCATTTAGTTTGCATCCTCGCATCATGCAAGGCATCTTGCATCGGTTATCTCGTGTGGTGTTTTGAGTGTTGTGCTTCGAGTGATCACCGAGTCGTAGTGCGATAGTAGTTCCCCCTCTCTCTCCTCTTATTTCATTTTCTGATTTTGCTAAGTTTCCGTTTTAACCCCTTTAAAAAAAGGTGTCTTCTTTTAGAAGGTCCTTTTATTAAATGTGGGGGCAACCCTTGGGGTTTTTTTTAATTTTTTTTTCTTTTGTTTTATTTTAAAACCGTCTCATTTTCTTGTCTCTTTTAAAAGGCTTTTATTTTAATCTTTAAATAAAAGAGGTTTTATTTTATTCTTCAAAAGGGTTTTAATTTTAATTCTCCAAAGGTTTTATCTTATTCCTTTTAAAAATGCCCAACTATTTCTTATAGTTGGGGATATTTTTTTCAAAAGAGTCAAAAGCCTTTATTTTATTTTATTTTTTTGTTAAAATCTTTCTTCGTTTTAAATTGTCTGATTAAAAAAAAGGGTTAAAAAAACAATGGGTGGAGAGAGCCAGCCTCTCGAGCCGGCCGAGGCCCAGCCGGCTCCCTCCCCTGCCCTACGCGACCGCCCCCGATCTCCTCCTGGCGCGTCGTCCTCCCCAGCCGCCCAAGTCCCGATTCCGTCCTCCTCGATCCACCCCGACCATGGCCTCGCCGTCTCTCGCTCGCCATGGCTGCCGCGCGCCGCCGCACCTCGGCCTCGCCTCTCGGTCGCCGCCAAGCCCCGTCGCTGTCTCCCTCTCCTGCGCCCCCTCCTCCTCGAGCCCCTCGCCCGTGCCCCGCCGTGGCCTCCCTCTCCCCGCCGGTGGCCGTCTCCAGCGCCGATGCCCGCCTCCCCGTGCCCGACCTCGCCCCTCCCCGTGCCGCGCTGACCTGCCATGACCTCGAGATGGCTTGCTGCCGCCGAGTTCGCTGGTGTTCGGCGTGCCCCCGTGCTGACCCGTCCCCGCGTGGTCGCCACGCCGCCCGCTCAGGTCGCCGCGCCCCTCGCCCTCGCCTCTTCTCGCGCCGGCCGACGTGCTTGCCATGCTCGCTCGTCGCATGCGCCCTGCTGCTGTTGCGTTTTGCCTGACTGCTACTGCTGTGTCTCGTTGCTGTTGGCTGTTGCTGCGGCTCCTGCTGTTGTTCTGCTTGCTTGCCTGGCGCTTGCCTGTGCTGCTGCGCCATGTTGTGTTGCTCCTGCCGCCATATTGCTTCCTGCTGTGAGCAATGGCAGTTGTCGTGCTTGCCGTTTTGCTGCCTGTAGGTGCTAGGCTGCATGTCGAGTTAGCTGCTGCCGCTGTTGCTTGCTTTTTGCTGTTGTTGTTGCTTCCTGTTCTGCTGCCGAAGGTGCTGCTTGCCTGCGCATTTTGTTGCCGCTTCTCTGCTGCTATGTTGCCCTGTTGCTGAGACTGTTGTTTGCCTCCTCCTGCAGATGCTAGCTTGCGGCTTGGAGATGCTCTTGCAGGGTGCCAGCAGTGGCTGTGCTTGCCTGTTGCCGATTTGCTGTTGCTTTGCTAGCTGCTGCTAGTAGATGCTCTGCTGCCTAGTGCTTGCTGCTGCTAGATGGTGTTGCTTGCTTGCTTGCCTTGCTAGTGCTGCTACATAGTAGATGTTGCTGCTCTTGCTTTTGCCTGCTTTGCTGCTAGTGCTAGATACTAGTTAATGTAGGTTTCTAGCTGCATTGCTAGTTGGCGTAGCGTGCTGCTGTTGCTATTCCGCGTTCTTGCTAGCTGATGTTGTTGTGTCGCCTGCCATCCCCGCCTGCCGTAGATCCGACAAGAACGGCGAGTACCACGACATCCTCGACAACCCCGATCATCTTCGGAAACGTGAACGACTAACGATGTGAAGACCGTATACCACGACGCCGAGCGAACGACTACCGTCGACGAGACCCGAGTACCTCGACGACCATGAATTCCACGACATCCCATACGAACCGAACCGCTCCGATGTGCACGCTCCGAAGGTATTCCGATGAGACGTGTTGTGTACCGAACACATATGATGTATGAGTTGAATATATGTATGCACCGTATGTTGTCCGTTGCTCGTTGTCTTCTTTCGTCGTGCCTCGACACATGGGAACCCGAGATACGGGATCACCACATCTTTATTTACCGTTCCCGCACGCGTTCCCAATATGTTGGCACGATATCTCGACGAGTTATCGGGATAGGAACGTTGCCGTGGCATCGTTTCCGATTTGCCGCCATGGTTCCTTCTTGCTCGCCGTGGCGACACCTGTTTCTTTCCCTTCTTGCCCGTGTTGAAACTCGCATGCATGACACGTTCATGGCATATATTCTTGTGTTGCATGTTCTTGTGCCGTAGCTCGTTCTATGCTCTGCGTGTTAACCGGCTAGGACATGTAGGATCATCGCTACACCCTTGCCATGTTAAAAACATTTAATATTGTCGTGTAAATAATCGGGAGTGAATTAAATAATTAATCGTGGAGTTTCGTCGATATGCAACCGTTGCATATCGAGCTTCACTTAATGTGTAGAGTTTTTATGAGGTGAATTGCCATGCCATGCCTTGCATTTTAACCTATTCATGCATCATAGTAGGTTGTGCATCATGTTGTGCATCGTGTGGTGAATATTTGGGTTGATGTTGTTTGCGGTTTGCTCCGTCTCGATAGAGTTCCGCAAGCGTGTCGGAATGTGAGGACCCGTTCGACTACGTTGGTTCGTCTGCTTCACCGAGTTGTTCTTCTTCCAAGCGGGATCTCATGCAAGATGACCATTTCCCCAGATACCATTACTATCATTGCCATGCTAGTTATTTCGATGCTTTCGATTATGTCTCGTTGCCTACCACCAGTTAAATATCAGCCTCTCAACAATGCCATGATTACCTTCAACCTGTTCGACCTAGCAAACCTCTGATTGGCTATGTTACCGCTTGCTTAACCATGTTGTTAGCGTTGCTAGCTGCAGGTGAAGTTGCTTCCATGTAATAACATGGATTCCTTGTCATATCACCATATTAAATGCTATTTAATTTAATTCACCTATATACTTGGTAAAAGGTGGAAGGCCCGGCCTTTCTAGCCTGGTGTTTTGTTCCACCTTTGCCCCCTTAGTTTCGGCCACCGGTGTTATGTTCCATAAATGAGCGCTCCTAACACGATCGGGGTTGTTATGGGGACCCCCTTGATTATTCGTTTTAGATTAAAGCTGGTCCGGCAAGGCCCAACATTGGTACTACATTTGCCCAACATAATAACTCGTTTATACTGAAAGCATAGGGCGTCATGAACCCGAGGAGTAATTTCACATAATACAGGGGGCCAGTGCTGTTGGTGCTGGTCCAAAACTAGAGCCGTTTGCGGGGCCAACCCGGGGCAACTCGGGAGATTTCTATCAGGCCACCGTACGCTGTGCTTATTCGTCGTGTCCTGAGAACGAGATACGCGGCTCCTATCAGGATCGTCGACAGGCCGGGTGGCCTTGCTGGATTAGTTTTACCTTTGACGAGATATCTTGTGCATCGGGATTCCGATGATGCTTTGGGTAATCTCAGAGTTCAGGTTTTCCACTAGGGAATTCGACGAGATCGCGAGCTTCGTGATTGAGGATTTCTATGCGGCTTGTGGTAATTTGTGATGGACTAGTTGGAGCACCCCTGCAGGGTTAAATCTTTTCGGAAAGCCGTGCCTGCGGTTATGTGGCAACGTGGAAACTTTGTTTAACACTAGTTCTAGATAACTTGAAGTTAAATTAATTAAAACATGTCAACTGTGTGCGTAACCGTGACTGTCTTTTTCCTGAGTTCCTTCTCCGATCGAGGACACAGTGGGGTTATGTCTGACGTAGGTAGGTGTTCAGGATCATTCATTTGATCATCAGTAGTCACGTCCGTTATGCATAGATCTTCCCCCTCCTATTTCTTGTACTCGTAAGTTTAGCCACCTCATTTATGCTTAGCCGCTGCTGCAACCTCACCACTTAACCATGCCTCACCCATTAAGCTTTGCTAGTCTTGATACCTTTGGAAATGAGATTGCTGAGTCCCCTGTGGCTCACAGATTACTACAACACCAGTTGCAGGTACAGGTAAAGATCACTTGACGCGAGCGCGTTGATTGTTCATTTGGAGTTACTTCTTCTTCTTCTTCATCGATCTAGGATGGGTTCTAGGCCGGCAGCCTGGGATAGCAAGGATGGACGTCGTTCTTATTTTCCTCGTTTGTTTTCGTCCGCAGTCGGACCCTGCTCTTACTCTTGATGATTAAGTAATGTACTGATGTGACTCTGATGTAGCTTGTGGCGAGTGTAAACCAATTCAATATATATCTCTTCTTTTCAGTACATGTACTTGTAACGATATCCATTCTTGCGACACGTCGAGATGCGCTTCTATCCCTGACGAGGCCTTCGTGCCAAATTGAGGATAGGGTCGCATCTTGGGCGTGAAAGGTTGGTATCAGAGCAGTACTGACCTAGGAGCCCCCGTGATTGATCGAACTTTGCCGAGTCGAGTGTAGTGAAAAACTGCTTTCAGTTTAGTTATATAGCGGAGAGTAGGATTCTTTTTTCTCCTCTTATATGCTCTGGTGAGGAATCTTGACGTAATGATTTATTCTACTCCTCTTCTCACTCAAATTATTTTAGGATCACGCGGATATTTTTGGAATCTATATGATGCCGATGTGACGGAGTTCTATCTTGGTGCCTCCTATCTGCTTTGAGTTTCAGGGGAGTTGAGCTCAAGGGGATTCTCGAGCACATCGTTATCATTCAGATTTCTTAGTATCCCAGAACGAAGGATGTTTGTAATTGCTTCAATACTAGTAGTGGCGAGATAACCCCGATGTCCCCTGTACTGGTGCAGATTGTTCGGGAGTACTGCCATACTTTGTATCGTTGTGATCATGAGGGTCTGTTGTAGATGAGGGTCCGAGATTCTGGTTGTGTGTTGATGGATGTGATACAGGTGATGGGTTAGTATAGGAGTTGTGTGATATTACTCCTTGTATCCGTGTACCAGATTGCATGACCAGATATTTCGGAAATTCATAGGTGGGAATTCAAGTAGTTGCTTATAGGACAATCTTCCAACAAATGCATGATGTTAGGTTGGGGTTCGACATCTAGTGGATTCTTGTCCACGAAAATATCGGACGAAATCTCTCTCATGAGTTTGTTCTGGCTTGTTTCATAAGCCTCCTCCCTTTGTTTTGCTGAATATGGTAATTCGTGTTGCTTCGATGTCAAATGGTGATTACAGATCTTTCCTAAGAGGTGTTCTCATATTTTTTTGGGAATGCTAATTTCTTTGCTCAAATCAATTGTCTTATCAATTCCTTTCAACCGGAGTCATCGTATCAATTCCATTCAACCGGTGTGCTTCTCTGCAACTGAATTCAATCTTATCTAATTTTGCAAGATCATTCTCTCTTTTATGTCGGAGTTCATCTCATGTGTCTCAAGTTATTTTTGTTTTCCCCGCCTACCCTCCCTTTTCTTCAGTGATTCAATTTCCATCCAGGAGTTCTTTTTCTTTTCTTTGTGCTTCCGCTGTCTGTTCTTTCTCTCTTACCCGGTGATTCATTGTGAAGTTTATCAGGAGCTTCGTGTTCATCTTTATTCATTCTGTCATCTTTTCCGGTGAATTTAATTTAATTATCCGTCTTCATTGTATCCTATTCATCCTTGTAATTTTTCCCATGTTGGAAATTCTCATCAGTCTTCTTATTGTCATTTCTCTCTATTCCATCTGGAGTGCTGAAGTTATCTCAGAGGTTCTTATTTCCAATCCTTTTACTTATTTTGAGGTGCTATCCTCATCTAGTTTTCTTTATACCGGTGCAATCTCTCTTTCTAATCTATTGTTTCAATGGTGGTTTCTTTGAGTGGGCCCATAACCCACAGGTTTTTCCCAGGATCTTACCTGGCTCTTTAATCTTTTCCGGAGATCCTTAATTCTTTTAAACTATGACGTAAGTATGATTTTCATCAGTCATATTCCTTCGTCAAGATCAATTGGAATTAATTCTCATATTTGGCTCAACCTTTCATTCTTCATTATTCCAGAGTGTCTCAGTATTCTTGGTGTTGTTTCTCATCATCATTCTCAGTTTGCAAAATTTGAAGGAGTGTTTCTATCAAATCTTGGTCCATTCTCTTCATGATTCATCATTTCAACCTTCTGGCGTCGTCTTGAATTATTCCCAATCACGAGTATCCCTTTCTTGTGATCCGGTGCATGTCAATGTTGTGTTCATTTCTCGTTCCTCCGAAGGCCATCGTTTCACAAGAATCTTCGTTCTCAGCTTTTAGCTTTCATCCTCAATTCTTCTCAATTGTTGTCTCTTCGTTTGTCTCTCATTTATCCGGTGCTTTGTTCAAGTTTTCTTTCAGGTGGATCATGATCTCTTCATTCTCATGTATCTCCATTAATTCTTGGTATCCCCATTCAATTGTGAATTCTTACCGGTACTTCCTTAATTTTACTTCAAGTGGTGCTTATCTCTCTGTCTCTTCAAGATCATTTCAAGAAGAATAAGTGGTATGCTAAATCCGTTGTTTGTCATTGATTAAACTTGATGAAGGATAAGCATAACATAACTCTTATTCTTGTTTTATGAAATGATTTCAATTCTTCTTCTGGAGTGGCTAATGATATCAATTCTTTTCTCAAGTGCCTATATTTCTTTTCCGGAGTTCCAAGTTCTTTTAAGTATCTCTTTGTGAGACTTCATCTAAATTTTGGCAAGGTCATAATCTTATTCTTTTCTACCTTGTTATCTTTGCATCATTCATTGGTATACGGAGGTCCTTCATGATGGTTCGTCAAGGTTTCAATCCATTCTCAAGTGTTCTTCTAGATTCTTCTTGGAGAACCTCAAGTATCCTTTCTCTCGCATTTCTATGTGCAATTGTTCTTCCTTTATCCTTTGAGGTGGTATTATAGCATTCTTGTTAGTGTAGGAGCCTCAAAGAGTTTTCCTTTCAAGTGTGAGGTAATTAAACCCACCAATTCTATGATCATGAGATATTTTCAGCCCATGATTTCTTCATTGAGCTATCTTGGTTTGGATTTCACCTAAAGCTTTTCCTATGGATTGTTGCTATTGTGGTGCTTGTCATTAATCCAAGTTCTCAATGCACCCTCTTGGTGTAAGAAGTTTTGATATCTTTGCTTGCAGCTATCCTTGTTTCTTTTAGTGGTTGGTTGTCAGCTCATATTTGTTGAGATGATTTTCTTAAGCCCACTACTATCTTGTTTTTCGTTGTTGGTTCTCCAACTACAACGTCAATTCTCTGTCCGGAGGCTCCTCAATTCTATTGTGATAATAGTTGGCCTTCTTTCTTCATTCTCTTCTTCCGCTTGAGCTAGCTCATATTCTCTTGTTCTGGAGGCTTAGTGATGTTGCTCTTTTGGGTCTATTATGTTGTTCTACCAAGATCATGGTGTTCCCTTGTTTTATTTACTTATTTGTTGTGCATATTTTCTAATTCTCTCTACTTATCGAATTTTTTTGTCCCATTTTCCTACCGAAGTGCTGCCTAAATTTTCCGTGAATTCTTGCTTCCTTCTCATATCAGTCGTCATCTCTTTGCAACCTTCAAGGATCGTTGGTTTCACTCGTTTGTCAAACAAGCGACTAAGTTTTTACCTCTTGTTCTTTCTCACCCTCTCCCCCCTTTTATTCTTGGATCTCGGGGCGAGATCCTCTTGTAGTGTAGGAGAATTGTGACAGCCCGAGAACGACGCTCGAGAGATTCCCTCCTTTATTCCGTTTCCGTCGTGTGGCTATTTTATTTTGTTGGTTGCATCATCATTTAGTTTGCATCGTTGCATCATGCATGGCATCTTGCATCGGTTGTCTCGTGTGGTGTTTTGAGTGTTGTACTTCGAGTGATCATTGAGTAGTAGTGCGATAGTAGTTCCCCCTCTCTCTCCTCTTATTTCATTTTGTGATTTTGCTAAGTTTCCGTTTTAACCCCTTTAAAAAAAAGGTGTCTTCTTTTAAAAGGTCCTTTTATTAAATGTGGGGGCAACCCTTGGGTTTTTATTTTATTTTTTCCTTTTGTTTTATTTTAAAACCGTCTCATTTTCTTGTCTCTTTTAAAAGGCTTTTATTTTATTCTTTAAATAAAAGAGGTTTTATTTTATTCTTCAAAAGGGTTTTAATTTTAATTCTTTCAAAGGTTTTATCTTATTCCTTTTAAAAATGCCCAACTATTTCTTATAGTTGGGGATATTTTTTTCAAAAGAGTCAAAACCTTTATTTTATTTTATTTTTTTTGTTAAAAGCTTTCTTCATTGTAAATTGTCTGATTAAAAAAATGGGTTAAAAAAACAATGGGGGAGAGAGCTAGCCTCTCGAGCCGGCCCAGGCCCAGCCGGCTCCCTCCCCTGCCCTATGCAACCGCCCCCGATCCCCTCCTGGCGCGTCGTCCTCCCCAGCCGCCCAAGTCCCGATTCTCTCCTCCTCGATCCACCCCGACCATGGCCTTTCCGCCTCTTGCTCGCCATGGCTTCCGCGCGCCGCCGCCCCTCGGCCTCGCCTCCCGGTCGCTGCAAAGCCCCGTCGCCGCCTCCCTCTCCTGCGCCCCCTCCTCCTCGAGCCCCTCGCCCGTGCCCCGCCGTGGCCTCTCTCTCCCCGCCGGTGGCCGTCTCCAGCACCGGTGCCCGCCTCCCCGTGCCCGACCTCGCCCCTGCTCGTGCCGTGCTGCCCTGCCATGGCCTCGAGATGGCTTGTTGCCACCGAGTGCGCTGGTGTTCGGCGTGCCCTCGTGCTGGCCCGTCCCCGCATGGTCGCCGCGCCGCCCGCGCAGGTCGCCGCGCACCTCGCCCTCGCCTCTTCTCGCGCCGGCCGACGTGCTCGCCATGCTCGCCCGTCGCCTGCGCCCTGCTGCTGTTGCGTTTTGCCTACCTGCTGTTGTTGTGTCTCGTTGCTATTGCCTGTTGTTGCGGCTCCTGATGTTGTTCTGCTTGCTTGCCTGCCGCTTACCTGTGCTGCTGCGCCATGTTGTGTTGCTCCTGCCGCCGTATTGCTTCCTGCTGTGAGCAATGGCAGTTGTCGTGCTTGCCGTTTTGCTGCCTGTAGGTGCTAGGCTGCATGTCGAGTTAGCTGCTGCCGCTGTTGCTTGCTTTTTGTTGTTGCTGTTGCTGCCTATTATGCTGCCGAAGGTGCTGCTTGCCTGCGCTTGCTGTCGCCGCTGCTCTGCTGCTATGTTGCCCTGTTGCCGAGACTGTTGTTTGCCTCCTCCTGCAGATGCTAGCTTGCGGCTTGGAGATGCTCTTGCAGGGTGCTAGCAGTGGCTGTGCTTGCCTGTTGCCGATTTGTTGTTTCTTTGCTAGCTGCTGCTAGTAGATGGTCTGCTGCCTAGTGTTTGCTGCTGCTAGATGGTGTTGCTTGCTTGCTTGCTTGCCTTGCTAGTGTTGTAACGTAGTAGATGGTCGTGCTCTTGCTTTTTCCTGCTTTGCTGCTAGTGCTAGATACTAGTTGATGTAGTTTGCTAGCTGCATTGCTAGTTGGCGTAGCGTGCTGCTGTTGCTATTCCGCGTTGGTGCTAGCTGATGTTGTTGTGTCGCCTGCCATCCCCGCCTGCCGTAGATCCGACAAGAACGACGAGTACCACGACATCCTCGACAACCCCGACCATCTTCGGAAACGTGAACGACTAACGATGTGAAGATCGTGTACCCCGACACCAAGCGAATGACTACCGTCGACGAGACTCGAGTACCTCGACGAACACGAATTCCACGACGTCCGCTACAAACCGAGCCGCTTCGATGTGCATGCTCCGAAGCTATACCGATGAGACGTGTCGTGTACCGAACACATATGATGTATGAGTTGAATATATGTATGCACTGTATCTTGCCCGTTGCCCGTTGTCTTCTTTCGTCGTGCCTCGACACATGGGAACCCAAGATACGGGATCACCACATCTTTATTTACTGTTCCCGCACGCGTTCCCAGTACGTTGGCACGATATCTCGACGAGTTATCGGGATAGGAACATCGCCATGGCATCGTTTCCGATTTGCCGCCATGGTTCCCTCTCGCTCGCCGTGGCGACAGCTGTTTCTTTCCCTTCTTGCCCATGTTGAAACTCGCATGCATGACACATTCATGGCATATATTCTTGTGTTGCATGTTCTTGTGCCGTAGCTCGTTCTATGCTCCGCGTGTTAACCGACTAGGACATGTAGGATCATCACTACACCCTTGCCATGTTAAAAACATTTAATATTGTCGTGTAAATAATCGGGAGTGAATTAAATAATTAATCGTGGAGTTTCATCGATATGCAACCGTTGCATATCGAGCTTCACTTAATGTGTAGAGTTTGTGTGAGGTGAATTGCCATGCCATGCCTTGCATTTTAACCTGTTCATGCATCATAGTAGGTTGTGCATCATGTTGTGCATCGTGTGGTGAATATTTGTGTTGATGTTGTTTTCGGTTTGCTCCGTCTCGATAGAGTTCCGCAAGCGTGTCGAAATGTGAGGACCCGTTCGACTATGTTGGTTCGTCTGCTTCACCGAGTTGTTCTTCTTCCAAGCGGGATCTCAGGCAAGATGAACATTTGCCCAGATACCATTAATATCATTGCCATGCTAGTTATTTTGATGCTTTCGATTATGTCTCGTTGCCTACCACCTGTTAAATATCAGCCTCTCAACAATGCCATGATTACCTTCAACCTGTTCGACCTAGCAAACCATTGATTGGCTATGTTACTGCTTGCTTAACCATGTTGTTAGCATTGCTAGTTGCAGGTGAAGTTGCTTCCATGTGTTAACATTGGTTCCTTGTCATATCACCATATTAAATGCTATTTAAGTTAACGCACCTATATATTTGGTAAAAGGTGGAAGGCTCGGCCTTTCTAGCCTGGTGTTTTGTTCCACCTTTGTCCCCTTAGTTTCGGCTACTGGTGTTATGTTCCATAAATGAGCGCTCCTAACACGATCGGGGTTGTTATGGGGACCCCGTTGATAATTCGTTTTAGATTAAAGCTGGTCCGGCAAGGCCCAATATTGGTACTACATTTGCCCAACATAATAACTTGTTAATACTGAAAGCATAGGGCGTCATGAACCCAAGGAGTAATTTCACATAATACAGGGGGGGCAGTGTTGTTGGTGCTGGTCCAAAACTAGCGCCGTTTGCGGGGCCAACCCGGGGCAACTCGGGAGATTTCTATCAGGCCACCGTACGCTGTCCTTATCCGTCGTGTCCTGAGAACGAGATACGCAGCTCCTATCGGGATCGTCGATACGTCGGGCGGCCTTGCTGGATTAGTTTTACCTTTGACGAGATATCTTGTGCATCGGGATTCCGGTGATGCTTTGGGTAATCTCAGAGTTGAGGTTTTCCACTAGGGAATCCGACGAGATCGCGAGCTTCGTGATTGAGGATTTCTATGCGGCTTGTGGTAATTTGTGATGGACTAGTTGGAGCACCCCTGCAGGGTTAAATCTTTTCGAAAAGTCGTGCCCGCGGTTATGTGGCAACGTGGAAACTTTGTTTAACACTGGTTCTAGATAACTTTAAGTTAACTTAATTAAAACATGTCAACTGTGTGCGTAACCGTGACTGTCTTTTTCATGAGTTCCTTCTCCGATCGAGGACACGGTGGGGTTATGTCTGACGTAGGTAGGTGTTCAGAATCATTCATTTGATCATCAGTAGTCACGTCCGTTATGCATAGATCTTTCCCCTCCTATTTCTTGCACTCGTAAGTTTAGCCACCTCATTTATGCTTAGCCGCTGCTGCAACCTCACCACTTAACCATGCCTCACCCATTAAGCTTTGCTAGTCTTGATACCTTTGGAAATGAGATTGTTGAGACCCCTGTGGCTCACAGATTACTACAACACCAGTTGCAGGTACATGTAAAGATCACTTGACGTGAGCGCGTTGATTGTTCATTTGGAGTTGCTTCTTCTTCTTCTTTATCGATCTAGGATGGGTTCCAGGCCGGCAGCGTGGGATAGCAAGGATGGACGTCGTTCTTATTTTTCTCGTTTGTTTTCATCCGCAGTCGAACCCTGGTCTTACTCTTGATGATTAAGTAATGTACTGATGTGACTCTGCTGTAGCTTGTGGCAAGGATAAGCCAATTCTATATATATATCTCTTCTTTTCAGTACATGTACTTGTAACGATATCCATTCTTGCGACACGACGAGATGCGCTTCTATCCCTGACGAGGCCTTTGTGCCAAATTGAGGATAGGGTCGCATCTTGGGCGTGACATAGGCCCGAGAGCTGGATGGCGGTTCAAGATCCTTGTGGAGAACCAATTGTCGGGGGGGGTACTCCATTCTTGGAAAGCAGGACGACTTAGAGATATAAAGAATCATGACTTGCGTGATGGCAAGGACTCTTGTAAACCCTAAGGGCTCGACCTGTATATAAAGGCGAGTCCCAGGGAAGGAGGGACATGTTAGAAATCATCGAGTGCTAGGTCAGGCGAGTTACGCCCTCCTTGTAATCGAAACACCATCAATACAACACAAAGCAGGACGTAGGCTTTTACCTCCTCACGAGGGGCCGAACCTGGGTAAATCTCTGCCTCGCTCCCGTTCAACCCCTTTGAGTCGCCACCAAGGTGCGATGGCTCCAACATTAAGTCCTTTCACGAGGACATGTGTCCTGACAAAACCATGACAAATACCCTTAAGATCATCAAGAGTATATCCAATAGCAGCGCGGTGCTTCCTCAGAGTTTTTAGTAACTTCTTCTCTTCACGCTCTGAGAGGAGAGCACTAATAATGACAGGATATATCTCCTTCTCATCAAGATAGGCATACTTAAGAGTATCAGGCAACTATTTAAGCTCGAACATAGGATCACCCTTTGGTGGGGGAGGATCCCCAAGCAGTTCAACAGGCAGATTATTCTTGAGAAAAGGATGTTGTTCTAAGACAATTCTATCTATCTCATCTCTCTCCTCCATATGCATATCATTTTCATGCTCAAGCAGATATTTCTCTAAAGGATCCGTAGGAGGTACGGCAATAGAGGCAAGAGCAATGATTTCATCTCTACTAGACGACTCTCTTTCATGGGCTTGTCTTCCAAACTTGGAGAAGTTAAATTCATGAGACACACCCTCGAAACTTACTGTGACAGTCTGCTTAATGCAATCAATGTGAGCATTGACAATATTGAGAAAGGGTCTACCAAATATGATGGGACTAAAGCTACCTTGTGCAGTACCAAGGACGAGGAAATTAGTAGGATACTTCGTCTTACCACACAGGACTTCTACGTCTCTCACAATTCCCAAAGGGCAGATGTGTCTCTATTAGCTAGCATGATAGTGACCTCAATGGGTTCTATCTCAGCAGGTGCAATCTCATCTTCGATTTCATCATAGAGAGAACGGGGTATTGCACTAACACTAGCTCCCATATCACATAAACCATGGTAACAGTGATCTCCTATCTTAACAGAAACAACGGGCATGCCAACTACACGTCCGTGCTTGTCTTTCGTGTGAGGTTTAGCAATTCTAGCAGAGTCCTCACAGAATTTAATAACATGCATGTCTATGTCTTCGGCTAAGAGATCTTTGATAATAGAAACACTAGGTTCAACTCTAATCTCCTCAGGGGGTGGAAGTGGTCTAATGTAACCCCTACGTATCACAGTTGGAGCTTTAGAATAATCCTTCATTCTAGCACGGTATGGTGGTTTCTCAGTGTAAGCACAAGGAACAACAAGATCACTAAAAGCTATGATTTTCTCCTCAACTAGATTGGTTTTGGCTATGTTGCTTTCTACAGGAGGATGATATTTAAACCACTTCTCTTTGGGAAGATCAACGTGAGCAGCAAAATATTCACATAGAGAAGCTACTATCTCAGAGTCAAGTCCATACTTAGCGATAAAATCTCTAGAAGTGTTTATCTCAACAAAAGATTTAATGCAATCAAACTGGAAATTCATACATGAGTCCTTACCTTCCTCCAGCTCCCAATCTTCAGAGTTGCATTTGATTCTCTCCAATAAATTCCATTTGTGATCACTATCCTTCTTCATAAAAGAACCGGCACAAGAAGTGTCAAGCATGGTACGATCTTCATGAGAAAGCCGAGCATAAAAGTTTTGAGTGATGATTTCTCTCGAGAGCTCATGATTGGGGCATGAATATAGCATTGATTTAAGCCTCCCCCAAGCTTGAGCTATGCTTTCCCTGTCACGAGGCCAAAAGTTATAAATAAAGTTCCGATGACGATGTACTAAATGCATAGAAATTTTGATGAAATTCCAATTTCAACCGATTGTAGCCCCATGGTCCAGCATCATCACATAGCCTATACCATGTCATTGCCTTATCCTTCAAAGATAAAGGAAATACTTTCTTCTTTACCTCATCCTCGGGCAAACCTGCAAGCTTAAATAAACCACAAACTTCATCTACATAGATTAGATGAAAGGCTGGATGTGAAGATCCATCTCATGTAAAAGGATTAGCCAGCAGTTTCTCAAGCATACCCAAAGGAATTTCATAAAAGATATTTTCAGTAGGTGCCTCATGTTGAGGAGCAACTCCTCGTGCTTCCGTTTGTGGTGAAGATACCCCAAACAAACTCCTCAAAGGAAGAGTTTCCATAGTGACAAGTGACAATAAATTTCAGCACAGTATATAAATGTTTCCTTACCAATTTCCACTTACCAAAGGCGCTTCACTCCCCGGAAACGGCGCCAGAAAAGAGTCTTGATGACCCACAAGTATAGGGGATCAATCGTAGTCCTTTCGATAAGTAAGAGTGTCGAACCCAACGAGGAGCAGAAGGCTCTGATAAACAGATTTCAGCAAGGTAATAACTGCAAGCACTAAAAGTAGTGGTAACAAGTGATTGTGTAGCGAGGTGAAACATAGCAAGCGAAAATTAACAAGTAGCAAGTAGTAGCAATGGTGCAGCAAGTGGCCCAATCCCTTTTGTCGCAAGGGACAAGCCTGAACAAAGTCTTATAGGAGGAAAAACGCTCCCGAGGACACACGGGAATTTCTGTCATGCTAGTTTCATCATGTTCATATGATTCGCGTTCGTTACTTTGATAGTTTGATATGTGGGTGGACGGGCGCTTGGGTACTGCCCTTACTTGGACAAGCATCCCACTTATGATTAACCTCTCTCGCAAGCATCCACAACTACAAAAGAAGAATTAAGACAAAGTCTAACCATAGCATTAAACTAGTGGATCCAAATCAGCCCCTCATGAAGCAGCGCATAAACTGGGGTTTAAGCTTCTTTCACTCCAGCAACCCATCATCTACTTGCTACTTCCCAATGCCTTCCTCTAGGCCCAAATATGGTGAAGTGTTATGTAGTCGATGTTCACATAACACCACTAGAGGAAAACAACATACAACATATCAAAATACCGAACGAATATCAAATTCACATGACTATTATTAAAATGACTTATCACATGTTCTCAGGAACAAAAGTAACTACTCACAAGACATAATCATAATCATGAACAGAGGTGTAATGAATAGCATCAAGGATCTGAACATAAACTCTTCCACCAAGTAATCCAACAAGCATCAGCTACAAAGAGTAATCAACACTACTAGCAACCTTACAAGTACCAATTGGAGTCGCGAGACGAAGATTGATTACAAGAGATGAACTAGGGATTGGAGAGGAGATGGTTCTGATGAAGACGTTGATGAAGATGCCTCTCCTACGATGAGAGGAGTGTTGCTGATGACGATGGCGACGATTCCCCCCTTCGGGAGGGAAATTTCCCCGGCAGGATCGTCCTGCCGGAGCTCGAGATTGGATCTTCTCAAGTTCCACCTCGTGGCGGCGACGGAACCACGAAAAAGCTCCCGTATGATTTGTTCCAGGTCAGGAAGCTTCATATAGAAAAAGAGGGGGGCTAGTGGGCCTTCAGGCAGCCCACAAGCTTGCCCACCGCCACCAGGGGGGTGGTGGCGGAGTGGGGGCTTGTGGGGCCCTTGTGGCCTCCCTCCAGTAGTTCTTTCGCCCAGTATTTTTGATATATTCCAGAAAAAATCCACGTAAATTTTCAGGGCATTTGGAGATGTGCAAAATAGTGGACTAGGATTTGCTCCTTTTCCAGTCCAGAATTCCAGCTGCCTGAATTCTCCCTCTTCAAATAATCCTTGCAAAATAAGAGAGAAAATGCATAAATATGGTACCACAAGGAATATAACAGCCCAAAAATCAATAAATATCATCATGAAAGCATGATGCAAAATGGACATATCAGAGTCTGATGCTTACCATCCTAGGGACGTGGAGGTACAACCATGTGAATGGCCTTCTGATGAATTTATGATTGAGGCAGGTTTCAAAGATGAGTTAGATGCACTTGTTCACAACGTCGGACTCAAAGAATTCATCTCCGATAAATGTGAACAGTATGTTCTCTCACTGCCTCTTTTGTTCGTAGATTCAAATTTTCAGCTGGCCGTGAGCCGTCAGTACTGTTTGATCTCTATGATAAATCGTATACCATGGATTTAGAGGATTTCAATAGAATTTGCAAAATCCCTATTTGGGTTAGCCTCAATGATCCTCCTAAATCTTCGGTTAGAGATTTTTGCTCTGGTATTAGAGTTGGAGAAACTAGAGACATTACGCAAGCTACCATGGGGAGTATTCATTTTCCTGCCTTGCATTACTTTGCCCTCTTCATAGGCAGATGCATTAATGGCAGGATTGAGCATTGTCACCTCTGCGCACCCGACCTTAGTATCCTTAAGAGCGAAGTGACAGGTGACAAAAGCTTCAACATGGGAGCTGTTATAGCAAGGAGGCTGAATAACAATGCAATTGAAGGGGATTTCTTTGGTGGGATCTATGCCACTCGCTTAGCAAATTTTCTTGGAGTACCCATCCGCGAAGGAGATCCCCCGCTCCATACAGCTTTCCTTGACCGCGTCGCTTTGACACGCTACCAGTTCCTTGAGAGGGATGATGAATCCCTCCTATACTGATTGATATTTAACCGACATCGTGTTTTCCATATTACCCTTCCTGTCCTGCTTTCTTTGACTTTCAGGTAAAACGAAGATATTACATAACCAGAGGAGAGGCAGAGGAGTATGAGAGGGAGGTAAAAGCTGCTTGTCTCCGTGAGGCAGCTATTCAGGCAGTGGCTACAGCGCTCCTGTATAACCCCCATTATGATTTTGGGTTTCGCCAAGACCATCCTTGGGAGTAGACCAACTTAGGCCAAAATCCTAAGCTTGGGGGAGTACGTGTTCTCACCGACTTTACATTCTTGCTTATCCTTTCACTTTGTTAGATGGTGTTCACACTTTGACACTGTATCATCCATGCTAGTTTATTTTCTTTTTCTCGTTTTCTTTTTGTGTGTCTGTCTAGTGTGAGAAAAACCAAAAAGATTTTCTTTTCTTCTTTTGCTTGTTGGGAGCTTTCCCATGTGGATAGTTTTCTTTTTCTTTGGGTCAAGGTAGAAGATATTGGTTACAATGTTTAGTGGCTCTTGCATGCATACCTGTTTAGCTTTCAAAGAGCCATATTACTTTGTCTTCTCCCTTGTGTTTGCCTGCAGATTCCAGCGTAGTCTATTGCACGAGCGCTCTTATTATTATTCACATCGTTCGGTCGTGCAAGTGAAAGGCAATAATGACGATATATGATGAAGGGACTAAGCCTGGAAAAGCTGGTATGAACTCGATATATTTTGTTTTTGTAAATATGACTAGCTCATCATGCCTGATTCAGATTTGTTGTGAGAGAAACATGTTTGCAATGAAAACTTAGAGATCATAGTTGCTTATGCCATGCTTACTTAGCTAGGATCTTATAATGGTTTGTCTTGGTTGCCCACATGAATGTTGAGATGACTATGATGTAGTATGATAGGATGGTATCCTCCTATGAATGTTTCAAGTGGCTTGACTTGGCGCATGTTCATGCATGTAGTTGAAAAAAAATCAACATAGCCTCTAGGATGTTCATGTTCATGGTGATTTATGTCCTACGCATGCTTGCACTCAATGGTAGTTACTCTCATTGCATTTTGATGACTGTTGTCGCTTTCTAGTTGGTCGCTTCCCAGTCTTTTGCTAGCCGTCACTTGTACTAAGCGGGAATACTGCTTGTGCATCCACTTCCATAAACCCAAAGTTGTGCCATATGAGTCCACCATACCTACCTATGTGCGGTATCTACCCGCCGTTCCAAGTAATTTTGCATGTGCCACTCTCTAAATCTTCAAGAAATAATCTGTTTTGCATGCCGGAACCGCTCATGTGGTGACAGGGGGCTATTGGTATCTTCCATGCTAGGCGTGTTATCCTTGATATGTGTTTATTCACTATCATTCACGAGAAAGGGGCCGGTAATTGGAATTCCCAGTTCCATGATCAAATTGAAAAGATAATTGCAAACAAAACTCCCCCAGGATTGATGTTGGTTTGGAAGGTACCCGAGGATTCGGCTAGCCGTGGAGTGTGATTGATTGGTGGTGGGGGAGTCAAAACTTTACTTTTCTATTTGGGAACCGCCTATAGCATGTGTAGCGTGGAAGATGTTGAGAACTCTTAGTTATTGTGTTGACAATGAAAGCATGCCACCCAAAATTATTATCTCTGTTTTAAAATCTTGAGCTCTGGCACCTCTGCAAATCAATGCTTCCCTCTGTGAAGGGCATGTCTATTTATGTTCCTGTTGAGTCATCCTCCTCTTACAAAAGCACCAATTAGAGAGCACCGCTGTCATTTTTATGCTTTGCTTTTAACTGTGTTGAGTATGACTGTGACTGGATCTTCATTGCCATGAATTACAATGTTTAGTCAGCCCTTGGACTTTTATCGTGCATTGCATTTATGTTTTGCGGTCTCAGAAAGAGCTAGCGAGATACCATCTATTCGTACTGCTTCATGTTGTTTTGATTGAAGTGTTGACGTTTGAGACTTATTATTATTTGCTTGCTAGTTGATTATGCCATCGATATGAGTTTACCGTGAGACCTAGATGTCATTTGCTTATGTGGTTTGCTTGTGATCTTGCTGAAATTCTGGTTATGAGTTAGACATAGTTGCAACCACTAGATCAAACAGAGTTCGTCAAAGTTTTTCTTTTGTCTCTCTCAGTTTGTCAACTGAGTTGCATGAGGACAAGTAAGGCTTTAAGCTTGGGGGATTTGATACGTCTCCGTCGTATCTACTTTTCCGAACTCTTTTGCCCTTGTTTTGGACTCTAACTTGCATGATTTGAATGGAACTAACCCGGACTAACGTTGTTTTTAGCAGAATTGCCATGGTGTTGTTTTTGTGCAGAAATAAAAGTTCTTGGAATGTCCTGAAAATTTACGGAGATTTTTGCTGGAATAAAAAAAATACCTGCGCAAAGATCCACCGGAGGAGGTGGACCCAGTGGGCCACAAGCCCACAGGCCGCGGCCACCCCCCCCCCCCCGACCGTGCCGTGAGGGCTTGTGGGGCCCACGTGGCTCCACCGCCCCAAACTCAGCTCTACATCTTTCGTCTCGCCCGGAAAAAAATCAGAGAGAAGGTTTCATCTTGTTTTGCGATACGGAGGTGCCGCCTCATCCTGTTCTTCATCTCGAGGGCAGATCTGGAGTCCGTTTCGGGCTCCGGAGAGGGGAAATCGTTGCCATCGTCATCATCAACCTTTCTCCATCGACAATTCCATGATGATCTTCATTGTTCGTGAGTAATCTCATCATAGACTTGCTGGACGGTGATGAGTTGGATGAGATCTATCATGTAATCGAGTTAGTTCTTGACGGGGATTGATCCCTAGTATCCACTATGTTCTAGATTGATGTTGCTACTACTTCGCTATGCTTAATGCTTGTCACTAGGGCCCGAGTGCCATGATTTCAGATCTGAACCTATTATGTTGTCGCCAATATATGTGTGTTTTAGATCCTATTTTGCAAGTTGTAGTCACCTACTATGTGTTATGACCCAGCAACCCCGGAGTGACAATAGCTGGAACCACTCCCGGAGAAGATCATAGTATGAGGAGTTCATGTATTCAACGCGTGTTAATGCGTTGGTCCGGTTCTTTATTAAAAGGAGAACCTTAATATCCCGTAGTTTCCATTAGGACCCCGCTGCCACGGGAGGGATGGACAATAGATGTCATGCAAGTTCTTTTCCTTAAGCACGTATGACTACATACGGAATACATGCCTACATTACATTGACGAACGGGAGCTAGTTACTTATCTCTCCGTGTTATAGTTGTTACATGATGAATCACATCCGTCATACTCATCCATCACCGATCCACTGCCTACGAGTCTTTTACTACTGGTCCTTGCTACGTTACTTTGTCTAGGCTTGTCCCTTGCTACAAAAGGGATTGGGCATCTTTGCTACTACTGTTGCTACTGCTATTACACTACTGCTGCTACTACTGTTGTTCCTTGCTACTTCGCTGTTACTTGTTGCAAGATCTTTTCCGACACTGTTGTCGGGAAAGAATAGTTACCCATCCACGTGCAACCTTTTGGCGCCATTGATACAATAGTTAGGAGTAGTCTGCCGTCAATAGATCCTTTCTGGCACCGTTTGCTTGCAGACACTAATCTTTCAGGTGTGGTTGAATCTGACGAACTCAGCTGCTAATACTTGAGAATATTCTTTCGCTTCTTCTTTGGCGAACCAACAAATTTGGGTTGAATACGCTACCCTCGAAAACTGTTGTGATTCCATACGCTTGTGGGCCATCAATATTACTCAATATAATCTATGGAAACACCAAAACAAGCAAACTATGCATTGAAAACAGAATCTGTCAAAAATAGAACAGTCTGTAATGATCGGAATCATAACCATACTTCTACACTTCCTAAAATTCTGAAAAAATTATGACAATTAAGGCAATTTGTATGTCAATCAGCAGCAGAAAGAATCAACCTAAAAGCACTCTCTGCATAGAAATTAGAAATGATTTCGAGAGCGCAAAGTTTCTGTCTTTTTCAGGATGATCAAACAATTGTCACACAAACTAATCATAAAGGCTTTACTTGGCACTTTATTGAAACTAAGGCAATAAAACATGAGTAATACAGTAGGTTAATAATGTGAACACACAAAAACATTAAGGATACATATTGGGTTGTCTCCCAACAAGCACTTTTCTTTAATGCCTTTCAAGCTAGGCATGATGATTTCAATGATGCTCACATAGAAGATCAGAATTGAAACATAACAGGAGCATCATGAAGCATATGACTAACACATTTAAGTATAACACACTTCCTATGCATAGGGATTTTGTGAACAAACAACTTATTGGAGCAAGAATCATCTAGCATAGGATGGCAGAACAAGCATAGCTTCAAAAATTTCAACACATAAAGGGGAAACTTGATATGATTGCAATACGTAGAAGCATATGATCCTCTCTCATAATAATTTTCAGTAGCATCATGAATGAATTCAACAATATAACCAGCACCTACAGCATTCTTTTCATGATCTACAAGCATAGAAATTTTTCTACTCTCCACAATAGCAAATTTATTCTCATGATTAATAGTGGGAGTATCGTAAATGACTTGAACACTACGAATTGTTTCCACATTAAAAGAGTAATGTTCAGTAAAAGGGTACTCATAATTGTAACAATTTTTATCATCTTTCTTCTTTATAGCATAAGTATCTTCACAATAATCATCATAAATAGGGGGCATGCTTTCATCATAATAAATTTGATCATTCAAAGTGGGGGAACTAAAAAGATCATCTTCATCAAACATAGCATCCCCAAGCTTGTGGCTTTGCATATCATTAGCATCATGGGTATTCAAAGAATTCATACTAACAACATTGCAATCATGCTCATCATTCACATATTAAATGCCAAGCATTCTATGTAATTCTTCTTCTAGCACTTGAGCACAATTTTCCTTCCCATCATTTTCACGAAAGACATTAAAAAGATGAAGCATATGAGGCAACCTTAATTCCATTTTTTGTAGTTTTCTTTATAGACTAAACTAGTGATAAAACAAGAAACTAAAACATTCGATTGCAAGATCTAAAGATATAGCTTCAAGCGCTAACCTCCCCAGCAATGACGCCAGAAAAGAGCTTGATGTCTACTACGCAACCTTCTCCTTGTAGACGTTGTTGGGCCACCAAGTGCAGAGGTTTGTAGGAAAGTGGCAATTTTCCCTCAAGTAGGTGACCTGAGGTTTATCAATCCGCAGGAGGCGTAGGATGAAGATGGTCTCTCTCAAGCAACCCTGCAACCAAATAACAAATAGTCTCTTGTGTCCCCAACACACCCAATACAATGGTAAGTTGTATAGGTGCACTAGTTCGGCGAAGAGATGGT
This sequence comes from Hordeum vulgare subsp. vulgare, assembly GCF_904849725.1. Taxonomy (NCBI): domain Eukaryota; kingdom Viridiplantae; phylum Streptophyta; class Magnoliopsida; order Poales; family Poaceae; genus Hordeum; species Hordeum vulgare. Next base: position 164,961,817 of record NC_058523.1, read on the forward strand.
GATACAACTGCAATATGGATAGTAGATATAGGTTTTTGTAATCTGAAATTATAAAAACAGCAAGTTAATTAATAATAAAAGTGAGCACGAACGGTGTTGCAATGCGTGGAAACAAGGCCTAGGGTTCATACTTTCACTAGTGAAGTTCTCTCAACAATGATAACATAATTGGATCATATAACTAGCCCTCAACATGCAACAAAGAGTCACTCCAAAGACACTAATAGCGGAGAACAAACGAAGAGATTATTGTCGGGTACGAAACCACCACAAATTTATTGTTTCTGATCGATCTATTCAAGAGTCCGTAGTAAAATAACATGAAGCTATTCTTTCTATTCAATCTATCCTAGAGTTCGTACTAGAATAACACCTTAAGACACACATCAACCAAGACCCTAATGTCACCTAGATACTCCATTGTCACCTCAAGTATCCGTGGGCATGATTATACGATATGCATCACACAATCTCAGAATCTTCTATTCAACCAACACATAGAACTTCAAATAGTACCCCAAAGTTTCTACCGGAGAGTCAAAACGTGTGCCAACCCATATGCATAGGTTCCCGATGTCACGAAACCCGCAAGTTGATCACCAAAACATACATCAAGTAATCACATGAATATCCCATTGTCACCATAGATAGACACGTGCAAGATACATCAAGTGTTCTTAAAGACTCAATCCGGTAAGATAACTTCAAAGGGGAAACAAAATTCATTAAAAGAAGGGAGAGGGGGAAGAACATCATAGGATCCAACTATAGTAGCAAAGCCCACGGTACATCGAGATCGTGACATCTCAATAACATGAGAGAGAGAGATCAAACACATAGCTACTGGTACATACCCTCAGCCCCGAGGGAAAACTACTCCCTCCTTGTCATGGAGATCACCGGGATGATGAAGATGGCCACCGGAGATGGAGTCCCCCTCCGACAGGGTGCCGGAACGGGATCCCGATTGGTTTTTGGTGGCTACAGAGGCTTCCGGCGGCGGAACTCCCGATCTAGGTTTATTTGTAGAGGTTTTTGTATTTATAGGAGCGGATGGCGTCGAGAACAAGTCAGGGGGACCCACGAGGGAGTCACGAGCCCCCAAGCGTGCCCAGGGGGGTGGGCGCTCCTCCCTGGCTCATGGCTTCCTCGGGACTCCCCTCTGGTATATTTTTCTTCTCGCATTTTTGATATTTTCCATAAAAAATCACGGCGAAAGTTTTATTGCGTTTGGACTCCGTTTGATATTCCTATTTGAAAAAGGACAAAAACAAGGAAAAAATAGGAACTGACACTGGGCTCTAGGTCAATAGGTTAGTCCCAAAAATAATATAAAATAGCATATTCATGCATATAAAACATCCAAAGTCGATAATATAATAGCATGGAACGATCAAAACTTATAGATACATTGGAGACGTATCAGGTGGCCCGCAAACAAGATCCCGAGACTACTATATCTATGGGTTCGGCTGCTGGATATGGGTCCGAACCCTATCCCTCTGTCGCCGCAAAAAATCTCCACCCCTCATTGTCGGCGCCTCAAATCCGCCGCGGCGCCTCCAATTCGCCACCTCGCCCCTCCAATCCACCGCCCTAGATGGCCAACTCCGGTGGCCGTGACAACGATGACCCCGAGAGGGCGCGTCTCGTCAGATCCGATGCGACGCGGAAGCGCGCTGCCCTGCGGTACACCCGCTGGGCTGTCCGCCGCCGTCATCACTCCTCCGCTGCGAGACAGAGGGGTACGACCGCGCGTGCGGTTGCGTCTTCACCGACAGTCGCGGTACCTCCGAGGCATCGAGCTCGCGCTCGTGCGCCTCCCTCCCCCTGGTGAAGAGGGAGCTAGAGGATCTCCCTTCGATGAAGATGGAGCCAGAGGCTGAGGCGTGGCCGGAGCAACGTGCCGGGGGCGTCGTCGGACCGGAGGACTTCCTCCACCCGGTAGAGGTGGACACCCTTTTGCTCGTGCTGCTGGCTCGCAGTGTGCGGGAGGCGGAAGAGAACTGACAGCGCCACCGGAGGGACGAGGAGATCGACACCATGCTCTACGAGCAGGGAGTCGCGTCGGCCCTCGCCTTCGGCGATAAGGTGGAGGCGTGGCGCCGTGAAGCCACTTAGCAGGAGCGCATGTACTTTGACCTGTGCTCCTCCGACGACGACGGCTGAGCGCTGTTGCTGGACAACTACCGCACGGGCTCCGGTGAGCTCAATTTTGCATAGTGCGGTAGGGTAGTTAGCTCCGATGAGCTCCGATAGGGTTAGTTTAGCTCGACTACCCTCTAGTAGTTTGCAGAATAGGATGTAGTATGTATCATGTAATATGTGATGAACTATGAATGATCAGTGTGGTTGCAATATCTCCTGCGAAAGAGTTTTTTTAAATTATACAGTTTCATATACGGGGTCTATTCTGAAGCGCATGATTTTGCCCCGCAAAAGCATGCTTCATCGAATTGTAAACAATTTAGGCGGGTAGAAAAATACAGGGTCTACTAGAGATACTCTTAAGTTGAAAGCAAGTTGACTGAATTATCATGACCACACTTTCATCCACGGTTGAAGGAGAATGCACACGTGAAGAACACTAAGCTTCATTCCATAGCTTGGACTATGTGCCCCTTCTACTTACAAATTGGATGCGTGAATGGATAGAAATCTTAATACAACCAGGTATCCTATCACCTGAACTGAAAATCGAATATTCACATTAGAATCCCCAGATGTATACACACAATAGTAATTGTTTTAGGAAAACATGAACTCTATTCATTAGAGATACCCAAAACATCGTTTATGAGTAACATTACAGTTTCAACTAATGGTTCTTCAGACCATTCAGAAGTCTGAGAAAATCGTGCTAGTCTAGCAAGCTCATGAGCAACTTTATTTGCTTCTCTATTAGAATGTTCAAATCTAGTAATTACAAAATCACACGCATAATGAAAATAGTCATCCAATATTGCGCCCGCCGCACCCGCAGATTGTCCTCCATCCTTCATTGTCTCAATGACCTCCATATTGTCCAAGTTAATAATGAGGCGATTGCAACCCGCTTTTTGCACCACTTTTAGGCCAAATTTGAGTGCGAGTGCTTCAGCCATCTACATCCGCACAATAGTCAATCTTGTTGTTTCCTCCTGCAAAAAATCTTGCTTTATCATCTCTAAGGACCGCCCCTATCGTGCCTTGTAGCAGATTATGGTCAAAAGAAGCATCCACATTAAGTTTCACAAATCCCCTAGGGGACAAGACCATCTCTCCCTTCTCATTGAGGCCTTTGGGGATGATGCATTGACAAAGTTTGTTGTTAGGGCGCGTCCAGTCGACTGGTTAGGAGTTGTTCTTAAGCCCCACAAAATAGATGGTAGTTCAGTTAGCCAGGCTCCACCTGCGTGCTCCAAATTCCGCATGAGTTGTGGTTTCAGCGCTTGAAGGATAAGGCCGTTTGCCCGCTCATCTTGTCCATTGGTTTGGGGGTGTGCGACGGACGCATAATCCACCCGAGTGCCTTGAGCAGAGCAAAATCGCGTGAATTCCTCTGAATCAAAGTTGGAACCATTGTCTATTATGAACTCCGTACCGAAATGTTATATCTCTCATGAACTTTATGGCAGTGGCGCGAGTCCAACTTCTTTATCGGCTTGCTTTCAATCCATTTCGGAAACTCGTCGACTACAACAAGCAAGTGTGTGAATCCACTCTGACCTGTTCGGAAGGGGCCGACCATATCCAAACCCCAAATAGCAAATGGCCAGACGAGTGGGATGGTCTTCAAGGCAGGCGCAGGCTTGTGAGACAAGTTAGAATAGAATTGGCAACCTTCACAGTGATTAACGATATCTTTAGCCATCTCATTAGCACGCGGCCAGAAGAACCCAGCTTGGTATGCTTTGGCAACAATGGTCCGAGAGGACACATGATGACCACAGGTCCCCAAGTGAATTTCTTCCAGGATCAGTCGGCCCTCCTCACGGTAGATGCACCATTGAGGTACGCCAGTAACACTTTCTCTGTAAAGCTGATCACCCATCACAGTAAAAGCCTTCGATCTGCGGACAATCTGCTTAGCTTCAGCTTCGTCCTCAGGGAGTTCTCTTCTGAGGATGTATGCAATGTATGGTACTGTCCACTCGGGTGTGATCACCAGAATTTCCATAACTAAATCAACCACTTCTGGGATGTCAATCTCAGTCGGATTAGAGGTGCTTATCAGTTGTGCGGGCTCTTTAGTGAAAGGATCCTCTTGCACCGACGGAGTATGTAAGTGTTCCAGGAACACATTGCTGGGGACAGGTTTCCGAGTGGATCCAATCTTGGTCAGTTCATCAGCTGCTTGGTTTTTCAATCGGGGAACATGGTGGAGCTCTAGACCTTCAAATTTCTTCTCAAGTTTCCTTACTGCATTGCAATATCCAGTCATGGCGGGGTTTCTGACATCCCATTCCTTGATCACTTGATTGACCACCAAATCTGAGTCGCCGTATACCATCACGCGTCGGAGACCGAGTGAGATGGCCATATGCAACCCATAGAGGAGGGCTTCATATTCAACCTCATTGTTGGAGGAACTAAAATGAATCTCGATAACATAATTGAGTGTGTCGCCTTTTGGGGCCACCAATACCACACCAGCACCAGACCCATTCAACATTTTGGAGCCATTGAAGAACATAGTCCAGTGTGCCGAGTGAATTTGAGCTGGCTGCTGTTGTTCCACCCACTCGGCCATGAAATCAGCAAGGGCTTGAGACTTGATAGCTTTCTTTGCCTCGAACTTGATGTCAAAATATAACAACTCGATAGCCCATTTGGCCACACGACCCGATGCATCACGATCGTTAAGAACCTCTGATAATGGGGCATCACTGACGACTGATATCAAATGATCTTGAAAGTAATGCACCACCTTTTTCGCTGATAAGTATATTCCATAAAGGAGCTTCTGGTAATGAGGATACCTTTTCTTAGAAGGGGTCAATACTTCAGAAATGTAATAGACTGGGCGCTGGACCTTGTAAGTTTTTCCTTCTTCTTCTCGCTCGACGGTCAGAACCGTGCTGACAACTTGATTAGTAGTTGCGATGTATAAGAGCAAGGGTTCTTTGCTGTGCGGAGTAGCAAGCACCGGCTGGGTGGAAATCAGGGCTTTTAGCTTGACAAACGCTGCTTCTGCCTCGTCATTCGACTCGAACACATCTGATTTCTACATGAGTTGGTATAAAGGCAATGCCCTATCACCGAGGCAAGAGATGAACCGACTCAATGCCACCCAACAACTTGTGAGCCTCTAGACATCGTCCACCCACACAGGGTTGACATCGATCCCACGCTTGGAAACGAGGAAACCGAGTAACTTGCCGCCAGGGACTCCAAAAGTGCACTTAGTTGGATTCAGTTTGATGTCATACTTCGACAGGTTGGCAAATGTTTCTCCTAGGTCAGTCAACAGGTCGGAACCTTTGCGAGACTTGACCACAATATCATCCATGTATGCTTCAATGTTTCGACTAATTTGATCAAGCACGCACTTCTAGATCATACGCATGAAAGTGGCACCAGCATTCTTCAAACCAAAAGGCATGGTGATATAACAGAAACACCTCAAAGGGTGATGAAGGCTGTTTTTATTTCATCTGGGCCAAACATACAGATCTGATGGTAGCCAGAATATGCATCAAGAAAATATAAACGCTCACAGCCCACAGTCGAATCGACAATTTGACCAATGCGGGGGAGCGGAAAGTGATCTTTCGGGCAGACCTTATTGATGTTCTTGAAATTGATACATATACGAAGGGACTTGTCCTTCTTGGGGACCATGATGACATTCGCGAGCCACTCGGAGTGGTAGACCTCACGTATGAACTTCGCCTCCAAGAGACTTGCCACCTCCTCGTTGATTGCTTTTCTCTTTTCTGCTGTAGACCGTCGCAAATGCTCCTTGAAGGGCTTTGCCTTCGAATCTACTCTCAGTCGGTGCTCAGCCAGTTCCCTAGGTACACCCGACACGTCAGCAGTCTTCCATGCAAAGATGTCCCAGTTCTCACGGAGGAACTGGATGAGCTCGGCTTCCTATTTCCTATCGAGCGTTGTGGATATGTTGGTCGGAGCAACATTAGGATTTGTTCGGTGGATGTTCACTGATTTGACTTCACCTACCCACTAAAGAGCAGACTCAGAAGTGGGCTTCTTGGAGTGCATCAGGTTGGCAGGGTCAACATTCTTCCGATATTCCTCCAGTTCGACTATAGTCATCTATTAATCAATAATTTTAGAGCCTTGTTGCAAGCACTCTTCGGCTCTCTATCAATTGCGTGTGACTGTGATGACTCCCTTGGGCCCTCGCAACACGATCTTCAGATACATGTAACATGGTCGGGCCATGAAACGAGCATAAGCCGGACGACCAAGGATCGCATGATATGCACTCTGGAAATCTACCACCTCAAATGTCAATTTCTCCTTGCGAAAGTTTTTGTCGAAACCGAAAATGACGTCCAACGCAATCTGGGCGAGTGACTTGGCCTTATTTCCGGGAATGACTCCATTGTACTGCATATTTCTCTCCCTGAGTCGGGACATCAAAATGCCCATCCCCTTAAGAGTTTCTGCATACAAAATATTCATCCCACTTCCTCCATCCATCACGATCTTGCGAAGCTGAACACCTTCCACAACTGGATCCACCACCAGAGCCTGTCATCCAGGAGTAGCGACATGAGCTGGGTGATCCGACTAATCAAACGTTATGGGGGTCTGTGACCACTTAAGGTATGTGGTGGTGGAGGGTACAACCATGTTGACTTCTCTGTTGATGACCTTCAATCGACTCCTGCTCTCCACGTTAGGAAAAATCAACAGGGTTTCTTGAACTTCTGGGAAATCATCTTTCTCTTTGTCTTACTCCTTTTTAGGATTCTTTCCACTCGACTGATCCTCTTTAAACTATTGGATCAACAGCCTACACCGACGAGTGGTGTGCTTATGCAATATCAGATTGCCATCTTCATCTTTGTTCGTGTGGAGAAAACAGAGTAGATCCAAAACATCTGACTGACCCTTGGACTTCTTGGGGGGAAATTACCCTTTGGGTTTTCCCTTCAATTTCCTTGTGCCGCCAGGGCGGCTGCTTCTGCTGGAGTGGAACCATCAGCCTTGTGCTTCTTCTTCCGATTATAATTGCCACCATCATCGTTGTCGACTGCTTTCCCTCTACCGTTGTGGGATGCGGTCTTCTTCTTCACCATTGGCGTATCGGGCAGCAATCTCCATCATCTTGCTCATGGACATATCGCATGTACGACCGAACTTCAAATACAGCTCTCTGTATCTGACACCAGCTTTGATGGCACAGACTGCCTGGTGCTCAGAAACATTCTCCACCGTGTGATGAAGGGTGGTCCACCACTGAATGTAATCTCTCAAATCTTCATTCGACTTCTGCATGCAAAGCTGCAGCTCAGATAGACCAGCAGGATGCATGTATGTGCCTTCGAATGTTTTGATGAACACTCGAGCGAGATCCTCCCAACAGTAGATGCTAGAAGGAGCCAACTGATTCAATCATGTCGTGGCCGAACCATCCATCATCAGAGGCAAATGCTTCATGGCGATGTTTTCATTACCTCCACCAGTTTGCACTGCCACTCAGTAGTCGTCAAGCCATGTTTCAGGCTTGGATTCTCCTGTGAACTTACTTATTCCGACCGCCAACCTGAAGTTGGGGGGGGGGGGTATCACCAGAACGGATTTCTCTACTGAAGCACTCGGGACCAGAAACTGCAGTACCGCTTCAACTCGGACGATCTCTGTCGAAACCATCTTTGTGAGCTTTACTCCTGTCAATTCTTCTGTGTGCGAGTACATTTATTGCATCAAATCCAGGACTTCATTGATCACCGAACGGGCGCCTGTCGACGTAGCATAGGGACACATACGTACTGCTCCTCGGAGGAGAATGCACCTGACGGCGGTCATCGTGGTGATAACGGGGAGTGATCTGGTTCTGCCCCCGGTCTCTGTGTTGATTCTCTCGGTAACCCCCATCTCTGCGTCGCTGAGGTGACCCTGGACTGTAAACTGAATGAACTGTATCTGCTCTGGGTGAATTACTGTGCAACCTATTGAGCGGCCATGATACAACTGAGTTTTGTTGCTGCGCTGCTTGAAGAAAAGTACAAATTTGCTCTAAGCCTCTACCAGCCTTTGAGTATGATGGCTGAATAGAATCTGCTATTTTAGCGGCGGCTGCAACATTTAGTACTAGAGTACGATATACCTCAATATTGTCGTGTCACCCACTCGAGAAGAGTTATCGCTGATGCCGACTAGAAGTTGAACGACGACGTGCATGTCCAGTCGACGGTTCTCCGACCTCACATTCTCCACGACTGAACCCGGGCGGGCTCTCCATAGAACCTGCCATGAACACCTCCGATGCTGGATTGCAGCTCTCCCACTCGGAAGGGACATCAGACTGATCTGACGTCGAGTGGATCAGGCTCCGGAGAGGTTCAGCACGCTTGATGGCAGCAACCTGCGGAGATGGTAGAGATGACGCCTAGTGAGCCACTCCGTGCTTCACCCATCGTTGAAGTCATGAGCAACCGGATCGCTTGTGACAATGAACAACGGAGTGAACGGTCGACAACGGAGTCGATGGCTACTGAAGGAGTACACCATAGGAGCTTGCACGGAAGTGTGTCGCCCCGCGGATCCGGAGCGCCTCGATGTCGAGAGGCGCCTCCTAAAGCCATGTCGAGTCATCAGCAACGAAGATGAGCGTGCAAAAATAGATCTCGCCGCCCAGAAACGAATCGCAGCCGAAGACATGACGGAGAGTGAAGATTCCAAACTTGCCGTAAGTCGCTTAGAGGCCTGCCCCACGGTGGGCGCTAACTGTCGTGGGAATGAACCTAATAGTAGAGGTGTAGGGTACGAAAGGAGAGGGCAAATTCTTAGCTGCGGCAAGCTTGTATGCAAGATGTATGAGTTCAGGCCCCTCTCACAGAGGTAACAACCCTACGTCTCGGTGCTCGGGAGCTCTTGCGGTCTGGAATACTTGTTACAGGGGGTGCGAACCCTTGTGCCAGCGGGGAGGGGTGGCTTATATAGAGTGTGCTACCCCTCATCAAGGCCCCAGCATCTAAGGGTTCAATCAATAGAGTTTAAAGGTGTACGTTACCGATAACGTATATATGTAATTAATGCTATTCATGATGATCAGCCGAACGCTCACCCGTTGGCCTCCTTGAGTGGCTTCTGGTCTTCTGTGTGGACTGGTTTCTTACGAGTGGAAGTTGCTTGTCAAGTGAAGGGGAACATCTTCCGAGTGACTTCTTACCGAATGAGTTTAGATGTCATGGCTATCCAGTCGGAATCTTCTTCGTGACCATCAAGTCTTTAATGAGGTACCCTTGGGTAGGACCCCTAGGTCAGGCCTGTGACCCTACCCTAGGTACATATCCCTATTAGTGATTGATGGGGTTATAGTCCGAGGGTAGGGTCATAGGCCTGCCCTATAGGTCCTACCCAAGGACTACCCTTCATAAAGGACAAGGCCCTTAGATAGTTACGACTGAACTAAGGACTCCCCCATCATCCAGTCGGTGACGAGCATTCGGAGCGTATTAAATGTACCGACTGAATTCCACTCTGTACATCGTAACCTCCCTGGAGGGCAACGGTCATACGTTTTCATACACCATTATTAGCACTTAAGGCATACGTTACCTGTAACATAGGCATTTATTCGCCACTATTCCACCCCTGTCCACCGGGCCGTTGTGAAGGGCAGCACACTCTATATAAGCCGCCCTTCCCCACTGGTGCAAGGGTTGGCTTTTACTGTAATCCTATATTCCACTCGACACTAAGCTCCCAAGAGAACTGAGACGTAGGGCTTTTACCTCCACCGTAGAGGGGCCTGAACTCATACAACCTCGTCGTAGCTAAGGCTCTGCCCATCCTTTCATACCCTACACATCTACTATCAGACTTATACCCACGACAGTTGGCGCCCACCGTGGGGCAGGCGTCTAAGCGACTTCCGGCGAGTTTGCATCTTCATCTTTTCATCATGTCGTCTGGCGGAGATTTTTGCATGGGTCATGAGATCCTCTTTGGCGCACTCTCCTTCATCGTCGATGATTCGGCATGGCTTCGGGGTGCCCCTCTCAACGTCGAGGCGCTCCCCAGTCGCGGGGCTACGGACTTCCGTGTCGGTGCCCGCGACGTCCTTCTTCTCCAGCAATCGGCTCCGGTGTCGATCTTCGCCCCCGTCACGCGCCGCAACAAGCGGTCCCGCTGTCTATGGCTCCAGCGTTGGGTGCGACACTCCCAGGCGCGCCAGAACGCGTCCTCTCAAGTGGCGGTCCTCGAGTCGGTTTTGGTCGTGCCGCCGTCCCAGTGCTTGGACTCAGTTCCGACTGAGTTGCCTTCTGAATACTTGGGTCACAGGCCTACAGCCGAAGTTCTCATGGCCAATTCCCATGAAAGTACCCGCCGGACTGGCCGGAACGAGCACGAGGACGGTGAGTCATCCGGCGCTCGCCGTCAACCCCACCGTTCTGCCAGTCGACACACTCGTCAGAGCAACGTGGAGGTGTTCCGCACACCCGTCCTCAACCTGGATGCCGCTGCCAAGATAGCCGATTCCCTCCAACCGACTGACTCAGAGGCTGGGAGAGGGATCGAGCAGATCCGCGCCCTGTTGCATACGGCGCAGCAACATAATTTGGCGGTCTCCTAGTCGCACAACAGGATCCACAACAGTTTTGTTCACGCGAACACGCATCAGTCGGTTTTCAGCCCCGACTCTCATCAGCGACGCAGAGGCGGCAGCCGTTCCATGAATCCTGAAGATCGTCGCCGTTCACGCACTCCTCCGTGGGGTGGGCCTTACGGACCCCGACATCATGATGATCGGTGTTCAGTCGGTGACGCGTATGATCCAAGGCCCGACGCAAGAGGGTACATCGCCCAGAGGAAGGTCGACAGGAGTCGAGCCCACCGTGATGCTCGACGTCTCGGCACGAGCGTGGCTGAACCAGTTGGCCCCTTCAAGCATCTACAGCTGGGCAGATCTGGCACGAGTCTTCATCAGGACCTTCGAGGGCACATGCAAACGCCCTGCTGGTCTCGTGGAGCTCCAGCACTATGTCCAGAAGCAGAATGAGCCCCTGCGCGATTTCATCCAGCGTTGGACGACCCTCTACCACACGGTGGAGAACGTCACAGAGCACCAAGCAGTCTGCGCCTTCAAGGTAGGCGTGTGGTATAGAGATCTGTACCTGAAGTTCGGTTGGACATGCGACATCTCCATGAGCAAGATGATGGAGATAGCCGCACGCTATGCAAATGGCGAAGAACAGGACCGCATACGTAGCAGCAAACATAAGGCAGTCGCCAATGGAGATGGGAACAACAATCAGAAGCAGAAGCAGAAAGCTCCGTCCACTCCGCAGGAAGAGGCAGCAGCCGTTACCAATGCCAAGTTCAAGGGCAAGGGGAAAGATCAGTACACCCCCAAGAAGAAGCAGTTCGGGAACTCCATCCTGGATCAGCCATGTCCAATCCACACGAAGATGGACGAAGAAGGCAACGCCATATTCCCGAAGCACACCACTCGGCAATGTCGCCTCCTGATCCAAGGGTTCGGCGAAGGGCAGCTGAGTGAAAAGGACAATGAACAGGATGATGAGGACAAGGAGGATCCGTTCCCCCAAGTCCATGCAACACTGATGATTTTTGCTGACGTGGAAAGCAAGAGTCGACTGAAGCTGGTGAACACAGAGGTGAACATGGCAACCCCAACCAACTCCACGTTCCTCAAATGGTCTCAGACTGCGATCACCTTTGATCAGTCGGATCATCCAGCACACATGCCCACCCCAGGGAGGCAGGCTTTGGTCGTCGACCCGGTGGTGGAAGGAGTCCGACTGCACAAAGTCCTCATGGACGGCGGCAGCGGTTTGAACATCATGTACATCGACACTCTCAAAGGGATGGGCATTCCGATGTCCAAACTTAGCGAGAGCAACATGCAGTTCCACGGAGTCGTCCCTGGACGAAAGGCCAAGTCACTCGGCCAGATCGCGTTGGACGTCGTTTTCGGCTCCGACAAGAACTTCCGCAAGGAAAAGCTGACATTCGAGGTGGTGGACTTCCAAAGTGCATACCATGCGATTTTGGGCCGTCTGGTGTATGCGCGTTTCATGGCCCGTCCATGTTACGTGTATCTGAAGCTGAAGATACCGGGTCCCAAAGATGTGATCACTGTCACAGGCAATCGGCAGCGGACCGAGGAGTGTCTGCAGCAGGGGTCGAGGATTGCCGATCAGCAGATGGCTATCCTCGAGCTGGATGAGTACAAGAAGACAGCCGACCCCGCTGACTTGATGCGTTCAAAGAAGCCAGCTTCGGAGTCCGCATTCCAGTCGGCGGGAGACACGAAGAAAGTCAGCATCCACCCGACGGACGACACCGCCGCCCCGACGAACATCTCCACCACCCTTGATCCAAAATAGGAAGCCGAGCTCATCCAATTCCTCCATGAGAACTGGGACATTTTCGCATGGAAGCCCGCTGACATGCCAGGTGTACCCAGGGAGTTGGCTGAGCACCGACTGCATGTGGATCCTGCTGCTCGGCCCGTCCGAGAACGCCTGCATTGGTCCGCCGCGCACAAGAGGAAGGCAATTGGAGAGGAGGTGGCTAAACTTTTGGCAGCCAACTTCATTCGCGAGGTACACCACTCCGAGTGGCTCGCCAATGTTGTCATGGTGCCCAAGAAGGACAAGTCTCTCCAAATGTGCATCGACTTCAAGCATCTCAATAAGGTCTGCCCGAAAGACCATTTCCCGCTCCCCCGCATTGATCAAATTGTTGATTCGACTGCGGGTTGCGAGTGTTTTTCATTCCTTGATGCCTACTCGGGCTATCATCAGATCCGTCTGTATGGTCCTGATGAATTAAAAACAGCCTTCATCACCCCATTCGGGTGTTTCTGCTACATCACTATGCCATTCGGTTTGAAGAATGCAGGAGCAACTTTCATGCGCATGATCCAAAAATGCCTCCTGGACCAGATCGGTCGAAATGTGGATGCATATATGGACGATATCGTAGTCAAGTCACGCAAAGGTTCCGACCTGCTGACTGACTTGGCAGAAACATTCGCCGACCTTCATAGGTACGATATCAAGCTCAACCCTGCCAAGTGTTCATTCGGTGTTCCCAGTGGAAAGTTACTCGGTTTCTTCGTTTGCGAACGAGGGATCGATGTCAACCCCGAAAAGATCGGGACCATCGTCCGAATGGAGCGGCCGGTCAGAATACATGATGTTCAAAGGCTCACTGGTTGCCTAGCGGCTTTGAGCAGGTTTATCGCTCGACTCGGGGAGAAGGCGTTACCTCTGTACCGAATCATGAAGAAATCAGATACTTTTGAGTGGACAGACGAAGCCCAAATTGCATTCGACGACCTCAAAGCCCTGCTTTCCACCCAACCGGTTCTTACTGCCCCGCTCAGTAAAGAACCCCTTCTTGTGTACATCGCGGCTACAAATCAAGTCGTCGGCACTGTTCTCACAGTCGAACGCGAAGAAGAAGGCAAAGTGTACAAGGTTCACGGCCAGTATATTATGTCTGTGAAGTCCTGACTCCTTCCAAGCAGAGGTATCCCCATTATCAAAAGCTTATTTACGGGATCTACATGACTGCAAAGAAGGTGGCTCATAATTTCCAAGACCACTCGGTGTCTGTCATTTCTGATGCTCTGTTGTCGGAAATCCTCCACAATCGAGACGCATCAGGCCGAGTGGCGAAGTGGGCAATGGAGATGTTATACTTCGACATCAAGTTTGAAGCCAAGAAAGTTATAAAGTCTCAAGCTCTGGCTGACTTCATAGCAGAATGGGTAGAACAACAGCAACCGACTCACATCTACTCGGCTCGTTGGACCATGTTCTTCGATGGGTCCAAGATGTTGAATGGCTCCGGCGCTGGCATAGTGATCATATCGCCAAAAGGTGATAAGCTTAAGTATGTGTTGCAGATACATTTTGATTCTTCCAACAATGAGGCAGAGTATGAAGCTCTCCTTTATGGATTGCGCATGGCCATCACACTCGATGTTCGTCGCCTGATGGTCTATGGCGATTCAGATCTGGTGGTTAATCAAGTGATGAAGGAGTGGGATGTAAGGAACCTCACCATGACTGCATACTGCAACGCAGTAAGGAAGCTCGAGAAGAAGTTTGAAGGTGTGGAACTTCACCATGTTCCGCGACTGAAAAACCAAGCAGTTGATGAATTGGCGAAACTTGGATCCACTCGGAGACCGGTCCCGAGTGATGTCTGCCTCGGGCAGCTATATCTCCCCTCGGTGAAAGAAGATCCTTTTACAGAGGAACCAGTACAACCGAAGAGCTCAACAGATCCGACTGAAGTTGAGGTCCCTGCTGTGGTTGATTTGATCATGGAGTATTCTTGCTATCATCCCCGAATGGACTGTGCCGTTCATCGCGTACATCCTAAGGCAAGAGTTACCAGAAGACGAAGTCCAAGCCAGGCAAATCGTCCGCAGGTCGAAGTCCTTCACCGTCATTGATGGCCAGTTGTACAAAGAAAGTGTTTCAGGCGTCCTTCAGCGGTGCATCTCCCCTGAGGAGGGACAGTTAATCCTGGAAGAAATTCATTCGGGAACCTGCGGCCATCATGCCTCCTCAAGAGCAATCGTCGCCAAAGCATTCAGAGCTGGCTTCTTTTGGTTGCAGGCGAATGAAATGGCGAAAGATATGGTCGACCGATGCGAAGGCTGTCAGTTCTATTCGAACAAGTCCCACAAGCCAACATCTGCGTTGAAGACAATCCCTCTTGTTTGGTCATTTGCAGTGTGGGGATTAGATACAGTCGGTCCATTCAGAACAAGCCAAGGGGGATTCACTCATCTGTTGGTGACAGTCGACAAGTTCACCAAGTGGATTGAAGCCAAGCCCATCAAGAAGCTTGACGCCCTTACTGCCATCAAATTTGTCAGAGACATCATCACTAGATTTGGGGTTCCGCACAGCATAATTACCGACAATGGCACAAACTTTGACTCGGACAGATTCAAAGGTTTTTGCACAGGCCAAGGTATCCGAGTGGATTTTGCATCTGTGGCGCATCCCCAAACAAACGGGCAAGCAGAGCGGGCGAATGGACTTATTCTTCAAGGGTTGAAGCCTCGACTCCTGCGAGAAGTTGGACATGCCGCCGGCGCATGGGTCACCGAGCTGCCTTCGATGCTGTGGGGCCTCCGCACAACTCCAAATAGATCTACAGGGCGATCCCCGTTCTTCCTCGTTTATGGAGCAGAGGCAGTCCTTCTGAGTGACTTGCTTCACAACTCTCCATGAGTCGAACTCTTCTCCGAAGCCGAAGCAGAGCAAGCCAGGCAAGATGGAGTGGATCTACTAGAAGAAGAGCGCGAGATGGCACTGACTCGCTCAACAATTTATCAACAAGATCTGCGGCGATTTCACGCACGGCACGTCAGGAGTCGCATATTCCAAGCAGGTGACCTGGTGCTCCGAGTGGACCAGCAGATGCTTCACAAGTTGGCTCCCGCCTGGGAAGGACCCTTCATCATCTCTAAGGTGCTGAACAACGGAGCATATCGACTCTACAACCTCGATAGGGAAACGGACGAGCCGCGAGCTTGGAACGGAGATCTCCTGAAGCGCTTCTCCACGTGACCGCCGACGGGGGCAATGTAAAGAACAAGTATCATTGGAGTAATACAAAGCAGATTGATTTCTTGCAGGTTCAAAGTTCTTCCGCGTTTGCAGACTCCGGTCTAAAAAATTTTTGCTCCGAGTGCGCACTAAAAGTCGCACTCGGAAACTTAGCTGCGACCCAGAATCGCCTAAGTACAAACTCGCTTCGAGTGCGCACTAAAAGCCGCACTCGGGGACTTAGCTGCGACCCAGAATCGCCTAAGTACAAACTCGCTCCGAGTGCGCATTAAAAACCGCACTTGGGGACTTAGCTGCGACCTAGAATCTCCTAAGTACAAACTCGCTCCGAGTGCGCACTAAAAGTCACACTCGGGGACTTACCTGCGACCCAGAATCGCCTAAGAACAAACTCGCTCCAAGTGCGCACTAAAAGTCACACTCGTGGACTTAGCTGCGACCCAGAATCGCCTAAGTACAAACTCGCTCCAAGTCCGCACTAAAAGCCGCACTCGGGGACTTAGCTATGACCCAGAATCGCCTAAGTACAAACTCGCTCCGAGTGCGCATTAAAAATCGCACTCGGGGACTTAGCTGCGACCGAGAATCGCCTAAGTACAAACTCGCTCCGAGTGCGCATTAAAAGCCACACTCGGGGACTTAGCTGCGACCCAGAATCGCCTAAGTACAAACTCGCTCCGAGTGCGCATTAAAAACCGCACACGGGGACTTAGTTGCGACCCAGAATCGCCTAAGTACAAACTCGCTCCGAGTGCGCATTAAAAACCGCACTCGGGGACTTAGCTGCGACCCAAAATCGCCTAAGTACAAACTCGCTCCGAGTGCGCACTAAAAGCCGCACTCGGGGACTTAGCTGCGACCCATAATCGCCTAAGTACAAACTTGCTCCGAGTGCGCATTAAAAACCGCACTCGGGGACTTAGCTCCGACCCAGAATCGCCTAAGTACAGACTCGCTCCAAGTGCACACTAAAAGTCGCACTAGGGGACTTAGCTGCGACCCAGAATCGCCTAAGTACAAACTCGCTCCGAGTGCGCACGAAAAGCCGCACTCGGAGACTTAGCTGCGATCGAGAATCACCTAAGTAAAAAGCTTCCTTCGAGTGTATCCTCGAGATCCACTCGGAGGCTTAGGAGACCCTCATTGAGGCTCATGTGGATGTCAAGACAACTGACAACT
Source organism: Hordeum vulgare subsp. vulgare (assembly GCF_904849725.1). Taxonomy (NCBI): domain Eukaryota; kingdom Viridiplantae; phylum Streptophyta; class Magnoliopsida; order Poales; family Poaceae; genus Hordeum; species Hordeum vulgare. The sequence continues at coordinate 164,978,739 of NC_058523.1, forward strand.
ACATGAGTATCAACTCACTCCGAGTGCGCATGAAAAGTCACGCTCGGGGACTTAGCTGCGATCCAGAATCGCCTAAGTAAAAAGCTTCCTTCGAGTGTATCCTAGAGATCCACTCGGAGGCTTAGTAGACCCTCATTGAGGCTCATGTGGATGTGAAGACCACTGACAACTACATGCTCCGCATGTTTGCCACTGGCTTCACCAAGAAACACCAAACAAAAACCACGAGCCAAAATCGTGTCAAAAAGATTTTTTGCGAAAGAAGAGTAAAATATTCGATTCGAATTCAACGTTGGATCTACGATAGTCGGCTCGGTGTGGATCAAGCTTATCCACACCGAACCACGAATGTGAAGGCCCACAACAGTGGCCAAAGTTTGATACAGATACCACTCGGCATACTGAGTTAAAGTTTTTCAAGCATCACCAGGACTGGCACCGGGACTGGCAGGCTCCACAAAGGTGTCAAGGTCGATCCCGTCCGTGATACGAGTGGCTGTCTCGAGGAAGGTCTCCATGAAATCTTCGAATCGAAGTTCTTGGTGTTGGCGACCTACAACGCCTTCAGCTTTTCTTCGCGAGCTTCCTTGCAGTGCACTCGGACCAGCGATAGCGCCACGTCCGCACCACAACGAGCGGCAGACTTCTTCCGTGCCTGCACTCTGTTCGGGACGTCCTGCAGCCGAGTCATCAACCCTTCTATTTCCCGTCGGGAATCGTCTTCGGGCCACAGCTCCTTGTCGATCCGACCGATGACTTCTCTCAGGCGGCCAATGAAAGGTCCCACTCTGCCAAGGTGAATATGCGCTCGGAGCAAGTCCTGATTGGCTTCGTCGCCGAGTGGAACATTCGTAATAACCGACCGCTCAATGTCAGTTGCTTCAGCCCAAGCGTCCAGACAAAAATATGCAAAGAAAAGACGAGCAGAAAGTAAGCGCAGAATGAACTACAAAGTCAAGAAGCACTCGGCAAAAAGCTTACCACCGAGCAGTGCAATCATCTTCCTTGCCCAGTCGCTGATGTACTTCTCCTGCGAAATGCACCGACTGTTCATCAACTTCATCTGACCCACCAGTTCCGTTCTTTGCTTGCCCATTTTCTCAATTTCGGCCGCCAATGCCTTGTTGGTCTCCCGGGACTCCTCCAAAGACTTCTCTCGGTCAGCAAGAGCCCCCTTCACACCAGCCAAGTCATTCACAGCCGCTTCCAATTCCGCAGCAAGCTGAATCTTTTCAGCCTTCAGAGCATTGTACGCGGATCCCATTTCGCAAGTCTTCTGCCAAATCGGCGCAAAGGGAAGATCAGACACATTCAACAAGGAAAACAAACAAAACTCAAAGTTCTTCAGACCACTGCCGATGCAAGAAATCGACAGCGGTCTCAGGGACTACATCCAGTGGGTTCACTAAGAGTGACCCCACTGGCATGAAGCTCGAGCAGGCCGACCCTATTGAGCTACATGACAAACATACAAGCCTATGAGACTACTATTACCCGACCTGCGTAACACTACTCTCGGGGACTACACCCAGTGGGTGCACTCGGAGTGCCCCCACTGGTACCATTCGGGCAGATCAGCTCTGATCTGATCAGGTCACGACAAATGCATATAAAGACAACTGCCGGTGCAAGCACTCGACAGAAGTCTCGGGGACTACACCCACTGGGTTCACTCGGAGTGAACCCGCTGCAAAATAATCCTACTCTATCCGAGTATATCACTTAAACCCCCAGTGGGTTACAAGAGGAAAGTAAACACTTACTAGCGCACTTACTCGGATATCGTCCCGGAGCTCCAAGCTTCTCTTGTACAAAGACGCGATGGAGTCGTACGCTCCCTTGGCATCACCCACCATCAACTCCACCTGGACCATGGCCTCCTTGGCGGCTCCCACTTGATATTTCGGGAGGTGTCGGGCGTTGTACTGGACGGTCGACGGACCTGGCACGACAGAAGACTCCTTGGGCATCCCAAGTCCCGCTCCAGTCGGTTCCGCCGCGAGGGGCACCGCCTCAGTCGACGGCATCGTCTCGGTCGACGGCGCGTCCATGGTGGGAGCAGGAGCGGATGGAACAACCTCAAGGACAGGCGCCAAAGTTTTCCCTGACCCTCTTTGGTTGTCCTCCTCCAGATGAATCACCTCCGAAGGAATCCCGAATAGACAACATGAGATTACAGAAAACGGGCAAGATTAAAGACATCACTTGCGAAACAATAATACAAACTCTAAGAGTTGTGACAACGTACCTTGCTGGGATGTGGCAGCGTTATCCGTATCCATGGGATCATCGTCCTGGCGCGGCAGAGAGGTGGCGGAGGTAGCAGCTCTGTCGAGTAAAATCCACTCGACGGATAAGCACGAGTTCAACTAGAGACTGGAGGAAGGTGGGAGAACAAGACACTTACGCTGAGGCGACTGGAACAGCGATCCTCATCCGAGGCAGAGCTTTCCGAGGCTTGGGCCCTCTAGGTTTGGCCACCTTGGACGGCTGGTCCGTGGGCTCGGCAGCAGCGTCCCTAGTCCTCTTCACGCTCCGAGCACTCGGAGCCATGGGAGAGGCTGGCGGAGCACTCGGGGCTGCTGGAGGAGCTGGCGAAGCCGCAGGTTCGTGACGGCGCTTAGTTCGAGGCTCTGATGGTGGAGGCGGCGAGCTCTGCTCCCCAACCTCCCCCTCCTCCTCTTCAGTCTCCTCCTCCGTCTCCCCACTGTCGGAGATGTACTCGGTGCTGTCCACGCTGCCCTCCTCTTCCTCAGCTGGATTCCCGTTCGAGACGGGAGAATGCCAGTTGGTCCACTCCTGCACAAAATACAGTCGGCAACGTCAGACGTCAGGCGGCGGTACAAGAAAAGCGATAAGTCTAAGAAGATTGAAAACACTCGACAAGAGGTGCTCACCTCATTCGGAGGAGGATTATCGGCGCGGAAGGGCTTCACCCGTCGGGCTCCTCTGGGGTTGTCGCATGCGCCTGTGATGCCACGGACCCACGCCGTCACGACCTCCCTGGTCACGCATTCCGGATGAGTCCGAGTGGAATCCGCAGGCCCCGTGTAGTGCCACATGGCGTGGTGTCGGGCTTGCAGCGGCTGGATGCGCCGACCCAGAAAGGGCTCCAACAAATCTGTGCCGGTGACTCCCTTACAGACGACAGCTATCAGCGCGTCGACCAGAGGTTGGATCTAGATCTTTTCCACCTTTGAGAGCGCAAGCTGCCTCGGAGGGGCCGGACGGTCTAGGCTAAAGGGTGGCAACCCAGTCGCGGCACTCGGACAAGCTATGTCCTGGCAGTAGAACCAGGTCGACTGCCAGTTCCTAACTGACTCAGACAACTGGAGAGGGGGGTAGCTACTCTTCGTTTTCTTCTGGAAGCCTAAGCCCCCACAGAGCTGGAGGAGATGGGTTTTATCGTCCGACTGGCTAAGCTTTTTGACAGTTTGGGACCGAGCGGAGAAGATGTACTTAAAGAGCCCCCAATGGGGGGACATCCAATAAAGCACTCACAAAGGGTGAGGAATTCGGCGAGATGGGCTATCGCGTTTGGAGGAAAACGATGGAGCTGCGCCCCGAAGTGATTCACAATACCTCTGAAGAAGGGGTGGGGGCAAGGAGAAGCCCATGTACACGTGGTTGAGCAGCAAGATGCACTCTCCCTCCTGCGGCGCCGGCTCTGTCTCGCCCTCCGCCGGCAGCCTCCACGACTTGTTGGCAATCATGCCTTGCTCCACCAGCTCCAACAAGTCGTCCGCCGTCACCGTGGAGGGGAGGAAATCCCCCTGGATCCAACCCGCCGGTAGTGCCCGCTGTCGCCGCTGAGCAAGGGCCGCCGCCTTTTTCTTCTTCTTCTGCGACTCGAGCTTGCTCGTCTGCCCCTTCGTCATGGTGAAGGCAGCAGATCCGCAGAGGAGGAGAGGAAGGAGGTGGCTTGGAGCGCGCAGGGAGCTACGGGAGAAGCGAGGCGAGTGCGAGTAACAAGGGCAGCGCAACAAGAAACCCCCGCCGGAGAGGCTTAAATAAGGTTCTGACTGGGTCACTAACAGGTGGCCCCGAAATCTTATACCCCGACCGGCTGCTGCGAGATTAGTGGAGAAGATAAAGGCGCGGTAATCGAGGCGGCAGAAACTACTCGATGACGATGTCATCATCCCCGCTGAGCGCGCGGCAACCGAAACTTGAGGATCCCAGAAAATCCGCCGCTGTCAGTTGACCGGTCACATCGAAAGATTCCGCGGAAGCACTCGGTCCTTGACGGTTCGTTTCACTGGTATATTCACTCGGATCACTGGTTGAGAGGATAAAATGGATCGAGGCAAGCAACGCCAAAGTCACATCCATACCAGTCGGATCCGTACTCCAGGCATCACTTCATCGTTCCAACCTCAATCCATTCGGGGACTAATGATGGGGTTATAGTCCCAGGGTAGGGTCATAGGACTACCCTATAGGTCCTACCCAAGGACTACCCTTCATAAAGGACAAGGCCCTTAGACAGCTCCAACTGAACTAAGGACTCCCCCATCATCCAGTCGGTGACGAGCATTCGGAGCATATTAAACGTACCGACTGAATTCCACTTTGTACATCATAACCTCCCTGGAGGGCAACGGTCATACGTTTTCATACACCATTATTAGCATTTAAGGCATACGTTACCTGTAACGTAGGCATTTATTCGCCACTATTCCACCCCTGTCCACCGGGCCGTTGTGAAGGGCAGCGCACTCTATATAAGCCGCCCTTCCCCACTGGTGCAGGGGTTGGCTTTTACTGTAATCCTATATTCCACTCGACACTAAGCTCCCAAGAGAACTGAGACGTAGGGCTTTTACCTCCACCGTAGAGGGGCCTGAACTCATACAACCTCGTCGTAGCTAAGGCTCTGCCCATCCTTTCGTACCCTACACATCTACTGTCAGACTTATACCCACGACAGTGATCAAGGCGTTCGGGTTTATACAGTTTATGGAGAAGCTTGTATTTACAAGAAAGTGAGTGGGAGCTCTATAGTGTTTGTAATATTATATGTGGATGACATATTACTGATTGAAAATGGTATAGATCTTTTGGGAAGCGTAAAGGATTATTTGAATAAAAGGTTTTCAATGGAGGACCTAGGAGAAGTTCCTTACATATTAGGCATCAAGATCTCTAGAGAGAGATCAAGACGCTTAATAGGACTTTCACAAAGCACATACCTTGACAAAGTTTTGAAGAAGTTCAAAATGAAACAGTATAAGAAAGGGTTCTTGCCTATTCTACAAGGTGTGAAGTTGAGTAAGACTCAATGCCCAGTAACTGCAGAAGATAGAGAAAAGATGAGTGTTGTCCCCTATGCTTTAGTCGTAAGCTCTATCATGTTGTGCACTAGACCAGATATCAGCCTTGCCATAAATATGGAGGGAAGGTTTCAACGTAATCTAGGAATGGAGCACTAGACAGCGGTCAAGAATATTCTAAAGTACGTTAAAAGGACTAAGGAAATGTTTCTCATTTATGGAGGTGACAAAGAGCTCGTCGTAAAGGGTTACGTCGATGCAAGCTTTGACACTGATCCAGATACTCTAAGTCGCAAACCGCATACCTATTTATTCTTAATGGGGTGCGGTAAGTTGGTGCTGTTCCAACCAAAGCATGGTAGCTGATTCTCCATGCGAAGCGGAGTACATAGCTAGCGCAGAGGCGGCTAAAGAAGGTGTCTCGATGAAGCAGTTCATGATAGATCTTGGAGTTGTGCCGAGTGCACTGGATCCAATGACTCTGTTCTATGACAACACTCGTGCCATTGCTCTTGCCAAGTAACCAAGGTTTCACAAGAGGACCAGACACATAAAGTGATGCTTCAATTCCATCCACTATTACATCAAGGGGGAGGACATAAATATTTGCAAACTGCACACCGCTCTAAATGTTGCAGACCCGTTGACTAAGCCTCTTCTACGAGCAAAAGATGACCAACACCAGAATAGTATGGGTGTTAGATTCATTACATTGTAAATCACATAGTGATGTGAACTATATTATTGACACTAGTGCAAGTGGGAGACTGTTGGAAATATGCCCTAGAGGAAATAATAAAGTAGTTGTTATTATATTTCCTTGTTCAAGGTAATTGTTTATTATTGGTGACGAGTTGATGGATATACTTCTCGCCCCTCATTGGATACCCCAAGTGGAAGGTGGAGATGTAGTCAGCAACAGATTTCCCTTACATGGAGACTGCAAGGTTTATCGAACCAGGAGGACTCCTAGGCTCAACAAGTCGGTGTCTTCCACCCTGGCACTAGCAGAAGACGTGGACCTGCACACACAACAAATATCTTTGCTCCCAACGAGTACAGAGAGGTTGTCAATCTCTTCGCCCTTGTAGTTTGCCAAGGATCAAAACACAAGCAGGAAGGTAATAGTGATTGTAACGGAAAAGTAAATGAAAGCGGAAAATGATGGAGGTGTAAAGATGATGGTGATATGGACCGGAGTCACATGATGTTCACTAGTGATTTCTCTCTCCCAAAAGACGATAAACAACTATGCTTGGGTAAACAAATCACAGTTGGGCAACTGACAGAATTATGATCGCACCGGAATGATAATTATGCTACTTGATAGTTAGAGGTTCAATAGTAATGGGCAGCACGCCAAGACAAGTAGACCATCTATTCATCGGCATCTACTTACTAATCATCCACCTTGAGATATCTATCCAGAAAATCTCTCCGGTATTAAGTTGCGAGCCCCACCCGAAGTGTAAATTCAAAGCAACGGGCAACTGCATTAACGAACTATGCGTAAGGTAAACAATCCTTTCAACCGTGGTCACAAGCACCGTTGTTTTCTCCCTGGTGGAAACAAGCACATCCCCTAGTCTCATGTTTATGTTACTGAAGCTAGACATCGAGGGGCATGAACCCACAATCATGCATAACTCTCCCTCTTGAAATTACAATCTACTACTTGGCCAAAGCAATAAATAGCAACAGAGAACATGCATGAATCACTAAGTAACATAATATAAAAGGATAAGCAAATATTTAACTCATAACAATCTGAACATAATCTCATAATCCATCAGATCCCAACAAACCGAGCATAGCAATAGCAAGAGAATTACATAGATGCCTTGATCATGTAGGGCAGCTCACAAGGACTAACCATTGAAGCACAAGACTGGAGAGAAGACATCACATAGCTACTAGGCATGGACTCATGGTCCAAGGAGGACTAATCATGGCACGTCCGGGAAGCGTCCATGGTGGTGGAGAAGCTCCCGGAGGTCAATCCTCCCTCCGGCTGGGTGCGGGAAGAGGTCTCCTAACGGTCCCGATCTCGGAAGCGCTGCAGCGGCGGAACGATGGAGAGATTCGCGATTCCAGAGAGTCTACGATGGTTTCCTCTCGGGACTCTAAATATAGGCCAAAGGAGGGCACCAGAGGAGGTGGGACCCACCCAGGTGACCTCTTGGCGCGGCCTAGGGCCTGGCCGCGCCAGCAGGCCGCCTGGGAGGCCCCTGGCCCCCCTCTGGCCCATCTTCGGTGATCCAGAAGCTTCTGTTTCGCTGATTTTTTTATATTTTTTGTAGAAGTTTTCGGGCTTTGGAAAATTGGGTAAAATCCCCTACAAAATAGACATCAGCAGACAAAAACTAGCACTGGGTGCACTGAGGTAGTAGGTTAGTCCAAACATGTGTAAAATGATATAAAAGTGTAGCAAAATATATAACAATGTCACCCAAAAGATCATGGAACAGGGAGAAATTATAGATACGTTTGGGATGTATCATATATCCATGCTAGAATTGTATTGAATGGAAACTCAGATACATGTGTGGATACATAGACAACACACTGTCCCTAGTAAGCCTCTAGTAGACTAGCTCGTTGATCAAAGATGGTCAAGGTTTCCTAACCATAGATAGTGTTGTCACTTGATAGCGGGATCAAATCATTAGGAGAATGATGTGATGGACAAGACCCAAACTATGAACGTAGCATATGATCGTGTCATTTTGTTGCTACTGTTTTTTTGCATGTTAAGTATATGTTCCTATGACCATGAGATCATGTAAATTACTGACACTAGAAGAATACCTTGAGTGTATCAAACTTCGCAACGTAATTGGGTGACTATAAAGGTGCTCATAGGTATCTCCAAAGATGTCCATTGAGTTAGCATCGATCAAGATCGGGATTTGTCACTCCGTATGACGGAGAGATATCTCGGGGCCCACTCGTTAATACAACATCACAACAAGACTTGCAAGCAATGTGACTAAAGAGTTAGACATGGAATTTTGTATTACGGAACAAGTAAAGAGACTTGCCAGTAACGAGATTCAAATAGGTATAGAGATACTGACGATCGAATCTCGGGCAAGTAACATACCGAAGAACAAAGGGAACATTATACGGGATTAACTGAATCCTTGACCTAGAGGTTCAACAGATAAAGATCTTCGAAGAATATGTAGGGCCCAATATGGACATCTAGGTCCCGCTATTGGTTATTGACCGGAGAGTGTCTCAGGTCATGTATCCATAGTTCTCAAACCCGCAGGGTCTGCACTCTTAAGGTTTGGTGATATTTCAGTATAGTTGAATTATGTATTTTGGTGACCAAATGTTGTTCGGACTCCCGGATGAGATCCTGGACATCACGAGGAGTTCCAGAATGGTCCGGAGATGAAGATTGATATACAGGAAGGGTACATTTGGCTTCCAAAAGGATTTCATGCATTGCCGGTAAAGTACCGGAAATGACGATTGGGTTCCGGCTTTCCACCGAGAGGGGCCACCCACCCATTGAGGGACCAAGTAGACCAAAGGGTTGTGCACCAGCCCCTAGTGGGCTGGGCATCTAGCCCAAGAGGGCCTACTTCGGCCGAAGAGAGAAACAGAGAGGAGGTGGGCCAAACCAGCTAGGAGGAGGACTCCTCCTCCACCAAACCGATTTGGAGGAGGACTCCTCCCCCTCCTTGCGCCGGCCAACCCTAGGGAAAGTCCCTCGGGCGCCACCCCTCCCCTCCCTCCTATATATAGTGGAGGGTAGAGAGGCTTTTTGCACCACAAGCCACGGTGCAGCCCTCTCTCCCTTCACTACTTCGTGACACCCCATATGTTATTTCGGTACGGCACTGTGAAGCCCTGTTGGAGTAGCTCCACCACCATATCCGTCACGCCATTGAGCCGCTGGAGAATTCAGCTAAACATATGACTATACTGACCCTCCTCCCATATGGCCTTGCCAAAATAGAACAACTCAGTTTTGTGAAAACTAATTTTGAGACCTAAAAGTTGTGTTCAATTTAAAGGTTGTGTTCAATTTAAATTGTATACAAAATCAACTTCATATTAATATCTTTTAAAGGTTGTGTTCAATTTAAATTGATTGTGTCATTCACATATTGGGGGATAGGCTCATCTCCATCAACCAGAAGCAGAATAAAGGCCCCCAACCTGATCGTTCTCCTTATCTATTGATATGAGAATAACCAACATATCTGTCACAATATTAGAAGGTTAGCGGCATGGGGTAACCTTGTTTGCGACATAGCATGAAAATTAAAAAAATCCTATGAAACACCCAAGATCTAATCTAGGATATGCATGGAAATGATAGGGGATAGTGAGTTTACATACCCTTGTAGACCGTTGATAACCCACAAGTATAGGGGATCGCAACAGTTTTCGAGGGTAGAGTATTCAACCCAAATTTATTGATTCGACTCAAGGGGAAGCGAAAGAATATTCTCAAGTATTAGCAGTCGAGTTGTCAATTCAACCACACCCGAAAGATTTAGTGACTGCAGCAAAGTATCAGTAGAAAAGTAGTATGATAGCAACAGTAACAACAGTAACCAGTAGCAGCAAAGTGACAGCAGTAGCAGCAAAGTAACACCAGTAGCAACAGAGTAAAAGTAGCAGCAGGGACACCAGTAGCGGCAAAGTAACGTAGCAAGGACCAGTAGGAAAAACTCGTAGGCATTGGATCGGTGATGGATGATTATGCCGGATGCTATTCATCATCTAACAGTTATATCACGGAGAGATAAGTAACTAGCTCCAGTTCATCAATCTAATGTAGGCATGTATTCCATATGTAGTCATACATGCTTAGGGAAAAGAACTTGCATGACATCTATTGTCCATGCCTCCCGTGGCAGCGGGGTCCTAACGGAAACTACGAGATATTAAGGTTCTCCTTTTAATAAAGAACCAGACCAACGCATTAACACTTGGTGAATACATGAACTCCTCATACTACGGTCATCTCCGGGAGTGGTTCTGGCTATTGTCACTCCGGGGTTGCCGGGTCATAACACATAGTAGGTGACTACAACGTGCAAGATGTTGGAATAATGCCCTAGAGACAATAATAAATATAGTTATTATTATAATTCCTGTATCAAGATAATCGTTTATTGTCCATGCTATAATTGTATTGAATGAAGACTCATTTACATGTGTGGATACATAGACAAAACACTGTCCCTAGCAAGCCTCTAGTTGCCTAGCCAGTTGTTCACAGATAGTTAGTGTCTTCTGATTATGAACAAGGTGTTGTTACTTGATAACTGGATCACGTCATTAGGAGAATCACGTGATGGACTAGACCCAAACTAATAGACGTAGCATGTTGATCGTGTCATTTTGTTGCTACTGTTTTCTGTGTGTCAAGTATTTGTTCCTAGGACCATGAGATCATATAACTCACTGACACCGGAGGAATACTTTGTGTGTCTCAAACGTCGCAACGTAACTGGGTGACTATAAAGATGCTCTACAGGTATCTCCGAAGGTGTTAGTTGAGTTAGTATGGATCAAGACTGGGATTTGTCACTCCGTGTGACGGAGAGGTATCTCGGGGCCCACTCGGTAATACAACATCACACACAAGCCTTGCAAGCAATGTAACTTAGTGCAAGTTGCGGGATCTTGTATTACGGAACGAGTAAAGAGACTTGCCGGTAAACGGGATTGAAATAGGTATGCGGATACTGACGATCGAATCTCGGGCAAGTAACATACCGAAGGACAAAGGGAATGACATACTGGATTATATGAATCCTTGGCACTAAGGATCAAACGATAAGATCTTCGTAGAATTTGTAGGATCCAATATGGGCATCCAGGTCCCGCTATTGGATATTGACCGAGGAGTCTCTCGGGTCATGTCTACATACTTCTCGAACCCGCAGGGTCTGCACACTTAAGGTTCGACGTTGTTTTATGCGTATTTGAGTTATATGGTTGGTTACCGAATGTTTTTCGGAGTCCCGGATGAGATCACGGACGTCACGAGGGTTTCCGGAATGGTCTGGAAACGAAGATTGGTATATAGGATGATCTCATTTGATTACCGGAAGGTTTTCGGAGTTACCGGGAGTGTACCGGGAATGACGAATGGGTTCCGGGAGTTCACCGGGGGGGCAACCCACCCCGGGGAAGCCCATAGGCCTTGAGGGTGGCACACCAGCCCTTAGTGGGCTGGTGGTATAGCCCAAAAGGGGCCCTATGCGCATTGGAATAAAAATCAAAGAGAAAGAAAAAAAAAGAGGAGGTGGGAAGGGAAGGAAGGACTCCCACCCACCAAACCAAGTCCAACTCGGTTTGGGGGGAGACCTTCCCCCTTGGACTCGGCCGACCCGCTTGGGGCTCCTTGAGCCCCAAGGCAAGGTCCCCTCTCTCCCACCTATATATACGGAGGTTTTAGGGCTCATTAGAGACGACTTTTCCACGGCAGCCCGACCACATACCTCCACGGTTTTTCCTCTAGATCGCGTTTCTGCTAAGCTCGGGCGGAGCCCTGCTGAGACAAGGTCATCACCAACCTCCGGAGCGCCGTCACGCTGCCGGAGAATTCTTCTACCTCTCCGTCTCTCTTGCTGGATCAAGAAGGCCGAGATCATCGTCGAGCTGTACGTGTGCTGAACGCGGAGGTGCCGTCCGTTCGGTACTAGATCGTGGGACTGATCGCGGGATTGTTCGCGGGGCGGATCGAGGGACGTGAGGATGTTCCACTACATCAACCGCGTTCACTAACACTTCTGCTGTACGGTCTACAAGGGTATGTAGATGACTCATCCCCTCTCGTAGATGGACATCACCATGATAGGTCTTCGTGCGCGTAGGAAATTTTTTTTGTTTCCCATGCGACGTTCCCCAACAGTGGCATCATGAGCTAGGTTCATGCGTAGATGTCTTCTCGAGTAGAACACAAAAGTTTTTGTGGGCGGTGATGTGTGTTTTGCTGCCCTCCTTAGTCTTTTCTTGATTCCGCGGTATTGTTGGATTGAAGCGGCTTGGACCGACATTACTCGTACGCTTACGAGAGACTGGTTTCATCGCTACGAGTAACCCCGTTGCTCAAAGATGACTGGCAAGTGTCGGTTTCTCCAACTTTAGTTGAATCGGATTTGACCGAGGAGGTCCTTGGATGAGGTTAAATAGCAACTCATATATCTCCGTTGTGGTGTTTGCGTAAGTAAGATGCGATCCTACTAGATACGCATGGTCACCACGTAAAACATGCAACAACAAAATTAGAGGACGTCTAACTTGTTTTTGCAGGGTATGCTTGTGATGTGATATGGCCAACGATGTGATGTGTTATATTGGATGTATGAGATGATCATGTTGTAATAGATAATATCGACTTGCACGTCGATGGTACGGCAACCGGCAGGAGCCATAGGGTTGTCTTTATACTAACGTTTGTGCTTGCAGATGCGTTTACTATTTTGCTAGGATGTAGATTTAGTAGTAATAGCATGAGTAGCACGACAACCCCGATGGCGACACGTTGATGGATATCATGGTGTGGCGCCGGTGACAAATAAGATCGTGTCGGTGCTTTGATGATGGACATCAAGGAGCACGTGATGATGGCCATATCATGTCACTTATGAATTGCATGTGATGTTAATCCTTTTATGCACCTTATTTTGCTTAGAACGATGGTAGCATTATGAGGTGATCTCTCACTAAAATTTCAAGACGAAATTGTGTTCTCCCCGACTGTACACCGTTGCTACAGTTCGTCGTTTCGAGACACCACGTGATGATCGGGTGTGATAGACTCAACGTTCACATACAACGGGTGCAAAACAGTTGTGCACGCGGAACACTCGGGTTAAGCTTGACGAGCCTAGCATGTGCAGACATGGCCTTGGAACAAATGAGACCGAAAGGTCGATCATGAATCATATAGATGATATGATTAGCATAGGGATGCTTACCACTGAAACTATACTCAACTCACGTGATGATCGGACTTGAGCTAGTGTAAGTGGATCATGATCCACTCAAATGACTAGAGAGATGTACTTTTTGAGTGGGAGTTTAGTGAATAATTTGATTAAGTTAAACTCTAATTATCTTGAACATAGTCTAAGTCCACTTTGAATATATTTGTCTTGTAGATCATGGCTCCCGCGACAGTCACCCTGAATTTTAATACGTTCCTAGAGAAAGCTAAGTTGAAAGATGATGGAAGCAACTTTGTAGACTGGGCTCGTAATCTTAAGCTAATCTTACAAGCTGCGAAGAAGGATTATGTCCTTAATGCTGCGCTAGGAGATGAACCACCCACTACGGCTGATCAGGATGTTAAGAACGCTTGGTTAGCACGTAAGGAGGACTACTCAGTAGTTCAATGTGCAGTCTTGTATGGCTTAGAACCGGGACTTCAACGTCGCTTTGAGCGTCATGGAGCATTTGAGATGTTCCAGCCGTTGAAGTTTATCTTTCAGAAGAACGCCCGGATCGAGAGATATGAGACCTCCGATAAATTCTATGCTTGCAAGATGGAGGAGAACTCGTCTGTCAGTGAACATGTACTCAAAATGTCTGGGTACTCAAAACCGTCTAGCTGAGCTGGGGATTGAACTCCCGCAAGAGGCTATCACTGACAGAATCCTTCAATCACTGCCGCCAAGCTATAAAGGCTTTGTGTTGAACTACAACATGCAAGGGATGAACAAGTCTCCCGGCGAGTTGTTTGCGATGCTGAAAGTCGCAGAGTCAGAACTCCGTAAAGAGCATCAAGTGTTGATGGTGAATAAGACCACTAGTTTCAAGAGAAACGGCAAAGGAAACAAGGTAATTCAAAGAAGAGCGGCAAGCCTATTGCCAATCCGACGAAGAAACCCAAAGCTGGACCTAAGCCTGAAACAGAGTGTTACTATTGCAAGGGTATGGGTCACTGGAAGCGCAATTGCCCCAAGTATCTGGCAGATAAGAAGGCGGCCAAAGAAAAATTAGGTATATTTGATATACATGTTATTGATGTGTACTTAACCGGCTCTCGTAGTAGTGCGTGGGTATTCGATACCGGTTCTGTTGCTCATATTTGCAACTCGAAACAGGAACTGCGGAATAGACGAAGGCTGGCGAAAGATGAAGTGATGATGCGCGTAGGAAATGGTTCCAAGGTTGATGCAATCGCCGTCGGCAAAGTTTCACTTCAGTTACCATCAGGATTAGTTATGAACTTAAATCATTGTTATTTAGTGCCTGCGTTGAGCATGAACATTATATCTGGATCTTGTTTATTGCGAGACGGTTACTCTTTTAAGTCATAGAATAATGGTTGTTCTATTTCTATGAGTAACATCTTTTATGGTCATGCACCCAATGTGAGAGGATTGTTCATATTGAATCTTGATAGCGATACACACATACATAACATTGAGACCAAAAGAGTTAGAGTTAACAATGATAGCGCCATATTTTTGTGGCACTGCCGTTTAGGTCATATTTGTGTAAAGCGCATGAAGAAACTCCATGCCGATGGACTTTTGGAGTCACTTGACTTTGATTCACTTGACATGTGCGAACCATGCCTCATGGGCAAGATGACTATAACTCTGTTCTCCGGAACAATGGAGCGTGCAAGTGACTTGTTGGAAATCATACATACCGATGTGTGTGGTCCGATGAGCGTGGAGGCACGCGGCGGATATCGTTATTTTCTCACCTTCACTGACGATTTGAGTAGATATGGTTATGTCTACTTAATGAAGCACAAGTCTGAAACATTTGAAAAGTTCAAGCAATTTCAGAGTGAAGTTGAAAATCATCGTAACAAGAAGATCAAGTTCCTACGGTCTGATCGTGGGGGTGAATATCTAAGTTTCGAGTTTGGTGCTCACTTAAGACAATGTGGAATTGTTTCACAGTTGACACCGCCTGGAACACCACAACGTAATGGTGTGTCCGAACGTCGTAATCGTACTTTATTAGAGATGGTGCGATCTATGATGTCTCTTACCGATTTTCCGTTATCATTTTGGGGTTATGCATTAGAAACAGCTGCATTCACTTTAAATAGGGCACCATCAAAATCCGTTGAGACGACACCATACGAACTGTGGTATGGCAAAAGACCAAAGTTGTCGTTTCTTAAAGTTTGGGGATGTGATGCTTATGTCAAAAAGCTTCATCCTGAAAAGCTGGAACCCAAAGCGGAAAAGTGCGTCTTCATAGGTTACCCAAAAGAGACAGTTGGGTACACCTTCTATCTCAAATCCGAGGGCAAAGTGTTTGTTGCTAAAAACGGAGCTTTTCTCGAGAAGGAGTTTCTCTCGAGAGAATTGAGTGGGAGGAAGATAGAACTTGACGAGGTTGTCGAACCTCTCATCCCTCTGGATGGTGCCGCAAGGCAAGGGGAAACCTCTGTCGTTGCGACAGTGGTTGAGGACGAAGTTAATGATGATGATCATGAAACTCCGGTTCAAGTTTCTGTCGAACCACGCAGGTCGACGAGACCACGTGCTGCTCCAGAGTGGTACGGTAATCCCGTCTTATCAATCATGTTGTTGGACAACAATGAGCCTGCAAATTATGAAGAAGCAATGGTGGGCCCGGATTCCAACAAATGGCTAGAAGCCATGAAGTCCGAGATAGGATCCATTTATGAGAACAAAGTGTGGACTTTGGAGGTACTACCTGAGGGCCGCAAGGCTATTCAGAACAAATGGATCTTTAAGAGGAAGACGGACGCTGACGGCAATGTGACCGTTTATAAAGCTCGACTTGTGGCAAAGGGTTTTTCACAAGTTCAAGGAGTTGACTACGATGAGACATTCTCACCCGTAGCGATGCTAAAATCTGTCAGAATCATGTTAGCAATAGCTGCATTTTTCGATTATGAAATCTGGCAGATGGATGTCAAAACGGCGTTCCTTAACGGTTTCCTTAAGGAAGAATTGTATATGATACAACCCGAAGGTTTTGTCGATCCTACGAATTCTAACAAGGTGTGCAAGCTCCAGCGATCCATTTATGGACTGGTGCAAGCATCTCGGAGTTGGAACAAATGCTTTGATGAAGTGATCAAAGCTTTTGGGTTTATACAAGTGGTTGGAGAATCTTGTATTTACAAGAAAGTGAGTGGGAGCTCTGTGGCGTTTCTAATATTATATGTGGATGACATATTGCTGATTGGAAACAACGTGGAGTTTTTGGAGAGCATAAAGGATTACTTGAATAAAAGTTTCTCTATGAAGGACCTAGGAGAAGCTGCTTACATTCTAGGCATTAAGATCTATAGGGATAGGTCAAAACGCCTGATAGGACTTTCACAAAGCACATACCTTGATAAAGTTTTGAAGAGTTTCAAAATGGAACAGTCCAAGAAAGGGTTCTTGCCAGTTTTACAAGGTACGAGATTGAGTAAGACTCAGTGCCCAGCAACTGATGGAGATAGAGAGCATATGAGCTCCGTCCCCTATGCTTCAGCCATAGGTTCTATCATGTATGCAATGCTATGCACTAGACCGGATGTTAGCCTGGCCATAAGTATGGCAGGTAGGTTCCAGAGTAATCCAGGAGTGGATCACTGGATGGCGGTCAAGAATATCCTGAAGTACCTAAAAAGGACTAAGGAGATGTTTCTCGTGTATGGAGGTGACGAAGAGCTCGCCGTAAAAGGTTACGTCGATGCAAGCTTTGACACAGATCCGGACGACTCTAAGTCGCAAACCGGATACGTATTTATTCTTAATGGGGGTGCGGTAAGCTGGTGCAGTTCCAAGGAAAGCGTCGTATCAGATTCTACATGTGAAGCGGAGTACATGGCTGCCTCGGAGGCGGCTAAGGAGGGTGTCTGGATGAAGCAGTTCATGACGGATCTTGGAGTGGTGCCAAGCGCCTGAATCCAATAACCTTGTTCTGTGACAACACGGGTGCCATTGCCTTAGCAAAGGAACCACGGTTTCACAAGAAGTCCAGACACATCAAACAACGCTTCAACCTCATCCACGACTACGTCGAAGGAGAGGACGTAAATATATGCAAAGTGCACACGGATCTGAATGTAGCAGACCCGCTGACTAAACCTCTTCCACGGCCAAAGCATGATCAACACCAGAACTGTATGGGTGTTAGATTTATTACAATGTAATTCGCATGATGATGTGAGGGCTAGATTATTGACTCTAGTGCAAGTGGGAGAATGTTGGAATTATGCCCTAGAGGCAATAATAAATATAGTTATTATTATAATTCCTCTATCAAGATAATCGTTTATTGTCCATGCTATAATTGTATTGAATGAAGACTCATTTACATGTGTGGATACATAGACAAAACATTGTCCCTAGCAAGCCTCTAGTTGGCTAGCCAGTTGATCAAAGATAGTCAGTGTCTTCTGATTATGAACAAGGTGTTGTTACTTGATAACTGGATCACGTCATTAGGAGAATCACGTGATGGACTAGACCCAAACTAATAGACGTAGCATGTTGATCGTGTCATTTTGTTGCTACTGTTTTCTGCGTGTCAAGTATTTGTTCCTATGACCATGAGATCATATAACTCACTGACACCGGAGGAATACTTTGTGTGTATCAAACGTCGCAACGTAACTGGGTGACTATAAAGATGCTCTACAGGTATCTCCGAAGGTGTTAGTTGAGTTAGTATGGATCAAGACTGGGATTTGTCACTCCGTGTGACGGAGAGGTATCTCGGGGCCCACTCAGTAATACAACATCACACACAAGCCTTGCAAGCAATGTAACTTAGTGTAAGTTGCGGGATCTTGTATTACGGAACGAGTAAAGAGACATGCCGGTAAACGAGATTGAAATAGGTATGTGGATACTGACGATTGAATCTCGGGCAAGTAACATACCGAAGGACAAAGGGAATGACATACGGGATTATATGAATCCTTGGCACTGAGGTTCAAACGATAAGATCTTCGTAGAATATGTAGGATCCAATATGGGCATCCAGGTCCCGCTATTGGATATTGACCGAGGAGTCTCTCGGGTCATGTCTACATAGTTCTCGAACCCGCATGGTCTGCACACTTAAGGTTCGACGTTGTTTTATGCGTATTTGAGTTATATGGTTGGTTACCGAATGTTGGTCGGAGTCCCGGATGAGATCACGGATGTCACGAGGGTTTTCGGAATGGTCCGGAAACGAAGATTGATATATAGGATGACCTCATTTGATTACCGGAAGGTTTTCGGAGTTACCGGGAGTGTACCGGGAATGACAAATGGGTTCCGGGAGTTCACGGGGGGGGGGGGGGCAACCCACCCCGGGGAAGCCCATAGGCCTTGAGGGTGGCACACCAGCCCTTAGTGGGCTGGTGGGACAGCCCAAAAGGGGCCCTATGCGCATTGGAATAAAAATCAAAGAGAAAGAAAAAAAAAAGAGGAGGTGGGAAGGGAAGGAAGGACTCCCACCCACCAAACCAAGTCCAACTCGGTTTGGGGGGGAGACCTTCCCCCTTGGACTCGGCCGACCCCCTTGGGGCTCCTTGAGCCCCAAGGCAAGGTCCCCTCTCTCCCACCTATATATACGGAGGTTTTAGGGCTGATTAGAGACGACTTTTCCACGGCAGCCCGACCACATACCTCCACGGTTTTTCCTCTAGATCGCGTTTTTGCGGAGCTCGGGCGGAGCCCTGCTGAGACAAGGTCATCACCAACCTCCGGAGCGCCGTCACGCTGCCGGAGAACTCTTCTACCTCTCCGTCTCTCTTGCTGGTTCAAGAAGGCCGAGATCATCGCCGAGTTGTACGTGTGCTGAACGCGGAGGTGCCGTCCGTTCGGTACTAGATCGTGGGACTGATTGCGGGATTGTTCGCGGGGTGGATCGAGGGACGTGAGGACGTTCCACTACATCAACCGCGTTCACTAACGCTTCTGCTGTACGGTCTACAAGGGTATGTAGATCACTCATCCCCTCTCGTAGATGGACATCACCATGATAGGTCTTCGTGCACGTAGGAATTTTTTTGTTTCCCATGCGACGTTCCCCAACACAAGATAGGATCAAGAACACACATATATTGGCGACAACATAATAGGTTCATATCTAAAATCATGGCGCTCGGGCCCTAGTGACAAGCATTAAGCATGGCAAAGAAATAGCAACATCAATCTCAGAACATAGTGGATACTAGGGATCAATCCCCGTCAAAACTAACTCGATTACATGATAGATCTCATCCAACCCATCACCGTCCAGCAAGCCTACGATGAGATTACTCACGAACGGTGAAGAGCATCATGGAATTGGCGATGAAGGAAGGTTGATGATGACGATGGCGACGATCTCCCCTCTCCGGGGCCCAAAACGGGCTCCAGGTCTGCCCTCCAGAATAAGAACAGGAGGTGGCGGCGCCTCCGTATCGTAAAACGCGATGAACTCTTCTCCTTGATTTTTTTCTGGACGAAACGGACTAAATAGAGCTGGATTTGGAGGCGGTGGAGCATTGTGGGCCCCACAAGCCTGCCAAGCGCGGCCAGGGGGGCGCCTGGTGGGCTTGTGGGCTCACAGCTCCACTTCCTCCGCTAATTCTTGCACCAATATTTTTCATAAATTCCAGAAAAATTCTCCGTAAATTTTGAAGTCATTCCGAGAACTTTTATTTCTGCGCAAAAACAACACCATGGCAATTCTGGTGAAAACAGCGTTAGTCCAGGTTAGTTCCATTCAAATCATGCAAATTAGAGTCCAAAAGAAGGGCAAAAGAGTTTGGAAAAGTAGATACGACGGAGACGTATCAACTCCCCCAAGCTTAAAGCCTTGCTTGTCCTCAAGCAATTCAGTTGACAAACTGAAAGAGACAAAAGAAAAACTGTTACGAACTCTGTTTGATCTTGTTGTTGCAACTATGTCTAACTCATATCCAGAATTTCAGCAAGATCACAAGCTAACCACATAAGCAAATGACATCTAGGTCTCACGGTAAACTCATGTCAATGGCATAATCAACTAGCGAGCACACAATAATAAGTCTCAAATGTCAACACTTCAATCAAAACAATCATGAAGCAGTATGAACACATGGTATCTTGCTAGCTCTTCCTGAGACCGCAAAACATAAATGCAGAGCACCTTCAAAGACTAAGGGCTGGCTAAACATTGTAATTCATGGCAAAAAAGATCCAGTCACAGCCATACTCAAAACAGTTAAAAGCAAAGCACAAAAATGACAGAGGTGCTCCCTAATTGGTGCTTCTATAAGAGGAGGATGACTCAACAGAAACATAAATAGACAGGCCCTTCGCAGAGGGAAGCATTGATTTGCAGAGGTGCCAGAGCTCAAGCTTTGAAAACACAGATAATAATTTTGGGTGGCATGCTTTCAATGTCAATGCAATGACCAAGAGTTTTCACCATCTTCCACGCTACACATGCTATAGGCGGTTCCCAAACAGAAAAGTAAAGTTTTGAATCCCCCCCACCAATCAATCACACTCCACGACTAGCCGAATACTCGGGTGCCATCCATACCAACATCAATCCAGGGGGAGTTTTGTTTGCAATTATCATTTCGATTTGAGCATGGAACTGGGAATTCCAATTACCGGCCCCTTTCTCGTGAATGATAGTGAATAAACACATATCGAGGATAACACGCCTAGCATGGAAGATACTGATAGCCCCCTGTCACCACATGAGCGGTACAGGCATGCCAAAAAGATTATTTCTTGAAGGTTTAGAGAGTGGCACATGCAAATTTACTTGGAACGGCAGGTAGATACCGCATATAGGTAGGTGTGGTGGACTCATATGGAACAACTTTGGGTTTATGGAAGTGGATGCACAAGCAGTATTCCCGCCTAATACAAGTGAAGGCTAGCAAAAGACTAGGAAGCGACTAACTAGAGAGCGACAACAGTCATCAAAGTGCATTGAGTTTAACTAACATTGAGTGCAAGCATGAGTAGGACATGAATCACCATGAACATGAATATCATGGAGGCTATGCTGATTTTGTTTCAACTACATGCATGAACATGCGCCAAGTCAAGCCACTTGAATCCTTCAAAGGAGGATACCATCCTATCATACTACATCATAGTCATCTCAAAATTCATGTTGGCATTCAAGACAAACCATTATAAGCTCCTAGCTAATTAAGCACGGCATCAGAAACTATGATCTCTAAGTTGTCATTGCAAACATGTTTCTCTCACAAGAAAGCTGAATCAGGAACGATGAGCTAGTCATATTTACAAAAACGAAATAGATCGAGTTCATACCAGCTTTTCCAGGCTCAGTCACTTCATCATCTATCATCATTATTGCCTTTCACTTGCACGACCGAATGATGTGAAAAATAATAAGAGTGCTCGTGCATTGGACTACGCTAGAATCTGCAAGCAAACACAAAGGAGAAGACAAAGTCATATGGCTCTTTGACAGATAAACAGATATGCATGCGAGAGCCACTAAACATTGTAACCATGGTCTTCTACCTTGACCCAAAGAAAAAGAAACCTATTTACATGGGAAAGCTCCCAAAAAGCAAAAGAAGAACAAGAAAATCTTTTTGGGTTTTCTCAAACTGGAAAGACACACGAAAAGAAAACGAGAAAAAGAAACAAACTAGCATGGATGATACAGTGGCAAAGTGTGAACACCGACCAACAAAGTGAAAGCCAAAGAAAGAATGTAAAGTCGGTGAGAAACATGTACTCCCCCAAGCTTAGGCTTTTGCCCTAAGTTGGTCTACTCCCAAGGAGCGAAATAACCAGCTCCGGGGTACTCCGGAGTGGACTGAGGATGCCACTGCTGTGTGAGCTCCTCTGGCTCCCACTGATAAACTAGCGTCTGGTACTCGACTGGTGGCTCGGGCACGGGCACCTGTGGTTGGGCTAAGCCCCAATATGCGTAGATGTCCGAGGGCATAATAATGTACCTGCCCGCATGAAGATTGAACAAAGAAGGAGCAGGCAAAGTAATAGTCTCACGAGTACCCTGACTAAATACTAGGTTATAAATCATCCTTCAGTTTATATCTCTATCAAGAAAGTCATGGAGAACCATGCTATAATAATCTAGATATCTCTCGGGAAGAAGAATCTCTTCTTCCTCGTCCAGTCTAATAGGTATCTCAAAATGTCTAGCAAGACGAGTAGCATAGATACCTCCATAGACAACCCCTTTAGAACGGTTCGTGTTCAACTGTTGAGCTACTATAGCACCCAAGCTATAAGTTTTATCATTATAAAGGGATTCGCGCAATACCGCAAGATCTGGGGAACTAAGTGACCCAGCTTTCCCACGACCAATCAAAGATGTTCCCACAAATAATGAGAAGTACCAAAGCACGGGAAAATGACTGCTAGCAGCTCTAGCACAAGACACTCCTCTCTCCTCTCCTACAACAATAGTATCGATGAAAGCTTCCAAGTCCCGTGGACAAGGTTCATGAATATCCCCAACGGAAGGTAATTTGCAAACATTGCAAAAAATCCTGGAGTGACATGCGCTGGGGGATATCATAAAGTTTGAACTCAACCATACGAGGATTCTTCCTCGGATAGAAGTTAAAGCTTTGTACGAAGATATTAGTGAGAAGGAGGTATTGCGGACACTTATCTTCAACGAAGGCGGTAAGGCCTGCGTTCTCCACCAAGTAGTAAAAGTCCTCATAAAGTCGGGTGGTGCGTAAGAACACATCGCTTGGCCACTCGCACGCTCGAACTTCTGCAACTCGAGGGACCGGATACTTGGGCTTCTTCTCACTTCCATCATCCTTGGGGTCACGGTTTGAAGAGCCTCTTAAGAACCTCCTCATCTTTTCCCTTTTCTATCTCTGAAAATTTCTGAAATTTTAGTGATTCTAAGGAAAAGTGAACAAGGCTCGACGAAACTCATAGCAACTACTCTGACAAGTGCCTAGAAGCCATATTACGCATCAAAACTACTTGGGACCAGCTCAAATTAGCATGCAAAGCTCAAGAACATGGTCACCAAGGCAGCAAAAATACGCGAAGTATAAGGCACTAGAGCAAAAACTAATTGGACCAATGGAGGAGTCACTTACCAAGGAATAATTTCCCCAAAACAGTTCGGAGAATGGTGGTTTGAGCAAGGAGATCGAAAATCCCAGCAAGAAGAGCAAGAACACGGGTTTGAGCTGCGAAACGATTTTTTCTGGAGGTAGGAGAACCAGATGGGAGCTAGAATGAGTGGAGGGGGTGCACGTGGGCCCCATAAGCCTAGTAGGCGCAGCCAGGGGGGGTGCCCGCGCCTCTAGGGCTTGTGGCCCACTGGTGCAGCCCCGAGACTAGCTCTTCGTCTCAGTATTTTTCAAAAATTCCAGAAAAAATCATACTTGATTTTCACAGCGTTCAGAGAACTTTTATTTTTGGGGTACTTTTCTACGGGACGCTAAAATAGAAAACAGGGAAAACTAAACTAAACCTATCATTTTTCTTCTAAGCAACCAAAGGTGAAAGCTTGGAACAGAGGTTTGTGACTCCTCGATTCATCCATCTCATGGTCATCGAAAGAAACCCGTCAATGAGGTTGATCAAGTCTCCTTGACAAACCTTTTCGAATCGCAAAAGAAGACGGAGAATTTTCGAATAGTCACTAGGTCATCTCAATGGGGATGTGTATCTCCCCAACAAGCAAATCATACTTCAGCTTAACAGGAGGTATAGGGCATTCAAAGCTCCCAATAAGAATCAATGAAGTTTTCTCGATAGCATTGATGCAATGTACTCGATATTATTTCTTCGAAAAGTGCACCGTATGCTCATTACCGTTGACATGGAAAGTGACATTGCCTTTGTTGCAATCTATAACAGCCCCTGCAGTGTTTTAAAAGGGTCTTCCGAGGATGACCGCCATGGCATCATCCTCGGGAATATCACCGATAACAAAGTCTGTTAAGATAGTGACATTAGCAACCACAACAGGCACATCCTCGCAAATGCCGATAGGGAAAGTAGTTGATTTGTCAGCCATTTGCAGAGAGATTTCAGTGGGTGTCAACTTATCCAATTCAAGTCTACGATAAAGAGAGAGAGGCATAACACTAACACCGGCTCCAAGGTCGCATAAAGCAGTTCTAACGTAGTTGCCTTTAATGGAGCAAGGTATAGTGCGCACTCCGGAATCACCTAGTTTCTTGGGAGTTCCACCTTGAAGGTGTAATTAGCAAGCATGGTGGAAATCTCAACCTCAGGTATCCTCCTCTTATTAGTCACAATATCCTTCATGTATTTAGCATATGGAGACATTTTTAGCATATCTGTCAAACGCATTTGCAGAAAGACAGGTCTAATCATTTCAAAAAATTGCTCAAAATCCTCATCATCCTTTTTCTTGGATGGTTTGGGAGGAAAGGGCATGGGTTTCTAAACCCATGGTTCGCTTTCTTTACCATGCTTCCTAGCAGCAAAGTCATTCTTATCGTATCTTCTATTCTTAGGCTGTGGGTTATCAAGATCAACAGGTTCAATCTCCACTTCCTTATCATTGCTAGGTTGAGCATCTTCATGAACATCACTATCGATATTATCATTAGGCTCATGTTCATCACCAGATTGTGTTTCGGCATCAGAAACAGAGGCATCGTTTGGACTCTCAGGGGTAACAGCATCAGTGTTGCTAGCGTGCAAATCCCTGTCGTCTTTCTTCTTCTTTCTAGGATGACTATGTGCATTAGTGCTAACTCCTTGAGAATCTTGTTCAATTCTCTTAGGATGACCCTCAGGATACAAAGTTTCCTAGGTCATTCTACCGCCTCTAGTAACGACTCTCACAAAATTGAGATTCAACTCATTGAGCAAGTTATTTTGAGCCTTAAGTACTTGTTCTACTTGAGTAGTAACCATAGAGGCATGTTTACTCAGGAGCTTACGATCATGGACATTTCTGTCCACACAAGCACTTAAATGACTAAGCATACGAGCATTATGTTCCAATTGTCTGCTAACAAAATCATTGAAACTCTGTTGTTTGGCAACAAAGTTTACAAATTTATCCAGGCATAGTCTAGCAGGTTTATCAAAAGTAATATTACTCTCATCAAACCTACGCAGAGAATTTACTTCTACTACCTGTATCGGGTTATCAAGACCATGGATCTCTTCGATAGGTGGTAGATTTTTGACATCTTCAGATTTAATGCCTTTCTCTCGCATAGATTTCTTAGCTTCTTGCATATCTTCAGGACTGAGGAATAGAATACCTCTTTTCTTAGGAGTTGGCTTAGGAGGTGTTCGGGAATAGTCCAAGCATTCTCATTGCACAGGATGTTATTCAATAGGATCTCAGCTTGTTCTACGGTTCGTTCCCTAAAAACACAACCAGCACAACTATCTAGGTGGTCTCTAGAAGCATCGGTGAGTCCATTATAGAAGATATCAAGTATTTTATTCTTCTCAAGAGGGTGATCAGGCAAAGCATTCAATAGCTGGACAAGCTTCCCCCAAGCTTGTGGGAGACTCTCTTCTTCAGCTTGAACAAAGTTGTATATTCCCTACAAGGCAACTTGCTTCTTATGGACAGGGAAATATTTTCAGAGAAGTAGTAGACCATATCCTGGGGGCTACGCACACAACCAGGAGCAAGAGAAGTGAACCATGTCTTAGCATCATTCTTTAGCGAGAAATGAAACAGCTTGAGGATATAGTAGTGGCAGATCTTTTCCTCACTAGTTAATAGGGTGGCTATATCGTGCAGTTTGGTAAGATGGTCTACAACCATTTCAGACTCATAACTGTGAAAAGGATCAGATTCGACCAGAGTGACTAACTCAGGGTCGACAGAGAATTCATAATCCTTATCGTTCACAAAGATAGGCGAAGTAGCAAACTTCGGGTCGTATTTCATCCTAGCGTTCAAAGATTTTTCTTTCCACTCGAGCAGTAATTTCTCAACATCATAGCTATTCTTACAAGCAAGAAAGTCCTCAGCTATCTCTCCCTCCATAACATAACACTCAGGCATATCAGGCAATTCATGTCTAGGAGAGCTAGTTCTAGCAGGCAAAATAGCAGGTTCTACTTCAATAGTATCAGCAGTTTCAGAAATATCATCACATCTAGCAGCAACTCTAGCAATTTGTGCATCAAGGAATGCACCTAGTGGCAAAGCAGTATCAAGCATAGCATCATGAGGCAAAGCAGTATCAAGCATAGCATCATCATAAGCATCATGGGAAGCAGAAGTGCATCATCAAGCACAGGCGACATATCTAGATTTCTAGCAGGAGGTGGTGTCACAAACTTACTCATAACTGAAGGTGAATCAAGTGCAGAGCTAGATGGCACCCATAAATCCCAAGTGACTCATAGTGGAGGGCAAGACTTTAGTTCTTGGATCTATCGGATTCCTCATAGTGACCAGCAGACATAAATCCCAAGTGACTCAGAGAATATAGTTGTGCTTCCCCGGCAACAGCGCCAGAAAAAGGTCTTGATAACCCACAAGTATAGGGGGTCGCAACAGTTTTTGAGGGTAGAGTATTCAACCCAAATTTATTGATTCGACTCAAGGGGAAGCGAAAGAATATTCTCAAGTATTAATAGTTGAGTTGTCAATTCAACCACACCTGAAAGATTTAGTGTCTACAACAAAGTATCAGTAGCAAAGTAGTATGATAGCAACAGTAGCAACAGTAACCAGTAGCAGCAAAGTGACAACAGTAGCAGCAAAGTAACAACAGTAGCAACAGAGTAACAGTAGCAGCAGTGACAGCAGTAGCGGCAAAGTAATGTAGCAAGGACCAGTAGGAAAAACTCGTACGCATTGGATCGGTGATGGATGATTATGCCGGATGCTATTCATCATCTAACAGTTAGATCACGGAGAGATAAGTAACTAGCTCCAGTTCGTCAATCTAATGTAGGCATGTATTCTGTATGTAGTCATACATGCTTAGGGAAAAGAACTTGCATGACATCTATTGTCCATCCCTCCCATGGCAGCGGATCCTAATGGAAACTACGGGATATTAAGGTTCTCCTTTTAATAAAGAACCGGACCAACGCATTAACACTTGGTGAATACATGAACTCCTCAT
This sequence comes from Hordeum vulgare subsp. vulgare, assembly GCF_904849725.1. Taxonomy (NCBI): domain Eukaryota; kingdom Viridiplantae; phylum Streptophyta; class Magnoliopsida; order Poales; family Poaceae; genus Hordeum; species Hordeum vulgare. The sequence continues at coordinate 165,006,024 of NC_058523.1, forward strand.
ACTATAGTTGATGGGGTTATAGTCCCACGGTAGGGTCATAGGCCTGCCCTATAGGTCCTACCCAAGGACTACCCTTCATAAGGGACAAGGCCCTTAGTCAGTTCCGACTGAATTAAGGACTTCCCATCATCCAGTCGGTGATGATTCCTCCATCATCCAGTCGGAGACGAGCATTCGGAGCGTATCAAACTTACCGACTGGATTCCACTCTGTATATCATAACCCCCCTAGAGGGCAAAGATCATACGTTTTCATGTACCATTATTAGCATTTAAGGCATACGTTACCTGTAATGTAGGCATTTATTCGCCACTACTCCATCCCTGTGCACCGAACCGTTGTGAAGGGCAGCGCACTCTATATAAGCCGCCCTTCCCCACTAGTGCAGGGGTTAGCATTTCACTGTAATCCATATTCCACTCGACATTAAGCTCCCAAGAGCACTGAGACGTAGGGCTTTTACCTCCACCGTAGAGGGGCCTGAGCTCATACAACCTCGTCGTAGCTAAGGCTCTGCCCATCCTTTCGTACCCTACACATCTACTGTCAGACTTATACCCACGACAATGGTCATCTCCGGGAGTGGTTCCGGCTATTGTCACTCCGGGGTTGCCGGGTCATAACACATAGTAGGTGACTACAAGTTGCAAGATAGGATCAAGAACACACGTATATTGGCGACAACATAATAGGTTTAGATCTGAAATCATGGCAATAGGGCCCTAGTGACAAGCATTAAGCATGGCAAAGTAGTAGCAACATCAATCTCAGAACATAGTGGATACTAGGGATCAATCCCTGTCAAAACTAACTCGACTACATGATAGATCTCATCCAACCCATCACCGTCCAGCAAGCCTACGATGAGATTACTCACGAACGGTGAAGAGCATCATGGAATTGGCGATGAAGGAAGCTTGATGATGACGATGGCGACGATCTCCCCTCTCCGGAGCCCAGAACGGACTCCAGGTCTGCCCTCCAAATGAAGAACAGGAGGTGGCAGCGCATCCGTATCATAAAATGCGATGAACTCTTCTCCTTGATTTTTTTTCCAGATGAAACGGACTAAGTAGTCCGGGTTAGTTCCATTCAAATCATGCAAATTAGAGTCGAAAACAAGGGCAAAAGAGTTCGGAAAAGTAGATACGACTCAGACGTATCAACCGTTAAGAGGAAGCATATATTACGCGGTTGATGTAGTCTTACTCGTCACAATTCAATCATGATCCAATCGGATCCAGCGCCGAACGGACGACACCTCCGTGTTCAGCACATGTGCTACTCGATGATGTCTCATCCTCCTTGATCCAGCAAGCGAGGACAGAGAAGTAGATGGGATTGCTGACAGCATGATGGTGTGGCGGCAATGGTGGTGATGAAGTGCCGACATGGCTTCACCGAGCGCTGCCGGAACGACGAAACGAGGAGGAAACGGAGACATGGGAGTGGGAGGGTTGCACCGCGGGAACGGAGTGTGGCTGCCCTCCCTCACCCCACTATATATAGGGGCAAGGGGGAGGGTCCGCCAGCGCTACCCCCTCCTCCAAATGAGGGGGTGACCACCTAAGGGGGTGGAGTGTCCCTCAAGGCAAGCGGGTGCCCCCCATAGGGTTTCCCCACCAACCCTAGGCGCATTGCCCTTGGGGGAGGACCAACCCACTAGGGGCTGGTGCACCTCCCTCTACAGCCCATGTGCCCCCCCTCGGGGCCCGGTGGACCCCGTGGAACCCTTTCAACACTCTTGACACTTTGCTGGTAAACCTCGAAACTTTTTTGGTAGCCCAAATATGACTTCCCATATATAAATATTTACCTCCAAACCATTTCGGAGCACCTCGTGACGTCCGGGATCTCATTCGGGACTCTAAACAACAATCAGTCAACAACGTCCATATCCCAATACTACTATAGCATCATCAAACGTTAAGCCTGCGGACCCCACGTGTTCGAGAATCATATAGAGATGACCGAGACACCTCTCTGGTCAATAACCAATAGAGGGACCTAGATGCTCATATTGGTTCATACATATTCCATGAGGATCTTTCTCGCTTAAACCACGATGTTGTGGATCCGGTTAATCCGATAAGCATTTTCTTTTATCGAGCGATAAGTTACTTGCGCGACAAGTCTCTTTACTCGTTTCCTAATACAACATCCTGTGACTAAACTCATTAGTCATATGCTTGCAAGGTTCTTGTGGTGTTGTATTACCGAGAGGGTCTAGAGATATCTCTCCATCATACGGAGTGAAAAAAATCCTAGTCTCGATCCATGTCAACCAAACAGGGACCTTCCGGGCTACCTGAATAGCACATATGGTCACCCATTTATGAAGTGATGTTTGGTAGCTCACAAGGTATTCCTCCGGTGTAAGGGAGTTGCATGATCTCCTGGTCTAAGGAATATATACTTGGCATGATGAAAACTATATCAATCAAACTTTTAATGACATAATCATATGCTAAACTTACGGTTGGGTCTTGTCATTCACATCATTCTTCTAATGATGTGATCCCCTTAACAAATGACAACTCATGTATATGGTTAGAATATCTTAACCATCTTTTTTCAACAAGATAGTTTTGACGCCCTCGGTTTAATCGTACGCTAATCATACACGCAAATGCGTACGATCAAACCCAAGGACTCACGGGAAGATATCACAACAGAACTATAGACACAAATAAAATAACATCAGCTTCATATTACAAGCCAGGGGCCTCGAGGGCTAGAATACGTAAGCTCGATAAACACACGATTCAGCGGAAGCAACAATATCTGAGTACAGACATAAAAACATGGGGTGCCTTAGAGAAGGCTAGCACAAAAGATACAACGATCAAACGAGGCGAGACCTCCTGCCTGGGAACCTCCTAACTACTCCTGAACATCAGCGGCCTCCATGAAGTAGTAGGCACCGTCGGGGTAGCAGTCGTCGTTGGCGGGGACCTCCATCTCCTGGGCTCCATCATCTGGTCGCACCAAACGGATCAAGGGGAAAAGGGGGAGCAAAGCAGCGGTGAGTACTCATCCAAAGTAGTCACAAGTCTTACATTGGAACTATTCTAAATATGCATCAGTATCAAAGAAGGGGGGTTGTTTATACGTGGACTGACTGCAGCAATGCGAGCATAGAGAGAGAAGGCCTAGTCCTATCAAAGACTAGCATCTTCAGGGTCTTGCAGCAAAAGACGAGAGTAGAACAAGGTGTAACACAATTAATAGTCATATTGTTGCAGCAATATTAAAGTCAGGTCACGCCCAGAGATCGTCCCTCCACTCCTTGCGAGGAAACAATCCCGAGGCAACTAATTCCAACTAAGTAACAATTGTAGTTCTATAAGATCAGGGCACAACTCCAAATCGTCCTGTAATCGTGGACACGGCTATTCGAATAGTTAATTTTCATCCCTGCAGGGGTGCACCACATGTCCCGTCACGCTCGATAACACTCTGGCTGGACATACTTTTTTGGGTCCTGCCCGGCCTCGGAATATCGACACGGCGCAGCCCACCTAAGACTAATCAGAGAGGTCAGCCTGCCGGTCTAAATCCTAAGAGCAAAGGGTTCATGGGCCCAGTTCCCCTCCGCGCTCCTGCATGATGCGAGGGCGGCCGACGTCAGTCCTAGCATCCCTTAATCACAAGCGCAATGCATCTCGGGATCACTTGGGCGCGCGCCACTACGATTGCTGACATTTGAAAAGCTTCGGCTGATACCGCGACGCCTAGTACCCATAATTCTTCCCGCGTAGCCGGTTAGTGCGAAAGGTCTCCGACCAACCCAGATCAAATACCCAAATCAATTAACATTTTAATTAGGCCATCAACACAGTCTCACGGGAATCCACCCGTCTTACAACTAATCACCAATGATCCTAGTAACATAGTCGAGTAATTGTGTGGTTATAACATCGGGGGGAATCCGAGGTATCACCCTCATTGGATTCCGAACGATGTATCCATCAAGGTGGGCTTAGAGGAATCACCCTCGGAGGTCCCACACTTGAGGGATTTTACGACAGAGGCATCATCGGGAATGGTGAAAGAGGAATCACCCTCGATAACCACGACCGACTAGCTATACTACAGAGATATCATCAGGAGTACTTAGCGAGGTGTCACTCTCGGTACCCGATAGTATCTCTGTAGCTTTGTACAACTAAGGGGGTGTATGTGCTGTGTCGGGTCTGGCTCGTCGAGCAGGGGTCGAGATTTGAATACAAGCGGGACAACTGAACTATGGGGTCAGAGGGGATGACTACTCCACCTATACTAGCATATTAAAGATACATGATTGAAAGTAGCAGTTCATCAAAAAGAGGCTATGCATCAGATATAGAAGCTAACTACAACAGTAGCAAAATACTAATGCAAGCAGTAGGAAGAAAGACATAGGCGATATAGGAATGATCAACGGGGGTTTGCTTGCCTTGCTGCTCTGCGGCAAAGGACTAATCGGCAGGGTCGTAGATGTACCCGGCACCAACGTCAGTCTCGGGGTCTACCGGTAAGAAGAGGGGGAAGAAACAATAAATAATAGCAACGGTGCAGCACAAAGCATGACATGGTAAGATGCAGGCTAGACATGAGCTAACGCAGCAACATCCGTCATAGACGGGTCGGAAGAATATCTGACGATATTTTCCGGGTCTCGGGCTACTACCGGTCATACTGGAAACGAGGGAAATGTTCCATATTTGCTATGCTAGGGACGCGTGACAGACGAATGGACCGTGTATCCGGGTTCGTCTCGTTCTGCTAATCAACTTTCATGTTGAAAATATTTTGATCCGACTTACGGATCATTTAATATTAATTTTTAAAGTTTTATTCAATAATTAGGAATGAAAAACAGATTTAAATAATTTAATAAAAAGCTATTATGACATCAGCATGATGTGATGCTCACATCAACAGTTGACTGGTCAACTCACTAGCGGGTCCCGAACGTCATAGTCACAAGTTTTAATTTAGATTAAATATTGATTAATCAGATTAATTTAATGGAGGACCCACGTGTCATACTCTAATTATTCTAATTATCCAATTAATTAATTTAACTAATATACCTATTTATTTATTTAATAAAAACATTAACATTATTTTTATTTTTATTTTTATTTTTACTTTTCTTTAAGAGGGGTGTGGGGCCTCCCTGTCATAGACAGCGGGGTGCGTTGGCCCCACCGGTAAGTGGCTTTAGGCCAAAAACATATTTTTATTCACACATACATTACCATACAAATATCGTATTCCTCCAAATACCTATATACGCAAATACATACATAAATACGGGCATCAAATACATACATACATACATACATACATACATACGGAATACATCATTTTTTTTTATTTCTTTCTAACTCTCATCTCTCTCACAACTCTCTCTATTAACAGAAGAGACAAGAGAGAGTTCTCTGTGCTAACTCAACATAGAGGAGGGCCAACTTCATCTCCTCCTACCGGAGTCAAACGTCGACGGATCGGAGCCCCGTTTGCCGGAACGGAACCGGGACGGCGAGGGGAACGAGATGGTGGGAGGAGCCCGAGGAGGGGCTCACCGACGTTGACGAGAGGGCCCGGTGAAGCCGGAGTTCTCGTGGGGCGGAGGTGACGGCGAGGAGAAGGACGTTGCGGTGACGGTGATGACGGTGGTGATGTGCCGGCGAGGTCGTGCCGAGAGGGGCCCCGGGATGGAGCCCGACGGGGAGCTCCGGCCGGCGAGATGGGGCCCGGCCTCGGCCGGTTTGTGAGGTAGGGGAGGCCGACGGGAGGGGCTCGGTCGACGGGGGTGGCTCATCGGAGGGATGGTGGTCGCCGGGATGGGGGGAACCAGCCGAGGTGGTGGTCGGGATGGCCGGTGGGGAGTGAGGCGAGGCCGAGAGGAGGGAGGCCTCGGGGTAGGGAGGGAGATCTGGAGGCACGAGGGGAGGAGGAGGCCTCGGGGTGGGGAGGAAGAGGCCGGTGGAGGGAGAGGGAGATCTGGTGGGGTGAGGTGGGGATCTGGGGCTCGGCTCTGTGGGGTGGGCTCCTGGTACGGGAGGGTGAGGTGGGGGGCTGGTGCATGGGCAGGGAGAGGGAATCGGTGGGGGTGGGGCTCCTGGGAAAGAGAGGGTGAGAGAGCCACAAGGGGGGGCTTGGGTGTCGTGGGAAAGTGGCGAGCGAGAGGGAGAAGGTGGCGGCGGGGTGGGGAACCGAGCGAGGTAGGGGAGGGGTGAAGAGCTCGCTAGGGTTTGGGGGGTGGGGCGTGGCCTGGCCGGCTCGACCTCTAGGCCGAGTTGGGCCAGGGGGTGGGGGGTTTCTTTTTCCTTTTTTTGTTTTGTTTTTCTTTTTCTATTATTTCTAAGTCTTTTTAGTACCTAATTTTATTTACTATCTCTTATAATTTATTTTATATACTTTTACTTCTTTCTTTTATTTCTTTCTTTTACATTTACTATATTTCTCTTTACTTATTTTGTTTAAGGCTCCACCTCTAAATATATTGGGCTTATCAAATATTCCAAAAGTGCTCGATTCATTTTTATACTTTGCTAGGGAATTTTTATAACTCCCCTGACATTTTCATTTCATCAACCAAATTCTTTCCTCATTTGACTTCATCTTAAAGCATCGAACTTTGATGCGGTTTCAACCAACACGAGATCCTTGATATCATTAACGATGACGTGGCATCATTAGCGCCAGATCACTATCGCTTAATTACAATCATTACTATAGCAAAAAGTCAAGGATGTCACAATAGTCTAATAGAGGCTAACTAGGGACACATTGTTTCTTTATGTGTCCACTAGTAAGCATGCACGTGCAACGCGTCTCAAAAAAATGGGTTCATATGGTATCATAGTAAAATAATTTCTGATTTTTTCAAACGGTACAAAATGTTATTATGTCACTCAAATTATATTTTCAAAATTATGACATATTTGTGATCCAACGCACGTATCATAATCTATAGTAAAACATATTTGAGTTTTTTTATCAAGCAATCTATCGGTGTCTTATATAAAACAATATGAGAACGTGCGTAACATATGATCTAGAAACATGTCTCCACACAAAATTCAAGATCACATAATAATTGTATTATAATTGTTATAGAAATATATTTTAAAAACCAGGACTAAGCACGTCTTGATGGTCCATCTTTTGAAGCAATGAAAGTCCATATATAGATGCGATCTATGATGCTTCCTTCAATGTATGGGATATTGTTTTGAGATTCATTTTCTTCATACTTTAAAATATGCACCAAAAATCGCTTCCTCAGTTCAAAACAATCCTACATATGCATTAGACAACATTGTTATAACAAGTTTGTATGTGTAATGTATATACAAATAAGCATGGTGTAAATATTCACCTGAGGTATAGGAAAATATAGCTTTCCATCGCACAATGAGTATATGTAGTTAAAAAACAAATACCCCGACAAGGCACTGCATGTATGAAATAAACACATAATGTGCGTTGAATGAATGAATTATTTTCGACAGTAACCAGTAGGTGTACCTCTTGTTTCCTCAAAACTTATATACAATAAGACCGGGGATGAGTGAACACTTCCGGTAACCAAACTATAGCATTCCCGGGATGGCCACCGCCATGGCTTGCTGACAAGCTTCACCATGTCGCTTCCCCAAACCTCCTGACCAAAGTGATCCTTAGCTCACAAGAGCTATGACATGCGCCTCCCATTGCTACCACCTTTAGTTTGGGTGAGGTCTCATGTGCGTCTCTTGGTCTTGTTCCAATGTTATGACCAAAACATATCATCTTTACTTCAAATTGATGCCATCTCTAAAATTATCTATGGGATTCTTCAGAATTTCAAATCTAGTCATGACTTGGTATGAGCATCATATGGTATTCTCTGAGATGGCAATTTCAGTAGAGATACTTATGAACAAACATGATAAGTTACCTTCTCTACAAACCAACCCAAAATATTTCTCCAACTCCACAATGGCTATCGCTGGTGCTCCATTGGTAACCTCACCCAAGATAATTGAATAGTAAAATTACTTCCAAGTAGTTGAGAACTGAAACATTGGATATAAATAATTAATAATATATATGGATTCAGGTACTCCAAAATAATATATGGATTTAATTACACATGATCATTCAAGCTAGCTTTATAGAGATTGTTTTGAAAATCATTATTCAAAGCAGTACAAAGAATTGTATAATTTTTAACAAAACACATGATGTGCGACATTCAATACAAACTTTGACAATATACTTTAAGCATGTTCAAGGTATATTTGTCCAGAAATGAGATTTACATTCATGATTATAAACTAAAACCTACTATCATGCTTTAACACAACTCATCAGAAGGATGACTACAACACCTGGATCATGGATAATTAGGAGCTTGATGATGTACACACATACTGCTGGTAGGGTTTTTTGGTCATGCACATCTTTGGCGGCCGAAGAGACAACAGGCCTCCAGCACCGGCGCGGCTCCGTGAGGCCATCACATGTGACATTTGCTGCTGCTGGAATGCGATCCTAGCGACAAAGGGTCTGTGGGTAGGAGGGGCGGTGATGCCATACCTACGTTGATACTTCACAAACCAAAAATTACATGTTATTGCAACATATGAAAACATAATGCAGGAAAGAGGAACATAAAAAAATATAAGATGCAAATTGAAATCAAATTTTCATCAACAATTGTAAGAAAGCGGGCGACACCGAGTGATTGAAACATGTGTCGATTGATCTCGATGCAAAATAAATACTGATCAATCTAATTGACTGTCAGATATCGAGTTTCATGAATATGGAAATATTTTTGTCAGCTGATTTGAGAAATAATAAATAACATAATTACAAGCGTAATTTTTGTGCCGTAATTTATAATAAAATTGGCTTAGAAATGATTGATTACATAAGCTAGTATGTCATAACTGAACACATGAATAGTATAGTGCTCAACGTTGACAACAACCGTCAATATCACAACCCTCGCCAGCCAGCCCTACCAACGGCAAGGCATATATTGCAGACTTTCATATTGGGAAGAAGCATCAAAATGTCATCACAAAATTGAGCTGCAAGCTATCTTGATGGCTTAGCTAAAAAGAGAAGAAACGTAGAAGTAGTGCTTCAGTGAATAAGCAGTTGGAAGTCTGAAAGATGTGATGAACGGTGAACGAAAAATTATCTCCATCGTCTAGCGCGCCATCGCCTGTTGGAATTAAACACGACATGTTTTCTTGTCCATCATACTTTCATTAGGTCCTAAAGTGTTGCAATATAGATATGCATGTACCTCAAAGTGTTTCGTGTGTGCGTTGGCTACAACACATCCAGCCGGAATAGTTTATGGCAGCCAACGATCTGTCTTTGTGTAGGAAATGATAACATTCACTACAAGAGAGTTTCTACCTGAAGATATTGTTAGAACATGTTCCACAAAATTAGTCTCATGAGTATTGTTAGAACCACTATGTGGATAATAAAGGCAGATAACATACTTGTTCGAGTAAACATCTCCAGTATATCCAAATCATTGTACAAATATGATAAATTATTCATGGGCCAGCACATATGGATGAAGTTTCTTCTAGCCTAAAAATCACACCTCTGCGTTCAAGCCAAAAATCATCTTTGATGAAATACTATCCCTTGCATCCTAAATTCCCAAAGGATTAAAATTACAATTAAAGATAACAAGTTGGCATTGCGAAAAAGTGGTCTGAGATGTTTATGTCATGTACCTGAATGTATGTTATGATAGCAGCAACATCATATGCTGGACTACAGATTTTGTAGGTTTTCTAAGCATATGATATCATCAGCATAAACTGAACACAATAGTATTAGTATTCTTGCTTTTGAATTTCTATCAGTAATGTAGAGAGAAAACAAGAACTTCATTCGTTTTAAGAACCATAAGAATAGGTACTCAAAATATGATGTAAATGTTGTCATGGCTACAGAACCATCATCCACATTCATAGGTTCATTGACACATGAGGAGCATCCGTGTAAATCTGACTCATTTGGTCGTTGAAGCAAAAAAACATGGGACTGTGAATCAACAATGGACAGAAAGCATCACCTTTTAAATACATTAATACACAAAAATAAATGCTAAGATGCTTTGAAAATTTCATCATCAGGGTTTAAAACCACAGTAACTCATGCTTAGATTGGCAGCAAAGTTTTTTCAAAACCATAGTAATCCGAAAATTCAGCATGCGGGCAGAACTTCCTGAAGAAGTCTATTTGATATTTTTCCCAATGCAGGCGAGTTGGTACAGCTCGAGGCTCAACTATAGGACATGCCTTTCTTCTCCTTGCCAAGATGTGTGGTCTCTAAAAGTGTATCGTATTTGCATCCAAAACAGAGTGAATTGAATCCCTACCACTGGGCTCTTTATTTTTCAACAATATGGAAAAAGAATCACATGCCAATCTACATTTCAACGTGCATTACCATCGCAATGTCATACTGTCAAAAAACACAAAAAATCAAGGTTAAAAATAGCTGGCGAAGCACACTCATATTAGCATATGCTGCTCAACCCTGTGTATATGTACTATGCTCTATTGTCCTTGCTAGCTTAATGTTGCGGATGATCTTTTTGAAAGAACCAAATATATAGACATGCATCCATGAGAATTTACATTTGAACCTCCATTAGAATCGCTGTGTGATACTGTAAAAAACACAGAAAAATGGCACGGTTCCTCTTTGCCCTAGTTGCCACTTAATTAGTTAGCTAACCATAAACTCATATTACCATATAGGAATACTCCTCAACTCTGTGTATAATACCTAATTTTTGGCTCGTGCAAATAATTTGAAACGTCACTCTTCATAAATAAACATTCTTTTTAAAACAAATATCACACATCTTTGCATCAATTATATAATCTCTTACCGAAATGCACACTTCTCCCATGCATAGTGCCCAAACAATTATAATGTCTTGTAAATAAATTTCAGTATGTGAGCAAACTCACCAGGCTGGCTTCGACCCATGAAAGCAAAAATGCATCTCTATGCAAAATTTTAGGAAAAAATATATCAGGGGATGAACACATTTCTTACAACACATGTTGATATACTAATGGTACTATGTCACTATAGCACATGAATCGATGCATTTATTAGCTAGTAACATGAGAAGCACAAGCATGCATGCTTTCCAGCCAAAATATCTGCAGATGTCTGCATAAATTGGGAACCAAAAAATAGTAGGAACTATTCAAATAGACAGGCTTTAGTAAGAGCTTTAGATGTATGATATAACTCTATTAGATTCAAATCCAATGACAAGACATGTGATAATTGAGGAAATGAAACGAACCCCAATTCTGCTTCTGGATATTCTCATGAGTGTTTCGGCAGGTTGCAACTTGCAAGTGTGCGAGACCATGCTAAAGAAAAAATTCCATTGAATACTGACATGTTGATAGCTTACAATTATGCAGATTCAAACCTTTATATTAGTTGACTTGTATAACAACCAGATTTAGGGCTCCTATTTTCAGTTGCAAGAGGATGATTTAAATTGCAAAACAATTCTTGAGACGGTAGACCATATGTGAAGGGAAACTTTTCGGGCGTATCCATTCGACGGCAACGACGAACCTGGGTACAACAGAACATCATATGCCTCTTATTCCTTTTGTGTGCTTCATCAGCCCCTACATAAAAAATTCAATCATGAGCCCGTTAAGGCATTTCCACAAGCACTTACCAATCGCTGACTGACTAAAAAGTTACAAACTGATGCATGGCAAAGTGGCCGAGGCCTCCGCTGCCTGCTTGTAGACATTAGAGGGAGTATCGAAGGAGAGCTCAGTGCTTTCCCTTACCAACGGCCAGTGAAGAACAAGGATTTGGCTGACCAGGGAAGTTTTCTAGGTGGTGCGCAGACGGTTAGGCTCAAATGCAACGATCCGGTGTACTGCAGTCCATAGGTTCCGGCCATGACAAAAGGTGGCTCATGGTAGTATTTATTCAGTATGCGTATGCATGACAGCCAGCAATCCAGCGACGCCGGCGTCCGCGATGGCAGTCAGCAGCAGGTGTCGGGGGCGTGCCGCTCTTGGTCGACCAGCGTCCGGGGTGCTCACCGCAACGTCGCGGTCGGTGCCCTGTGCCTCGCCCCTATCCTTGGCGGCCCCTATCCTTGGCGGCGCGGGGCGAGCGAAGCGCCGATGGCCGTGCGGGGCGCGCGGAGCAGGGCGAGAGGAGCGGCGGAGGCCGTGCGGGGCACGCGAAGCGGGGCGAGCGGAGCGGCGACATCGTGCGCGGGGTGGGGGTGTCGGCGAGCCGGGCGAGCGAAGTGGCGGCGGCCGTGCGCAGGGCGTGGGCGAGTGGGGCGAGAAGAGATGCGGTCGTCCTCCGCTGGTGGAGTATGGTCAGTCGTTGGAAATTGCTAAATGCACACCGTAAAACTATCAAATCAGTGATGGTCATTAGATTAAGATTTGTGGGGCTAATCGTACGGTGTTGATCGGTTCGTGCGGTGTTACGAGACAATTTACTGGGTGTACGTAGAAAAGTTCTTGTTTGCTTGTTTAATAATAATATAGATACATGTATTTAATTTCCAATCAATATAATTATAACATGAATAATAAACACTTATCATGAATAAAAGAATATAATAATAACTAATTTATTATGGGAAAAGATTTCTGTCAACCGGTGGATTATAGTCAATGCGTCCACCTCTTCCTACGCTCAACACGTGTCAATACAGTACGTCCTTATCCTTATCTAGTCTTCGTGCTTCCCATCCATTCATTACCTTTCATTCATTTTCCAATCTCACTCACATCCTCTCACCTGAGTCGTGCTCCAAGGCCGCCACCGCCGGTTGTGGCCGGTGATCATCGGAGGACGCCGCTGGCCGTCCTTTCTTCTATCGTCCCATTCCTCTCTAACTCCTCCCCTCCCGCCTCCAAATGCCTGCAGCCATGGCCGTCGCTCAAGCGTGCACACCGGAACTCCGCTCCGGCCACCAACGGCCTAACTGTTCCGCTTCAGCCTCCCCTCCCGCCCTTCGTCGTTGCTTTAGTCGGGCGATGCTTTTTTTATAATTTCTGCAACAAAGTCCTTGTTACAAAAGTCCTTTCTGCAACATCGTAACTGTTGCAGAAATTTCCGTCGCTCGTGCACACCGGAACTCCGCTTCGGCCACCAACGGCCTACCTGCAACATGAACTTTTGTTGCAAAAATTTATTTTGCAGCAATGCTTATGTTGCGGAAAGACGAAGGAAAAACTGCAACAAAACGATTGTTTCAGAAACTCGAGCGTTGTTTCAGGAATTACCCGGTGCCCACGAAGCGCACGCGAAGAAAAAAACTGCAACAAAGCGATTATTTCAGAAACTCGAGCGTTGTTTCAGGAATTACCGGGTGCCCAGCCGAAGCGCGCGTGAAGGAAAAAAAACTGCAACAAAACGATTGTTTCAGAAACTCGAGCATCGTTTCAGGAATTAGGCCAAAACCCCGCGTGCGGATTGAATGAATGAGATCGGCTGGATACATAAAATCAAACGGCTGTGAAGATGGCGGATCATTGGAAATAATCCGCCGATGGACGCGTAGCGTTGTCCATTTATTATTGTCTCTAGGTCATATTTCCAACAAACCTTGCCTCGATACCTTCTAGATTTGAAAATAATGATCGATGGCGTCAATAATCTTAACCAAACACCCCCGCCCTGAACGTAAGAAGCCGCTTGTTTCCTTCATTCACTCGCGAAACCTTTCATGCAAAGGGCTTGCTAAAGAAAATACCAATTCACTTTGTCATAGTTCTTTAATACGAGGGCCATGTCGTATTGTATTTTAACAGATCCTGCATTGAGAAAAATCATGGTCAACGCCCACGTCTCCCGCGCGTGAAACAACATCTTTCCAGTTAAAGCACCAACTGTCACCTAAACCATGATCTGCTCTTAAATTGCAACCGCACGATCTGTCCACTGTTCGGCACTGGCGCAAAATAGTATAGTTCTCCAAAAAAAAAAAAATGGTTAAGAAAAAATAGATTCCAAAATCCAAGTAAAATAATTATTTTTACACATTTAAAACAAGGAACTAACTTTCCATGTCTGCTACTAATTTACCCGTTCTGTAAATCCACATAAATGAGTACTCAGATTAACATAAAAGTAGAAATATATATCAATCTCTTCGCAAACAAGAATTGTAACATAAGTAGTACATTTTTTAATGATGTATATATTGCATCTTCAGTTCTTTTTCAACAATTCATATGATAATCATTGGAGGACATGAACAAGGTATACACATAAATACGGTTGAATTTATGAAGTATCTGTTACAAAGTCTTGTACTATAGTTCGCACTGCAATAGGTATTCTCACTGAGTGAGTATTTTCATCCGACCATGTTAAACTCCCAAAGGTGTACCCACCTTGCACTCTCTTCCTCGATGTGAACGTCACCATAAACATCACGCTTTTGCTACCACCTTCTATAAAACTGATCATAGATGGCTCCACGGTTACGACTACCCCAGCGGGAGCCTCAACCACCACTCGGTATGTTGCTTTAACTTGCCCGACATTCATGACAGTGCGCCTTACTGTGATGTTGTCACTGAGGTCTGGCATGGTGATTGATGGGAGGTTGAGATTGCTGATATATGACTTACAATCGTCTGACAGTTCATCAATGCAATTTAAGAACTTGTTGTAATCTTTTGCATTCATGTCATAAACCAAGCCAGGGTCAATGGCCCTATCTGGATCCATATGACCACCACCAAAGTCAAAGGGGTCGGCTAGTTTCCTCGGGACGCCCTCTGCCTGGATCAGCACGCCGAAATGATCGGTCACAGATGCTGCAACCACCGCATACACAAGGTTTAGTCATAGTATGATGAATTATTTAGAAGTTCTTGTACATTCTTTTGTGCGTACCTGTGGTCATGATGGCAGACTTTATCATGGCAGGGGACCAATCCGAGTGAGCCGACTTAAGCAGAGCGACCACTGCCGAGACATGCGGACACGCCATGGATGTCCCAGACATGAACACATAGGAGTTGCCCTTGGCTGCCAAGATGCTGACCCCAGGTGCAGCAACATCCGGCTGTTCATACATAGGGATGTTTAACATCGTTTAACCTAATGTATAATATTGTTTCATGTTACAAAGATGATACCTTTAGTATTCCCGGGAATGCGGCACTCGGGCCTCTTGACGAGAATGAGGCGATCATCGGTGACAACACTTGGTTCCCAGTAACGGTCATGGCAGGCGACACCTTCACCACTGGCTTCCTATCAAGTCGTATGCTAAACATGAAATTCTTACAAGAAAAAAAAAGCATTCCTCCTGTTTTGTTGGACATTGCGATGTACTTACTTTGAGTTGTCAAAATATGCGAGAATTGTGTGTGCAGTTTCGAAGTCCACCACTACACATGCCATATTGCCCTTACACATGGTCAAGATGTCGAGGATGTTTGTATCATATTGTGCAAAGATGAGGCCCTTTGCATCAACCTCCATGGTACGATTTATGACAATAGGAAGTGCTAGCCGAGGTGGCGTAATAGCCGCCTCCGCCGGTGCATAGCACAGAACAATTTTACCAGTGATGTTTCTCGATGCTAATGATTGAGTGTTGCAGCTGCATAAAAGAAATGAATTGAACATCATCCATAACCATTATGATTACACAAAGGACAAAACGAGAAATCAAAAATTAAAATGTGTCAAGTGATGCTTTCTTTCATTACCTCCTCGCGTAAACAAGGATCTTAAAGTCATCGGTGTTCACATATGCATTGTTGTGAAGAGATTGCCCCTGTGTTTCAAGACAGACACAAAAAAGTTCATTTTCAACCTAGAATAGTGTGAACTATGTACCAGAGGTAAAAATGTCAAACACATATCAATTAAACATTATTGATTTGGTGGGAAGGGCGGTATAACACATATCAAAATAGTTCTATTATTTGTTCATTAGTGTTGCCGTCGTAGAGTGGCTGGATGGTAGAGGAGAGGGATAAGAAAGGTGGATTCTGCCGCGAAAACAGTCTGACCAACTCCAAACGTGTGGCCTTCACCTTAATTTTTGGTGGGCCACGGGTGTCGGAGTACTACATGACTGATGTCTAGACCCCCACAAAGCCCGTGGATTGGTTACGGTTTGCAGAACAACGTAAGTCTGGAGTGGTCCGCGGATGGATGCGGGATTTCGCTGGATGGCTTGCAGGGTCTGGAGTATTCGGTTCGGACGGATGCAGAAGGTTTGAGAGTCCGCATTGAAGATGTCCTTATATTTTATAAATTATGGATAATGTTTTCCCTTGCAAATCTTATAAAGAACACAAAGGACAATGTTTTTTTGCTGGGATAAAGGACAATGTTGACATTTCCAAATATATGTTCATCATATGCAAAAAGAACCAGCACGAACTTTCTATGTGTTGCTTCCATTAGATCATCTCCAACATTTCGAGGGCATAATTAAAGTTTTATCTAGTCATCAGTTCCTCTACTTGCTTAAAATCAGCCTCGTTGGATTGGTCAACATATCTCCAAAATATGGATATATATATATATATATATATATATATATATATATATATATATATATATATATATATATATATATATATATATATAAGCATCAATATGTAGAAGTAAACTAAGGTCATATATATTTGAAGTTAAACATTCATAGTCACTCGGTAAATTTTTGCAAATACAGAAATTTAAAAATGAAAAATTATAAAAACAGGTAGCATGGACATTTTTTTTCATGTTTATAAGTGCAAATATCGATAGGAGATGTTTTAAGAATATTGTTAGTTGTGCCGTAGTCTTCATATGTAGAAAAGGATATCTACCGAATCAGTTTGTATGAGTTGATGAGTCGGTAAAGCTTTATATATTGTACAGTATTAGTAGCACCTAACGAAAAGAATGTTGTAAAGCTCACGGCAGTGTGTGGGGTGGTTCGGTTCCCTATGGACCTGTTTGTAATTCTTCTTCTATGTGAGATATTCTGTATCACTCATGTGATTCAATATAGGTCCAAGGTACTTTTATATAAAAAATAAGTAATGTTGTAAAGGTTCTATATGAATTTTTGATTTTGCTAACCTCATGTACCATGTGGTTGTTGTAAAGGTTCTAAACCTACTACCATATCAAATAAATCATGACGCCTCAGGTAACCGAGGAATATCAAATTCATTTTCATAAAAACGATTTTCTATTTCTGACTCGTCTAAGAATTATTAAAGTTTTGATCAAATTATACTACCTTCGATCCATATCTATCGTTGATGTTTTACTACAACTTTAGGCAGAAAAATATCCATGCATTTGCCACCCAAACTGTGAATTATCCCAGAATCATTAACAGGCACTGAATTTCCTCAAAAAAAAGAAGGAATTAACAGGCACTGAAACATTGATTTGAACCGGCAATTAAAATATAATAAAAATCTCAATTGACATAGAAATGGAAAGTTTATACTCAATAATTACCCTAAAATTCTTTGTACTTACCACCAACTTTCGTTTATTCCCGAGGGATATCAGTGTAGGGAAAGACCGGTCTATCGTGCTAGCAGCCACCGTCGTGACCCAAGGCACTGCATTCCATGCCGTTTGAGGCACAGGTCCGCCGTTCCCGGCAGAGAACACGACGGAGATCCCTCTCTCGACGACATGCAGTGTCTCAAAGAGCTCGCTGCCTGCCTGCCCCAGCGAGAGTGACAGGACATCCACGCCATCGTCTATGGCGTGGTCGAGTGCCGCAAGGACCCCCGCGTGACTGCCCGATCCACGTTGCCCCCACAACGCCTTGTAGATTGCCAGTCTGGCGCGTGGCGCCCCGCCGCGTGCCACCCCGGCGGCAAGGCCTCCGTAGCTCACGTTCCGCACCTGTTCACCGGCGATCGTCGAGGCAACGTGCGTGCCGTGGCCGCTGAGGTCCCTAGGCGACATGTAGTCGCCCTTGAGCACCTCATCGCTCATGCCACCGCTGAACCATCGTGCGCCGATGATCTTTCTGTTGCAACTCGTGGCGTCGAACTGCTGACCGGTCTGGCATGTGCCTCTCCACCTTGCCGGTACCGGACCGTAGCCGCTGTCGTCAAAGCTCCGTGATTCAGGCCATATCCCTGCAGCACGCACAGGCATGGACCATGCAGCCGATTGATGATGGCCCCGACTACGTGAGTCCTCCTGTTTTTCATTTTGATTATAAGCTAGAAATGTGGCTGCAAACCTGAATCGATCACCCCGATGATGACATCTTCACCGTACTTTGCTTTCTGGAGGAGGCCTGAATGTTCTGGCGGCTGGTCGTAGTCAAGGCCGAGGAAGTCCCAGCTCCGAGTCGTGTGCGATTCATGGTAAACGTTGGGTCTTACACTGAGAATATGAGAACATTCTACAGTGGGTGCGTGTTGATTAGTTTCTCTAGATTATGCAAATGATAACATGCTCATGCCATCTTATGGATAATTATTACTTGCAAGTGTCCCAGCCTGAGACTCTGTAAGCATCGCGGCGAAGCCAGAAAATCCGTGCCTGTAACTGTAAACCATCGACTTCATGGCTTCATCCTTGCTGTTGCCAACAGAGAAGAGGTAAGCCAATCATATCTGGTTCGTTGCAATATGTATATCAGGCACTATGAATTCTAATAGCTACTATTACAGTACGAGCTAGTACCTCCCAAAGACGGAGGTTAGTACGTCATGGTGCGACGCGGTGACCATGGATGGATCATCATGTTTCTTCTCCCCCATGTACACTATGTAGAGCTGGAGTTTCGTTGCACGATGTTTTCAACAACTCATATCAGAACAAGACGATCGGGGCTTGCGGAAAGAAGAATCATGCATGCATCTTACTTTGCTCGACGCATCCGCCTCCGAAAGAGGCAGCAGTGCCGCCAGTAGCAGGGTACAGGCGAAAGCTCTTCTCATATCCATGTCTGCTATGGGGGGGAAGTGTTAAGTTTGTCAAGTGAGTATCCTTTTGTTCTCTCGTGTAGTCGTGTGTATGTATAAATATAGCCCCAGACATGTTCAGCCATGGGGTGCAGATAAACAGTTCATGGAACAACACGTACGTAAGAAAAACTAGACCATGCCCACGATGAGATAACCATGAAACCGAATAGTATGCTAGTATTCAGGATTATGATTTAATGACCCGGTCGACGTGTAGTTCATAACTCATAAGAAAGTTGACAATCGTTAGTGAACGGAATTTCATAGAGTTTGGTAGACTTTTGGCAGAATAATGAAACATTCCACGAGAAACGAATGGTTTGCCTGATTCGTTTCTCCTATAGACAAGTTTACACACAAGGAAATACAATCAGTTTATTTGAGATGACCTAGTACAGGCATTTTCTTATTTTCTTTAAGGCCGACGTAGGGTGCCTTAGACATCCTTCTAAGCGCGTCTTTTCAAGATAATCCATTGCGTCACGGATGACATGGAATGGCCAAGGAAGATCAAATCAACAAAGCAAGAAAATAGTATCATCACCATATTAGGCTACTCATAATGAAATTATCATAGCTAGTACTCCCTCTGTCAACTATGTCAAGGGAGTATTATACATGTCAACAATGTAATTTTGATGAGGTGACCAATAATTTAAACAAAGAAATAAAGGGTTGAGTATCATATTATGTTACCGTATCATACTAAATTATATCTATCATGTGTCACGCATGGTAATAAATATGAGCACCTATGATACTATTTTATAATATTATGCACTAAAAATATAGTATCATACATTAGTATCATATGCATGATACTAGTATATCATACTCCTCATTACGACCAGCTTATCAATTAGGCTACTCATAGCAGCAGGTATCATATATTAGTATCATGGATATGATACTAGTCTATAATACTAAATAGTAATATAAATGATTTTATTTATTATAATGCATAACACATAGTAGCATAACATTTATTATGATACGATAACTATCTATGTCATTTTAGCTCTCTCTCTCTTTCTTCTTTAGTTGTCTACTACATCAGCATGTTTACTAGTTCAGAATGTATGATACTACCTAATATACCACCACTATGGCCGGCCTCATGTCAAAAGAAGGTGTGATACGGGATCCCCTGCCTAATCTCTCTAAGGGCTCATTTGATTCAAAGAAATTCCGTAGAATTTTTTGAGGCTTAGAATTCATAGGATTTTTTCCTACATTTGCCGTTTGATTCACATGGTTGAATTATATAGGATTGTTTTCTATGAAACCAAGTGTACTATATGTCATTGGAAATTTAGCACCCAGTTCAACCTCTTTTGCCAGTTCCTTTGTTTTTCTAGTGACATCGAACACTCTATGCTAATCCTATAGGATCTAAGTGTACATGTCACTCAAATTCTATATTTTTCATATTCCTGTGTTTTGAAAATCCTGTAAATCAAAGAGGGCCTAAAACCGGGCAACTGAGGACCAATCTGGTCATACATCCGTATTGCACCTCTTCCCAGTCTCAAAGATTTCATAACTCAATCACACCATTTATGAGCAAGCTCGCACCTCGATATCCCAAAGAATCACTTTTGCATCACGGGCTTCGCAACCTAAACCACAATCTAAAATTAATGAGAGATATGTACCACACAACCTACAAAGCCATGTTGTCACATATCCTTCATCATTTTTATTCTTACGCCTCTTCTGTGAAGATGCCTAGTGCATTGTACGTACATGGAAGTCTTTCATAATGTCTACATTTTGTTCACTTTTGAAAATGTGAACAATTTTTCAAACATTTTGTAAAAAAATATCTTTAGTGCAAACGTACAAGTTTAAAATTTTGTTCACAAATGATTACGGCTCTTCCGTGAAGATGCCTAGTGCATTGAAAGTTCATGGACGTCTTCGTAATCTTTACATTTTATTCACTTTTTGCAAAATTTGTTCACTTTTGAAAGTGTGTATAATTTTTTAAACATTTTTCAAAATTTTAACTTTGTCGTGAACATACATGTTTTGAAATTTTGTTCTCAAATGATTACGCCTCTTCTGTGAAGATGCTTAGTACATTGAACATACGTGGAATTCTTCGTAATCTTACATTCGTACATGAAACTTCATGATTTCAAAAATTATTCATGTTTTTCGAAAATGTTCGCATTTGTTGAAATTTTTTGTTCATATTTTCGAAATTTATTCAGAGTTCAAAAAATTATTATTTGTTAGCAATAACAAAAAAAAATGATTGCATTTTTAAAAACAATTGTTCACCTTCTCAAAAATTGTTCAAGTTTATCGCATTTGTTTTTTTTAAACTCCACAATTCAAAAAAAATCTAGAATTTTAAATTTGTTCGAAATTCAAAAATGTGCATATTATTTAAAACAAATTGTTCATATTTTCAAAAAGCGATCATGTTTTTCTAATCTTGTTCAGTATTTTAAAACATGTTCACAATTTAAAAAAATCAGAATTTAATATTTTTCACAAATTTATTGAAAAAACTACTTTTCAATAGGTTTTCAAAGTATGCCCTCCATTCATATTTATTGTCGTTCAAAGGAATATATGTATGTACACATATTTTAGTGCTGGATACATCTGTTTGAGCACCACTTAATATGGGACAGAAGGAGTAGCTTCTAAAACCCTTTTTGCATGAAAAAATTGACTAAACAAGTAAGGAGAAATCGAAAATTTGTGACAGGCGAAGTGCGCCGGCTCATTTGTGCTGCCCTTCAGCAAAAGCTCCCTTGCTTGACGCCTACGAGCATGACATAATTGAGCTCTCAAACATTTCGTGTGTGCCACACAGCCCCACTGGCAGGAGGTAAAAAGAAATAAAGAATACACATTGATGCATATCATTTCATTGATGGAAGAGGAATTACAGAGTGTCGCTCGAGGGGGAGTACACAAGCCGGCGTCCTCAAGAGGGTAACATGAGCATGTTGGAGGTTGCTCAGCCTCGAACATCAAGTTCGGACTATAAGGGGTCACTCAAAGAAACAGATAATAACGATACAAGATGATGGGTAACCCTCACAAGTAGAAAAAGAGGCTTTTGGACGGAGCTGCAAAAGCCATTAGCCCCGGGTCTAAATAAATTCAAGACCAATGCCAGCCATTGGTCCCGGTTCAAGCTGTCAGGGCCTTGCGGGGTAATAGTTCCGGTTCGGTTCGACGCATTAGTCCCGGTTTGTGTCAAAAACCGGGACTAAAGATCCAGCGACAGACACGTGGTGTGCTCCGGAGCATTAGTCCCGGTTTTTGGCATGAATCGGGACTAAATGGTAGGCTATTAGTTCCGGTTTTAGACAAATACCGGGACTAAAGTTTTTCCTATATATACCCTCGCCCCTGCCCACCCTCTCCTTTGTTTTTTGGCTGTTGAGTTATGCATGCCATGCTCTTGCCACCATACTATTTCATGTACATGAGGTGTTCGATGAAATACCCGAGCCACGCTACTTAAGCTTTCTCCTCTCCAAGCTCGACCTCCAAGCTTCATTTTCCTCAATATTTGTCTAGGTTTGGTCGTGCACCAACTACACAAGTGTTCTAAAAGGTTAGCTACTTTATCCTTTCATTTCTCACTGCTAGTTTAGCTCATTTCAGATGCTCTAGAAGTAGAGTGGTTTGTGGGTTTTAGTGTAGGAGTATATGTGGGAGTTATTTTAATTTAGATGCAAAATTTGAGTTCAAATTAACTTCTTAGAGTCTGCACATATGTAGGGTGCCGTCCCGTGCCCGTCCTCACCGTTGTCGATCGCCCGCGCCGATCTCGTCGCGAGCACCACCGTGGTGACCCTCTTGTTCTTATCTTGTTTTTAAAAGAATTTTTTTTCTTACGTGTATAATTTAGATAGATACTTGTATAAATTACTTACTTTAATTATTTTTTGTTATTATATAGTGCCATGGTTTTGGTATCAGTCTCCGTCGGCCCTCGTCCTGTCTATGATTCGGATGTGGTATATATTATCTTTTATAACTATTTGTTTTATTTAGTGTTTATGACAATTATGACGACCAACATGACATATATTTTTTAATCTAGGAGGTATGTGAACCGAAAATTGCAAACCACATAGAAATTCTTGTCGAGAAGTTAAATTTGGTTGAAAAAGAAAACAATTACTTGAAGAAAAAATTGAAAATAATTGAGGAGAAGAATATGGAACTGGAGTTGCATGTTGTCGATGTCGTAGATGATCGCAAGATGAAGATGGATGCAATGCGGTTGAAGATGGATGAAATGCACTTGAAGAGATTAGGAATACTAGAAAATATGCCATGTTAAAATATGCCCTAGAGGCAATAATAAATTAGTTATTATTTTATTTCTTTGTTCGTGATAATCGTTTATTATCCATGCTATAATTGTATTGATTGAAAACTCAAATACGTGTGTGGATACATAGACAAAACAATGTCCCTAGTAAGCCTCTAGTTGACTAGCTCGTTGATCAAAGATGGTCAATGTTTCCTAACCATAGACAAGTGTTGTCACTTGATAATGGGATCACATCATTAGGAGAATCATGTGATGGACAAGACCCAAACTATGAACGTAGCATATTAATCGTGTCGTTTTATTGCTACTGTTTTCTGCGTGTCAAGTATTTGTTCCTATGACCATGAGATCATATAACTCACTGGCACCTGAGGAATACCTTGTATGCATCAAACGTCGCAACGTAACTGGGTGACTATAAAGGTGCTCTACAAGTATCTCCGAAGGTGTCCGTTGAGTTAGTATGGATCAAGACTGGGATTTGTCACTCCGTGTGACGGAGAGTTATCTCGGGGCCCACTCGGTAATACAACATCACAGACAAGTCTTGCAAGCAATGTGACCAAGTGGAAGTCACGGGATCTTGTATTACGGAACGAGTAAAGAGACTTGCCGGTAACGAGATTGAAATAGGTATGCGGGTACCGACGATCAAATCTCGGGCAAGTACATACCGAAGGACGAAGGGAATGACATACGGGATTATATGAATCCTTGGCACTGAGGTTCAACCCATAAGATCTTCGGAGAATATGTAGGATCCAACATGGGCATCCAGGTCCCGCTATTGGATATTGACCGAGGAATTCCTCGGGGCATGTCTACATAGTTCTCGAACCCGTAGGGTCTGCACACTTAAGGTTCGGCGATGTTTTAGTATAGTTGAGTTATATGTGTGGTTACCGAATGTTGTTCGGAGTCCCAGATGAGATCACGGACGTCACAAGGGATTCCGGAATGGTCCGGAAACGAAAATTGATATATAGGATGGTTTCATTTGGTTACCGGAAAGTTTTCAGGCATTACCGGGAATGTACCGTGCGTGACGAATGGGTTCCGAAAGTTCATTGGGAGGGGGGCAACCCACCCGGAGGGAGCCCAATGGCTTTAGGGTGGCACACCATCCCTTAGTGGGCTGGTGGGACAGCCCAAGAAGGCCTTGGTGCCAAGATAAGGAAAACCAAAGAGAAAGGAAAAAAAGGGGAGGTGGGAAGGAAGAGAAGGACTCCACTTTCCAATCCTAATTGGAGTAGGATTCCTCCTCTCCTCCTTGGCCGGCTCACCCTTGAGGGCTTGGCCCTCAAGGCAATCCTCCTCCCCATCCCTCCTATATATAGTGGTGTTTTAGGGCTGATTTGAGACAACTTTTGCCACGTGCAACTCAACCCTAGACCATATAGTTCTGCCTCTAGATCGGATTTTTGCGGAGCTCGGGCAGAGCCCTGCATGAGTATATCTATTGGGGAATGTCGCATGGGAAAGAAAAAATTTCCTACACGCACGAAGACCTATCCTCGTGATGTACATCTACGAGAGGAGATTTGGATCTACGTACCCTTGTAGATCACACAGCAGGAAGCGTTAAGAAACGCAGTTGATGTAGTAGAATGTCCACACATCCCTCGATCCGCCCCGCGAACCGTCCCACGATCCGCTCCGATCTAGTGCCAAACGGACAGCACCTCCGCGTTCAGCACATGTACAGCTCGACGATGATCTCAACCTTCTTGATCCAGCAAGCAAGACGGAGAAGTAGATGAGTTCTCCGGCAGCGTGACGACGCTCCGGTGGTGGTGAAGGATCTACTCCTGCACGGCTCCGCCCGAGCTCCGCAGAAATACGGTCTAGAGGAAAAACCGTGGTGTTTGTGGTTGGGCTGCCGTGGCAAAAGTTGTCTCAAATCAGCCATAAAACTCCACTATATATAGGAGGAGGGGAGGGGAGGCTTTCCTTGAGGGCCAAGGCCCACTTGGTGCGTCGTCTAGGGATAGGCGGAGTCCTCCTCCAATCCTAGTCCAACTAGGATTGGAAGGTGGAGTCCTTCTCCTCCTTCCCACCTCCTTTTTTTCTCTTTGATTTCTTATCCTTGGCGCATAGGGCCCTCTTGGGCTGTCCCACCAGCCCACCAAGGGCTGGTGCGCAACCCCTAGGGCCTATGGGCTTCCCCGGGTGGGTTGGCCCATCCCAGTGAACATCCGGAACCCATTCGTCACTCCCGGTACATTCCCGGTAATGCCCAAAAACCTTCCGATAACCAAATGAGGTCATCCTATATATCAATCTTTGTCTCCGGACCATTCCAGAAACCCTGGTGACGTCCGTGATCTCATCCGGGACTCCGAACAACATTCGGTAACCACACATATAACTCAACTATACTAAAACATCGATGAACCTTAAGTGTGCAGACCCTGCGGGTTTGAGAACTATGTAGACATCCCCCGAAGTACTCCTCAGTAAATATCCAATAGCAGGACCTGGATGCCCATATTGGATCCTACATATTCTCCAAATGCCTTATCGGTTGAACCTCAGGGTCATGGATCGAGAGTTACGAACTCGCGATGGACATGCCAAAGGACTTCACTATGATGCTCGAAGGGACGGCACACGCGTGGTTGAAAAACTTACCACCCAACTCCATCAACACCTGGGCAGAGCTAAAAGAGTGCTTCATCAAGAATTTCAGAGGGACTTGCGTACTCCCGATGACCATCGTCGACCTACAGCACTGCGTTCAGCGGCCGGATGAGTCGGCCCACCATTGGACCCGGCGAGTCGCGGAAGTTATTCATTCATCAGAAGGCATCTCGGCGGCTCACGCGGTGTTGATCCGAGAGAAGAACTGCATTTACGAACCTCTGGTACTAAAGCTAGGGTGACTTAAGCGGAAAGTACAGGACATGGGCGAATTAATGGATACCCTTACCAGGTATGCTGAGTCGGGCGACACCAAGGATCCTGGCGAGGACGACGACAAAGTTAGTACCGCCTGGAAGGGCGAGTTACACACGGGCCATTCTCAGTTTCAGGGCCGGGGCAACCACCACCCTGGCGGGCACGGCAAAAAGAGACTACAGGAAGGTCCTATAGAATTTGTCGCTAATACTAATACTGGCAACGGAAACCCGAGCCAGAAGAAGCGGGGCTTTAGTGGGAAGAAACCGCACAATTATCACAAGATGCTCAAAGGCCCTTGTCCGCAGCATGCCACGGCGGAGGGACCGACGACTCACTCCTGGGAGGATTGCTACGTGATGCAGAAATCCCGGGCCGAGGCGCTCAGGAGAGGTCAAGGTGGTGAACAGGGCCAGCGACAGGAACAACCCGACGCATCCGGGTCACGCCAGGTCCCGTTCGGTGGTTTTCCTAACCCGGGACCACAGGGCGGGTCACAGCCCAACGCTGGGAGTACCAAGTTCACAATCAGCAGTACCACCCGCCAAGAGTGTTCCAGCAACTCCCCCCCCCCCCGCAAGGGGATCCCCAGCGATAGGAAGATCGTGGCGGGTTTCAGAATTACCCCAAACAATTGAACAGCGGGCAGTATCACATGTTCACCACCAGCGTCTGCAAACGGGATCATAAGGTGAAGAACAAAACCTATAGCATAGCTGAGCCGGCGCTCCCTCGGTACCTTCGCTGGTCTGAACAGCCCATAACCTGGAGCAGGGAAGACCATCCCCCCGAGTAGACAACCCTGGAAACCTGGCTTTGGTTGTGGCTCACCAAGTCGGAGGGTACACCCTTTCCAAAGTTCTCATGGATGGAGACAGCAGCATCAACATCTTATATTTTGATACTTTCCGACGGATGAACCTCTTGGAGAAAAACCTGATGCCATCGTCCACGGTCTTCCACGGCATTGTCCCCAATAAGTCGGCGTATCCAATTGGGCGGATTAAACTTCACGTGGCCTTTGGCATGGAGTCAAATTACAGGAGCGAGTCTCTCGTGTTCGAAGTGGTCAAAATCAAGAGCCCCTATCATGCGTTGTTTGGACGGCCGGCGTATGCCAGATTCATGGCCCGCCCATGCTATGTCTATCTCAAACTCAAGATGCACGGCCCTAAGGGTCCTATTACCATCAGCGGAGATAGGAAGATAGCTCAAGAATGTGAAGGAGACAAGCTTACGCCGAGTCAGCTTGCGCGACTGAGGAGCTCAATTTTCACCAAGCTAATGTTGACCCGGCAGATATGACGCCACTAAAGAGGCCAACCATCGATTCTGAGCCGCCCCTCAAGTTTAAAGTGACGGACGATAGCAAGGTTATAGACTTTACACCTGGCGACTCCACCAAGCAGTTCACTATTGGGGCGGGTCTCGACCCCAAATAGGAAAGCGCGCTCATCGAATTCATCCGTGAGAAACAGGACATCTTTGCATGGAAACCTTCTGACATGTCGGGTGTACCGAGAGAATTCGCTGAGCACCATCTTAATACTGACCCTAAAGTTAAACCAGTTGGACAGTACCTTTGCAGGTTCAATGAAGAGCGTCGTAAGGCGATCAGAGAGGAAGTAGCCCGGCTTTTGGCCGCCGAGTTTATCATTGAGGTTTTCCATCCTGAATGGCTAGCTAACCCGGTCCTGGTGCTAAAAAAGAATGGCAATTTCCGCATGTGCATCGACTACACTGACCTCAACAGAGCCTGTCCGAAGGATCCCTTCGCCCTTCCCCGCATTGATCAAATTATTGACTCGACGGCGAGTTGTGAACGTTTGTGTTTCTTGGATGTTTATTCGGGATACCATCAGATCAAGATGGCGGTAGCGGATCAGGAGAAGACATCCTTCATAACCCCATTCGGGGCCTTCTGTTACGTGTCTATGCCGTTTGGGCTCAAGAGTGCAGGAGCAACTTATCAGCGTTGCATCCAAAATTGCTTGCACAACCAGATAGGCCGTAATGTCCACGCTTATGTGGATGACATTGTCGTGAGGTCTCACCGAAAGGAGTCACTCTTGGAGGATCTCAAGGAAACCTTTGACAACCTACGCGTTTGCCAGATGAGGCTTAACCCCACCAAGTGCGTTTTTGGTGTCCCCGCAGGGAAGTTATTGGGTTTCTTGGTGTCGGGGCGTGGCATTGAGGCCACCCGGACAAGATTGAGGCAATTACCTCACTTGGGAAACCGGCCAACGTTAACCAGGTCCAGCATATGGCGGGTCGAATCGCATCTCTAAGCCGCTTTATAAGTCACCTTGGGGAGAAGGCCATCCCTATCTATCAGTTTCTCAAGAAAACTGATCGTTTCGTATGGACGGACAAAGCCGACGAAGCTTTTGAAGCCTTGAAGCGTCAATTAGTTAACCCGCCAGTGTTGGTGCCTCCGGCGGACAAGGAACCTATGCTCCTGTACATTGCAGCCAATTCCAAGGCAGTCAGTGTGGCAGTAGTTGTCAAGCAGAAGGAAGAAGGAAAGGAGTATCCGGTCCAGCGACCGGTGTATTTCATCAGCGAGGTCCTCACCCTCTCCAAGCAATGTTAACCACATTGGCAGAAGCTGGTTTTTGGGGTGTTTATGGCGAGTTGGAAGCTGAAGCACTACTTCCAGGAACACCCAATCACGGTCATCAGTTCCACCCCCCTCAGCGACCCCATACAGAATCGAGAGGCCACTAGACGGATTGCTAAGTGAGCCATCGAGCTCGGATCCCATCATGTGCGGTATACGCCTCGGACGGCCATCAAATCTCAAGAACTCATGGATTTCATCAATGATTGGACCGAGTTACAAATCCCGGAGGAGAGGCCCGATCATACTTATTGAACCATTTATTTCGACGGGTCCAGGCAATTGGAAGGCTCGGGGGCTGGTGTGGTGATAACTTCACCTCAAGGTGACAAGTTTTGCTATGTCCTTCGGCTCATGTTCCCATGTACCAATAATGCAGCGGAATACGAGGCCTTGCTCCATGGTTTGCGACTCGCCAAAGAGATGAACCTCACGCGAGTCAGGTGTCTAGACGATTCAGATCTGGTGGCACAGCAGGTTTCTGGCACCTGGGATTCACGAGACCCTTTGATGGCGGCTTACAGACGAGTTGTGTGAGATGCAGCGGGTCACTTCAATGGTTATCAAGTGGATCACATCGATCGGCGGCTTAACGAAGCAGCGGATGCTCTTTCCCGTCTCGGTTCACAACGTAAGCCAGTTCCTCCCAATGTCTTTTTGGATGTATTGCATAACCCTTGGTAAAACTGCCTTCAAAGGAAGATTTAGCGGTATCGGGCCTCGAGTCTCAACTCGTGGCGGCTCTTCACGCTACTCCAGACTGGGCGACCCCTTACATGGCGTATCTCACCAGAGGCGAGTTACCTGCCGACGAGTTAATAGCTCGCCAAATCGTCCGTTGGTGTAAATCCATGGTCATACACAATGGCGAGTTACACAAACGAAGCACCTTAGGGGTATTTCAAAGATGCGTCGCTCCTGAAGAAGGATGTATGATCCTTAATGAGATTCACGCGGGCGATTGTGGTCATCATGTTGGGTCCTGATCCTTGGTTTCTAAGGCCTTCAAACATGGGTTCTATTGGCTGACGGCTGATACGTCCATTTTGTATCATGTTTTCATGTTGATATTTATCGCTTCTTGGGCTGTTATTTCACTTCACGGTACAATTCTTATGTCTTTTCTCTCTTATTTTGCAAGGTTTACAAGAAGAGGGAGAATGCCGACAGCTGGAGTTCTGGTCTGAAAGTGGAGCAAAGTTGAGATACCTATTCTGCGCAACTCCAAACGTCGTAAAAATCAACGAGGATTTTTTTCCGGATTTATAAAAAATACTGGGCCGAATAAGTGCCAGAGGGGCGCGTGCAGGTGGCCACAAGCCTGCACGGCGCTGCCACCCCCCAGGCCGCGCCATGAGGGCTTGTGGGCAGCCTGCTGGCCCACTGGCCCCCTCTTCTGCTATATGAAGGGTTTCGTGTGGAAAAAAAATCAGGGAGGAGCTTTTTCGTGGATTCGCCGCAGCCACGAGGCGGAATTTGAGCAGAACCAATCTAGAGCTCCGGCAGGACGTTCCTGCCGGGGAAACTTCCCTCCCAGAGGGTGAAATTGCCACCATCGTCATCACCAACACTCCTCTCATCGGAGGGGACTCGTCACCATCAACATGTTCATCAGCACTATCTCATCTCCAAACCTTAGTTCATCACTTGTAACCAATCTCCGTCTCGCTACTCCCATTGCTACTTGTAAGGTTGCTAGTAGTGTTGATTACTCTTTGTAGTTGATGCTAGTTGGATTATTTGGTGGAAGAGTTTATGTTTAGATCCTTGATGCTACTCATTACCTCTCTGGTCATGAATATGATTATGCTTTGTGAGTAGTTACTTTTGTTCCTGAGGACATGGGATAAGTCATGCTAATAGTAGTCATGTGAATTTGGTATTCGTTCGGTAATTTGATTTGTTGTATGTTGTTTTTCCTCTAGTGGTGTTATGTGAATGTCGACTACATAACACTTCACCATTATTTGGTCCTAGAGGAAGACATTGGGAAGTAGTAAGTAGATGATGGGTTGCTAGAGTGACAGAAGCTTAAACCCTAGTTTATGCGTTGCTTCGTAAGGGGCTGATTTGGATCCACTAGTTTAATGCTATGGTTAGACTTTGTCTTAATTCTTCCTTCGTAGTTGCGGATGCTTGCGAGAGGGGTTAATCATAAGTGGGATGCTTGTCCAAGTAAGGGAAGTACCCAAGCGCCGGTCCACCGACATATCAAACTATCAAAGTAACGAACGCGAATCATATGAACATGATGAAACTAGCATGACAGAAATTCCCGTGTGTCCTCGGGAGCGTTTTTCCTCCTATAAGACTTTGTCCAGGCTTGTCCCTTGCTACAAAACAGATTGGGCCACTTTGCTGCACCGTTGCTATTTTTGTTACTTGTTGCTTGCTACGAATCATCTCACCACACAATCACTTGTTACCGACAATTTCAGTGCGTGCAGATTTTACCTTGCTGAAAACCACTTGTCAGATCCTTCGGCTCCTCGTTGGGTTCGACACTCTTACTTATCGAAAGGACTACGATTGATCCCATACGCTTGTGGGTTATCAAGACTCTTTTCTGGCGTCGTTGCCGGGGAGTGAAGCGCCTTTGGTATGTGGAACTTGGTAAGGAATCATTCATATAGTGTGCTAAAAAAATTTGTCACTTGTCACTATGGATACTAATCCTTTGAGGGGCTTGTTCGTGGTATCTTCACCTGGAACGGAAGCACAAAGAGTTGCTCCTTAACCAGCTGCACCTACTGGAAATATTTGCTTTGAATTTCTTTCGGGTATGCTGGAGAAACTGCTGGCTAATCCTTTTACAGGAGATGGAACATCACATCCAGACTTGCATCTAATCTATGTAGATGAAGTTTGTGGTTTATTTAAGCTTGCAGGTGTGCCCGAGGATGAGGTCAAGAAGAAGGTCTTTCCTTTATCTTTGAAGGATAAGGCGTTGACATGGTATAGGCTATGTGATGATACTGGATCATGGGACTACAATCGGTTGAAATTCGAATTTCATCAAAAGTTTTATCCTATGCATTTAGTACATCGTGATCGGAATTATATTTACAATTTTTGGCCTCGTGACAGAGAAAGCATCGCTCAAGCTTGGGGGAGGCTTAAATCAATGTTATATTCATGCCCCAATCATGAGCTCTCAAGAGAAATTATCATTCAGAACTTCTATGCTCGGCTTTCTCATGATGATCGCACCATGCTTGACACTTCTTGTACCGGTTCTTTTATGAAGAGAGATATTGACTTCAAATGGAATTTATTGGAGAGAATTAAACGCAACTCTGAAGATTGGGAGCTTGAAGAAGGTAAGGAGTCATGTATGAATTTCACTTTTGATTGCGTTAAAGCCTTTGTTGAGACAAATACTTTTTGTGACTTTAGTGCTAAGTATGGACTTGACTCTGAGATAGTAGCTTCATTGTGTGAATCCTTTGCTGCTCATATTGATCTACCCAAAGAGAAGTGGTTTAAATATCATCCTCCTTTCGAAGTCAATGTAGTTAAACCCACTCCAGTTGAAGAGAAAGTCATTGCCTATAATGATCCTGTGGTTCCCAGTGCTTACATTGAGAAACCACCTTTCCCTGTTAGGATAAAGGATCATTCTAAAGCTTCAACTGTGATACGTAGAGGCTATATTAGAACACCTACACCCCCTGAGAAAATTAGAGTTGAACCTAGCATTGCTATTATCAAAGGACTTCTGTCCGACGATGTTGAGGGACATAATATTCACTTCTGTGAAGATGCTGCTAGAATTGCTAAACCTCACGCTAGAGACAAATATAGGCCTGTTGTTGGCATGCATGTGGTTTCTGTTAATATAGGACATCATTGTTATCATGGTTTATGTGACGTGGGTGCTAGTGTTAGTGCAATACCTCAATCCTTATATGATGAAATCAAAGATGAGATTGCACCTGTTGAGATAGAGCCTATTGATGTCACTATTCAGCTTGCCAATAGAGATACTATCTGCCCTGTGGGAATTGTTAGGGATGTTGAAGTCTTGTGTGTTAAAACGAAGTATCCTGCTGATTTTCTCGTTCTTGCTACCGCACAAGATAGCTTTTGTCCCATTATATTTGGCAGACCTTTTTTCAATACCGTCAATGCTCATATTAACTCTGAGAAGCAAACTGTCACTCTTGGCTTTGAAGGAGTGTCACACGAGTTCAATTTCTCCAAGTCTGGTAGACAACCTCATGAAAAAGAGTCGCCTAGTAGGGATGAAACTATTGCCTTAGCTTCTATTGTCGTGCCTCCTACTGATCCCTTAGAGCAATACTTGCTTGAGCATGAAAATGATATGCATATCAATGAAAGGGATGAGATAGATAGAGTTGTCTTAGAACAATATCCTATTCTTAGGAATAACTTGCATGTTGAACTGCTCGGGGATCCACCCCCACCAAAAGGTGATCCTGTGTTCGAGCTTAAACAGTTGCCTGATACTCTTAAGTATTCCTATCTTGATGAAAAAGAGATATATCCTGTTATTATTAGTGCTAGCCTCTCAGAGCATGAATAAAAGAAGTTGCTAAAAACTCTGAGGAAGCACCATGCTGCTATTGGATATACTCTTGATGATCTTAAGGGCATTAGTCCCACTCTATGCCAGCACAAGATTAAAACTGATCCTGATTTCAAACCAGTTGCCGATCATCGAAGGGGATTGAATCCTAAGGTGAAAGAAGTAGTAAGAAAAGAAATCCTAAAGCTTCTGGAAGCGGGTATTATCTATCATGTTGCTCATAGCGATTGGCTGAGTCCGCTGCATTGCGTCCCTAAGAAGGGAGGCATTACCGTTGTCCCTAATGATAAGGATAAATTGATCCCACAAAGGATTATTAGTGGCTATAGGATGGTGATCGATTTTAGGAAATTGAATAAAGCCACTAGGAAAGATCATTACCCTTTGCCTTTTATCGACCAAATGCTAGAAAGGTTGTCCAAACACACACACTTCTTCTTTCTATACGGTTATTCTAGTTTCTCCCAAATACCAGTTGCACAATCTGATCAGGAGAAAACCACTTTCACCTGTCCTTTCGGTACCTTTGCTTATAGATGTATGCCTTTTGGCTTGTGTAATGAACCTGCCACCTTTCAAAGATGTATGATGGCTATATTCTCTGAATTTTGTGAAAATATTGTCGAGGTTTTCATGGATGACTTCCCCGTTTAGGGGTCTTCTTTTGATGATTGCCTCAGCAACCTTGATCGAGTCTTGCAGAGATGTACAGACACCAATCTTGTCTTGAATTGGGAGAAGTGCCACTTTATGGTTAATGAAGGCATCGTCTTAGGACATAAAATTTCCGAAAGAGGTATTGAAGTCGATAAGGCTAAGGTTGATGCAATCGAGAAAATGCCATACCCCACAGATATCAAAGGTATAAGAAGTTTCCTTGGTCATGCTGGTTTCTATAGAAGGTTCATTAAAGACTTCTCTAAGATTTCTAGGCCTCTTACCATTCTCTTACAAAAGGATATTCCTTTTGTTTTTGACGATGATTGTGAGGAAGCCTTCGAAATACTTAAGAGGGCTTTGATAACTGCACCTATTGTTCAACCACCTGATTGGAACTTACCTTTTGAGATCATGTGTGAGGCTAGTGATTATGTTGTTGGTGTTGTTCTAGGGCAAAGAGTCAATAAGAAGTTGAATGTTATTCACTACGCTAGTAAAACTCTAGACAGTGCCCACAGAAACTATGCCACTACGGAGAAGGAATTTTTAGCAGTCGTGTTTGCATGTGAAAAGTTCAGGTCTTACATAGTTGACTCCAAAGTCACTATTCACATTGATCATGCTGCTATTAAGTACCTCATGGAGAAGAAGGATGCTAAACCTAGACTTATCAGATGGGTTCTCTTGCTACAAGAATTTGATTTGCACGTTGTTGATAGAAAGGGCGCTGATAACCCAGTAGCAGATAACTTGTCTAGGTTGGAGAACGTTCTTGATGACCCACAACCTATTGATGATAGCTTTCCTGATGAGCAATTGAGTGTCATCAATGCTTCACGTAGTGCACCGTGGTATGTTGATTATGCAAACTATATCGTTGCCAAATATATACCACCTAGTTTCACATACCAGCAAAAGAAGAAATTCTTCTTTGACTTGAGACATTACTTTTGGGATGATCCACACCTTTATAAGGAAGGAGTAGATGGTGTTATTAGACGTTGTGTACCTGAACATGAACAGGGACAGATCCTACAGAAGTGTCACTCCGAGGCCTACGGAGGACACCATGCGGGAGATAGAACTGCACACACAAGGTATTGCAATCAGGTTTCTATTGGCCCACTCTCTTCAAGTATGCCCGTAAGTTTGTCTTATCTTGTGACGAATGTCAAAGAATAGGTCATATTAGCAAACGTCAGGAAATGCCTATCAACTATTCACTTGTCATTGAACCATTTGATGTTTGGGGCTTTGATTATATGGGACCTTTTCCAAAATCCAACGGGTATACTCATATCCTAGTTGTTGTTGATTACATCACTAAGTGGGTAGAAGCTATCCCCACTAGTAGTGCTGATCACAACACCTCTATCAGGATGCTGAAAGAAGTTATCCTCCCTAGATTTGGAGTCCCTAGATATCTAATGACCGATGGTGGTTCACACTTCATTCATGGTGCTTTCCGTAAAACGCTTGCTAAGTACGATGTCAACCATAGAATTGCGTCTCCCTATCACCCTCAGTCCAGTGGTCAAGTAGAGCTAAGTAATAGAGAGATTAAACTGATTCTGCAAAAGACTGTCAACAGGTCTAGAAAGAATTGATCTAAGAAGCTCGATGATGCACTGTAGGCTTATAGTACTGCCTGTAAGAATCCCATGGGCATGTCTCCGTACAAAATGGTGTACGGTAAAGCTTGTCATTTACGTCTTGAGCTAGAGCATAAAGCTTATTGGGCGATCAAAGAGCTCAACTTTGATTTCAAACTTGCCGGTGAGAAGAGGTTATTCGATATTAGCTCGCTTGATGAGTGGAGAACTCACGCATATGAGAATGCCAAGTTGTTCAAAGAGAAGGTTAAGAGGTGGCATGATAAGAGGATACAAAAGCGTGAGTTCAATGTAGGTGATTATGTCTTGCTATATAACTCTCGTTTAAGATTCTTTGCAGGCAAGCTTCTCTCTAAATGGGAAGGTCCCTATGTTGTTGAGGAAGTATATCGTTCCGGTGCTATCAAGATCAACAACACGGAAGGTAATTGTCCAAGAGTTGTAAATAGGCAGAGAATCAAGCATTATATCTCACGTACTCCCATAAATGTTGAAAGCTATATTATCAATACCATAACTCCGAAAGAATACCTAAAGGATATTTATCAGCCTGTTTCAGACTCCAAAAACGAAGAGGTATGTGATTCGGTAAGAAAATAGAGTCCAAAACTTTTCCAGTAGGAAATTATCTCCGTTTTGGAATATATGAAAAAATAAAAAAATTGGAAGTAGTCCGGAAAGTGCGTGAGGAGGCGACAAGGAAAGGTGGTGTCCACCTCGTGCACCTCCCGGACTCCGTTTTCATGTGGTGTACTCCTTCTGGTCTGGAAAAAATCATTATATATGCTCCCATTTGGTCTGACCCCTGCATCACGCAGATTTCCTCTGTTTTTCGTTTCGAGCCTGTTCTCTGTCGCAGATTTAGGTCAAGATGTCGTCCCAGGAATCTGTAGGGGAGAACAACCTCCGTCAAGTCTATGGAGAAGTACATGCTGATCTAAAAAGGATGGAGGTCATGGAGGCTAAGGAAAGGCTACCTAAAGAAACCAAGGGCAAAGCTAAGGAGAAGGATTAGGCATGGGACGAAGTGCAATCTGTGCTCAACAAGGAAGAAGTTGAAGAAGTGGATTTCCTCCAACCCTACCTCCACCTACTGTCTCCATCCTTGATTGAACTCTTGAGGTTTTGTGAAACAACTCGTGCTCGCAATACTTATCTCACTCGTGAAGTTGTTTTGCTGGAAAAACATATCGCAGACCTCCAAGGTATAAATCAAAGATTAATGGCCCTCTTGGAGTCAAAGGTTGCAACTCCACCACCATCACCATCAAAGGAAGACAACTGAGCATTAGTATGGGCAATCCCCTTGGCTTGTGCCATGCTTGGGGGAGTTGCCCTGGTATCGTATCACCATCACATCTTTTGCCTTTACCTTTGTTTTAGTTTTCCTTTTCAGTTTTCTCTTTCTCTAGTAGAATAAAAGTCTTAGTGTTTTTGTCTTGAGTTTTGCTTTGTGTCACCCCCGATGTATTCGAGCTCGTGAGCCATATAATAAAGAGTGTCTTAGTTGAAGGGCTTTGCCTCTTGCCATGATCAAAAGAGTGAGAATAGAACAAAGCATGAAATGTCATGTAATGATATTATGGGAAGTGATGACTTCACATATAAAAAGAATGAGGATTGAAACTTGTTGAGGGTAGGAAAACGTAGACCTTGGTCATCATTGCAATTAATAGGAAGTGATAAAGAAGGAGAGGTTCACATATAAATATATCATCTCTGACACCATCTATGATTGTGAACACTCACTAAACTATTACATGCCTAGAAGTAGATGTTGGACAAGGAAGACAACATAATGAATTATGTTTGCTTGGTTCCGAACAATGTTATATGATTAGAGATACCTTAGCATGTGACGATTGCTTCCACCTCATATTAGCCAAACCTCCCGCACCAAGTAGAGATACTACTTGTGCATCCATAAACCTTCAACCCATTTTTTCCATGACTGTCCACCATACCTACCTATGGATTGAATAAGATCCCTCAAGTAAGTTGTCATCGGTGCAAGCAATAAAAATTTCTCTGTAATATGTATGATCTATTAGTGTGTGGAAAATAAGCTTTATACGAACCTGTGATGAGGAAGACATAAAAGCGACAGACTGCATAATAAAGTTCTTTATCACAGGGGGCAATATAAAGTGACGTTCCTCTGCACTAAGAGGACACGCATCCAAGCCTCAAAAGCGCATGACAACTTCTGCTTCCCTCTGCGAAGGGCCTATCTTGTACCTTTATTTTTTGCCCTTGAAAGAGTCTTGGTGATCTTCACCAATTCCTTATTTCGCCTTTATCTTGGCTAACGTCATATGCTTGGGAAAGATCTATATTCATATGTCAACTTGGAAGTAAGTATTCATGAATTATTATTGTTGACATTACCCTTGAGGTAAGAAGTTGGGAGGCAAAACTGTAAGCCCCTATATTTCTGTGTGTCCAGCTGAAAATTTGATCTCATGAGTACCACGTGAGTTGTAGCAATTGTAGAGAATGAAAGAATGATTGAGTTTGTGGATTTGCTTTACAAGCTCTTATTTGACTCTTTCTGATGTTGTGATAAATTGCAATTGCTTCAATGACTAAAGGCTATCGGTTGTTACTTCTCGGTAAGGTCCTTGATCCATGCTTTACTTTGTGAAGCAATTATCACTTTAGAATGAGATATTATATGTTGGTATTGTTGTTCTGATCTTGATCATGATGCATGCATGTTCGTATCTTGTTTTGTCGACACCTCTCTCCCTAAACATGTGGACATATTAATTGAGCTAGGCTTTCGCTTGAGGACAAGCGAGGTCTAACCTTGGGGGAGTTTATACGTCCATTTTGCATCATGTTTTCATGTTAATATTTATCTCTTCTTGGGTTGTTATTTCACTTCACGGTACAATTCTTATTTCTTTCCTCTCTTATTTTACAAGGTTTACATGAAGAGGGAGAATGCCGGCAGCTGGAATTCTGGTCTGAAAGTGGAGGAAAGTTGAGATACCTATTCTGCGCAACTCCAAATGCCGTAAAAATCAACGAGGTTATTTTTTCCGGATTTATTAAAAATACTGGGCCGAAGAAATGCCAGAGGGGCGTGTGCAGGTGGCCACAAGCCTGCACGGTGCGGCCACCCCCCCCCCAGGCCGCGCCATGAGGGCTTGTGGGCAGTCTGCTACCCCACTGGCCCCCTCTTCTGCTATATGAAGGGTTTTGTCTGGAAAAAAATGAGGGAGGAGATTTTTCGTGGATCCGCCGCCGCCACGAGGCGGAACTTGAGCAAAACCAATCTAGAGCTCCGGCAGGACAATCCTGCCGGGGAAACTTCCCTCCCGGAGGGGGAAATCGTTGCCATCGTCATCATCAACACTCCTCTCATCGGAGGGGACTCGTCACCATCAACATCTTCATCAGCACCATCTCATTTCCAAACCCTAGTTCATCACTTGCAACCAATCTCCGTCTCGCGACTCCGATTGGTACTTGTAAGGTTGCTAGTAGTGTTGATTACTCTTTGTAGTTGATGCTAGTTGGATTATTTGGTGGAAGAGTTTATGTTCAGATCCTTGATGCTACTCATTACCTCTCTGGTCATGAATATTATTATGCTTTGTGAGTAGTTACTTTTGTTCCTGAGGACATGGGATAAGTCATGCTTGTAGTAGTCATGTGAATTTGGTATTCGTTCGGTAATTTGATATGTTGTATGTTGTTTTTCCTCTAGTGGTGTTATGTGAATGTCGACTACATAACACTTCACCATTATTTGGGCCTAGAGGAAGGCATTGGGAAGTAGTAAGTAGATGATGGGTTGCTAGAGTGACAGAAGCTTAAACCCTAGTTTATGCGTTGCTTCGTAAGGGGCTGATTTGGATCTACTAGTTTAATGCTATGGTTAGACATTGTCTTAATTCTTCTTTCGTAGTTGCAGATGCTTGCGAGAGGGGTTAATCATAAGTGGGATGCTTGTCCAAGTAAGGGCAGTACCCAAGCGTCGGTCCACCCACATATCAAACTATCAAAGTAACGAACGCGAATCATATGAACATGATGAAACTAGCATGACAGAAATTCCCGTGTGTCCTCGAGAGCGTTTTTCCTCCTATAAGACTTTGTCCAGGCTTGTCCCTTACTACAAAAGGGATTGGGGCACTTTGCTACATCGTTGCTACTTTTTTAACTTGTTGCTTGCTACGAATCATCTCACCACAAAATCACATGTTACCGACAATTCCAGTGCGTGTAGATTTTACCTAGCTGAAAACCACTTGTCAGATCCTTCCGCTCCTCGTTGGTTCGACACTCTTACTTATCGAAAGGATTACGATTGATACCCTACACTTGTGGGTTATCAACGGCTCACGCAGACGCAGAGGAGATCGTTCGCCGATGTGATGGCTGCCAAAAATTTGGACGTCAGATGCACGTGCCGGCTCACGAATTGCGGATGATACCAATCACTTGGCCTTTTGCAGTCTGGGGGCTTGATATGGTTGGCCCTTTCAAGATGTCTTCCACTAAAAAGACTCACCTATTGGTGGCGGTTGACAAGTTTACCAAGTGGGTGGAGGCGGAACCTGTTAGCAGCTGTGACGCAGATACGACCGTCAAATTCTTGAAGAAACTAATTTTCAGATTCGGATATCCTCATAGTATCATTACTGACAATGGTATTAATCTATCCAAAGGTGCAATGCACGAGTTTTGTTCACGAGAACATATCCAGCTTGATGTTTCCGCGGTTGCACATCCCCAGTCTAATGGGCAGGCGGAAAGGGGGAATCAGGAAATATTGCGGGGGATTAAGCCTCGGCTCATGGTACCTTTGAAACGTACTCCAGGGTGTTGGGTGGAGGAGTTGCCGTCAGTATTATGGAGCATCAGGACAACTCCAAATCGCTCCACGGGTTTTACTCCTTTCTTTCTGGTCTACGGAGCAGAAGCGGTGTTACCAAGTGACATCAAACACGATTCACCACGAGTCGCCGCCTATGTGGAACAGGACAATGAGCTCGCGCGACAAGACTCCTTGGACGCCTTGGAGGAGGAACGTGACTTGGCCGCATCACGATCGGCGAGTTACCAACAAGACTTGCGACGTTACCACAACCGCCGGGTCAAGAGCCGGACTTTCCAAGAAGGCGACTTGGTGCTCCGTTTGATTCAAGATCATACTGGTATGCACAAGCTATCACCTCCGTGGGAAGGACCGTTTGTCATCAGCAAGAATCTTCTAAACGGCTCATATTACTTGGTGGATCTTCGCCTGGATCGGCCAACTATAGAGGTTGAGATAACTCGCCCCTGGAACATAGCCCATCTGCGGCCTTACTACACTTAGAGCCATGGGCTCCCTTTTTACCAGTTTTCAGAAAATTGTAATCCATGAATTATGAAAGCAATAAAGCCGGCACCCACGAATTTTGGGGTCCTTTGCCGTTTCAGCTTTTGCAAGCATGAGTCTTTATTGTTCTATAAGTCGTCCAAACATGTACGCTATCAAAGTCAAAGAGCGTAAGTCGCCATGCTGCAGTTACTTCAAAACTGGGCCTTGATAAAGCCAAAGAGGACCAACGTTGCCACGTTGCACGGTTCAAACATAGGCGCCTTATGTGGTTTTGAGAATTAAGCCGGCTTACTTGGGGGCTACTAGTCCCCAAGTCGTTTTGCAGTAAGAGCGTATACACTTCTGTGATCCTATGCCCGGCTTTTTCCTAAATCATAGGTCACAGGGGGGCTCCCACTCATTGATTTCAGCCTGAATACCCTCTTGGCTAGCAAATAATTAGCGCATTACAAATGGTTATACTGGACTATGTGTTGAACAAGTTGCCACATGGACCTATGTACTCAGGGCGAGTCAATCCGTCATTTGGACCCTGGACTCGCCTTGGTTAAAACATAAAAGGTACCGGCCAGAGTCACACATGGGAAATAGAGAAACCATTGGTTCATTGAACCTGCTTCACGGAAATTTGACTCGCGCCTGATCAGCCGGTCTAAAACAACAAGGCTTTTTTGCAAAGGTCTTCTAAGGGTAACACTAGAGTTATGCAAACTTGTCTTATCCTGTCGTATCTCACTGAGTAGATAAAATTTTATTTCTTGATGGCAAGACCACAAGGTTTCCTATTATCTTTGAGTCGGCCTTTGGTTATAACTTGCCCCGACTCATTTTTCTTAACCACTATTTGCCATAACCTGGGGGGCTGATCTATTTTTTGCCATAACCCGGGGGGCTGATCTATTTTTTGCCATAATCCAGGGGGCTGGTCTATTCTTTGCCATGCACTTACTGAGTCGGCTTATGTTTTTCCTGACACATAAGGTGAAGACTTTTTTGTCAAATTATGACACTCCCTGGTCCATCAAATTTATAGGCGTTTCATGCATAGATTCAAGGAATAAAAGTGGTTCAGAAAGGGTT
Source organism: Hordeum vulgare subsp. vulgare (assembly GCF_904849725.1). Lineage (NCBI taxonomy): Eukaryota > Viridiplantae > Streptophyta > Magnoliopsida > Poales > Poaceae > Hordeum > Hordeum vulgare. The sequence continues at coordinate 165,048,105 of NC_058523.1, forward strand.
CCATCAAAATGTACTACTGACTGATTGTTGTTCCACAAAATCTAACAAGCTATTACATGGCTCGCATGGCCAAAACGTGTGTCATCCCCAAGTGAAGAAAGGATCAGTGGACGAATCAAGACGCCTCCAAGTCACCTTGCCTTGAGCTCTCTCCGCTTTCGATTTGTAAGTCGCGCAGTTTCCAATTACACTTGGATAGGGCAACAAACTCATCCTCGTCATCAAGGAAGAGGGATAGGTCCATGTCAAGGTCAAAAGGATTCTTGGGTCGACGAGGAACCAAGCTAGCAGTTTCGTATGAGGGAGGCGTCACCTTCTTTTTCTTCTCGTCATATGCGGCTTGGTATTTGTTCAAATCCAAGCTGGCTGCCAGTGGAGTCGCCGAGAAGCGGGATTCTATGATAACTCGGTGGTAGTCCTCCTCGGTGAACTCTGAACCGTCGTCCTTCAACTCAGGGTAGCTAGCGGCTATTTCTTCTGGTTTGAGCTCCGGGGCATAGGCTAAACACCGACTCAGGGTGTTCAGGACTCCTTTCCGGGCGGCTGATCTTTTCAGTTCCTCTATTTGAGGAGGCAATGTGGACACATAGCTGAGCATGTGCTTGATGGTTCTCACTGGCTCCTTGCTTCCCATCACCGCCTTAATCGTCAGCACGCCCCCGGTATATAGCTGCTCGGTGAAAGTATATATAGCCTTTAGCTTCAACTTGCAATTGTCTGGAAGATTGGTGGCTCGTGAACCTACAAAGGACACATCAGTATTTGATAGTTTTTGGGAGACCAGATTATTTCTTCAACATGCAAGGCTTAATGCTTACCAAACATAGCGACAGTCATGTTGGAAATGTGCTTTTTTTAAGCCGAAAAGCTCTTGCTGGGCGGCTTCCAATTTTTCCTCAGCTTGCTCAGCACGCTTAAGGATGGCGGCTTGGTCAGCTTTGGCTTTCTTCTCCAGTTTTTGATGGTCATACTTCATCCTCTTCAGCTCAGCCAGAATCAGGCGGTATTTCCTCTCTGACTCAGATTGTGCATCTTGTTGTTCACCCAGATTCTTCCTTAAGTCGGCTAAAGCCCACTCAGTCTGGGTCACAGACTCCTGCAGATAAAATTTGGGGAGACAAGTTTCAACATTATTGCAAGCAATACTCCTCACACTTGGGGGCTAATGTATGATTTTATTCAAAGTCATACCATATTTGAGACCCGGCTCATCTTTCAAAAGATGAACCGACCCTTGAGGGCTACATGTTGAAGATTTTAATTATATTCAAGACCTGGCTCATCTTTCAAAAGATGACCCGGCCCTTGGGGGCTACAGGTTGAATATTTTAACTATATTCAAGACCCGACTCATCTTTCAAAAGATGACCCGGCCCTTGGGGGCTACATGTTGAAGATTTTAACTATATTCAAGACCTGGTTCATCTTTCAAAAGATGACTCGACCCTTGGGGGCTACAGGTTGAAGATTTTAACTATATTCAAGACCCGACTCATCTTTCAAAAGATGACCCGACACTTGGGGGCTACAGGTTGAAGATTTTAACTATATTCAAGACCCGACTCATCTTTCAAAAGATGACCCGGCCCTTGGGGGCTACAGGTTGAAGACTTTAACTATATTCAAGACCCGGCTCATCTTTCAAAAGATAAGCCGGCCCTTGGAAGGCTAATGGGTGGAAGAGAATACATAAGTAGACGTACCTCATGCTTAACCTTCATAAGATGAATCAAGCTTTTGTTCATCTCATAACTCGTCTCTAGGCGACTTACGAAGCCAGAGCAAAGTTGGTCAAATTCCAGCTTCTCATAATGGGGGAGCTTGAATTTACTGGTGTCTTGATCAGGGGAAGGACGAGATTCCTTGGAGTTATGCTTGGACAGTACCGCAACTGGAGGAGTGGAGTAGCCAGTACCGATGACTACGACATCATCTGGATCTTCAGTTGCCCTGAGAGGGCTTGGCGGGTTAACCTTGTCAGCAGTTTCCTTCAAAATTACGGGCGAGTCATCCCGGACATCGGGAATATCGTCCGCAGGAATATCATGAGCTGCCGCTTGCTCCTCATCAATCTCTGGGACAGAGGCGCTCGTGCCTAAGGCTTCAGTTGTTTTAGGAGCAGAAGATAAGTCGCCAGTTTTCCTTCTCTTCACTTGTGCTCTGAGACAAAGGCGCCAAGATTAAAAGGACATATCGTTATTTAGAAGAAATTGGGATTAGCAAAGGGACTCGCCCTTGCACGCGAACCATCGGCGGGAGAGCTGACATTGCTGAGTCGCCAGATGAAGGGGGAGAAGTCTGGAAGAATAAAAATCTTAAAAGTTAAGGAAGTTGAGTATCATATTTTACACAAGGAAGGGTATGGTAAAACAAAAGTGTACCTCGCTGGTGCGCTGCCGACCGGTTGTCTTCTCAGGCAGTCCGGAGATTAAGTCGCCAGAGTGACTACGGGTTTTGCGCTTGGGGGTATATCTTGCTTTCTTCAAAAGGAAATCACGGTCCATATAAGCATATGGGTGAGACATGGGCACTTTCCCACAGATCCGTATGGCTGGTCTAGGATAAGGGAAGGTGAGTCGGAAGAAATACAAATTACCTCGACCGCATCATCTTGGCTCTCATTGTCCTCGCCCTACACATAAAGACGCATGGTATTAGCATGAGTTGGAATACGCAGGTAATGAGTGAGGGGGAAGTTTTACCTCATATTGCTCTTCGACAGCTCGTGCCTCGCCGACAACAGATGAATCTTTGGCGGCAGCTTTATCTTTGCTTGTTTTGTTCTTCTTCTTTGGTGGCGGCTTGGTGCACTTTTGGGGGGCCCTTCGCCAAAATGGATCACTTTTCTGATGAATAGAAGTGAATTTCAAACCAAGAGCATTGGTAAGTATAAAGAAACGAAAGGCGGCTTGGATTCTTACTGGCGGCACCGGGTTGGAGCGGCAGAAGGCCTTGAGCCCAATCTTGGCACATTCTTCCAAAGGCTCACCGGTTAGCTTCTTGATGATTCCAACAATTTCACTCTCTGAGAGTCTTTTGTGGTGGAAGCACTGCGCATGGTTTACCGTACCATCATATTCATACATTAACCCGTCTCGGCGACTCAAGGGAAGAATATTCCACTCCACCCAGCAGCGGATCAGATCAATCCCGATGAGCCCGTTGTTGGTCAAAGACCGTAACTCGGAGAAAAAGGGGATAAATTCCGATTCTTCCTCTTCTGTGAGTTTGTCGAGCAGTTTGAAGTCCATAGACAGGCGATCTTCCCTGAAACACAGGAGTGGGTTTTCGCCAGGAGGAGAGGTGTCTCGGCAATAAATCCATTAGTCGGCCCAACCCTTGGGATGGCTGGGCAGAAGGACTGATGGAAATCCATGATCGCGACGTCTTTGAATGTTGAGTCCTCCAAGTTCATGGTTGGGACCGTTGGTAAACTCAGTGTGGCGATTCAAATGGAAGAAGTTCCAAAATAAAGGAACTATGGGCTCTCTCTGCAAGTATACCTCACAAAAGACCTAGAACTGGCAAAGGTTGCTGATGGAGTTGGGTCCCAGGTCTTGAGGATGGACGTTAAGAAAATGCAAGACGTCTCGAAAAAACTTTGACCCGGGCGTTTAAACCCTCATTCAAGGTAATCGGTAAAGATGACTACTTCTCCTGCAGCGGAACTGGGAATCAACTCGCCCGGGGCGGTTCTCCAACCACTGGTTTCCTTGTTGTCAAGAAGAACCGCCTTAACAAACTTCTCAAGAGTAGCGTCAGCGACTTTTGTTGGTAACCAATTGCACTTCGAAATAGCCATGACTACAAAAGAGGGGGGAACAAGGCGATTCAGGAAAAACTATGAAGTGTTCCAACTCGCCAGTGTGGGTCTACAGTATGTTTAAAGAAGGATTTGGTGACTCGCCAATGGGTGACATACATCATGACTCGCTGCTCGGGCGGTTCATGGAAGTATCTTTGAAATATTGTAACTCGCTCTTTAATTGGAAAGGAAGGGGGCATAGCTATGGTGATAAATTTAAGTCGCTATGGAAGTGGAAGCTAAACGGTGACTCTCAAGGGTCCTTTTTTCCTTAGGGATATTCTCGGAGACGAACAAACATGTTTCTATAAACAAGCAGTAAACTATGGATCTACGAGTGGATCAAAATAAAGTAATAATGCTCGACAAAATGATGAAAGGCTATGAACATAAGGCAGCGACAGTATTGGATCCACGTCATGAAGGCTTAAGATAACAAAAGGACGCTATAAAGTGGCCATGGTTTGCCACTGCCTGAATCTACTACGAAGATGTAAAGCGGACCTAAAGTAGGAAGGGACGTTTGTCGTGTCAGGAGCTAGCTCGTGGGAACAATGGCCATAGCATTCTTGGCGTAATCCTAATAGGGGAATGTGTGTACCTGACGAAAGGAGACCGGTGCCGGGGACGACAGCGGAGAACTTCGTGCTTCTTGTTGACTTGAAGGCACCGGAAGACCACGGTCGACGGAGGAGTTTCAGGAGCCGGTGACGACGCCGAGGTGCTGGCGCAGGAAGAGCAAGAGCGCGAGGAAGACGAGGGAAGATATGGAGGTAGGTGACGGAGCTTCCCCCCCCCATTTCTCCTGCGGTTATTTAAAGGGCCGAAATAGGAATCGAGGCTGTCAAGGCGGAGATCGAGGCGACAAGTCAGAATCTGCGATAATGGCGCCTAGGTTTTCGGGATAAGTGAATATGGAGCAAAAGATCCGTTGGGTGGTTGCGGTATTAAAAACCCCGGAATTAAGGGGATAAGGTGATGTCATCAAAGATTGCATGGCGGGTCAGATAAAATTACAACGAGTGGCGACTTATCGTTCGTCGAAAGATAGAAATGGTAAGAGTCGCCCCAAATTGGTGGAGCTTTATTGACATGAATGAATTCAAGACAATCTGGGGCCTAATGTTGGGGATATTACCTGCGGATAACCCACCCTTAGTGGGCCGGGTCATCAAAGGGGCGACTTACCATTCGAAGCATGTGTCGTAGCCCAGAAGCTGGATGGCGGTTCAAGAGGTCGTGAGATGGTAGATTACCAGGGGAGTTCCCAATCGTGGAGAGCACAGCGACTCAGAGATAGGGAAAGCCACAAGGAGTAGCATGGCAGGACTTTTGTAAACCCTAGGGCCTCGACCTGTATATAAAGGCGAGTCCCGGGGAACGGTCAGGCGAGTTAGAGATAATCAAGAGCTAGGTCAGGCGAGTTACGCCCTCCTTGTAATCGAAATCACCATTAATCCACACAAAGCAAGACGTAGGCTTTTACCTCCTCACGAGGGGCCGAACCTGGGTAAATCTGAGTCTCGCTTTCACTCACCCCCTTCGATTCGTCACCAAGGTGCGATGGCTCCATCTTTAAGTCCTTTCACAAGAACATCTGCCGTGACAAAACCACGAAACACTTATAGCCAAAACAAGGCCTTTACCGATCATATCGTCGATGGTATGATGAAATCTCTTGAAAAGAAACATGAGTTGGAAGTTTCTGTTCCTAGAAAACTTCATGATGAGTTGGAACCTACTATCAAAATCAAGATCAAAAACTATGAATGCAATGCTTTGTGTGATTTGGGTGCTAGTGTTTCCGCTATTCCAAAGTATTTATGTGATGTTATAGGCTTCAATGAGATTGATGAGTGCTCTCTTAATTTGCATCTTGCGGATTCTACTGTTAAGAAATCTATGGGAAGGATCATTGATGTTATTATTATTGCAAATTGGAATTATGTACCCGTAGATTTCATTGTGCTTGATATTGATTGCAATCCAACATGTCCTATCATTCTTGGTAGACCTTTCCTAAGGAATATTGGTGCTATCATCGATATGAAGGAAGGGAATATCAGATTTCAATTTCCATTAAAGAAGGGCATGGAACACTTTCCTAGAAAGAAAATAAGATTGCCTTATGAATCCATGATGAGGGCTACTTATGGTTTGAGTACCAAAGACGACAATACTTGATTCTATCGCCTTATGCCTAGCTAAGGGCGTTAAACAATAGCGCTTGTTGGGAGGCAACCCAATGAATTTATCTTTGCTTTTTGCTTTCTGTTTTGTTGTGTACACACCATCATAATTCTGTTATGGTTGTGTTTTTTGTGTTTCTTTTCGTGTTTGAGCCAAGTAAAACCTTTTTGACTAATTTTGGTGATGGTTGTTTGATCTTGCTGAAAAAGACAGAAACTTTGCACTTACGAAATTATTTTTCATTCCTATCCATAAAGAGATTTTGAGTTTATTCTTTTTTCTTCTGGTTGATATGCCAATTTCCCAAATTCTCATAATTATTCAGATTTTTTGAGATACCAGAAGTACACGAAGTATACAGATTGCTATAGACTGGTATGTTTTTGACAAATTTTGTTTTTGTTGTGTTGATTGCTTATTTTGATGAAACTGTGGATACTATAGGGGGGTACTAGCCATGAAAAAGTGAGAATACAGTAATATAACATCAATATAAATAGAAATCAAGTTTGCTATAGTACCAAAAGAGTTGGTAGTTTGTTTTTTTATGCTAATGATATCACGAGTTTCTGTTTAAGTTTTGTGTTGTGAAGTTTTCAAGTTTTGGGTGATGTTCTCATGGACAATGGGATAAAGAGTGGAAAGATCTCAAGCTTGGGGATGCCCAAGGCATCGCAAGCCAAATTCAAGGACACCAAAAAGCCTAAGCTTGGGGATGCCCCGGGAAGGCATCCCCTCTTTCGTCTTCAATCCATCGGTAACGTTACTCGAAGCTATATTTTTATTCACCACATGATATGTGGTTTGCTTGGAGCGTCGTGTATTATAGGAGGTTTTTATTTTTATTGTGTCACAATCATCCTTTCTGCACACCTTTTTGAGAGAGACATGCACTCATCGTGAATTTGCTAGAATACTCATTGAGCTTCGCTTATATCTTTTGAGTTAGGCAATTTAGCTCGCATGTGCTTCACTTATATCTTTTGACCTAGATAACTTTGCTCTAGTGCTTGACTTAGATATTTTTAGAGCACGGCGGTGTTATATTTTGGAGAAATAAGAACTCTCAATCTTCACTTATATCTTTTTGAGAGTCGTCTCTTTGAGTAGCTGGGTAATTGGCTTGTGCTATGAAAGTAGTCCTAAAGATGATAGGCATCCAAAGAGGATATAGTAAAAACTTCCATATTCATGTGCATTGATTAGTAAAGAGAAGTTTGATTCCTCTCAATTAGTTTTGAGACATGGATTTGGTAATATTAGAGTCATGTTAGTAGGGTGTTGTGAATCTAGAAATACTTGTGTTGAAGTTAGTGATTCCCGTAGCATGCACGTATGGTGAACCGCTATGTTAGGAAGTCAGAGTATAATTGATTCATTGATTGCCATCCTTTGTGTTGCGGTCGGGATCGCGTGATGGTTAAACACCTACCAACCCTTCCCCTAGGAGTATGCGTTTAGCACTTTGTTTCGATTACTAATAAAACTTTTGCAAAAAGTATATGAGTTCTTCATGACTAATGTGAGTCCATGGTATAGATGCACTTTCACCTTCCACCATTGCTAGCCTCTCTAGTGCCGCGCATTTTTTGCTGGTGCACAAACCCACCATGTACGTTCCTCAAAACAGCCACCATACCTACCTATTATGGCATTTTCATAGCCATTCCGAGATATATTGCCATGCGACTCCCACAGTTCTGTCTCATGACTTGTGCCGTCACTTTCATATTGCCATTGCATGATCGTAAGATAGCTAGCGACATGTTTCAACGTCATACGCTAAGCTAGATCGTTGCACATCCCGGTACACCGCTGGAGGCATTTCCTATAGAGTCATCATTGCTCTAAGTGTTGAGTTGTGAGTGAATAAAAGTGTGATGATCATCATTATTAGAGCATTGTCCCATGTGAGGAAAAATAAAAGAATAAAAGGCCAAAGATGCCCACCAAAAAAATGAAAAGAGGCCGAAGAGCCCAAACAAAAAAAACAAAAAAATTAAAAAGAGAGAAGGGACAATGCTACTATCTTTTTCCACACTTGTGCTTCAAAAATAGCACCATGTTATTCATGATTGAGAGTCTCTTGTTTTGTCACTTCCATATACTAGTGGGAATTTTCATTATATAACTTGGCTTGTATATTCCAATGATGGGCTTCCTCAAAATTGCCCTAGGTCTTCGTGAGCAACCAAGTTGGGTGCACACCCACTAGTTCTGCTTTTGAGATTTCACACACTTATAGCTTTCGTGCATCCGTTGCATGGTAATCCCTACTCATTCACATTGATATCTATTGATGGGCATCTCCATAGCTCATTAATATGCCCAGTCAATGTGACCATCTCCTTCTTTTTGCCTCACAACCTCCAGCACACTCTATTCCACCTATAAGTGCTATATCCATGGCTCACGCTCATGTATTGCATGAGAGTTGAAAAAGGTTTGAGAAAGTAAGAGTGCGAAAACAATTTCTTGGCCAATACCAGGGTTGTGCATGATTTAAATTCGTTATGTGGTGATGATGGAGCATAGCCAGACTATATGATTTTGTAGGGATAACTTTCTTTGGCCTTGTTATTTAGAAAGTTCATGATTACCTTGCTAGTTTTCTTCAAGTATTATTGTTTTCATGTCAATAACAAACTATTGTTTTGAATCTTACGGATCTGAACATTCATGTCACATGAAAGAAGTTACAAAGGACAAGTATTTTAGGTAGCATTCCACATGAAAAATTCAGTCTTTATCACTTCCCTACTAGAGGACGAGCATGAGTTAAGCTTGGGGATGCTTGATACGTCTCCAACGTATCTATAATTTTTGATTGTTCCATGCTATTATATTGTTAACTTTGGATGTCTTATGTGCATTTATATGCTATTTTATATATTTTTTGGGACTAACCTATTAACTCAGTGCCAAGTGCCAGTTCCTATTTTTTTCCGTGTTTTTGACCTTTTTCAGAGGAGAATATTAAACGGAATCCAAACGGAATAAAACTTACGGAATGATTTTTCCATAACAGAAGACACGCAGGAAAGTTGAGAACCAAGGCAGGGGACCTCGGAGGAGGTCACAAGCCTCCCAGGCCCGACCTCTCTAGAGGTTTCATGATTTTGGGGAATTTATAGGCGAAAGAGGTAGGGCAAAGGAGGCAAGGGGGGCCCACGAGCCTGCTAGGTGCCCCCCTAGGGCGCGCCTAGGGGGCTCGTGACCTCCGCCGAGACCTCTTGCCTTGGTTCTCAAGTCCTTTGCGTATCTTCTGTTATGGAAAAAATCATCCCGCAGGTTTTATTCCGCTTGGACTCCGTTTAATATTCTTATCTGAAAAAGGTCAAAAAACACGAAAAAAAGAGAAACTGGCACTAGGCACTGAGTTAATAAGTTAGTCCCAAAAATGATATAAAATGGCATATAAATGCACATAAGACATCCCAAGTTGATAATATAATAGCATGGAACAATAAAAAATTATAGATACGTTGGAGACGTACCAAGCATCCCCAAGCTTAACTCCTGCTCGGCCTCGAGTAGGGAAGTGATAAAGACCGAATTTTTGATGTGGAATGCTACCTAACATATTTGTTCTTTGTAACTTCTTTATTGTGGCATGAATGTTCAGATCCGTAAGATTCAAAACAATAGTTTAATATTTACATGAAAACAATAATACTTCAAGCATACTAGCAAAGTAATCATGAACTTTTGAAATAACAAGGCCGAAGAAAGTTATCCCTACAAAATCATATAGTCTCGCTATGCTCCATCATCCCCACACAAGAATTGAAATCATGCACAACCCCGGTATTGGCCAAGTAATTGTTTTCGCACTCTTACTTTCTCATACTTTTTCAACTCTCACGCAATACATGAGCGTGAGCCATGGATATAGCACTATAGGTGGAATAGAGTGTGGTGGAGGTTGTGAGGCAAAAAGGAGGAGATGTTCACATCGACTCGGCGTATCAATGGGCTATGTAGATGCCCATCAATAGATATCAATGTGAATGAGTAGCGATTGCCATGCAACGGATGCACTAGAGTTATAAGTGTATGAAAGCTCAAAAAGAAAACTAGTGGGTGTGCACCCAACTTGCTTGCTCACGAAGACCTAGGGCAATTTTGAGGAAGCCCATCATTGGAATATACAAGCCAAGTTATATAATGAAAATTACCACTAGTATATGAAAGTGACAAAACAAGAGACTCTCTATCATGAAGAACATGGTGCTATTTTGAAGCACAAGTGTGGAAAAAGATAGTAGCATTGTCCCTTCTCTCTTTTTTCTCCATCATTTTTTTTGTTTGGGCTCTTTGGCCTCTCTTTTTTCATTTCATTTTTTTGGTGGACATCTTTGGCCTCTTTTTTTTTATTTCCTCACATGGGACAATGCTCTAATAATGATGATCATCACACTTTTATTTACTTGCAACTCAATACTTAGAACAATAATGACTCTATATGAAATGCCTCTGGCAGTGTACCGGGATGTGCAACGATCTCGCTTAGCGTATGACGTTGAAACATCTAGCTAGCTATCTTACGATCATGCAAAGGAAAAATGAAAATGACGACACATGTCATGAGACGGAACGGTGGAAGTTGCATGGCAATATATCTTGGAATGGCTATGAAAATGCCATAATAGGTAGGTATGGTGGCTGTTTTGAGGAAGGTATATGGTGGGTTTGTGCACCAGCGAAAGTTGCGCGGCACTAGAGAGGCTAGCAGTGGTGGAAGGTGAGAGTGCATCTATACCATGGACTCACATTAGTCATGAAGAACTCATATACTTATTGCGAAAGTTTTATTAGTAATCGAAACAAAGTGCTAAACACATACTCCTAGGGGAAGGGTTGGTAGGTGTTAACCATCGCACGATCCCGACCGCCACACAAAGGATAACAATCAATAAATCGATTATGCTCCGACTTCCTAACATAGCGGTTCACCATACGTGCATGCTACGGGAATCACTAACCTCAACACAAGTATTCCTAGATTCACAACACCTAACTAACATAACTCTAATATTACCAAATCCATATCTCAAAACTAATTGTGAGGAATCAAACTTCTCTTACTAATCAATGCACTTGAATATGAAAGTTTTTATTATATCCTCTTTTGATTCCTATCATATTTAGGACTAATTTGATAACACACGCCAATTACCAAGTTACTTAGAGAGAGCACTCTCAAAATGATATAAGTGAAGATCGAGAGTTTTTATTTCTACAAAACATGACACCGCCGTGCTCTAAAAAGATTTAAGTGAAGCACTAGAGAAAAATTATCTAGCTCAAATGATATAAGTGAAGCTCATGGGAGCTAAATTGCCTAGCTCAAAAGATATAAGTGAAGCTCATTGAGTATTCTAAAAAATTCACGATGAGTGCAGGTCCCTCTCAAAAAGGTGTGAAAAAAGGATGATTGTGATAAAACAAAAAGCAAAGACTCCTATAGTACACGACGCTCCAAGCAAAACACATATCATGTGGTAATAAAAATATAGCTCCAAGTAACGTTACCGATGGATTGAAGACGAAAGAGGGGATGCCTTCCCGGGGAATCCCCAAGATTAGGCTTTTTGGTGTCCTTGAATTTGGCTTGGGATGACTTGGGCATCCCCAAGCTTAGGCTCTTTCCACTCTTTATTCCATTGTCCATAAGAACATCACCAAAACTTGAAAACTTCACAAGACAAAACTTAAACAGAAACTCGTGATATCATTAGCATAGGAAAACAAACTACCAACTTTTTGCGTACTTTAGTAAACTTGATTTCCATTTATATTCATATTATATTACTGTATTCTCACTTCTCCATGGCTCGTACCCCTCGATACTAACCATAGTTTCATCAAAATAAGCAATCAACACAACAAAAACAGAATCTGTCAAAAACAGACCAGTCTGTAGCAATATGTATATTTCGTATACCTCTGCTATCCCAAAAATTATGAACAATTATGAAAATTAGGGCAATTTACATATAAATCGGCAGCAAAAAGAATCAACTCAACAGCTCTTTCTGGATAGGAATTAAAAATAATTTCGTGCGCACAAAGTTTCTGTCTTTTTCAGCATGATTAAACAACTATCACCAAAACTAATCATAAAGGTTCTACTTGGCAAAAAACACTAATTGAAACATAAAAAACACAATCATAACAGAATCATGATAGTGTGGACTCAACAAAACAGAAAGTGAAAAGCAAAAATAAATTTATTCATTGGGTTCCCTCCCAACAAGCGCTATCATTTAACGCCCTTAGCTAGGCATAAGGCAATAGAATCAAGTATCATCATCTTTAGTGCTCAAACCACTCATAGGGTGAACACTCAACATTTTAAGATCTTCATATCTCTTACTAGATGGTTCACCGTTGTTTTTAGTAACGTAAACAAGCTTAGTGGCCTTATTGTGGGCAAAATTTGGAGTGTTCTAAACAGCAGCAAAAGCGGAACCCAAGTTGGTTATAACATCCTCTAGTTTGCCAATTCTAGCGGAATCATGATCTAGTTTTTCGTTAACTATGGGTTCCTTCTCCTTTAAATTTTTCAAAGTCATTCCCACCTTGGATCCATATTGAGTGATTGATAACCCACAAGTATAGGGGATCGCAACAGTTTTCGAGGGTAGAGTATTCGACCCAAATTTATTTATTCGACACAAGGGGAGCCAAAGAATACTCTCGAGTATTAGCAGTTGAGTTGTCAATTCAACCACACCTGAAAGACTTAGTATCTGCAGCAAAGTTTTAGTATCAAAGTAGTAAGATAGTAATTGTAGCGGAGGTAACAGTAGCAGTAGTAATTTGTATAGCAAGTGTGACAGCAGTAGCAGTAAAGTAACTTAGCAAGAACCAATATAGGAAAAGCTCGTAGGCATTGGATCGGTGATGGATAATTATGTCGGATGACATTCATCATGTAACAGTTATAACACAGGGTGATATGTAACTAGCTCCAGTTCGTCAATGTAATGTAGGCATGTATTCCGTATTTAGTCATACGTGCTTATGAAAAGAACTTGCATGACAGCTTTTGTCCATCCCTCCCGTGGCAGCGGGGTCCTAATGGAAACTAAGGGATATTAAAGTCTCCTTTTAATAGAGAACCGGAACAAAGCCTTAGCACATAGTGAATACATGAACTCCTCATACTATGGTCATCTCCAGGAGTGGTTCCGGCTATTGTCACTCCGGGGTTGCCGGGTCATAACACATAGTAGGTGACTACAACTTGCAAGATAGGATCAAGAACACACATATATTGATGAAAAAATAACAGGTTCAGATCTGAAATCATGGCACTCGGGCCCTAGTGACAAGCATTAAGCATAGCAAAGTAGTAGCAACATCAATCTTAGAACATAGTGGATACTAGGGATCAAACCCCATGAAAACTAACTCGATTACATGATCGATCTCATCCAACCCATCACCAGCCAGCAAGCCTACAATGAGATTAGTCACGAACGATGAAGAACATCATGGAATTGGCGATGGAGGATGGTTGATGATGACGACGGCGTCGATTCCCCTCTCCGGAGCCCAGAACGGACTTGTGACGCCCTCGGTTTAATCGTACGCTAATCATGCACGCAAATGCGTACGATCAAACCCAAGGACTCACGGGAAGATATCACAACACAACTCTAGACACAAATAAAACAATATCAGCTTCATATTACAAGCCAGGGGCCTCGAGGGCTAGAATACAGAAGCTCGATAAACACACGAGTCAGCGGAAGCAACAATATCTGTGTACAGACATAAAACATGGGGTGCCTTAGAGAAGGCTAGCACAAAAGAAACATGATCGAACGAGGCGAGGCCTCCTGCCTGGGAACCTCCTAAACTACTCCTGGGCTTCAGCGGCCTCCACGAAGATGACACCATCGGGATGACAGACATCGGCAGGAAACTCTACTCCTGGGCTCCATCATCTGGTCGCAGCACGGATCAAGGGGGCAAAGGGGGAGCAAAGCAGCGGTGAGTACTCATCCAAAGTACTCGCAAGTCTTACATCAGATCTATTCTAAGTATGCATCAGTATCAAAGAAGGGGGGTTATATGTGGACTGACTACAGCAATGCAAGAATAAAGAGAGAAGGCCTAGTCCTATCGAAGACTAGCATCTTCAGGGTCTTGCAGCAATAGACGAGAGTAGAACAGGGGGGTAAAACATTAATAGTCATATTGTTGCAGCAATATTAAAGTGAGGTCATGCCTAGAGATCCTCCCTCGACTTCCTGCGAGGAAGCAATGCCGAGGCAAACTAATTCCAGTTAAGTAACAATTGTAGTTGTATAAGATCACGGCACAACTCCAAGTCGTCGTGTAACCATGGACACGGCTATCCGAATAGTTAATTTTCATCCGTGTAGGGGTGCACCACATGTCCCGTCACGCTCGATAACACTCTGGGTGGACATACTTTTCTGGGTCCTGTCCGGCCTCGGAATATCGACACGTCGCAGCCCCACCTAAGACTAATCAGAGAGGCCAGCCCGCCGGTCTAACTCCTAAGCACAAAGGGTTCGTGGGCCCAGTTCCCCTTCGCGCTCCTGCACATGGCGTGGGCGGCCGATGTCAGTCCTAGCATCCCTTAATCACAAGAGCGATGCATCTCGGGACCACTCGGGCGCGCGCCGCTACATTTGCTGATATCTGAAAAGCTTCAGCTGGTACCGGGACGCTGAGTACCCATAATTCTTCCCGCGTAGCCGGTTAGTGCGGAAAGGTCTCCGACCAACCCAGATCAAATGCCCAAATCCATTAACATTTTAGTTAGGACAATAACACAGTCTCACGAGAATCCACCCGTCTTACAACTAATCACCAAAGATCCCAGTAACATGGTCGAGTAACTATGTGGTTGTAACATCAGGGGGAATTCGAGGTATCACCCTCGTTGGATTCCGAACGATGTACCCGTCAAGGTGGGCTTAGAGGAATCACCCTCGGGGGTCCCACACTTGAGGGGTTGCACGACAGAGGCGTCATCGGGAATGGTGAAAGAGGAATCACCCTCGATAACCACGACCGACTAGCTATACTACAGAGATATCATCAGGAGTACTTAGCGAGGTGTCACCCTCGGTACCGATAGTATCTCTGTAGCGTCGTACAATTAAGGGGGGTGTATGTGATGTGTCGGGTCTGGCTCGTCGATCACGGATCGAGATTTGAAAACAAGCTGGGCAACTGAACTACAGGGTCAGAGGGGATGACTGCTCCACTTATAATAAGCAGATTAAAGGTACAATACTGAAAGTAGCAGTTCATCAAAAAGAGGCTATGCATCAGATATTGGAGCTAACTACAACAGTAGCAAAATACTAATGCAAGCAGTAGGAAGAAAGACATAGGCGATATAGGAATGATCAAGGGGGGTTTGCTTGCCTTGCTGCTCTACGGCAAAGGATTGATCGGCAGGGTCATAGATGTACACGGCAGCAGCGTCAGTCTCGGGGTCTACCGGTAAGAAGAGGGGGAAGAAACAATAAATAATAGCAACGGTGCAACACAAAGCATGACATGGCAAGATGCAGGCTAGACATGAGCTAACGTAGCAACATCCGTCATAGACGGGTCGGAAGAATACTTGACGATATTTTCCGGGTCTCGGGCTACTACCGGACAGACTGGAAACGATGGAAAAGTTCCATGTTTGCTATGCTAGGGACGCGTGACACACGAATGGACCGTGTATATGGGTTCGTCTCGTTCTGCTGATCAACTTTCATGTTGAAAATATTTTGATCTGACTTACGGATTACTTTATATTAATTTTTAAAGTTTTATTAATTATTTAGGAATTAAAAACAGATTTAATTAATTTAAATAAAAACAATTATGACATCAGCATGATGTCATGCTCACATCAACAGTTGACTGGTCAACTGTTCAGTGGGTCCCGAACGTCATAGGCACAAGTTTTAATTAAGATTAATTATTAATTAATCAGATTAGTTTAGTGGGGGACCCACGTGTCATACTCTAATTATTCTAATTATCCAATTAATTAATTAACTAATATATCTATTTATTTATTTAAGAAAAACATTATTTTTGTCTTTATATTTTAATTTTCACCTTTACTCAAAAAAGGGTGTCGGGCCTCCCTGTCATAGACAACGGGGTGCGTTGGCCCCACCGGTAAGTGGCTTTAGGCCAAATACATATTTTTATTCACAGATACATAACCATACAAATATCGTATTCCTCCACATACTTATATACGCAAATACATACATAAATACGAGCATCAAATACATACATACATACATACGGAATACATCATTTGTTTTTATTTCTTTCTAACTCTCATCTCTCTCACAACTCTCTGTATTAACACAAGAGACAACACAGAGTTCTCTCTGCTAACTCAACATAGAAGAACAAAATCTTCAATCCTTCCTACCGGTCTCTACCGTCGACGGATCGAAGCCCCGTTTGCCGGAACGGAACCGGGACGGCGAGGAGAACAAGATGGTGGGAGGAGCCCGAGGAGGGGCTCACCGACGTTGATGAGACGGCCCGGTGAAGCCGGAGTTCGCGGGAAGGGGCGGAGGAGACGGTGTGGAGGCGTTCCCAAAGGCGGTGATGACGGATCCGGCGAGGTGGGTCGCCGGAGAAAGCCTCCCGGAAGGGGCCGGCTGACGAGATGGGGAGGGCCTCGGCCGCCGGATCCGGAGGGGTGGTGAGCTCCGACCGGTGGGGAAGAAGGGAACCGGCGGGTGGGAGGCGTTGTCGTGGCTCGTGAGGGGTGAGGTGTTGGGGGTTGCGAGATGGGGGCCTGGCTCGGTCTCCTGGGGGAGACCGACGAGGGGGAGGGGGTTCGGTAGGAGAGAGGGGCGACGGGGAGGACGGTGCAGGGCAGGCCGGAGGGGCTCCTGGAGGGTGGGGGCTCGAGTGGAGGTGTTGTCGTTGGGGAGGGGCTCGGTCCCGACGGGAGGAGCGCAGGGAAGGGGGGACGAGCTCGGTCACGGGGGGGGGGGGGGATCTGGTGGTTGCGGGAGAGAGAGGAGTCCAGGGAAGGATGGGTTCCTCCCATGGGTGTCATGGGTAGGTGGGGGGGGGAATCGGCTAGGGGTGCGGGAGCTCTCGGTCTAGACGAGAAGAGGGATCGTGGGGGGGCACGAGAGGCGTCGGTGGGGTGGGGGCCCCACGAGGGATTGGTGGGACGGGAGGAGGACCGAGGGGGTGGGATCCTCTTGGTCGAGAGGGAGATATCTCGTGCGGGGGGGGGGCTCGAGGGGAGTTGGCGGCGGGATCGAGGGTGGGAGCCTTGGCGGCGGCGGGCACGGGGGTAGCGAGGGGAGCCGGTGCCTCGCTCGCTAGGGTTTGGCGCGGTGGGCTGGTGGCCTGGCTGGCTGGGCCACTAGGCCCAGTTGGGCCAGGGGGGTTCTTTTCCTTTTTTGTCATTATCATTTGTTTTTCTTTCTTTTACTTTCTGACATTCTATTATTCTTATTTTTATTTTTACATATATCTTTCTGTTCTAACTATATAGGACTTTTAAGACCATTAAAAATGTCCGATTCATTTTTATAACCTATTAGGGAATTTGAATAACTCTCCTGACATTTTTACTTAACATCACAAAACGTTTCTCGTCCGACTTTATTTATTTTTTTAAACTTAGAACTCGACTTGGTTTTCGACTAACACGATATCAACAATAGAATCACGATGATGTGGCATCCTTTGCATAGGTTTACTGTAGTTCAATTACCGAGATTACTCTAGCCTAATTCGGGGATGTCAGAGGACTCCAGATCTGTCCTCCCGAGGAAGAACAGGCGGTGGCGGTGGCTCCGTATCATGAAACGCGATGAACTCTTCTCCCCTAATTTTTCCTGGGCGAGATAGACTTTATAGAGTTGGAGTTGGAGGTTGTGGAGATACGTGGGCCCCACGAGCCTGCCAGGCGCGCCTCCTGGGCTCGTGGGCCCCTGGCTCTGTGTCTTCGGTTAATTCTTGCGCCAGTATTTTTTATATATTCCACAAAACATCCTCGTAAGTTTCTAGGTCATTTCGAGAACTTTTATTTCTGCACAAAAACAACACCATGGCAATTCTGCTGAAAACAGCGTCGTCAGTCCGGGTTAGTTACATTCAAATCATGCAAATTAGAGTCCAAAACAAGGGCAAAAGAGTTTGGAAAAGTAGATACGATGGAGACATATCAACTCCGCCAAGCTTAAGGCCTTGCTTGTCCTCAAGCAATTCAGTTGACAAACTAAAAGAGACAAAAGTAAAACTTTTACGAACTCTGTTTGATCTTGTTGTTGTAATTTTGTCTAACTCATATTCGGATTTTCAGCAAGATCATAAGCTAACCACATAAGAAATAACATTTAGGTCTCATGGTGTACTCATATCAATGTCATAATCAACTAGCGAGCAATAATAATAAGTTTCAAACGTCAACACTTCAATCAAAACAATCATGGTACAATATGAACAAATGGTATCTCGCTAGCCCTTTCTGAGACCGCAAAACATAAATGCAGAGCACCTTCAAGGACCAAGGGCTGACTGAACATTGTAATTCATGGTAAAGAATATCCAATCACAGTCATACTCAATATCAATTAACAGCAAAGCATAAAAATGACGGAGCTGCTCTCTAATTGGTGCCTTCTATAAGAAAAGGATGACTCAACAGTAATGTAAATAGATAGGCCCTTCGCAAAGGGAAGCATTGATTTGCAGAGGTGCGAGAGCTCAAGCTTTTTAAAACAGAGATAAATAATTTTGGTTGGCATGCTTTCATTGTCAACGCGATGACCAAGAGTTTTAACCATCTTCTGTGCTACACATATTATAGGCGGTTCCCAAACAGAATAGTAAAGTTTTGACTCCCCCACCACCGATCAATCACACTCCACGACTAGCCAAATCCTCGGGTGCCGTCCATACCAACAACAATCCAAGGGGAGTTTTGTTTGCAATTATATTTTCGATTTGATTTGAGCATGGAACTGGGCATTCCGATTACTGGCCCCTTTCTCGTTTGTGATAGTGAATAAACATGTATCGAGGATAACACGCCTAGCATGGAAGATACTGACCGCCCCTTGTCACCACATGAGCGGTTCGGACATGCAAAACAGATTGTTATTTGAAGATTTACAGAGTTGCACATGCAAATTTACTTGGAACGGCAGGTAGATACCGCATATAGGTAGGTATCGTGGACTCATACGGAACAACTTTGGGTTTATGGAATTGGATGCACAATCAGTATACCCGCTTAGTACAAGTGAAGGCTAGCAAAAGACTGGGAAGCGACCAACTAGAGAGCGACAACACTCATCAATATGCATTGAAATTAACCAATGTTGAGTGCAAGCATGAGTAGGATATAAATCACCATAAACATGAATATCATAGAGGCTATGTTGATTTTGTTTCAACTACATGCGTAAACATGTGCCTAATCAAGCCACTTGAATCATTCAAAGGAGGATACCATCCTATCATACTACATCATAATCTTCTTGAAATTCATGTTGGCATCCAAGACAAACCATTATAAGCTCCTAGCTAATTAAGCATGGCATCAGAAACTATGATCTCTAAGTTGTCATTGCAAACATGTTTCTCTCATAACAATGCTAAATTAGTAACGATGAGCTAGTCATATTTACAAAAACAAAATAGGTCGAGTTCATACCAGATTTTCCAGGCTCAGTCACTTCATCATATATCGTCATTATTGCCTTTCACTTGCACGACCGAATGATGTGAATAATAATAAGAGTGTCCGTGCATTGGACTAAGCTGGAATCTGCAAGCAAATTCAGAGGAGAAGACAAATTAATATGGATCTTTGATGGATAAACAATAATGCATATGAGAGCCACTAATTATTTTAATCATGGTCTTCTACCTCGACCCAAAGGAAAAGAAAACTATTTACACGGGAAGACTCTCAACAAGCAAAAGAAGAACGTGATTTTTTTTTGGGTTTTCTTTTTAATTACCACTAAGAATGCTGGAAAGTAAACTTACAACTTATTTTTTCCTTTTTCTCATTTTTAAACAAACACACGAGAAGAATGCAAGCAAAAGAAATAAACTAGCATGGATGATACAATGGAAAAGTGTGAACACCGACTATCAAAGTGAATGTGTGAGCATGAATATAAAGTCGGTGAGAAACACGTACTCCCCCAAGCTTAGGCTTTTCGCCTAAGTTGGTTTAGTTCCATGGCTGGTTCGGGCGATATCCAAAATCATAATGGGGGTTGTACTGGAACGCGGCAGCTACCGCCTGAATAGCTGCCTCACGGAGGTGATCAGCCTTCACCTCCCTCTCGTACTCCTCTGCCTCTCCTCTGGTTATGTAATATCTCCGTTTTCCCGGAAAGTCAAAGAAGGAAGGAGCAGGAAGGGTAATATGGAAAACACGCTGTCGGTTAAATATTAACTGGTATAGGAGGGATTCATTATCCCTCTGAAGGAACTGATAACGTATCATAGCGGCGCGATCAAGGAAAGTTGTATGGAGCGGGGGATCTCCTGTGCGGATGGGTATTCCAAGAAAATTTGCTATGCGAGTGGCATAGATCCCACCAAAGAAATCCCCTTCATTAGCTTTATTATTTAGCCTCCTCGCAATTATAGCTCCCATGTTGAAACTTCTATCACCCGTTACTGCGCTCTTAAGAATACTAAGGTCAGGTGCGCAGAGGTGACTATGCTCATGCTTGCCGTTAATGCGTCTATCTATGAAGAGGGAAAAATAATGTAAGGCGGGAAAATGAATGCTCCCCATGGTAGCCTGCGTAATATCTCTAGTTTGTCCAACAGTTATACTAGAAATAAAATCTCTAACCGAAGACTTAGGAGGGTCATTGGGACTACCCCAATTAGGTATCTTGCATATTCTATTAAAATCCTCTAAATCCATAGTATACGATTTGTCATAAAGATCAAACAGTAAGGATGTGTCACGGCCAGCTGAAAATTTGAATCTACGAACAAAAGAGGCAGTGAGTGTAGTATACTGTTCATATTTATTGGAGATTAATTCTTCGAGCCCGGCGTTGCGAACAAATGTATCAAACTTGTCCTTGAAACCTGCATCGATCATGAATTCATCGGAAGGCCATTCACATGGTTGCACCGGTGCGTTCCTCGGCTGATAAGGATAGGGCTCCGGAATCGCGAGACAGGACCCCTTTTGCTTGAGGAACCACCATCATAGTTTTTCCTGAACATCTTCCTTTTTCTGAAATAATTCTGAAATTTTTAGTGACTCAAAATAAAAGTGAACAAGGCTTAACAAAACTCATAGCAACTACTCCTACAAGTGCCTAGAGGCCATATCATGCATCAAAACTACTTGGGACCAACTAAAATTAACATGCAAAGCTCAAGAACAGGGTCACCAAGGCAGCAATAATATCCAATGAATAAAGCACTAGAACAAAAACTAATTGGATCATTGGAGGAGTCACATATCAAGGAACAATTCCCCAAAACAGTTTGGTGAATGGGGCTTTGCACAAGGAGATCAAAAAATGCAGCAACATGAGCAAGAACATGGGTTTGAGCTGTGGAATGATTTTTTTCTCGAGGTAGACGAAGGAGATGGGAGCTGGAATAAGTGGAGGGAGGCCACGTGGGACCCACGAGCCTGTCAGGCGCGCCCAGGCGGGTGGGCGTGCCTCCTGAGCTCGTGGCCCACTCGTGCATCCCCCTGATTAGTTATCTATCTCAGAAATTTTTAAATAATCCAGAAAAATCATACTTGAATTTCAGGGCATTTGGAGAACTTTTATTTTCAGGTCACTTTTTTATTGAACGGAAAACGCGGAAAACACGAAAATAAAGCTAAATTTATTATTTTTCTTCTACACAACATAAAGTAAAAGTTGGGAACAGAAGGTTGTGACTTCTAGATTCATCCATCTCATGGTCATCAAAAGAAATCCGTCAATGAGGTTGATCAAGTCTCCTTGACAAACTTTTTTCGAATCACATAAAACCAGAGAATTTTCGAATAATCACTAGGTTCCCTCAACGGGAATGTGCATATCCCCAACAAGTATATCATATTTCATCTTGACAGTAGGTATAGGGCATTCAACGCTTCCAATAATAATTGATGAAGATTTTTCAATAGCACTAATGCAATGAACTCAATATTGTTTCTTTGGAAAGTGCACCGTGTGCTCATTACCATTAACATGGAAAGTGACATTGCCTTTGTTGCAATCAATAACAGCCCATGTAGTGTTTAAAAAGGGTCTTCCAAGGATGACCGCCATGGCATCATCCTCGGGAATATCAAGAATAACAAAGTCCGTTAAGATAGTAACGTTCTTAACCACAACAGGCACATCCTCGCAAATGCCGATAGGAAAAGCAGTTGATTTGTCGGCCATTTGCAAAGAAATTTCAGTAGGTGTCAACTTATCAAATTCAAGTCTACGATATAAAGAGAGAGGCATAACACTAACACCGGCTCCAAGATCACATAAAGCAGTTCTAACATAATTTCCTTTAATGGAGCAAGGTATAGTGGGCACTCCGGGATCACCTAGTTTCTTAGGAGTCCCACCCTTAAAAGTGTAATTAGCAAGCATGGTGGAAATCTCAACATCAGGTATCTTCCTTTTATTAGTCACAATATCTTTCATGTACTTAGCATAAGGAGACATTTTAAGCATATCAGTCAAACGCATTTGCAAAAAGATAGGTCTAATCATTTCAACAAAGCGCTCAAAATACTCATCATCATTTTTCTTGGATGGTTTGGGAGGAAAGGGCATGGGTTTCTGAACCCATGGTTCTATTTCTTTACCATGCTTCCTAGCAATAAAATCATTCTTATCATATCTCTTGTTCTTAGGTTGTGGGTTATCAAGATCAACAGCAGGTTCAATCTTCACATCATTCTCATTACTAGGTTGAGCATCAACATGAACATCATTATCAATATTATCACTAGGCTCATGTTCATCACCAGATTGTGTTTCGGCATTAGAAATAGAGACATCATTTGGATTCTCAGGTGTAACAGAAATAGGTTTAATAGCATGCAAGTCCCTATCATCTTTCTTTTTCTTCCTATTACCAGGATGACTAGGTGCATCAGTATTAACTCCTTGAGAATCTTGTTCAATTCACTTAGGATGGCCCTCAGGATACAAAGGTTCCTGAGTCATTCTACCACCTCTAGTAAGAACTCTAACAGAATTGTCATTCAATTCATTAAGCAAGTCATTTTGAGCCTTGAGTACTTGTTCTACTTGAATAGTGACCATAGAAGCATGTTTACTAATAAGCTTAAGATCATTAACATTTCTATCCACACAAGCACTTATATGACTAATCATACGAGCATTTTGTTGCAGTTGTCTGCTAACATAATCATTAAAACTTTGTTGTTTGGCAACAAAGTTATCAAATTCATCTAAGCATAAGCTAGCAGGTTTATCATAAGGAATATCACTCTCATCGAATCTACGAAGAGAATTTACCTCTACTACCTGTGTCGGGTTATTAAGACCATGTATTTATTCAATAGGTGGTAGATTCTTAACTTCTTCAGATTTAATACCTTTCTCTTGCATAGATTTCTTGGCTTCTTGCATATCTTTAGGATTGAGGAATAGAATACCTCTTTTCTTCGGAGTTGGCTTCGGAGGTGGTTCGGGAATAGTCCAAGCATTATCATTGCTCAAGATATTATTCAATAGAATTTCAGCTTGTTCCATAGTTCGCTCCCTGAAAACACAACCAACACAACTATTTAGGTGGTCCCTAGAAGCATCGGTTATTCCATTATAAAGGATGTCAAGTATTTCATTTTTCTCAAGAGGGTGATCAGGCAAAGCATTAAGTAACTGGACAAGCCTCCCCAAGGTTGTGGGAGACCCTCTTCTTCAATTTGCACAAAGTTATATATATATATATCCTGCAAGGCATCTTGTTTCTTATGGGCAGGAAAATATTTCTCACAGAAGTAGTAAATCATATCCTCGGGACTACGCACACAACCAGGAGCAAGGGAAGTAAACCAAGTTTTATCATCACCCTTTAGTGAGAAAGGAAACAACTTAAAGATATAGTAATGGCAATTTTTTCCTCATTAGTGAATAGGGTGGCTATATCATTCAGTTTAGTAAGATGTGCTACAACAGTTTCAGATTCATAACCATGAAAAGGATCACATTCAACCAAAGTGATTAACTCAGGATCGTCAGAGAATTCATAAACCTTATCAGTAACAAAGATGGGTGAAGTAGCAAACTTAGGATCATATTTCATTCTAGCATTCAGAGATTTTTTCTTTCCACTTGCGTAATAAATTCTCAAGATCATAGCTATCCTTCCAAGCAAGAAAGTCGTCAGCTACCTCTCCCTCCATAACATAACCCTTAGGTATATCAGGCAATTCATAACTAGGAGAGCTACGTCTAACAGGTGAAACAACAGGTTCCAATTCAATAATTTCATCAGTTTCAGAAGTATCATCAGATTCAGCACCAACTCTAGCAATTTGTGCATCAAGAAATTCACCCACTGGCATATCATTATCAAGCAAAGCATCATCATAAGCATCATGGATAGCAGAAGTAGCATCATCAAGCACATGCGACATATCAGAATTACTAGTAGGTGGTGGTGTCGCAAATTTACTCATAACTGAAGGTGAATCAAGTGCAGAGCTAGATGGCAGTTCCTTACCTGTCCTCGTAGTTGAGGGCAAGACTTTAGTTTTTGGATCTCTCAGATTCCTCATAGTGATCAACAGACGTAAATCCCAAGTGACTCAGAGAATAGAGCTATGCTCCCCGGCAACGGCGCCAGAAAAAGGTCTTGATAACCCACAAGTATAGGGGGTCGCAACAGTTTTCGAGGGTAGAATATTCAAACCAAATTTATTGATTCGACACAAGGGGAGCCAAAGAATACTCTCGAGTATTAGCAGTTGATTTGTCAATTCAACCACACCTAAAAGACTTAGTATCTGCAGCAAAGTTTTAGTAGCAAAGTAGTTTGATAGTAACGGTAGCGGAGGTATAAGTAGCAGTAGTAATTTCTATAACAAGTGTGATAGCAGTAGCGGTAAAGTAACTTAGCAAGAACCAGTATAGGAAAAGCTCGTACGCATTGGATCGGTGATGGATAATTATGTCGGATGACATTCATCATGTAACAGTTATAACACAGGGTGATATGTAACTAGCTCTAGTTCGTCAATGTAATGTAGGCATGTATTCCGTATTTAGTCATACGTGCTTATGGAAAAGAACTTGCATGACATCTTTTGTCCATCCCTCTCGTGGAAGCGGGGTCCTAATGGAAACTAAGGGATATTAAGGTCTCCTTTTAATAGAGAACCGGAACAAAGCATTAGCACATAGTGAATACATGAACTCCTCATACTATGGTCATCTCCGGGAGTGGTTCCGGCTATTGTCACTCCGGGGTTTCCGGGTCATAACACATAGTAGGTGACTACAACTTGCAAGATAGGATCAAGAACACACATATATTGATGAAAACATAATAGGTTCAGATCTGAAATCATGGCACTCGGGCCCTAGTGACAAGCATTAAGCATAGCAAAGTAGTAGCAACATCAATCTTAGAACATAGTGGATACTAGGGATCAAACCCATCAAAACTAACTCGATTACATGATAGATCTCATCCAACCCATCACCGTCCAGCAAGCCTACAATGAGATTAGTCACGAACGATGAAGAGCATCATGGAATTGGCGATGGAGGATGGTTGATGATGACGACAGCGTCGATTTCCCCTCTCCGGAGCCCAGAACAGACTCCACATCTGTCCTCCCGAGGAAGAACAAGTAGTGGTAGCGGCTCCATATCGTGAAACGCGGTGAACTCTTCTCCCCTAATTTTTCCTGGGCAAGAGCGACTTTATAGAGTTGTAGTTGGAGGCTACGGAGCTACGTGGGCCCCACGAGCCGGCCAGGCGCACCCTAGGGGGCGCACGCCTCCTGGGCTCGTGGGCCCCTAGCTCCGTGTCTTCGGGTAATTCTTGCGCTAGTATTTTTTATATATTCCACAAAAAGTCCTCGTAAGTTTCCAGGTCATTCCGAGAAATTTCATTTCTCCACAAAAACAACACCATGGCAATTCTGCTGAAAACAACATTAGTCCGGGTTAGTTCCATTCAAAACATGCAAATGAGAGTCCAAAACAAGGGCCAAAGAGTTTGGAAAAGTAGATACGATGGAGACGTATCAGTGATTTGATTGTTGATCTTTTTATCCAAATTTTCAATGAGTTCTATCGTAGCAACTTTATTTTCAATAATATCCAGCCTACGCATCACATGTTCCAAAGTTAAAGTAGTTCCATTAACCATGAGTTGGGGTGAGCCTACCACATTTATTAAAGCACCATAAGAATCAATGGAATGGCTGCCTAAGAAATTTCTACCTACGATGGTGTCAAGAACATACCTATTCCAAGGGGAAATACCCACATAAAAATTGCGAAGTAGAACGGTAGTAGATTTCTTACGAGTAGATCTATTCTCAGCATTGCAAATTCTATACCAAGCATCTTTTAAGTTTTATCCCTCATTTTGTTTAAAATTAAGAACTTCGCTCTCGGGAGTAACGATCGTAGCGATAGGGCTAGCCATAAGTATAAGTAGACAAACCCACACAAGCAAAAGAAAGGGCAAACGAAAAAGGCAAATATTTTTGTAAATTTATTTGAGAAGTGGGGGAGAGGAAAACGAGAGGCAAATGGCAAATAATCTAAATGCAAGAGATGAGTTTGCGATAGTTACTTGGATATGCTTCACTTGAATACTCCCCGGCAATGGCGCGAGAAATTCTTCTTGCTACTTCTCGAGCTTGCGTTGGTTTTTCCCTTGAATAGGAAAGGGTGATGGAGCAAAGTAGCGATAAGTATTTCCCTCAGTTTGAGAACCAAGATATCAATCCAGTAGGAGTATCAAGATGAGGCACCAATGCACCTGCGCAAAAACAAACAAACTTGCACCCAACGCGATAAAGGGGTTGTCAATTCCTTCACGATTACTTGCAAGGTGAGATCTAATAGTGATGAAAGGTAAATAAGTAAAAGAGCAGCAAGGTTTTTTTTTATGTAGATCTGAATATATGATGTGTAAAATAGACCCGGGGGCCATAGTGTTCACTAGAGGCTTCTCTCATGATAGCAAGTATTACGGTGGGTGAACGAATTATTGTCGAGCAATTGATAGAATAGCGCAAAGTCATGATGATATCTAAGGCAATGATCATACATATAGGCATCACGTCCGAGACAAGTAGACCGATACTGTCTGCATCTACTACTATTACTACACACATCGACCGCTATCCAGCATGCATCTAGTGTATTAAGTTCATAACAAACGGAGTAACGCCTTAAGCAAGATGACATGATGTAGAGGGATAAATTCATGCAATATGATATAAACCCCATCTTTTTACCCTTGATGGCAACAACACGATGCGTGGCTCGCTACCCTTTCTGTCACTGGGTGAGGACATCGCACGGTATGAACCCAAAACCAAGCACTTCTCCCATTGCAAGAATTATAGATCAAGTTGGCCAAACGAAACCCATAACTTGAAGAGAATTACAAGGATACAAAATCATGCATATAAGAAATCAGAGGAGACTCAAATAATATTCATAGATAATCTGTTCATAAATCCACAATTCATCGGATCTCGACAAACACACCGCAAGAGAAAGTTGCATCGGATAGATCTCCATGAAGATCATGGAGAACTTTGTATTGAAGATCCAAGAGAGAGAAGAAGCCATCTAGCTACTAGCTATGGACCCGAAGGTCTGTGGTGAACTATTCACGCATCATCGGAGAGGCAATGGTTTTGATGAAGAAGCCCTCCGTGTCTGAATCCCCTTCGGCAGGGCACCAGAACGGTTCCTATATGGGATCTCACGGAGACAGAAGCTTGCGGCGGCGGAAAAGTATTTTGTGGCTCTCTCTGGAGGTTTCGGGATTTTTGGGATTTTAAGGCGAAAGAAATAGGGCAAAGGAGGCAAGGGGGGAGGCACCAGACATCCTGCCTTGGTTCTCAAGTCCTCTGTGTATCTTCTATTATGGAAAAAACAATCCCCCGGGTTTTATTCCGTTTGGACTCCATTTAATATTCTTTTCTGAAAAAGGTCAAAAACAGGAAAAAAAACAGAAACTCGCACTGGGCACTGAGTTAATAAGTTAGTCCCAAAAATTATATAAAATGGCATATAAATGCACATAAGACATCCCAAGTTGATAATATAATATCATGGAACAATCAAAAATTATAGATACGTTGGAGACGTATCAGTGTTCCAGGCAGTGTCAAAGGTGAAACAATTCCACATTGTCTTAGGTGATCACTGATACGTCCATTTTGCATCATGCTTTTATGTTGATATTTATCGCTTTATGGGCTGTTATTACACTTCATCGTACAATACTTATTCCTTTTCTCTCTTATTTTATAAGGATTACATGAAGAGGGAGAATGGCGGCAGCTGGAATTCTGGTCTGACTTTAATGCTATGGTTAGACTTTGTCTTAATTCTTCTTTCGTAGTTGCGGATGCTTGCGAGAGGGGTTAATCATAAGTGGGATGTTTGTCCAAGCAAGGGAAGCACCCAAGCACTGGTTCACCCACATATCAAACTATCAAAGAAGCGAACGCAAATCATATGAACATGATGAAAACTAGCTTGACAGAAATTCCCATGTGTCCTCGGGAGTGCTTTACCTCCTATAAGAGTTTGTCCAGGCTTGTCCCTTGCTACAAAAGGGATTGGGCCACTTTGCTGCACCTTTGTTACTATTGTTACTTGCTATGAATCCTCTTATCACACAACTATCTGTTACTGATAATTTCAGTGCTTGCAGAGAATACCTTGCTGAAAACCACTTGTCAGTTCCTTCTGCTCCTCGTTGGGTTCGACACTCTTACTTATCGAAAGTACTATGATAGATCCCCTACACTTGTGGGTAATCAAGACTCTTTTCTGGCGCCATTGCCGGTGAGTGAAGCGCCTTTGGTAAGTGGAATTTGGTAAGGAAACATTTATATAGTGTGCTGAAATTTATTGTCACTTTTCACTATGGAAACTAATCCTTTGAGGAGCTTGTTCGGGGTATCTTCACCTTGAACGGAAGCACAAGGAGTTTCTCCTCAACCTACTGCACCTACTGAAAATATTTGTTATGAAATTCCTTCGGGTATGAGAGAAACTGTTGGCTAATCCTTTTACAGGAGATGGAACATCACATCCCGACTTGCATCTAATCTATGTAGATGAAGTTTGTGGTTTAT
The DNA here is from genome assembly GCF_904849725.1 of Hordeum vulgare subsp. vulgare. Taxonomy (NCBI): domain Eukaryota; kingdom Viridiplantae; phylum Streptophyta; class Magnoliopsida; order Poales; family Poaceae; genus Hordeum; species Hordeum vulgare. The sequence goes on from NC_058523.1 coordinate 165,077,447, forward strand.
TTAAGCTTGCAGGTTTGCCCGAGGATGAGGTCAAGAAGAAGGTATTTCCCTTATCTTTGGGGGATAAAGCATTGACATGGTATAGGCTATGTGATGATACTGGATCATGGAACTACAACACATTGAAATTGGAATTTCATCAAAAGTTTTATCCTATGCATTTGGTACATCGTGATCGGAATTATATCTATAATTTTTGGCCTCGTGATAGAGAAAGTATCGCTCAAGCTTGGGGGAGGCTTAAGTCAATGTTTTATTCATGCCCCAACCATGAGCTCTCGAGAGAAATTTTTATTCAAAACTTCTATTCTCGGCTTTCTCATGATAATCGCACCATGTTTGACACTTCTTGTACCGGTCCTTTTATGAAGAGAGATATTGACTTCAAATGGAATTTATTGGAAAGAATTAAACGCAACTCTAAATATTGGGAGTTTGATGAAGCTAAGGAGTCAGGTATGAATCTCAAGTTCGATTGCGTTAAATATTTTGTTGAAACAAATACTTTTTGTGATTTTAGCGCTGAACATGGACTTGACTCTGAGATAGTAGCTTCATTGTGTGAATCATTTGCTACTCGTATTAATCTCCCTAAAGAGAAGTGGTTTAAATATCATCCTCCGTTAGAAGTCAATGTATTTAAACCCAATCCAGTTGAAGAGAAAGTCATTGCTTATAATGATCCTATTGTTCCTAGTGCTTACATTGAGAAACCACCTTTCCTTGTTAGAATAAAGGATCATTCTAAAGCTTCAACTGTGATACGTAGGGGCTACATTAGAACACCTACACCCCTTGAGAAAATTAGAGTTGAACCTAGCATTGCTATTATCAAAGATCTCCTGTCCGACAATGTTGATGGCCATGATATTCACTTTTGTGAAGATGCTGCTAGAATTACTAAACCTCATGCTAGAGACAAACATAGGCCTGTTGTTGGCACGCCTGTTGTTCCTGTTAAGATAGGAGATCATTGTTATCATGGTTTATGTGACGTGGGTGCTAGTGTTAGTGCAATAACTCAATCTTTATATGATGAAATTAAAGACGAGATTGCACCTGTCGAGATGGAACCTATTGATGTCACTATTCAACTTGACAATAGAGATACTATCTGCCCTTTGGGAATTGTTAGAGATGTTGAAGTCTTGTGTGGTAAAACTAAGTATCCTGCTGATTTTCTCGTTCTTGCTACCACACAAGATAGCTTTTGCCCCATCAAATTTGGCAGACCTTTCCTCAATACTGCCAATGCTCATATTGACTGTGAGAAGCAAATTGTCACTGTTGGCTTTGAAGGTGTGTCACACGAGTTCAATTTCTCCAAGTTTGGTAGACAACCTCATGAAAAAGAGTTGTCTAGTAAGGATGAAATTATTGCTCTAGCTTCTATTTCTGTGCCTCCTACTGATCCTTTAGAGCAATACTTGGTTGAGCATGAAAATGATATGCATATGGATGAAAGGAATGAGATAGATAGAGTTATCTTTGAACAACATCCTATCCTTAAGAATAATTTGCCTGTTGAACTGCTTGGAGATCCACCCCCACCAAAGGGTGATCATGTGTTCGAGCTTAAACAGTTACCTGATACTCTTAAGTATGCTTATCCTGATGAAAAAGATATATATCCTCTTATTATTAGTGCTAGCCTTTCAAAGCATGAAGAAAAGAAACTATTGAAAACTCTGAGGAAGCACCGTGCTTCTATTGGATATACTCTTGGTGATCTTAAGGGCATTAGTCCCACTCTATGCCAGCACAAAATTAAAACCGATCCTGATTCGAAACCAGTTGCTGATCATCAATGGAGATTAACCTAAGATGAAAGAGGTAGTAAGAAAACAAATACTAAAGCTCCTGGAAGCAGGTATTATCTATCATGTTGCTCATAGTGATTGGGTAAGTCCAGTGCATTGCGTCCCTAAGAAGGGAGGTATTACCGTTGTCCCTAATGATAAAGATGAATTGATCCCACAGAGGATTATTACTGGCTATAGGATGGTGATTGATTTTAGTAAATTGAATAAAGCCACTGGGAAAGATCATTACCCTTTGCCTTTTATTGACCAAATGCTAGAAAGATTGTCTAAACACACACACTTCTGCTTTCTAGATGGTTATTCTAGTTTCTCCCAATTACATGTTGCACAATCTGATCAGGAGAAAACCACTTTTACCTGCCCTTTCGCTACCTTTGCTTATAGACGTATGCCTTTTGGCTTATGTAATGCACCTGTTACCTTTCAAAGATGTATGATGGCTATATTCTCTGACTTGTGAAAAGATTGTTGAGGTTTTCATGGATGACTTCTCCGTTTACATGTCTTCTTTTGATGATTGCCTCAGCAACCTTGATCGAGTTTTGCAGAGATGTAAAGATACCAACCTTGTGTTGAATTGGGAGAAGTTCCACTTTATGGTTAATGAAGGCATCGTCTTAGGACATAAAATTTCTGAAATAGGTATTGAAGTCGATAAGGCTAACGTTGATGCGATTGAGAATATGCCATGCCCTACAGATATCAAAGGTATAAGAAGTTTCCTTGGTCATGCTGGTTTCGATAGAAGGTTCATTAAGGACTTTTCTAAGATTTCTAGGCCTCTTACCAGTCTCTTGCAAAAGGATATTCCTTTTGTTTTTGACGATGATTGTGAGAAAGCCTTTGAAATACTTAAGAAGGCCTTGATAACTGCACCTATTGTTCAACCACCTGATTGGAACTTACCTTTTGAAATTATGTGTGATGCTAGTGATTATGTTGTTGGTGTTGTTCTAGGACAAAGAGTTGACAAGAAATTGAATGTTATTCATTATGCTAGTAAAACTCTAGAGAGTGCCCAAAGAAACTATGCTACTACTGAAAAGGAATTTTTAGCAGTCGTGTTTGCATGTGAAAAGTTAAGATCTTACATTGTTATTTCCAAGATTACTATTCACACTGATCATGCTGCTATTAAGTATCTCATGGAAAAGAAAGATGCTAAACCTAGACTTATCAGATGGGTCCTCTTGCTACAAGAATTTGATTTGCATGTTGTTGATAGGAAGGGTGTTGAGAACCAAGTAGAAGATAACTTGTCTAGGTTGGAGAATGTTCTTGATGACCCACAACCTATTGATGATAGCTTTTGTGATGAGCAATTGAGTGTCATCAGTGCTTCACGTAGTACATCATGGTATGCTGATTATGCAAACTATATCGTTGCCAAATATGTACCACCTAGTTTCACATACCAGCAAAAGAAGAAATTCTTCTTTGATTTGAGACATTACTTTTGGGATGATCCTCACCTTTATAAGGAAGGAGTAGGTGGTGTTATTAGACGTTGTGTACCTAAGCATGAATAGGGACAGATCCTACAGAAGTGTCACTCCGAGGCTTACAGAGGACACCATGCGGGAGATAGAACTGCACACAAGGTATTGCAATCAGGTTTCTATTGGCCTACTCTCTTCAAGGATGCCCGTAAGTTTGTCTTGTCTTGTGATGAATGGCAAAGAATAGGTAATATCAGTAAACGTCAGGAAATGCCTATGAATTATTCACTTGTCATTGAACCATTTGATGTTTGGGGTTTTGATTATATCGGACCTTTTCCAAAGTCCAACGGGTATACTCATATCCTAGTTGCTGTTGATTACATTACTAAGTGGGTAGAAGCTATCCCAACTAGTAGTGTTGATCACAACACCTCTATTAGGATACTTAAAGAAGTTATTTTCCCTAGATTTGGAGTCCCTAGATATCTAATGACTGATGGTGGTTCACATTTTATTCATGGTGCTTTCCGTAAAACGCTTGCTAAGTATGATGTCAACCGTAGAATTCCATGGCCCTATCATCCTCAGTCCAGTGGTCAAGTAGAGCTAAGTAATAGAGAGATTAAACTAATTCTACAAAAGATTGTTAATAGGTCTAGAAAGAATTGGTCTAAGAAGCTTGATGATGCACTGTGGGCTTATAGAAATGCTTATAAGAATGCCATGGGCATGTCTCCGTACAAAACAGTTTACGGTAAAGTATGTCATTTACCTCTTGAGCTATAGCATAAAGCTTATTGGGCAATCAAAGAGCTCAACTTTGATTTCAAACTTGCTGGTGAGAAGAGGTTATTTGATATTAGCTCACTTGATGAATGGAGAACTGAGGCATATAAAAATGCCAAGTTGTTTACAGAAAAGGTTAAGAGGTGGCATGATAAAAGGATACAAAAACGTGAGTTCAATGTAGGTGATTATGTCTTGCTATACAATTCTCGTTTAAGATTTTTTGCAGGCAAGCTTCTTTCTAAATGGTAAGGTCCTTACATTGTTGAGGGAGTATATCGTTCCGGTGCCATCAAGATCAACAACACGGAAGATAATTTCCCAAGAGTGGTAAATGGGCAAAGAATCAAGCATTATATCTCAGGTAATCCCATAAATGTTGAAAGCAATGTTATTAATACCATAACTCCGGGGGAGTACATAAGGGATATTTATCAGCCTGTTTCAGACTCCAAAAACGAAAAGGTACGTGATTCGGTAAGTAACCGACTCCAAAACTTTTCCAGTAGCAATTTTTCTCCGTTTTGGAATTTTTAGAAAAATAGAAAAGTTTAAAGTAGTACGGAAAGCGCACGAGGAGGCGACAAGCCTGCCAGGCGCGGCCTACCCCCCTGGCCGCGCCTGGGTGGCTTGTGGGCACCTCGTGTGCCTCCTTGACTCCGTTTTCTTGCGGAGTACTCCTTTTGGTCGCGAAAAATTCATTATATATTCTCCCGAAAGGTCTGACCCTCGTATCACGCAAATATCCTCTGTTTTCATTTCGAGCATGTTTCTACCGCAGATTTAGAGCAAGATGTCTTCTCAAGATTCAAAGGGGGAGAGCTATGTGTCCGATTACCTTGCTAACTCCAAGGTCTATGGGAACTTGGATCATTATGGTTGGACCACTAATGAGGAAGAAGATTATGATCCCAAGGTGAAGGAAGGAACAAGTTCCGATGAAGAGGAGGAGAGTAAGCAAGAATTATGCCAAAGGGTGTTGAGGCTTGAAGAGGAAATTAACGATGTGAAGGAGGAGAACTTTGTGCTCAAGAGGAAATTAAATAAGTTCAAGAACTCTGCAACAACTCCACCACCATCACCTTCGATGGAGGACAACTAAGCACAGGTATGGGCAATCCCCTTGGATTGTGCCAAGCTTGGGGGAGTTGCCCCGGTATCATATCACCATCACATCTTTTGCCTTTACCTTTTTCTTAGTTCGATCCTTTTTGGTTTTATCTTTCTCTAGTAGAATAAAGTTCTTAGTGTTCTAGGCTTGAGTTTTTCTTTGTGTCTCCCCCAATGTATTCAAGTTCATGAGTCATATAATAAAGAGTGTTTTAGTTAAGGGCCTTGCTTCATGCCATGATCTAAAGAAAAGAATGATAAAAGAACAAAAGCATGAAAGATCATGTAATGATCTTATGGGAAGTGATGACTTCACATATAAAAAGAATGTTGATTGAAACTTGTTGTGGGTGGACAGACGTAGACCTTGGTCATTGTTGCAATAAATAGGAAGTAATAAAGAAGGAGAGGTTCACATATAAATATATCATCTTTGACACCATCTATGATTGTGAACACTCATTAAACTATTACATGCTTAGAAGTAGATGTTGGACAAGGAAGACAACATAATGAATTATGTTTCCTAGGTTCCGAACAATGTTATTTGATTAGAGATCCCTTAGCATATGACGATTGACTCCACCTCATACCAGCCAAAACTTCCGGACTAAGTAGAGATACTACTTGTGCATCCATAAACCTTCAACCCAGTTTTGCCATGAGAGTCCACCATACCTACCTATGGATTGAAGAAGATCCCTCAAGAAAGTTGTCATCGATGCAAGCAATAAAAATTGTTCTCTAAATATGTATGATCTACTAGTGTATGGAAAATAAGCTTTGTACGAACCTGTGATGAGGAAGACATAAAAGCGACAGACTGCATAATAAAGTTCTTTATCACAGGAGGCAATATAAAGTGACGTTCCTCCACACTAAGAGATCACACATACAAACCTCAAAAGCACATGACAACCTCTGCTTCCCTCTGCGAAGGGCCTATCTTGTACCTTTACTTTTTGTCCTTCAAAGAGTCGTGGTGATCCACACCAATTCCTTATTTCGCCATTATCTTGGCTAACGTCATGTTCTAGGGAAAGACATATATTCGTATGTCAACTTGGAAGTAAGTACTCATGAATTATTATTGTTGACATTACCCTTGAGGTAAGTAGTTGTGAGGCGAAACTATAAGCCCCTATCTTTCTCTGTGTCCAACTGAAACTTTGATCTCATGAGTAGCACGTGAGTTTTAGCAACTTTAGAAGACGGAATGATGATTGAGTATGTGGATTTGCTTTACAAGCTCTTATTTGACTCTTTCCAATGTTATGATAAATTGCAATTGCTTCCATGACTAAAGGCTACTGGTTCTTAATTCTCAATAAGGTTCTTGATCCATACTTTACTTTGTGAAGGAATTGTCACTTTAGCATAAGATATTATATGATGATATTGTTGTTCTGATTATGATCATGATGCCTGCATGTCCGTATTTTGTTTTACTCACATCTCTATCTCTAAACATGTGGGCATATTTATTGATCTCGGCTTCCGCTTGAGGACAAGCGAGGTCTAAGCTTGGGGGAGTTGATACGTCCATTTTGCATCATGCTTTTATGTTGATATTTATCGCTTTGTGGGCTGTTATTACACTTCACGGTACAATACTTATGCCTTTTCTCTCTTATTTTATAAGGATTACATGAAGAGGGAGAATGCCGGCAACTGGAATTCTGGTCTGAAAAAGGAGCAAGTTTGAGATACCTATTCTGCGCAACTCCAAAAGCCGTGAAAATCAACGAGGAATTATTTTGGTTTTTATAAAAAATACTGGGCGGAAGAAGTACCAGAGGGGAGCCACCAGGAGGCCACAAGCATGTCAGGCGCGGCCTACCCCCCTGGCCGCGCCTAGGTGGCTTATGGGCCCCCTGTTGCCCCTCTAGCTCCCATCTTTTTCTATAAGGAGGGTTTCGTTCGAGAAAAAATAAAGGAGGAGGCTTTCGGGAGGAATCGCCGCCGCCACGAGGCGCAACTTGAGCAGAACCAATCTAGAGCTCCGGCAGGGACATCCTGCCTGGGAAACTTCCCTCCCAGAGGGGGAAATTGTCGCCATCGTCATCACCAACACTCCTCTCAGCGGAGGGGGCTCATCAGCATCAACATCTTCATCAGCACCATCTCATCTCCAAACCCTAGTTCATCTCTTGTAACCAATCTCCGTCTCGTGACTCCGACTAGTACTTGTAAGGTTGCTAGAAGTGTTAATTACTCTTTGTAGTTGATGCTAGTTGTATTACTCGGTGGAAGATTATATGTTCAGATCCTTGATGCTATTCAATACCTCTCTGGTCATGAACATAATTATGCTTTGTGAGTAGTCACTTTTTTTCCTGAGGACATGGGATAAGTCTTGCTATAAGTAGTCATGTGAATTTGGTATTCGTTCGATATTTTGATGCGATGTATGTTGTCTTTCCTCTAGTGGTGTTATGTGAACGTCGACTACATAAAACTTCACCATTATTTGGGCCTAGAGGAAGGCATTGGGAAGTAATAAGTAGATGATGGGTTGCTAGAGTGACAGAAGCTTAAACCCTAGTTTATGTGTTGCTTCGTAAGGGGCTGATTTGGATCCACTAGTTTAATGATATGGTTAGACTTTGTCTTAATTCTTCTTTCGTAGTTGTGGATGCTTGCGAGAGGGGTTAATCATAAGTGGGATATTTGTCCAAGTAAGGGCAGCACCCAAGCACCGGTTCACCCACATATCAAACTATCAAAGTAGCGAACGCGAATCATATGAACATCATGAAAACTAGCTTGACAGAAATTCCCATGTGTCCTCGGGAGCGCTTTACCTCCTATAAGAGTTTGTCCAAGCTTGTCCCTTGCTACAAAAGAGATTGGGACACTTTTCTGCACCTTTGTTACTATTGTTACTTGCTACTTGCTACGAATCATCTTATCACACAACTATCTGTTACCGATAATTTCAGTGCTTGCAGAGAATACCTTGCTGAAAACCACTTGTTAGTTCCTTCTGCTCCTCGTTGGGTTCAACACTCTTACTAGTCGAAAGGACTACGATAGATCCCCAACACTTGTGGGTCATCAAGTACCAAACTCGAAACTCAGATATTCACCCCCACGGTCAGACCATAGGAACTTGATCTTCTTGTTACGATGATTTTCGACTTCACTCTGAAATTTCTTGAACTTTTCAAACATCTCAGACTTGTTCTTCATTAAATAGACATAACCATATCTACTCAAATCGTCAGTGAAGGTGAGAAAATAACGATATCTGCCACGCGCCTCCACACTCATCGGACCACACACATCAGTATGTATGATTTCCAACAAGTCACTTGCACGCTCCATTGTTCCGGAGAATGGAGTCTTAGTCATCTTGCCCATGAGGCATGGTTCGCACGTGTCAAGTGAATCAAAGTCAAGTGACTCCAAAAGTCCATCGGTATGGAGTTTCTTCATGCACTTTACACCAATATGACCTAAGCGGCACTGCCATAAAAACATGGCGCTATCATTGTTAACTCTAACTCTTTTGGTCTCAATGTTATGTATATGTGTATTATCACTATCAAGATTCAATATGAACAATCCTCTCACATTGGGTGCGTGACCATAAAAGATATTACTCATAGAAATAGAACAACCATTATTCTCTGACTTAAACGAGTAACCGTCTCACAATAAACAAAATCCAGATATAATGTCCATGCTTAACGCACGCACTAAATAACATTTATTTAAGTTCATAACTAATCCTGATGGTAAGTGAAGTGAAACTGTGCCAACGGCGATTGCATCAACCTTGGAACCATTTCCCACGCGCATCGTCATTTCATCCTTCGACAGCCTTCACTTATTCCGCAGTTCATGTTTCGAGTTGCAAATATGAGCAACAGAACCAGTATCGAATACCCACGCACTACTACGAGAGTTGGTTAAGTACACATCAATAACATGTATATCGAATATACCTGATTTTTCCTTGGCTGCCTTCTTATCAGCCAGATACTTGGGGCAATTGCGTTTCTAGTGACCCATACCCTTGCAATATTAGCACTCCGTTTCAGGCTTAGTACCAGCTTTGGGTTTCTTCGTCGGATTGGCAACATGCTTGCTGCTCTTTTTTGAATTACCCTTCTTTCCTTTGTCGTTTCTCTTGAAACTAGTGGTCTTATTCACCATCAACACTTGATGCTCTTTACGGAGTTCTGACTCTGCGACTTTCATCATCGCGAATAACTCGCCGGGTGACTTGTTCATCCCTTGCATGTTATAGTTCAACACAAAGCTCTTATAGCTTGGTGGCGGTGATTGAAGAATTATGTTAGTGATAGCCTCTTGCGGGAGTTCAATCCCCAGCTCAGCTAGACGGTTTGAGTACCCAGACATTTTGAGCACATGTTCACTGACTGACGAATTCTCCTCCATCTTGCATGAATAGAATTTATTGGAGGTCTCATACCTCTCGATTAGGACGTTCTTCTGAAAGATGAACTTCAACTCCTCGAACATCTCATATGCTCCATGATGCTCAAAGCAACGTTGAAGTCCTGGCTCTAAGCCATACAAGACTACACATTGAACTACTGAGTAGTCCTCCTTGCGTGCTAACCAAGCGTTCTTAGCATCTTGGTCAGCCGCGGCAGGTGGTTCATCTCCTAGCGCCGCATTAAGGACATAATCCTTCTTCCCAGCTTGCAGCAGCAACTTAAGATTACGAGCCCAGTCTACAAAGTTGCTTCCATCATCTTTCAACTTAGCTTTCTCTAGGAACGTATTAAAATTCAGGATGACTGTCGCATGAAACATTGATCTACAACACAAATATTATCAAAGTGGACTTAGACTATGTTCAAGATAATTAGAGTTTAACTAATCAAATTATTTGCTAAACTCCCACTCAAAAAGTACATCTCTCTAGTCATTTGAGTGGTACATGATCCAATTCCACTAGCTCAAGTCTGATCATCACGTGAGTTGAGGATAGTTTCAGTGGTAAGCATCCCTATGCTAATCATATCAACTATATGATTCATGCTCGACCTTTCGGTCTCATGTGTTCCGAGGCCATGTCTACACATGCTAGGCTCGTCAAGCTTAACCCGAGTGTTCCGCGTGTGCAATTTTTTTGCACCCGTTGTATGTGAACGTTAAGTCTATCACACCCGATCATCACATGGTGTCTCGAAACAACGAACTGTAGCAACGGTGCACAGTCGGGGAGAACAAAATTTCATCTTCAAAGTTTAGTGAGATATCACATCATAATGCTACCGTCGTTCTAAGCAAAATAAGGTGCATAAAAGGATTAACATCACATGCAATTCATAAGTGACATGATAAGGCCATCATCATGTGCTTCTTGATCTCCATCACCAAACACCAGCACGATCTTCTTGTCACCGGCGCCACACCATGATCTCCATCATCATGATCTCCATCAACGTGTCGCCATCAGGGTTGTCGTGCTACTCATGCTATTACTACTAAAGCTACGTCCTAGCAATATAGTAAACGCATATGCAAGCACAAACGTTAGTTTAAAGACAACCCTATGGCTCCTGCCGGTTGCCGTACCATCGACGTGCAAGTCGATATTAACTATTACAACATGATCATCTCATACATCCAATATATCACATCACGTCATTGGCCATATCATATCACAAGCATACCCTACAAAAACAAGTTAGACGTCCTCTAATTGTTGTTGCATGTTTTACGTGGCTGCTATGGGTATCTAGCAGATCGCATCTTACTTACGCAAAAACCACAACGAAGATGTGCAAATTGCTATTTAACCTTCCGAAGGACCGCCTCAGTCAAAACTAATTCAACTAAAGTTGAAGAAACTGATACCCACTAGTCATCTTTATGCAACGAGGTTGCATGTCAAGCGATGAAACCAGTCTTCCGTAAGCGTACGAATAATGTCGGTCCGGGCCGCTTCAATCCAACAATACCGCCGAATCGAGAAAAGACTAAGAAGGGCAGAAAATTGAACATCACCATCCACAAAACCCTTTGTGTTCTACTCGAGATTACATCTACGCATGAACCTAGCTCATGATGCCAATGTTGGGTAACGTCGCATGGGAAACAAAAAAAAATTCTACGCGCACGAAGACCTATCATGGTGATGTCCATCTACAAGTGGATATTTGGATCTATGTACCCTTGTAGATCGCACAGCAGGAAGCGCTAAGAAACGCGGTTGATGTAGTGGAACGTCCTCACGTCCCTCGATCCGCCCGCGAACCGTTCCACGAACCGTCCCGCGATCCGTCCCACAATCCGCTCTGATCTAGTGCCGAACGGACGGCACCTCCGCGTTCAGCACACGTACAGCTGGACGATGATCTCGGCCTTCTTGATCCAGCAAGCAAGATGGAGAAGTAGATGAGTTCTCCGGCAGCGTGACGGCGCTCCGATGGTGGTGAAGGATCTACTCCTGCAGGGCTCCGCCCGAGCTCCGCAGAAATACAATCTAGATGAAAAACCGTGGTGTTTGTGGTCGGGCTACCGTGGCAAAAGTTGTCTCAAATCAGCCCTAAAACTCCACTATATATAGGAGGAGGGGAGGGGAGGCTTGCGTTGAGGGCCAAGGCCCCCTTGGTGCACCGGCTAGGGATAGGAGGAGTCCTCCTCCAATCCTAGTCCAACTAGGATTGGAAGGTGGAGTCGTTCTCCTCCTTCCCACATCCTTTTTTTTCTTTTCTCTTTGATTTCTTATCCTTGGCGCATAGGGCCCTCTTGGGATGTCCCACCAACCCACCAAGGGCTGGCGCGCCACCCCTAGGGCCTACAGGCATCCCCGGGTGGGTTGGCCCCTCCCGGTGAACATCCGGAACCCATTCGTCACTCCCGGTACATTCCCGATAATGCCCAAAAACCTTCCGGTAACCAAATGAGGTCATCCTATATATCAATCTTCGTCTTCGGACCATTCTGGAAACCCTCGTGACGTCCGTGATCTCATCCGGGACTCCGAACAACATTCAATAACCACACATATAACTCAACTATACTAAAACATCGACGAACCTTAAGTGTGCAGACCCTACGGGTTCGAGAACTATGTAGACATGCCCCGACGTACTCCTCAGTCAGTATCCAATAGCGGAGCCTGGATGCCCATATTGGATCCTACATATTCTCCGAATAACTTATCGGTTGAACCTCAATGTCAAGGATTTATATAATCGTGTATGTCATTCCCTTTGTCCTTCGGTATGTTACTTGCCCGAGATTCGATCGTCGGTATCCGCATACCTATTTCAATCTCGTTACCGGCAACTCTCTTTACTCGTTTCCGTAATACAAGATCCCATGACTTACACTTAGTCACATTGCTTGCAAGGATTGTGTGTGATGTTGTATTACCGAGTGGGCCCCGAGATACCTCTCCGTCACACGGAGTGACAAATCCCAGTCTTGATCCATACTAACTCAACGGATACCTTCGAAGATACATGTACAGCACCTTTATAGTCACCCAGTTACGTTGTGACGTTTGATACACACAAGGCATTCCTTCGGTGTCAGTGAGTTATATGATCTCATGGTCATAGGAACAAATACTTGACACGCAGAAAACTATAGCAATAAAATGACACGATCAATATGCTATGTTCATAGTTTCGGTCTAGTCCATCACATGATTCTCCTAATGATGTGATCCAGTTATCAAGCAACGACACTTTGCATATAGCCAGAAAACCTTGACTATCCTTGATCAACTGGCTAGCCAACTAGAGGCTTGCTAGGGACATTGTTGTGTCTATGTATCCACACATGTATCTATGTTTTCATTCAATACAATTATACCATGGATAATAAAGATTATCTTTAAACAGGAAATATAATAATAACTATTTATTATTGCCTCTAGGGCATATTTCCAACAATATCATCACCACCACCGAAGTGTCGTCACGCTGCCGGAGAACTCATCTACTTCTTCGTCTTGCTTGCTGGATCAAGAAGGCCGAGATCATTGTCGAGCTGTACGTGTGCTGAACGCGGAGGTGCCGTCCGTTCGGCACTAGATCGGAACGGATCGTGGGACGGATCACGGGACGGTTCGTGGGACAGTTCATGGGGCGGTTCGAGGGACGTGAAGACGTTCCACTACATCTACCACGTTTCTTAATGCTTCCTGTTGTGCGATCTACAAGGGTACATAGATCCAAATCTCCTCTCGTAGATGGACATCACCATGATAGGTCTTTGTGTGCGTATGAAAATTTTTGTTTCCCATGCAACGTTCCCCAACAGTGGCATCATGAGCTAGGTTCATGCGTAGATGTTATCTTGAGTAGAACACAAAGGGTTTTGTGGACGGTGATGTTCGATTTGCTGCCCTCCTTAGTCTTTTCTCGATTCGGTGGTATTGTTGGATTGAAGCGGCCCGGACCGACAATATTCGTACACTTACGAAAGACTGGTTTTATCGATTGACATGCAACCTCGTTGCATAAAGATGACTGGCGAGTGCCTGTTCTTTAACTTTAGTTGAATTGATTTTGACCGAGGCGGTCCTTGGAGAGGTGAAATAGCAATTTGCACATCTTCGTTGTGGTTTTTGCATAAGTAAGATGCGATCATACTAGAAACCCATAGCAGCCACGTAAAACATGCAACAACAAATTAGAGGACGTCTAACTTGTTTTTGCATGGTATGCTTGTGATATGATATGGCCAATGACGTGATGTGATATATTGGATGTAGGAGATGATCATGTTGTAATAGTTAATAGCGAGTTGCACGTCGATCCTACGGCAACCGGCAGGAACCATAGGGTTGTCTTTAAACTAAAGTTTGTTTTTGCAGATGCGTTTACTATATTGCTAGGTCGTAGATTTAGTAGTAATAGCATAGATAGCACGACAACCTCGATGGCGGCACGATGATGGAGATCATGATGATGGAGATCATGGTGTGGCGCCGGTGACAAGAAGATCATGCGGTGCTTTGGTGATGGAGATCAAGAAGCACGAGATGATGGCCATATCATGTCACTTATGAATTGCATGTGATGCTAATTATTTTATGCACCTTATTTTGCTTAGAACGACGGTAGCATTATAAGATGATCTCTCACCAAAATTTCAAGATGAAATAGTGTTCTCCCTGACTGTGCACCGTTGCGACAGTTTGTTGTTTCGAGACACCACGTGATGATCGGGTGTGATAGACTCAACATTCACATACAACGGGTGCAAAATAGTTGCACGCGCGGAACACTCGGGTTAAACTTGACGAGCCTAGCATGTGCAGACATGGTCTCGGAACACATGAGATCGAAACGTCGAGCATGAATCGTATAGTTGATATGATTAGCATAGAGATGCTTACCACTGAAACTATTCTCAACTCACGTGATGATCGGACTTGAGTTAGTGAATTTGGATCATGTACCACTTAAATGACTAGAGAGATGTATTTTTGAGTGGGAGTTCTTAAGTAATATGATTAATTGAACTAATTATCATGAACATAGTCAAAAGGTCTTTGCGAATTATGATGTAGCATGCACTGTAGCTCTACTATTTTTTATATGTTCCTAGAGAAAATTTAGTTGAAAGATGATAGTAGTAACTTTGCGGACTGAGTCTGTGAAACTGAGGATTGTCCTCATTGCTGCGCAGAAGGCTTATGTCCTTAATGCACCACTCACTATGTTGCACCTCAAGTGTCGTCTGTGGATGTTGCGAACATCTGACATACACGTTTTTTGATAACTACGTGATAGTTTAGTGCGTGATACTTAATGGCTTAGAAGCAAGGCGCCGAAGACATTTTGAAATGTCACGGAACATAAGAGATGTTCTAAGAGATGAAATTGACATTTCATGCTCATGCCCTTGTTGAGAGGTATGAGACCTCCGACAAGATTCTTTGTCTACAAAGTAAAGGAGAAAAGCTCAAATCGTTGAGCATGTTCACAGATTGTCTGAGTACAACAAATGCTTGAATCAAGTGGGAGTTAATTTTCCAGATGAGATAGTGATGGTTCTCCAAAGTCACTGCCACTAAGCTGCTAGAGCTTCGTCATGAACTATAACATATCAAGGATAGATATGATGATCCTTGATCAATCCGCAATGTTTGACACTGCGAAAGTAGAAATCAAGAAGGAGCATCAATAGTTGATGGTTAGTAAAACCACTAGTTTCAAGAAGGGCAAGGGCTAGAAGGGACAGTTCATGAAACGGCAAACTAGTTGCTGCTCTAATGAAGAAACCCAAGATAGAACCCAAACCCGAGACTAAGTGCTTCTGTTATGAGGTGAACGGTCACTAAGGCAGAGCTACCCTAGATACTTGGTAGATGAGAAGGCTGGCGAAGTCAAAAAAAGTATATTTGATATACATGATATTGATGTGTACTTTACTAGTACTCATAGTAGCACGAGGGTATTAGATACCGGTTCGATTGCTAAGTGATTAGTAACTCGAAATAAAAGCTACGGAATAAAGGGAGACTAGCTAAAGGCGAGGTGACGATACGTGTTGGAAGTCTTCCCAAGGTTGATGTGATCAAACATCGCACACTCCCTCTACCATCGGGATTGGTGTTAAACCTAAATAATTGTTATTGTGTGTTTTCGTTGAGGATGAACATGGTTAGATCGTGTTTATTGCAATATGATTATTCATTTAAAGAGAATAATGGTTATTCTACTTGCTTGAATAATTACCTTCAATGGTTTATTGAATCTCGATCGTAGTGTTACACATGTTCATATTATTGGTGCCAAAAGGTACAAAGTAATAATGATAGTACCACTTACTTGTGGCACTGCCGATTGAGTCATGTTGGTATAAAATGCATGAAGAAGCTCCATGCTGATGGATCTTTGTACTCACTCATTTTTGAAACGTTTGAGACATGCAAACCATACCTGTTGGTATAAACGCATGAAGAGACTCCATGCAGATGGACCGTTTGGACTCACTTGATTTTGAATCACTTGAGGCATGCAAAATTAGACCACATGGAGCAAGAGAGTAACTTGTTGGAAGTAATACATTTTGATGTGTGCAGTCCAATAAGTGCTGAGGCACGCAATGGATATCATTATGTTCTTACTTCACTGACGACTTGAGTAGATACAGGAGTATTTACTTGATGAATCACAAATCTGAAATATTGAAAATTTCAAGGCTATTTCAGAGTGAAGATCATCATGACAAGAGGATTAAACTGTCTACGATATGATCATAGAGATGAATATCTGAGTTGCGAGTTTTGGTACACAGTTGAGACAATGAGAAAATTATTTCGCAATTCATGCCACCTGGAACATCATAGTGTGATGGTCAGTCCAAACGTCATAGCCGCGCCCTATTTGATATGGTGCATACTATGATGTCTCTTATCAAATCACCACTATCGTTTATGGGTTATGCATTAGAGACAATTGCATTCACTTTAAATAGGGCACCGCGTATTTCCGTTGAGATGACACAGTATAGAATATGGTTTGGAGAAAGCTAAGCTGGCGTTTCTAGAAAGTTTGGGGCTGCAACGCTTATGTGAAAAAGTTTCGGTCTGATAAGCTCGAACCCAAAGCGGATAAAAGCACCTTCATATGATATCCAAGAAAGTTGGATACATCTCCTATCTCAGATCCGGAAGCAAAGTGTTTGTTTCTAGAAACGGTTCCTTTCTCGAGGAAAGTTTTCTCTCGAAAGATTGAGTGGGAGGGTGGTGGAACTTGATAAGGTTAGTGAACCGTCACTTCAACCAGTGTGTAGCAGGGCGCAGGAAGATGTTCTTGTGGCGCCTACACCAATTGAAGTGGAAACTGATGATGGTGATCATTAAGCTTCGGATCAAGTTACTACAAACCTCATAGGTCGACAAGGTCACGTACTACTTCAGAGTGGTACGGTAACCCTGTCTTGGAGGTCATGTTATTGAACAACAATGAACATACGAGCTATGGAGAAGCGATGGTGGGCCTGGATTCCGACAAATGGCTGGAGGCCATGAAATCCGAGAGAGGATCCATGTATGAAGACAAAGTGTAGACTTTGGAAGAACTACTTGATGGTTGTAGGACTATTAAGTAAAGATGGATCTTTAAAATAAAGACAGACGATGATGGTGAAGAGTCACCATTAAGAAAAGCTCGATTTGTTGCAAAGATGTTTCCGACAAGTTCAAAGAGTTGACTATGATGAGACTTTCTCAATCATAGCGATGCTAAAAGTATGTTGAAATTAGGTTAGTAGTTGCTGCATTATTTATGAAATATTGCACATAGGATGTCAAAACATTGTTTCCTCGACAGTTTCCTTGAGGAAAGGTTGTATGTGATACAACCAGAAGGTTTTTTATCCTAAGGATGCTAACAAGTGTGCAAGCTCCAGCGATCCTTCTATGGACTGGTGCAAGCATCTCGGAGTTGGAATATATGCTTTGATAAGTTGATCAATGCTTTTGGGTTTGTACAAGGTTTATGAGAAACTTGTATTTCCAGAGAAGTGAGTAGGAGCACTATAGAATTTCTATAAGTATATGTGGTTGACATATCGTTGATCGGAAGTAATGTAGAATTTCTGTAAAAGCCTAAAGGTTTTTTGAAAGGGGTTTTTCAAAGGAAGGCCTGGAAAGAGCTACTTGAACAATGAGCATCAAGATCTATGGAGATAGATCAAAATGCTAAACATAACTTTCAAATGAAATGCATGCCTTGACAAGTTTTTGAAGGAGTTCAAAATAGATCAGCAAAGAAGGAGTTCTGGGCTGTGTTGTAAGGTGTGAATTTGAGTGAGACTCAAAAGCCCGGCCACGGTAGAAGAAAGAGAAAGGACGAAGGTCGTCCCCTATGCCTTAGCCGTAGACTTTAAAGTATGCCATGGTGTGTGCCGCACCTGATATGTGCCTTACCACAAGTCTGTTAAGAGGTACAGAGAGTGATACATGATTGAATCATTGAACAGCGGTCAAAGTTATCCTTAGTAACTAATGGACTAAGGATTTTTTTTCTCGATTACGGAGGTGGTTAAAGAGTTCGTCGTAAAGGGTTACGTCGATGCAAGCTTTTACACTAATCCGAATAGCTATGAGTAGTAAAACGGATTCGTATAGTAGAGTAGATATTTGGAGTATTTCCGAATAGCACGTAGTAGCAGCATCAATAAGATGACATAAAGATTTGTAAAGCACACAGGGATCTGAAAGATTCAGAACCATTGACTAAAACCTCTCTCACGAGCAAGACGTGATCAAACCCCAGAACTATATGGGTGTTGGATTCGTTAAAATCACATGCTGATGTGAACTAGATTATTGACTCTAGTGCAAGTGGGAGACTGTTGGAAATATGCCCTAGAGGCAATAATTAATTAGTTATTATTATATGTCTTTGTTCATGATAATCGTTTATTATCCATGCTATAATTGTATTGATTGGAAACTCAAATACACGTGTGGATACATAGACAAAACACTGTCGCTAGTAAGCCTCTAGTTGACTAGCTCGTTGATGAAAGATGGTCAAGGTTTCCTAACCATAGACAAGTGTTGTCAATTGATAACAGGATCACATCATTAGGAGAATCATGTGATGGACAAGACCCAAACTATGAACGTAGCATATTGATCGTGTCGTTTTATTGCTATTGTTGTCTATGTGTCAAGTATTTGTTCCTATGACCATGAGATCATATAACTCACTGGCACCGGAGGAATACCTTGTGTGCATCAAACGTCGCAACGTAACTGGGTGACTATAAAGGTGCTCTACAGGTATCTCCGAAGGTGTCCGTTGAGTTAGTATGGATCAAGGCTGGGATTTGTCACTCCCTATGACGGAGAGGTATCTCGGGGCCCACTCGGTAATACAACATCACACACAAGCCTTGCAAGCAATGTGACTAAGTGTAAGTCACGGGATCTTGTATTACGGAACAAGTAAAGAGACTTGCCGGTAAAGAGATTGAAATAGGTATGCAGATACCGACGATCAAATCTCGGGCAAGTAACATACCGAAGGCAAATGGAATGACATACGGGATTATATGAATCCTTGGCACTAAGGTTCAACTGATAAGATCTTCGGAGAATATGTAGGATCCAATATGGGCATCCAGGTCCCGCTATTGGATATTGACTGAGGAATGCCTCGCGGCATGTCTACATAGTTCTCGAACCCATAGGGTCTACACACTTAAGGTTCGGCGATGTTTTAGCATAGTTGAGTTATATGTGTTTTTCCGAATGTTGTTTAGAGTCACGGATGAGATCACGGACGTCACGAGGGTTTCCGGAATGGTCCGGAAACGAAGATTTATATATAAGACGGTTTCATTTGGTTACCGGAAAGTTTTCGGGCATTACCGGTATTGTACCGGGAATGACGAATGGGTTCTGGAAGTTCACCGGGAGGGGGGCAACCCACCCGGAGGGATCCCAATGGCTTTAGGGTGGCGCACCAGCCCTTAGTGGTCTGGTGGGACAGCCCAAGAAGGCCTTGGCGTCAAGAGAAGGAAAACCAAAGAGAAAGGAAAAAAGGGGAGGTGGGAAGGAAGAAAAGGACTCCAGTTTCCAATCCTAATTGGTGTAGGATTCCTCCTCTCCTCCTTGGCCGACGCACACTTGAGGGCTTGGCCCTCAAGGCAAGCCTCCTCCCCCTCCCTCATATATATAGTGGTGTTTTATGGCTGATTTGAGACAACTTTTGCCACGTGCAACTCAACCCTAGACCACATAGTTGTGCCTCTAGATCGGATTTCTGCGGAGCTTGGGCGGAGCCCTGCAGGAGTAGATCATCACCACCACCGGAGCACCGTCACGCTGCTGGAGAACTCATTTACTTGTCCATCTTACTTGCTGGATCAAGAAGGCCAAGATCATCGTCGAGCTGTACGTGTGCTGAACGCGGAGGTGCCGTCCGTTCGGCACTAGATCGGAACAGATCGTGGGATGGATCGCGGGAAGGTTCATGGGACGGTTCATGGGGCGGTTCGAGGGACGTGAAGAAGTTCCACTACATCAATCGCGTTCCTTAACGCTTCCTGATGTGCGATCTACAAGAGTACGTAGATCCAAATCTCCTCTCGTAGATGGACATCACTATGATAGGTCTTCGTATGCGTAGGAAAAATTTTGTTTCCCATGCAACGTTCCCCAACATGCCATTGATAAAGAGGCTTGGTATTGATGACCCACAAGTATAGGGGATCAATCATAGTCCTTTAGATAAGTAAGAGTGTCTAACCCAACGAGGAGAAAAAGGCTCTGATAAACGGTTTTCAGCAAGGTAATAACTGCAAGCACTGAAAGTAGCGGTAACAAGTGATGGTGTAGTGAGGTGAAACGTAGCAGCTAAAAAGTAACAAGTAACAAGTAGTAGCAACGGTGCAGCAAAGTGGCCCAATCCCTTTTGTAGCAAGGGACAAGCCTGAACAAAGTCTTATAGGAGGAAAAACGCTCCTGAGGACACACGGGAATTTCTGTCATGCTAGTTTCATCATCTTCATATGATTCGCGTTCGTTACTTTGATAGTTTGATATGTGGGTGGACCAGCGCTTGGGTACTGCCCTTACTTGGACAAGCATCCCACTTATGATTAACCCCTCTCGCAAGCATCCGCAACTACGAAAGAAGAATTAAGACAACGTCTAACCATAGCATTAAACTAGTGGACCAAATCAGCCCCTTACGAAGCAACACATAGACTGGGGTTTAAGCTTCTGTCACTCTAGCAACCCATCATCTACTTACTACTCCCCAATGCCTTCCTCCAGGACCAAATATGGTGAAGTGTTATGTAGTCGACATTCACATAACACCACTAGAGGAAAAGACAACATACAAGATATCAAAATACCGAACGAATACCAAATTCACATGACTATTATTAGCAAGACTTATCCCATGTCCTCAGGAACAAAAGTAACTACTCACAAAGCATAATCATAATCATGATCAGAGGTGTAATGAGTAGCATCAAGGATCTGAACATAAACTCTTCCACCAAGTAATCCAACTAGCATCAACTACAAAGAGTAATCAACACTACTAGCAACCTTACAAGTACCAATCGGAGTCGCGAGACGGAGATTGGTTACAAGAGATGAACTAGGGTTTGGAGAGGAGATGGTGCTGATGAAGATGTTGATGGAGATGACTCCCCTCTGACAAGAGGATTGTTGGTGATGACTATGGCGACGATTTCCCCCTACGGGAGGAAAGTTTCCCCGACAGGATCGTCCTGCCAGGGCTCTAGATTGGTTCTGCTCAAGTTCCGCCTCGTGGCGGCGGAGAATCCATGAAAAAGCTACACCCTGATTTTTTTCCAGACGAAACCCTTCATATAGAAGAAGAGGGGGCCAGTGGGCCACCAGGGCGCCCACAAGCCCTGTAGCCGCGGCCAGAAGGGCAGGCGGCGGCTACTAGGCTTGTGGGCCCCTGGCAGCTCCCCTTTGGCACTTCTTTCACACAGTTTTTTTTATATATTCCGAAAAAAATCCACGTTGATTTTCAGGGCATTTGGAGTTGCGCAGAATAGAGGACTCAGATTTTCTCCTTTTCCAGTCCAAAATTCCAGCTGTCGGTATTCTCCCTCTTCAAATAAACCTTGGAGAATAAGAGAGAAAAGGCATAAGTATGGTACCACAAAGTATAATAACAGTCCATAAAGCGATAAATATCAACGTGAAAGCATGATGCAAAATGGACGTATCAAATCCCCCAAGCTTAGACCTCTCTTATCCTGACGCGAAAACCATGATCCATAAACATGTCCACATGTTTAGGTATGAAGGTGTCGATAAAACATAATACGGATATGAGGGCATCATGATCACACATAGAACAGCAATACATCATAAAGATTCTTATGGGAAAGTAACAATTCCTTCACAAAGCAAAGTATGAAACAAAAACCTTACCGAGAAGTAGCCAACAACGGTCCATAGTCATTGAAGCAATTGCAATTTATCGTAACATCAGAAAGAGTCAAATAAGAGCTTGTAAAGCAAACCCACATACTCAATCATCTCTTTTGTTTTCCACAATTGTTACAACTCACGTGGTACTCATGGTATCAAAATATCAGCTGGACACAGAGACAGATAGGGGCTTATAGTTTTCCCTCCCAACCATTTACCTCAAGGGTAAAGTCAACAATAATAAAGCATAAGTACTCATCTCCAAGTTGATATATGAATACAGATCTTTCCCTAGCATGTGACGGTAGCCAAGACAAAGAAAAAATAAGGAATTGGTGAACATCACCATGACTCTTTCAAGGGCAAAAAGTAAAGGTACAAGATAGGCCCTTCGCAGAGGGAAGCAGAGGTTGTCATGCGCTTTTGAGGTTTGGATGCGTGTCCTCTTAGTGCGGAGGAACGTCACTTTATATTGCCTCCTGTGATAAAGAACTTTATTATGCAGTCTGTCGCTTTTATGTCTTCCTCATCACAGGTTCGTACAAAGCTAATTTTCCACACACTAATAGATCATACATATTAGAGAGCATTTTTTATTGCTTGCACCGATGAAAACTTACTTGAGGGATCTTATTCAATCCATAGGTAGCTATGGTGGACTCTCATGGCAAAACTGGGTTGAAGGTTTATGGATGCACAAGTAGTATTTCTACTCAGTACGGAAGTTTTGGCTAATATGAGGTGGAAGCAATCGTCACATGGTAAGGGATCTCTAGACATATAGTATTGTTTGAAACCAAGCAAACACAATTCATTATGTTATCTTCCTTGTCCAACATCTACTTCTAAGCATGTAATAGTTTGGTGAGTGCTCACAATTATAGAAAGTGTCTAAGATGATATATTTATATGTGACTCTCTTTCCTTATTACTTCTTATTAATTGCAACAATGACTGGGGCCTATGTTGGTCTATTCTCAACAAGTTTCAATCATCATACTTGTTATATGTGAAGCTATCACTTTCCATAAGATCATCTCATGATCTTTCATGCTATCTTTCTTTTAATACTTTTGATCACGGCACAAAACAAAGCCCTTGACTAAGATAATCTTTGTTATATAGCTCGCAGGCTCGAATACATCAGGGGATACACAAGGCAAAAGACTCAAACTAAACACTAAAGTCTTATTCCACTAAGAGAAGAAATAAAAACTGAAAAGGAAAGAACTAAAACAAAGGTAAAAGCAAAAGATATAAAGGTGATATGATACCAGGGCAACTCCCCCAAGCTTGGCAAAAGCCAAGGGGGTTGCCCATACCAATGCTTAGTTGTCTTCCTTTGGTGGTGATGGTGGTGGAGTTGTTGAAGCAGTCTTGAGCTTGTCTAATTTCCACTTGAGCATAAAGTTCTGCTCCCTCATATCATCATTTTCCTCCTCAAGCTTCAACACTCTATGGCAAAGTTCCTGCTTACTCTCCTGCAAGAAACGAGAAGGTATAAACAAGGTCTTAGGCTTCTTCCTTTGGTCAGGGAGGCTTGACTTCTTGAACTCCACATGAGTGCTTCCAGGTTGAGGTAGAGGAGCCTCCTCTTCATCAGAACTCGTTTGTTCCTTCCCCTTGGGATCATAGTCCTCTTCCTCGTCAGTGGTCCAGCCATATGGTTCCAAGTCCCCATAGACCTTGGGGTTAGCAAGGTAATCAGCCACATAGCTCTCCCCCGCTGAATCCTGAGAAGACATCTTGACCTAGATCTGCGGCAGAAACAGGCTCGAAACGAAAACAGAGGAAAACTGCGCGATACGGAGATCAAAACCCTCAGGCGTATATATAATGATTTTTTCTGGACCAGAAGGAGTGTTCCGCAAGAAAACATAGTCCGGGAGGCACACGAGGTGCCCACAAGCCCTGTAGCAGCGGCCACGGGGGCAGGCGGCGGCTACCAGGCTTGTGGCCGCCTCGTGCGCTCTCCTGACTGCTTTTTATTTTTCTATTTTTCCAAAAATTCCAAAACTGAGAAAATTTCCTACTGGAAAAGTTTTGGAGTCCAATTACTTACCGAAACACATACCTCTTTGTTATCAGAGTCTGAAACAAAGTGATAAACATCCCTTATGTACTCCTCTGGAGTTATGATATTGATGATATTGGTCTCAACATTTATGGGAGTACCAGAGATATAATGTTTGATTCTTTGACCATTTACCACTCTAGGAAAATTACCTTCCGTGTTAGTAATTTTGATGACACCGGAACGATATACTTCCTCGACAACGTAGGGACCTTCCCATTTAGAGAGAAGCTTGCCTGCGAAGAATCTTAAGCGAGAATTGTATAGCAGGACATAATCACCTACATTGAACTCACATTTTTGTATTCTTTTATCGTGCCATCTCTTAACCTTTTCCTTGAACAACTTAGCATTCTCATATGCCTGGGCCCTCCATTCATCTAATGACTTGATATCAAACAACCGCTTCTCACCGGCAAGTTTGAAATCGAAGTTGAGCTCTTTGATTGCCCAATAAGCTTTGTGTTCTAGCTCAAGAGGTAAATGAGAGGCCTTACCGTAAACCATTTTATATGGCGACATGCCCATGGGATTCTTATAAGCAGTCCTATAAGCCCATAGTGCATCGTCAAGTTTGCTAGACCAATTCTCTCAAGATCTATTGACAGTCTTTTGTAAGATCAATTTGATCTCCCTATTACTCAACTCCACTTGACCACTAGACTGAGGATGATAAGGAGATGCAACTCTATGGTTGACATCATACTTAGCGAGCATCTGGCGGAAAACACCATGAATGAAGTGTGAACCGCCATCAGTCATCAAATATCTAGGGACTCCAAATCTTGGGAAAATGACTTCTTTAAGCATCTTAATAGAGGTGTGGTGATCAGCATTTCTAGTGGGGATAGCTTCTACCCACTTAGTGACGTAATCAACAGCAACTAAGATGTGAGTATACCCATTGGAACTCGGGAAGGGTCCCATATAATCAAAGCCCCAGACATCAAATGGTTCAATGACAAGTGAATAGTTCATAGGCATTTCCTGACGCTTACTGATGTTCCCTATTCTTTGGCATTCGTCACAAGACAAGACAAACTTACGGGCATCCTTGAAGAGAGTGGGCCAATAGAAACCTGATTGCAATACCTTATGAGCAGTTCTGTCTCCAGCATGGTGTCCTCCGTAGGCTTCGGAATGACACTTCTGCAGGATCTGTCCCTGTTCATGTTCAGGCACACAATGTCTAATAACACCATCTACTCCTTCCTTATAAAGGTGAGGATCATCCCAAAAGTAGTGTCTCAAATCAAAGAAGAATTTCTTCTTTTGCTGGTAGGTGAAACTGGGTAGTATGTATTTTGCTACGATATAGTTTGCATAATCAGCATACCACAGTGCACTATGTGAAGTACGGATGACACTCAATTGCTCATCAGGAAAGTTGTCATCAATAGGTCGTGGGTCATCAAGGACATTCTCTGCCTAGACAAGTTATCTTCTACAGGGTTATCAGCACCCTTTCGGTCAACAACGTGCAAATCAAATTCCTGTAGCAGGAGAACCCATCTGATTAGCCTAGGCTTAGCGTCCTTCTTCTCCATAAGGTACTTAATAGCAGCATGATCAGAATGAATAATGACTTTAGAGTCAACTATATAAGATCTGAACTTTTCACATGTAAACACGACTGCTAAAAATTCCTTCTCCGTAGTGGCATAGTTTCTTTGGGCATTGTCTAGAGTTTTACTAGCGTAGTGAATGACATTCTGTTAGAATTATGACCTAGAGGCAATAATAAATATAGTTATTATTATAATTCCTGTATCAAGATAATAGTTTATTATCCATGCTATAATTGTATTGAATGAAGACTCATTTACATGTGTCGATACATAGACAAAACACCATCCCTAGCATGCCTCTAGTTGGCTAGCGAGTTGATCAATGATAGTCAGTGTCTTCTGATTATGAACAAGGTGTTGTTGCTTGATAACTGGATCACGTCATTGGGAGAATCACGTGATGGACTAGACCCAAACTAATAGACATAGCATGTTGATCGTGTCATTTTGTTGCTACTGTTTTCTGCGTGTCAAGTATTTATTCCTATGACCATGAGATCATATAACTCACTAACACCAGAGGAATGCTTTGTGTGTATCAAACGTCGCAAAGTAACTGGGTGACTATAAAGATGCTCTACAGGTATCTCCGAAGGTGTTAGTTGAGTTAGTATGGATCAAGACTGGGATTTGTCACTCCGTGTGACGGAGAGGTATCTCGGGGCCCACTCGGTAATACAACATCACACACAAGCCTTGCAAGCAATGTAACTTAGTGTAAGTTGCGGGATCTTGTATTACGGAACGAGTAAAGAGACTTGCCGGTAAACGAGATTGAAATAGGTATGCGGATACTGACGATCGAATCTCGGGCAAGTAACATACCGAAGGACAAAGGGAATGACATACGGGATTATACGAATCCTTGGCACTGAGGTTCAAACGATAAGATCTTCGTAGAATATGTAGGATCCAATATGGGCATCCAGGTCCCGCTATTGGATATTGACCGAGGAGTCTCTCGGGTCATGTCTACATAGTTCTCGAACCCGCAGGGTCTGCACACTTAAGGTTCGACGTTGTTTTATGCGTATTTGAGTTATATGGTTGGTTACCAAATGTTGTTCGGAGTCCCGGATGAGATCACGGACGTCACGAGGGTTTCCGGAATGGTCCGGAAACGAAGATTGATATATAGGATGACCTCATTTGATTACCAGAAGGTTTTCGGAGTTACCGGGAATGTACCGGGAATGACGAATGGGTTCCGGGAGTTCACCGGGGGGGCAACCCACCCCGGGGAAGCCCATAGGCCTTGGGGGAGACACACCAGCCCTTAGTGGGCTGGTGGGACAGCCCACAAGTGGTCTATGCGCCAAGAGAAGAAAAATCAAGAGGAAAAGAAAAAAAAAAGGGAGGAGGTGGGAAGGAAAGGGGACTCCCTCCCACCAAACCTAGTCCAACTCGGTTTGGGGGGGGGAGAGTCCTCCCCCTTGGCTCGGCCGACCCCCTTGAGGGTCCTTGGACCCCAAGGCAAGGCCCCCTCCCTCCCACCTATATATACGGAGGTTTTAGGGCTGATTTGAGACGACTTTTCCACGGCAGCCCGACCACATACCTCCACGGTTTTTCCTCTAGATCGCGTTTCTGCGGAGCTCGGGCGGAGCCCTGCTGAGACAAGGTCATCACCAACCTCCGGAGCGCCGTCACGCTGCCGGAGAACTCTTCTACCTCTTCGTCTCTCTTGCTGGATCAAGAAGGCCGAGATCATCGTCGAGCTGTACGTGTGCTGAACGCGGAGGTGCCGTCCGTTCGGTACTAGATTGTGGGACTGATCGCGGGATTGTTCGCGGGGCGGATCGAGGGATGTGAGGACGTTCCACTACATCAACCGCGTTCTCTAACGCTTCTGCTGTACGATCTACAAGGGTACGTAGATCACTCATCCCCTCTCGTAGATGGACATCACCATGATAGGTCTTCGTGCGCGTAGGAAAATTTTTGTTTCCCATGCGACGTTCCCCAACACATTCAACTTCTTGTCAACTCTTTGTCCTAGAACAGCACCAACAGCATAATCACTAGCATCGCACATGATTTCAAAGGGCAAGTTCCAATCAGGTGGTTGAACAATAGGTGCGGTTATCAAGGCCTTCTTAAGTATTTCGAAAGCTTCCTCACAATCCTCATCAAAAACAAAAGGACATCCTTCTGAAGAGGTTGGTAAGAGGCCTAGAAATCTTAGAGAAGTCTTTAATAAACCTTCTATAGAAACCATCATGACCTAGGAAACTTCATATACCTCTGATATCTGTGGGGCAAGGCATTTTCTCAATTGCATCAACCTTAGCCTTATCAACTTCAATGCCTTTCTGAGAGATTTTGTGTCCTAAGATGATGCCTTCTTTAACCATGAAGTGGCACTTCTCCCAGTTCGAGAGGAGGTTGGTATCTTTGCATCTCTGTAAGACTCGATCAAGGTTGTTGAGGCAATCGTCAAAGGAAGAACCGTAAACAGAGAAATCATCCATGAAAACCTCAACAATCTTTTCACAAAAGTCAGAGAATATAGCCATCATACATCTTTGAAAGCTGGCAGGTGCATTGCATAAGCCAAAAGGCATACATCTATAAGAAAAGGTACCGAAGGGGAGGTGAAAGTGGTTTTCTCCTGATCAGATTGTGCAACAGATATTTGCGAGAAACCCGAATAACTGTCTAGAAATAGAAGTGTGTGTGTTTAGATAGCCTTTCTAGCATTTGGTCGATAAACGGAAAAGGATAATGGTCTTTCCTGGTTGCCTTGTTCAGTTTCCAGAAGTCTATCACCATCCTATAGCCAGTAATAATCCTCTGTGGGATTAGTTCATTCTTATCATTAGGAACGATGGTGATACCTCCCTTCTTAGGTACGCAATGTACTAGACTTACCCAATCACTATGAGCAACAGGATAAATGATTCCTGCTTCCAGAATCTTTAATATTTCTTTTCTCATGACCTCTTTCATCCTAGGATTTAATCTCCTTTGATGATCAGCAACTGGTTTAGAATCAGGATCGGTTTTAATCTTGTGCCGACATAGAGTGGGACTAATACCCTTAAGATCATCAAGAGTATATCCAATAGCAGCACGGTGCTTCCTCGAAGTTTTTAATAACTTCTTCTCTTCGTGATTCGAGAGGTGAGCACTAATAATAACAGGATATATCTCCTTCTCATCAAGATAGGCATACTTAAGTGTATCTGGTAAATGTTTAAGCTCGAACACAGGATCACCCTTTGGCGGGGGAGGATCCCCAAGTAGTTCAACGGGCAAATTGTTCTTGAGAATAGGATATTGTTCTAAAACAATTTTATCTATCTAATCTATTTCATCCATATGCATATCATTTTCATGCTCAAGCAGATATTGCTCTAAAGGATCCGTAGGAGGTATGGCAATAGAGGCAAGAGCAATGATTTCGTCCCTACCAGACGACTCTTTTTCATGAGGTTGTCTTCCAAACTTGGAGAAGTTAAATTCATGAGACACACCCTCGAAACTAACAGTGACAGTCTGTTTAGCGCAATCAATATGAGCATTGACAGTGTTGAGAAAGGGTCTACCAAATATGATGGGACAAAAGCTATCTTATGCAGTAGCAAGGACGAGGAAATCAGTAGGATACTTTGTCTTACCACAAAGGACTTCTACATATCACAAAATTCCCACAGGGCAAATAGTGTCTCTATTAGCTAGCGTAATAGTGACATCAATGGGTTGTAACTCAGCAGGTGCAATCTCATCTTTGATTTCATCATATAGGGACCAGGATATTGCACTAACACTAGCACCCATATCACGTAAACCATGATAGCAGTGATCTCCTATCTTGACAGAAACAACGGGCAGGCCAACTACAGGTCTGTATTTGTCTTTCGCGTGAGGTTTAGCAATTCTAGCGGAGTCCTCACAGAATTTGATAACATGCCCGTCTATGTCTTCGGTTAAGAGATCTTTGATAATAGCAACACTAGGTTCAACTCTAATTTCCTCAAGGGGTGCAAGTGGTCTAATGTAACCCCTACGTATCACAGTTGGAGCTTTAGAATAATCCTTTTTCCTAGCAGGGTAAGGTGGTTTCTCAGTGTAGGCACAAGGAACAATAGGATCATTATAGGCAATGACTTTCTCTTCAACTAAACTGGGTTTAACTATGTTGACTTCTACAGGAGGATGATACTTAAACCACTTCTCTTTGGGAAGATCAACATGAGCAGCAAAAGATTCACATAGAGAAGCTACTATCTCGGAGTCAAGTCCATACTTAGCGCTAAAATCTCTAGAAGTGCTTGTTTCAACAAAAGATTTAACGCAATCAAACTGGAAATTCATACCTGACTCCTTACCTTCCTCCAGCTCCCAATCTTCAGAGTTGCGTTTGATTCTCTCCAATAAATTCCACTTCTGATCAATATCCTTCTTCATAAAAGAACCGGTACAAGAAGTGTCAAGCATGGTATGATCTTCATGAGAAAGCCGAGCATAAAAGTTTTGAGTGATGATTTCTCTCGAGAGCTCATGATTGGGGCATGAATATAGCATTGGTTTAAGCCTCCCCCAAGCTTGAGCTATGCTTTTCCTGTCACAAGGCCAAAAGTTATAAATAAAGTTCCGATCACGATGTACTAAATGCATAGGATAGAACTTTTGATGAAATTCCAATTTCAATAGATTGTAGCCCCATGATCTAGTATCATCACATAGCCTATACCATGTCAATGCCTTATCCTTCAAAGATAAAGGAAAGACTTTCTTCTTTACCTCATACTCGGGCAAACCTGCAAGCTTAAATAAACCACAAACTTCATCTACATAGATCAGATGCAAGTCTGGATGTGAAGATCCATCTCCTGTAAAAGGATTAGCCAGCAGTTTCTCAAGCATACCCAAAGGAATTTCATAAAAGATATTTTCAGTAGGTACCTCAGGTTGAGGAACAACTCCTCGTGCTTCCGTTCGTGGTGAAGATAGCCCGAACAAACTCCTCAAAGGAACAGTTTCCATAGTGACAAATGACAATAAATTTCAGCACAGTATAAAAATGTTTCCTTACCAATTTCCACTTACCAAAGGCGCTTCCCCGACAACGGCGCCAGAAAAGAGTCTTGATGACCCCTAAGTATAGGGTATCAATCATAGTACTTTCGATAAGTAAGAGTGTCGAACCCAACGAGGAGCAGAAGGCTCTGATAAACGGTTTTCAGCAAGGTAATAACTGCAAGCACTGAAAGTAGCGGTAACAAGTGATGGTGTAGTGAGGTGAAACGTAGCAGGTGAAAAGTAACAACTAACAAGTAGTAGCAACGGCGCAGCAAAGTGTCTCAATCCCTTTTGTAGCAAGGGACAAGCCTGGACAACGTCTTATAGGAGGAAAAACGCTCCCGAGGACACACGGGAATTTCTGTCATGCTAGTTTCATCATGTTCATATGATTCGCGTTCATTACTTTGATAGTTTGATATGTGGGTGGACCAGCGCTTGGGTACTTCCCTTACTTGGACAAGCATCCCACTTATGATTAACCCCTCACGCAAGCATCCGCAACTACGAAAGAAGAATTAAGACAACGTCTAACCATAGCATTAAACTAGTGGGTCCAAATCAGCCCCTTACGAAGCAACGCATAGACAGGGGTTTAAGCTTCTGTCACTCTAGGAACCCATCATCTACTTACTACTCCCCAATGCCTTCCTCTAG
Organism: Hordeum vulgare subsp. vulgare; assembly: GCF_904849725.1. Taxonomy (NCBI): domain Eukaryota; kingdom Viridiplantae; phylum Streptophyta; class Magnoliopsida; order Poales; family Poaceae; genus Hordeum; species Hordeum vulgare. The sequence continues at coordinate 165,108,820 of NC_058523.1, forward strand.
GCCCAAATATGGTGAAGTGTTTTGTAGTTGACGTTCACATAACACCACTAGAGGAAAAGACAACATACAGCATATCAAAATACCGAACGAATACCAAATTTACATGACTATTATTAGCAAGACTTATCCCATGTCCTCAGGAACAAAAGTAACTACTCACAAATCTTAATCATAATCATGATCAGAGGTGTAATGAATAGCATCAAGGATCTGAACATAAACTTTTCCACCAAGTAATCCAACTAGCATCAACTACAAAGAGTAATCAACACTACTAGCAACCTTACAAGTACCAATTGGAGTCGCGAGACGGAGATTGATTACAAGAGATGAACTAGGGTTTGGAGAGGAGATGGTGCTGATGAAGATGTTTATGGAGATGACTCCCCTCCGACGAGAGGAGTGTTGGTGATGACGATGGCGACGATTTCCCCCTACGGGAGGGAAGTTTCCCCGGTAGGATCGTCCTGTCGGAGCTCTAGATTGGTTCTGCTCAAGTTCCGCCTCATGGCGGCGGAGAGTCCACAAAAAAGCTCCGCCCTGATTTTTTTCTGGACAAAACCCTTCATATAGCAGAAGAGGGGGGCCAGTGGGCCACCAGGGCACCCACAAGCCCTGTAGCCGCGGCCAGGGGGCAGGTGGCGGCTACCAGGCTTGTGGATCACTGGCAGCTCCCCTCTGGCACTTCTTTCGCCCAGTATTTTTTATATATTCTGAAAAATTCCACGTTGATTTTCAGGGCATTTGGAGTTGCGCAGAATAGAGGACTCAGACTTGCTCCTTTTCCAGTCCAGAATTCCAGCTGCCGGTATTCTCCCTCTTCAAATGAACCTTGCAAAATAAGAGAGAAAAGGCATAAGTATGGTACCACAAAGTATAATAATAGTCCATAAAGCAATAAATATCAACATGAAAGCATGATGCAACATGGACGTATCAGGTATCATTATGTTGTTGGGTCAATTGTTACCTTAGTTGCGAGTTTGATCGCATTTGTTGTTACATTTAAATGGTTTACATAGTTGTATGTTGTTTTATGAGAAAACTTTATGTAATTATTTTTGCAATAATAACATTTGATCACTATTGTACTTTGGTTTTAATGTGATGATGAACTTGTATTAATTTGGTCATTTTCTATTCATGATGTTCTGCAATGGTTTATTGATATACTTAATTTCATAATACAGATGAACCGCCTATGGATGTACGATGACCGACGCACTTCGGAGTACATTACGAACCGGGACTAATGCTCGAGTCACATTTAAGTTAACACAAAATGGTATCCTCGACCGAGGTTAGCAACCTTATCCTTTTCATCTATAATTGATACAAAAATATTGCATGTGTCCATGTACGGTACTCATTTCACTATTCATGTATGATGCAGATCGATGCACGGAAGCGATGGATGTATGGCGAACAACGCAGTTCCGTATTTATTGTAGGCATGCATAAATTTATCGATGTGGTTGAGGCAAACAAAATGGATAATTTTATGCCTTGTCCATGTGTTGACTGTCGAAACGTGGAGTACTCTAGCTCGAAAACCATTCAAGGCCACGTGCTTCGGAGAGGTTTCATGCCCACATATATTTGTTGGACCTTGCATGGAGAAAGAGGATTTATGATGGAAGACAATGAAGAAGAAGATGATGATGACAACTATCCTATGTTCACTGAAGAATACGGTGATACTGCAATGGAAGACAACGAAGAAGAAGGAGGTGAAGAACAACCGGCATCAGATGAGCCCACTGATGGTCTTGGTCGGGTCATTTCTGATGCAAAGAGACAATGTGATACAGACAAGGAGAAGCTGAAGTTGGAGGCCATGCTAAAGGATCATAAAAATTTGTTGTACCCAAATTGCGAAGGTGGCAGCACAAAGCTCAGTACCACACTGGAACTGTTGAAATGGAAGGCAGAAACTAGTTTATCTGACAAGAGATTTGAGAAGCTACTGAAAATATTGAAGCTGAAGCTGCCAAAGGATAACGAATTGCCCGAGACTATGTATGAAGCAAAGAAGGCTATCTGCCCTCTTCGATTAGATGTGCAGAAGATACATGCATGCATTAATGACTCAATCCTGTACCGCTGTGAGAAGTACGAGAATATGGACAAATGCCCGGTATGCACTGCATGTCGGTACAAGATCAGACAGGATGACCCTGGTGATGTTGAGGGCGATGATGAGCCCCCGAGGAAGAAGGTTCCTGCTAAGGTTATGTGGTATGCTCCTATAATACCACGGTTGAAACGTCTATTCAGAAACAATGAGCATGCCAAGTTGATGTGATGGCACAAAGACGAGCGTAAGAAAGACGGGAAGTTGAGACACCTCGCAGATGGGTCGAAGTGGAGGAAAATCGAGAGGGAGTGGCTGGACTTTGCAGATGACCCAAGGAACTTATGGCTTTGTCTAAGTACAGACGGCATGAATCCCTTTGGGGAGCAGAGCTGGAGTCATAGCACCTGGCCCATGACTCTATGTATCTACAACCTTCCTCCTTGGTTGTGCATGAAGCGGAAGTTCATTATGATGCCAGTGATCATCCAAGGACCGAAGCAACCCGGCAACGACATTTATGTGTACCTAAGGCCATTAGTTGATGAACTTTTGCAATTGTGGGCCAAACCAGGTGTACGTGTGTGGGATGAGCACAAACAGTGGGAATTTGACCTACGAGCATTGTTGTTCGTAAGCATCAATGATTGGCCTGCTCTTAGTAACATTTCAGGACAGTCAAACAAGGGATACAATGCATGCACGCACTTTTTAGATTAGATTAAAGGTACATATTTGGAAAAATCTAAGAAGGTTGTCTACCCGGGGTGTCATCAGTTTCTTCCGACCAATCATCCCGTAAGAAAGAAAGGCAAGCACTTCAACGGTGAGGCAGGTCACCGGAAAAAGCCTAACCTCCCTACTGGTGATGAGTTATTGGCTATGGTCAAGGATTTGGATCAAATACTAATCTTTGGAAAGGGTCCTTGCGGTCAATCTGTTCCAAAAGACAGCGTTACCGGACACATGCCCGTGTGGAAAAAGAAATATTTATTTTAGGAGCTACCCTATTGGAAACACCTAGAGGTCCGGTCTTCAATCGACGTGATACATGTGATAAAGAATCTTTGCGTGAACCTGCTAGGCTTCCTGGGCATGTATGGGAAGACAAAAGATACAACAGAAGCACGGGAGGAGCAGCAACGTATGAAATACCCATACGACAAGAAGACTGATAAAGGCTGTCAATACTTAAGCACCTACGCTCTTACCAAAGTAGAGAAGGAAATCTTTTTTGAATGCATGAGCAGTATGAAGGTCCTCACTGGCTTCTCGTCTAATATAAAGGGAATAATAATTATGGCAGAGAAAAAATTCCAGAACCTGAAGTCTCATGATTGCCACATGATTATGACACAGTTGCTTCTGGTTGCATTGAGGGGGCTTCTACCGGAATATGTTCGATTACCCATTATGAAGCTATGTGTATTCCTTAATGCAATATCTCAGAAGGTAATCAATCGAGAATGACTGGAAAGGTTACAGAAGGATGTGGTCTAATGTCTTGTCAGTTTTGAGTTGGTGTCCCCCCCCCCCTCCTTCTTCAATATTATGGCACGTCTCCTGGTTCACCTAGTCGACAAGATTTCCATTCTCGGTCTTGTATTTCTACACAATATGTTCCCCTTCAAGAGGTTCATGGGAGTCTTCAAGAAATATGTTCACAACCGTGCTAGGCCAGAATGAAGCATCTCCAAGGGCTATGAAACATATGAGGTCATTGGGTTCTGTGTAGACTTTCTTCCTGACCTTAAGCCGATTGGTGTTCCTGAATCACGACATGAGGGGAGACTGAGTGGAAAAGGCACGCTAGGAAAGAAAGTAGTGATATGTAGGGACGGGCATTCTTTCACTAAAGCACACTACACAGTTATAAAAAGTTCCACCTTCGTGGCTTCGTATATCGAGGAACACAAGAATTTTGTACGCTCCGAGTTCCCGGGGAAGGCTATCTCCTGGATTGAAGAAAAACACATGGATAATTTTGGCAGTTGGTTGCGAGCACGTCTCATGAATGACAACACTGTTGGAGATCAACTCTACTTGTTGGCCGCGTCACCTTCTTCGATTGTATTACATTTGCAAGGGTATGAGATAAACGGGAATACATTTTACATGACCGCCCAAGATAAAAAGAGCACCAACCAAAACAGTGGTGTCCGCTATGATGTGACAGACGAGAATGGGAAAAATGGCACATACTATGGTTACATAGAGGAGATATGGGAACTTGACTATGGACCTACTTTTAAGGTCCCTTTATTTCGGTGTAGTTGGGTGAACATGAATGGAGAAGGGGTAAAGGTAGACCAGTTGCACGGAATGACAACAGTTGATCTCAAGAACCATGGTTACAAAGACGAGCCATTCGTCCTAGCCAATGATGTGGCTCAGGTTTTCTACGTGAAAGACATGTCCTCGAGACTGAAAAAATAAAAAAAATAAAATGAATACATCGGACTATGAGCCAAAGCGTCACATAGTTCTTTCATGGAAAAGAAACATCTTGGGGATTGAGGACAAGACAGACATGTCAGCAAATTATAATAAGTTTGATGAAATTCCGCCCTTCATAGTGAGAATTGACCCAAACATCCCGTTAAATAATGAAGATGCTCCATGGTTACGGCCAAAGCGATCAAAGGCAAGGGATCGAAATATAAATCTATGTAATGTACTAAACTTTATGTGATGTGTACTAATGTATTAAACTTCGAAAGAGATTGTCCATTTTGTACACGAAGTGCATCCAGTTTTTGTCGTAACCCTCTCAACTATTTAGCACATGCTATGTGGGTGAAATGATGATACCATGCCAACTTCAAACATTTTCAGAGTTCATTTGTAGTGCTTTTCAATTTCAGGGTCAATTAGCTAAAAAACAACAAGTAAATGCACGAAAAATACCAAATGAAGTCAGAAATTGTTGAAAATTTATGATGTGCCTTTGAATGGTGCATTTTGAACACACAAAAAGTATGGAGTTCAAAAAAACTTAAAAAAATGAATTCCCTTTGTAATAGATGAGTTCTCGTTCGAAACTCTGATACTTCGAAAGAGATTGTCCGTTTTGTACACGAAGTACATCCAGTTTTTGTCGTAACCCTCTCAACTTTTTAGCACACACTATGTGGGTGAAATTATGATACCATGCCAACTTTCAATATTTTCAGAGTTCATTTGTAGTGCTTTTCAATTTCAGGGTCAATTAGCTCAAAAAAATAAGTAAATGCACAAAAAATACCAAATGAAGTCAGAAATTGTTGAAAACTTATGATGTGCCTTTGAATGGTGTATTTTGAACACACAAAACGTATGGAGTTCAAATAAGTTCAAAAAAATGAAATCCCTTTGTAACAGATGAGTTCTCGTTCGAAACCCTAATACTTCGAAAGAGATTGTCCGTTTTGTATACGAAGTGCATCCGGTTTTTATCGTAACCCTGTCAAATTTTTAGCACGTTATATGTGGGTGAAATGATGATACCATGCCAACTTTCAACATTTTCAGAGTTCATTTGTAGTGCTTTTCAATTTCAGGGTCAATTAGCTCAAAAAATAAGTAAATGCCCGAAGAATACCCAATGAAGTTAGAAATTGTTGAAAATTTATGATGTGTCTTTGAATGGTGCATTTTGAACACACAAAAATTATGGAGTTCAAATAAGTTCAAAAAATGAAATCCCTTTGTAACAGATGAGTTCTCGTTCGTAACCCTGATACTTCGAAAGAGATTGTCCGTTTTGTACACGAAGTGCATCCAGTTTTTGTCGTAACCCTCTCAACTTTTAGCACATGCTATTTGGGTGAAATGATGATACCATGCTAACTTTCAACATTTTCAGAGTTCATTTGTAGTGCTTTTCAATTTCAGGGTCAATTAGCTCAAAACAAATAATTAAATGCACGAAAAATACGAAATGAAGTCAGAAATTGTTGAAAATTTATGATGTGCCTTTGAATGGTGCATTTTGAACACACAAAAAGTATGGAGTTCAAATAAGTTCAAAAAAAGAAATCCCTTTGTAACAGATGAGTTCTCGTTCGAAACCCTGATACTTCGAAAGAGATTGTCCGTTTTGTACACGAAGTGCATCCAGTTTTTTGTTGTAACCCTCTCAACTTTTTACCACATGCTATGTGGGTGAAATGATGATACCATGCCAACTTTCAACATTTTCAGAGTTCATTTGTAGTGCTTTTCAATTTCAGGGTCAATTAGCTCAAAAAACAAGTAATGCACAAAAAATACCAAATGAAATCAGAAATTGTTGAAAATTAATGATGTGCCTTTGAATGGTGCATTTTGAACACACAAAAAGTATGGAGTTGAAATAAGTTCAAAAAAGGAAATCCCTTTGGAACACATGAGTTCTCGTTCAAAACCGTGATACTACGAAAGAGATTGTCCGTTTTGTACAGGAAGTGCATCCAATTTTTGTTGTAACTCTCTCAACTTTTTAGCACATGCTATGTGGGTGAAATGATGATACCATGCCAACTTTCAACATTTTCAGAGTTCCTTTTTAGTGCTTTTCAATTTCAGGGTTAATTAGCTCAAAAAAATTAATTAAATGCACGAAAAATACCAAATGAAGTTAGAATTTTCGTAAAGTTTTTTTTTGTTAAAATCTTTATTAAAAACAAAAAAAGAGTAAACTAAAAAGAATCAACTAAAAATAATGAATTAAATATAATCAATTGAAATTATCAAAGTATTTATTTGTTAAAAAGAATCAAGTAAAACATTAACTAAAAAGAAACAAAAAATTATCAACTCAAAAGAATTTTCATAAAGTTTCTTTGTTAAAATATTTAATATAAAACTAAAATGAAAGAGAAAAAAATCTTTAATAGCAAAAAATGAAAGTAAAGTTATTCACAAATTTCAAAGAATTCAAATTTGGACTATTAAAATTTGAAAACTAAATATTTAGATATAAGAGGAAAAAATAAAAAAATAAAAAGCAAAAAACAAAACAAAAATAATGGAAAAATATTGAAAATAGATGCGAATTTATAGAGAAAATTCAACATAAATTCAAAGTGCAATTAGCACTTTGAATTTAGGTTGAATTTTGTCTTTAAATTCGCATCTATTTTCAATTTTAGGTAGAGAGTGTGTTTAGGCCCGTAAGCCTGCTTTAGAGAGGAGCTTGAAAGAGCTGGCGCAGCGGTGCTTATAAAGCATTGCGAACGCCCCTCGCTCGGCGAGGTGGGACTAAACATTGATGTGTCCTGCGCCGGTGCCAGACCCAGGCCTTTAGTCCCGGGTTGGGGCTAGAACCGGGACTGAAGACGCCCCCCCCCCCCCCCGCTTTAGTCCCGGTTCTAGCCCCAACCAGGGACTAAAGGCCCTCGCTTCCCGCACTCGGCCTGCCGAAAAAGGGCCTTTAGTCCCGGTTGGTGGCTAGACCCGGGACTAAAGGGGGGGGGTCTTTAGTCTCGGTTCTAGCCCCAACCCGGGACTAAAGGTGTGTGTATATAAGCGGGAGTTACAATTTTGACGAATCCATCATGAGTTCCTTCTTCCTCCTGGCCCCGATGCCTCCAGGCTGCTGATCATCGTCGTCATTGCCGTCGCCACCCGCAGGTTGCCCCCCTCTCCGATCGGCACCATGCCGCCCTAACCCAATGCCGCGACGCCCTCCGACGCCCTCGCCGACGCGCCCCCCGACGCCCTCCGACGCATCCCCGCGGCCACCCCCTCCCCCACAACTCCGGTCGGCCCCTTCCCCATCGTCGGCGCCACACCGGGCCCCTTCCCCACCGCGGCGTCACCCCCTTCCCCACCGCCGACGCCTTCCTCCCCCATCGTAAGTTCTTTTTTGCCTTTTTTCATTTTATTGCATATATATTAGGTTAATTTAGTTAGTTTAGGGCTCTGTTAGTGTTAGTTTAGGTCAAATAGGTTAGTTTAGGGCTCTGTTAGTTTAGGTCATTAGATTAATTTAGTTATTTTAGTGCTAAATAGGTTATTGTTAGTTTAGGTTAAGTAGGTTATTAATGCAAAAAAGAAGATTTTGGTTAGGTTTTGATTTTGGTTAGGTTATTGTTAGTTTAGGTTAAGTAGGTTATTAGTGCAAAAGTTTGTTATGTATTTGCAATTAATTAGTATATATATGTAGACAATAGATTCTCTTAGTCCTTTAATAATAATTAGATTTATCAAGAATGCCACATTATGTATGTGCACAAGTTGATCCAATTTTTTTTTCTGATCTCATCTATGTAACCTAGCTAGCTAGCTTCTATATGTCACGTTGTCTCTTGAAGTATTGAAGAAATCCATGGCATCAGCATTACCTGGTAGTAATAGACGCATGATGTTATGAAGCTCTCGATAATTGTTTTGGAACGGAGTTCCTTATAGGATAATTCGCTTTTTGGTACGAAGTTCAGCAAAGTCCTTCCAAATAGAGATATTCGGATGGCTCTTTTTGAATTGCGTACCAAAAAGCTAATTATCTTATTCGGGATTCCGTTACGAAACAACTTTGTAAAGCTTCATAGCATCATGCGCCTATTACTACCAGGTAATGATGAAGTCATGGTTTTCTTGAATCCTTTGACAGTAGACAATGTGACATATAGAAGGGTAGATGAGATCAGGAAAAATATGAATCATTTTCTACACATTCAGAATGTCTTCATTTTGTTAAATCCCTTAAAGGTTAAGAGCATTCGTTAGACATATTTTAGAGTATAGATTTACTCATTTTGCTCCGTATGTAGTTTTCTGATGAAATCTTCAAAAGGTCTTATATTTTGGAACGGGCGGAGTACAAGTTTAGAAAAGTTTATTAAATAGTAGTAATTTAAATAGTAGGACATACGATGCCCGGCCCGCATCCTCGTCGTCGACTCGGTGGCGACCACCTGCTTGATAGGCGCGAGCATGTGCGGGACTAGGCTCCGCCGGGTTGGCACTGGAAGGAGTTACCTTCCGGGGCGCGCAGCTTGGTGAGGAATCGGGCTCCCGTCATCGACCCGGAGCTTCTTGGGTGGCGGTCACAGGGGCCACTTTTGGTGCCTAGGGTGTCGGCCCCCGAGGAGGAGGTAAGTCGCCGTGTCAGGGAGGAGGACGAGCACGTCCGTCGCTACATGGAGACGTGGGATGCCAGGTTCTCCACTACCTGGCAGGTTCTTCAGGGATCTCACCTGAGCTATGATCCGGTGATGGTCCCTGCTCTTTGGGTGTCCATGACCCGCCCCTCAGTACAGCGACGGCTCTTTGTTGGTTGATCAGTTATATATTATTCGATGTATTACTGTGTTCGAGACATGCATTATTTATGTATTCCAGATTATATATTCGATAATATTAAGTGGATTATTCGATGATCCATTAATTCAGTGGATTATTCGATGTATATAAGCGGGAGTTTTAGTTGTTAGCTAATTTAGTTTTTTATATTTAATTAATTTGTAGATACTATGGTGTCATCCACGGGAATGATATTTTGGTTGGTGATATAGATGTCACCAAGCAGTTTCTGAACGAGTCCGGCGAGGGAGATGAGTCTCTCAACACAGGAGGAAGAAGCTCTGGTGAGGTAGACGCCCACGCCTCGGGCGAGGAAGGAATCGGCGGCTCCAATGAGGAAGAAGCTGACGAAGGAGAAGCCGACAACTCCGTCGGGGTGCATATATAAATATGTATTAATAAATTAATCCTATACTATTTACATATATTAATTCTCTTTCTTTTAGCCCTCCGGATCGAGCAAAACTTCAATACGGATGAAACGAGGCCCAACCAAGAAGATGGATGACAGTGAGAGGTACAGGATCAAAACAGTCTCAAATGTCGGGCAACCAATTGCTCCCACAGATGTAAAGCAGAAGTTTGTGAAGGCATGCAGAGTTGTTGTTAGGGACCACATCCCTATCACCACTCGAGAATGGATTAAGCCAAGGGAGGAAGGAGTCTCATATGTCGGCACAACAGCCAAAGAAAACCTTTGGAGAAAGCTCATGCTTCATTTCACCTTGCTGGCGCGAGAGGTGGATCCAGATGAGGAGGAGGCAAATGAGGAGGAAATGAAGAGGTGAAAAGAGTCCCTGGAGAAAAAATTCAAGGAGTGGGCTCTTAAGAAGATGGCCGATCTATTCACGGGCTGGAAAAAAAGATTGCACCAGGAATTTATCTTGAAAGATAAGACTCCATATTTCGATCACGGCTATGAGAAGATAAAAGACTACTGGGCCGAATTTGTGGCATACAAGAAATTGGAGGACGCCTTGAAAAAGTCTGCAATAAATAAGACGAATGTAGGTAAGAAGAAGTACCACCATATTGTGGGGCCTGGTGGCTATGACAGTCACATGGCTAAGTGGGAAGCATTTGAGGCATCATTTATGGAAAAAAATCACTCCAGAGCCCTTAAGATGGCTCGAACGGGGAAGAAGCTGATTTTACGGGCATGGGGGCTTGTTGGACGAAGAAGGGAAGGCAATATAAAACCAAAGACACAAAGATAATCCCCTACCCATCGAGGACATTAGACGTGCAGTACAGGATGTTGAAGAGGGACAATTCGTTCCCGGTAAAGAAAACGACGAGCTCACACGCGCCCTTGGGAATGATGAACACAAAGGGCGAGCACGAGGCTTACCAGGCTCCTCGTCATGGATGCTTGCATTTTCCGAGGAAAGAAAGAGATTTCCCGATAGAAGCCATCAGATGAGAAAGGAAAAGGTGGCAGCTGAGAAAGCGGTTGTTGTAGACCAGCTACGTAATATAGAAGAAGCAGTAAAGCGGCTGCAGCAGGATCAAATCGACAGACAACAAGGTAGCGTCCAATCTCAGCGGCTTGATACGTATTCATAGTATCTACTTTTCCAAACTCTTTTGCCCTTGTTTTGGACTCTAATTTGCATGATTTGAATGGAACTAACCCGGACTGACGTTGTATTCAGCAGAATTGCCATGGTGTTGTTTTTGCGTACAAATAAAAGTTCTCGGAATGACGTGGAAATTTGCGAGGATTTTTTGTGGAATATATAAAAATATTGGCGCAAGAATTATCTGGAGACGCGGAGCCAGGAGCCCACAAGCCCAGGAGGGCCCCCCCCCCCGGGCCGCACCTGGCAGGCTTTTGTGGCCCTCGTGGCTCCGCAGCCTAACTCCAACTCTATATATTCTCTCTCGCCCAAAAAAAACTAAGAGAGAAGAGGTCATCGCATTTTATGACACGGAGCTGCCGCCGCCACCTGTTCTTCCTCCGGAGGGCAGATCTGGAGTCCGTTCTCGGCTCCGGAGAGGGGAGCCCGAGTGCCATGATTTCAGATCTGAACCTATTATGTTTTCATCAATATATGTGTGTTCTTGATCCTATCTTGCAAGTTGTAGTCACCTACTATGTGTTATGACCCGGCAACCCCGGAGTGACAATAGCCGGAACCACTCCCGGAGATGACCATAGTATGAGGAGTTCATGTATTCACTATGTGCTAATGCTTTGTTCCGGTTCTCTATTAAAAGGAGACCTTAATATCCCTTAGTTTCCATTAGGACCCCGCTGCCACGGGAGGGATGGACAATAGATGTCATGCAAGTTCTTTTGCATAACCACGTATGACTAAATACGGAATACATGCCTACATTACATTGACGAACTGGAGCTAGTTACATATCACCCTATGTTATAACTATTACATGATGAATGTCATCCGACATAATTATCCAACACCGATCCAATGCCTATGAGTTTTTCCTACTCGTCATTGCTAAGTTACTTTACCGCTAATGTTGTCACTATTGCTAATGTTACCGCTGCTACCGTTACTATCACACTACTCTGCTAATGAAACTTTGCTGCAGATACCAAGTCTTTCAGGTGTGGTTGAATTGACAACTCAACTGCTAATACTCGAGAATATTCTTTGGCTTCCCCTTGTGTCGAATCAACAAATTTGGGTTGAATAATCTACCCTCGAAAACTGTTGCTATCCCCTATACTTGTGGGTTATCAAGACTATTTTCTGGCGCCGTTGCTGGGGAGGCATAGCTCTATTCTTTGAGTCACTTGGGATTTACGTCTTTTGATCACTATGAGGAATCCGAGAGATCCAAAAACTAAAGTCTTGCCCTCAACTATGAGGACAGGTAAGGAACTGTCATCTAGCTCCGTACTTGATTCACCTTCAGTTATGAGTAAATTTGCGACACCACCACCTACTAGAAATTCTGATGTGTCGCATGTGCTTGATGATGCTACTTCTGCTATCCATGATGCTTATAATTATGCTTTGCTTGATACTGCTAGAGTTTTTGTTGAATGTGATGATACTTCTGAAACTGATGAAATTATTGAAGTAGAACCTGTTGTTTCACCTGTTAGAACTAGCTCTCCTAGATATGAATCGCCTAATATACCTGAAGGTTATGTTATGGAGGGAGAGGTAACTGAAGACTTTCTTGCTTGTAAGGATATCTATGATATCGAGAATTTATTGCGCAAGTGGAAAGAAAAATCTTTGAATGCTAGAATGAAATACGATCCTAAGTTTGCTACTTCACACATCTTTGTTGCCGATAAGGATTATGAATTCTCTATTGATCCTGAGTTGATCACTTTGGTTGAATCTGATCCTTTTCATGGTTATGAGTCTGAAACGGTTGTAGCACATCTTACTAAGCTGAATGATATAGCCACCCTATTCACGAATGAGGAAAAAATTCGCCATTACTGTATCCTTAAGTTGTTTCCTTTCTCACTAAAGGGTGATGCTAAGACTTGGTTTCCTTCTCTTGCTCCTCGTTGTGTGCGTAGTCCCCAGGATATGATATACTATTTCTCTGAGAAATATTTTCCTGCCCATAAGAAACAAGCTGCCTTGTAGGATATATATAACTTTCTGCAAGTTGAAGAAGAGAGTCTCCCACAAGCTTGGGGGAGGCTTGTCGAGTTACTGAATGCTTTGCCTGATCACCCTCTTGAGAAGAATGAAATACTTGATATCTTTTATAATGGACTAACCAATGCTTCTAGGGACCACCTAGATAGTTGTGCTGGTTGTATTTTCTGGGAATGAATTGTGGAACAAGCTAAAATTCTATTGAATAATATCTTGAGCAATCATAATGCTTGGACTATTCCCGAACCACCTCCGAAGCCAACTCCGAAGAAAAGAGGTATTCTATTCCTCAGTCCTGAAGATATGCAAGAAGCCAAGAAATCTATGCAAGAGAAAGGTATTAAATCTGAAGATGTTAAGAATCTACCACCTATCGAAGAAATACATGGTCTTGATAACCCTACACAGGTAGTAGAGGTAAATTCTCTTCATAGATTCAATGAGAGTGATATTCCTTATGATAAACCTGCTAGCTTATGCTTAGATGAATTTGATAACTTTGTTGCCAAACAACAAAGTTTCAATGATTATGTTAGCAGACAATTGGAACAAAATGCTTGTATGATTAATCATATAAGTGCTTGTGTGGATAGAAATGGCAATGATCTTAAGCTTTTGAGTAAACATGCCTCTATGGTCACTACTCAAGTAGAACAAGTACTTAAGGCTCAAAATGACTCGCTCAATGAGTTGAATGAAAATTTTGTTAGAGTTGTCACTAGAGGCGGTAGAATGACCCAGGAACCTTTGTATCCTGAGGGCCATCCTAAGAGAATTGAACAAGATTCTCAAGGAGTTAGCACTCATGCACTTAGTCATCCTCGTAATAGGAAGAAAAAGAACGATGATAGGAACTTGCATGCTAGCAAACCTGTTGCTATTACACCCGAGTATCCAAATGATGTCTCTGTTTCTGATGCCGAAACACAATCTGGTGATGAACATGAGCCTAGTGATAATATTGATAGTGGTGTTTATGTTGATGCTCAACCTAGTAATAATAAGGATGTAGAGATTGAACCTGTTGTTGATCTTGATAACCCACAACCTAAGAACAAGAGATACGATAAGAATGACTTTATTGCTAGGAAGCATGGTAAAAAAAGAGAACCATGGGTTTAGAAACCCATGCCCTTTCCTTCCAAACCATCCAAGAAAAAGGATGATGAGGATTTTGAGCGCTTTGTTGAAATGATTAGACCTGTCTTTTTGCAAATGCGTTTGACAGATATGCTCAAAATGTCTCATTATGCTAAGTACATAAAAGATATTGTGACTAATAGAAGGAAGATACCTGAGGTTGAGATTTCCACCATGCTCGCTAATTACACCTTCAAGGGTGGGACTCCTAAGAAACTAGGTGATCCCGGAGTGCCCACTATACCTTGCTCCATTAAAGGAAATTATGTTAGAACTGCTTTATGCGATCTTGGAGCTAGTGTTGTGTTATGCTTGTCTCTTTATATCGTAGATTTGAATTGGGTAAGTTGACACCTATTGAAATGTCTTTGCAAAAGGCCGACAAATCAACTGCTTTTCCTATCGGTATTTGGGAGGATGTGCCTGTTGTGGTTGCGAATGTTACTATCTTAACAGACTTTGTTATTCTGGATATTCCCGAGGATGATGCCATGGCGGTCATCCTTGGAAGACCCTTTTTAAACACTGCAGTGGTTGTTACTGATTGCAACAAAGACAATGTCACTTTCCATGTTAATGGTAATGCGCATAGAGTGCACTTTCCGAAGAAACAATATCGAGTTCATTGCATCAATGCTATTGAAAAATCTTCATCAATTCTTATTGGAATCTTTGAATGCCCTATACCTACTGTCAATTTGAAGTATGATTTACTTGTTGGGGATATGCACATCCCCGTTGAGGTAACCTAGTGATTATTCGAAAATTCTCCGGTTCTATGTGATTCAAAAAAGATTTGTCAAGGAGACTTGATCAACCTCATTGACAAAATTCTTTTGATGACCATGAGATGGATGAATTTAGAAGTCACAACCTTCTGCTCCCAACTTTTACTTTCTGTTGTTTAGAAGAAAAATGATAAATTTAGCTTTATTTTCCTGTTTTCTGCTTTTTCTCGTTCTTCTTTTGCTTGTTGGGAGCTTTCCCATGTAAATAGTTTTCTTATTCTTTGGGTCAAGGTAGAAGACCATGATTAAAATGTTTAGTGGCTCTCACATGCATAATTGTTTATCCGTCAAAGAGAAATATTACTTTGTCTTCTCCTCTGAGTTTGCTTGCAGATTCCAGCTTAGTCCAATGCACGAACACTCTCATTATTATCCACATCATTCGGTCATGCAAGTGACAGGCAATAATGACGATATATGATGAAGTGACTGAGCTTGGAAAAGCTGGTACGAAGTCGACCTATTTTGTTTTTGTAAATATGACTAGCTCATCATTCCTAATTCAGCATTGTTATGAGAGAAACATGTTTGCAATGACAACTTAGAGATCATAGTTTCTGATGCCATGCTTAATTATCTAGGAGCTTATAATGGTTTGTCTTGGATGCCAACATGAATTTCAAGATGATTATGATGTAGTATGATAGGATGGTATCCTCCTTTGAATGATTCAAGTGGCTTGACTTGGCACATGTTCACGCATGTAGTTGAAAGAAAATCAACATAGCCTCTATGATATTCATGTTTATGGTGATTTATATCCTACTCATACTTGCACTCAACATTGGTTAATTTCAATGCATATTGATGACTGTTGTCGCTCTCTAGTTGGTCACTTCCCAGTCTTTTGCTAGCCTTCACTTGTACTAAGCGGGAATACGGCTCGTGCATCCACTTCCATAAACCCAAAGTTGTTCCATATGAGTCCACCATACCTACCTAGATGCGGTATCTACGTGTTGTTCCAAGTAAATTTGCATGTGCCACTCTCTAAATCTTCAAGTAATAATCTGTTTTGTATGCCCGAACCGCTCATGTGGTGACAAGGGGCGGTCAGTATCTTCCATGCTAGGCATGTTATCCTCGATACGTGTTTATTCACTATCACTCACGAGAAAGGGGCCGGTAATCGGAATGCCCAGTTCCATGCTCAAACCGAAAGTATAATTGCAAACAAAACTCCTGCTAGATTGTTGTTGGTATGGACGGCACCTGAGGATTCGGCTAGTCATGGAGTGTGATTGATCGGTGGTGGGGGAGTCAAAACTTTACTTTTCTGTTTGGGTACCGCCTATAATATATGTAGCATGGAAGATGGTGAAAACTCTTGGTCATCGCGTTGACAATGAAAGCATACCACCCAAAATTATTTATCTCTATTTTAAAATCTTGAGCTCTGGCACCTCTGCAAATCAATAATTCCCTCTGCGAAGGGCCTATCTATTTACGTTTCTGTTGAGTCATCCTCTTCTTTTAAAAGCACCTGTTAGAGAGCACATCCGTCATTTTTATACTTTGCTATTAATTGATATTGAGTATGACTATGAGTCGATCTTCTTTGCCATGAATTACAATGTCCAGTCAGCCCTTGGTCTTTGAAGGTGCTCTGCATTTATGTTTTGCGGTCTCAGAAAGGGCTACCGAGATACCATCTGTTCATATTGCTTCATGATTGATTTTATTGAAGTGTTGACGTTTGAAACTTATTATTATTGCTCGCTAGTTGATTATGCCATTGATATGAGTTCACCATGAGACCTAAATGTCATTGCTTATGTGGTTAGCTTATGATCTTGCTAAAAATATTAATGTGAGTTAGACATAATTACAACAACAAGATCAAACAAAGTTCGTAAAAGTTTTTCTTTTGTCTCTTTCAGTTTATCAATTGAATTGCTTAAGGACAAGCAAGGCTTTAAGCTTGGGGGAATTGATACGTCTCCATCGTATCTACTTTTCCAAACTCTTTTGCCCTCCTTTTGGACTCTAATTTGCATGACTTGAATGGAACTAACCCGCACTGACGCTGTTTTCAGTAGAATTGCCATGGTGTTGTTTTTGCATAGAAATAAAAGTTCTCGGAATGACCTGGAAATTTACGAGGATTTTTTGTGGAATATATAAAAAATACTGGCGCAAGAATTACCTGGAGACGCGGAACCAGGAGCCCACAAGCCCAGGAGGCGCGAGCCCCCCCTCGCCGCGCATGGCAGGCTTGTGAGGCCCTCGTGGCTCCGCAGCCTCCAACTCCAGCTCTATATATTCTCTCTCGCCCAGAAAAAATTAAGAGAGAAGAGTTCATCGCGTTTCACGACACGGAGCCGCCGCCACCACCTGTTCTTCCTCTGGAGGGCAGATCTGGAGTCCATTCTGGGCTCCGGAGAGGGGAAATCGACGCTGTCGTCATCACCAACCATCCTTCATCTCCAATTCCATGATGCTCTTCATCGTTCGTGATAAATCTCATCGTAGGTTTGCTGGACGATGATGGGTTGGATGAGATCTATCATGTAATCGAGTTAGTTTTGATGGGGTTTGATCCCTAGTATCCACTATGTTCTAAGATTGATGTTGCTACTACTTTGTTATGCTTAATGCTTGTCACTAGGGCCCGAGTGCCATGATTTCAGATCTGAACCTATTATGTTTTCATCAATATATGTGTGTTCTTGATCCTATATTGCAAGTTGTAGTCACCTACTATGTGCTATGACCCGGCAACCCCGGAGTGACAATAGCCGGAACCACTCCCGGAGATGATCATAGTATGAGGAGTTCATGTATTCACTATGTGCTAATGCTTTGTTCCGGTTCTCTATTAAAAGAAGACCTTAATATCCCTTAGTTTCCATTAGGACCCCGCTGCCACGCGAGGGATGGACAATAGATGTCATAAAAGTTCTTTTCCATAAGCACGTATGACTAAATACGGAATAGATGCCTACATTACATTGACGAACTGGAGCTAGTTACATACCACCCTATGTTATAACTGTTACATGATGAATGTCATCCGACATAATTATCCATCACCGATCCAATGCCTACGAGTTTTCCTACTGGTCCTTGCTATGTTACTTTACTGCTACTGTTGTCACTCCTGCTACTGTTACCGCTGCTACCGTTACTATCACACTACTCTGCTACTGAAACTTTGCTGCAGATACTAAGTCTTTCAGGTGTGGTTGAATTGACAACTCAACTACTAATACTCGATAATATTCTTTGGCTTCCCCTTATGTCCAATCAATAAATTTGGGTTGAATACTTGATACGTCTCAAACGTATCTATAATTTTTGATGATTTCACGCTGTTATCTTGTCAACTTTGGATGTTTTGTTTACCTTTTATATCTTTTTTGGGACTAACTTATTAACTCAGTGCCAAGTACCAGTTCCTGTTTTTCTGTGTTTTTGACTCTTTTCATATCTGATTTTGGAACGGAGTCCAAACGGAATAAAATCCCCAAAATGATTTTTTCCAGAACGGAAGAAGATCGGGAGGCTTGAGGGCCAAGAAAGTGGGCCCACAGGGAGCCCACAAGCCCTGTTGCCGCGTCCAGGGGGGAGGCCGCGGCAACCTAGCTTGTGGCCTCCCTGGCGCCCCCCTGCCCTAGGTCTTTGGCCTATAAATTCACTAAAAATCCAAAAAAAATTAGGGCGTCTATGAAAACTCTTTTCCGTCGCCGCAAGCTTCCGTTTCCATGAGATCTCATCTGGAGACCCTTCTCGGTGCCCTGCCGGAGGGGACTTTGGAGTTGGAGGGCTTCTTCATCAACATCATCGCCCCTCCAATGACTCGTTAGTAGTTCACTTCAGACCTACGGGTCCGCAGTTAGTAGCTAGATGGCTTCTTCTCTCTTTGGATCTTCAATACAAAGTTCTCCATGATCTTCATGGAGATCTATCCGATGTAATCCTCTTTGGCGGTGTGTTTCTTGAGATCCGATGAATTGTGGATTTGTGATCAGATTATCTATGATATATATTTGATTCTTTGCTGATTTCTTATATGCATGATTTCATATCCTTGTAAGTCTCTCTGAGTCTTGGGTTTTGTTTGGCCAACTAGATCTATGATTCTTGCAATGGGAGAAGTGCTTGGTTTTGGGTTCTTACCGTGTGGTGACCTTTCCCAGTGACAGTAGGGGCAGCAAGGCACACATCATGTAGTTGCCATCAAGGGTAACAAGATGGGCTTTGTCGTAGATATGAGATTGTCCATCTACATCATGTCATCTTGCTTAAGGCGTTACTCTGTTCTTTTGGACTTAATACACTAGATGCATGCTGGACAGCGGTCGACGTGTGGAGTAATAGTAGTAGATGCAGAAAGTGTCGGTCTACTTGTTTTGGACGTGATGTGTATAAATATAATCATTGCCATAGATATCGTCACGACTTTGCGCGGTTCTATAAATTGCTCGACAGTAATTCGTTAACCCACCGTCTACTTGCTTTCATGAGAGAAGCCACTAGTGAACACTACGGCCCCCGGGTCTATTCACACCTATCATTTCCACTTTCGCTTTTACTTTGCTTTTTTACTTAGCTGCTTTCAGTTCTCACTTGGCAAACAATCTATAAGGGATTGACAACCCCTTCATAGCGTTGGGAGCAAGCTCTTTGTGTTTTTTCAGGCACTTGTGATACTCCTTCACTGGATCGATACCTTGGTTCTCAAAATTGAGGGAAATAGTTACTGCCGCTGTGCTACATCACCCTTTCCGCTTCGAGGGAACACCAACGCAAGGCTCCAAGGCCACGGGGGAATCCTTTGCATATTTGCCTAGGAAGTCCCTAAAGGCGTAGCCGTAGCAGAAGGATTCCTGGTTCCGTTACTGACGAGAATCAAGACAAGAATAGTCTCCCGTCACCACGCTTGTTTCTGGCGCTGTTGGAAGGTCTTTTGTTGTAGTAGCAAGAAGAATTTCTGGCGCCGTTGCCGGGGAAGGAGAGATCTATCCAAGTAGGTCTCACAAACTCATCTCTTGCATTTACTTTTTTGCGAGTTGCCTCTCGTTTTCCTCTTCCCCACTTCACATTTGCCGTTTTCATTTGCCTTTCTTCTTTGCCTTTCTCTTTTGCCTTTTTTCCTTTCTCTCTTGTCGTTTTTCTTTTGCCCGTTTCACTCTCCCTCTTCCTGCTCGTTTGTGTGTGAAATAGTCCATCAATGGCTAGACCTACCACTCCAAACGATACCCCTGAGAATGAAGTTCTCAATTTTAGGCAGAATGAGGAAGAAAATTTAAAGGACGCTTGGTACAGGATTTGCAATGCTCAAAGTAGATCTACTCGTAAGCAATCCACTACCGTTCTTCTTCGCAGTTTCTATGTTGGAATTTCTCCTTGGAATAGGTATATCCTTGAAACCATTGTAGGCGGGAATTTTTTGGGGAGCCATACTGTTGACTCATATGGAGCTATCATGAATTTGGCAGGCTCACCCCCGCTCATGGTTAATGGAACTACCTTAACCTTGGAACACCTGATGCAAAGGCTTGACGCTATTGAAAACAAAATTGCCACAGTTGAACTTATTGAGGGTTTGGATAGACAGATCCACAATCAAATTACTCAGTATGGATCCAAAGTGGGAAATTTTTTGAAAAATTGAAGGGAGAAGGAACTTATAGTTAATGATTCTTCTAGAATTGGCAAACTAGAAGATGTCATAACCAACTTGGGTTCTGCTTTTGCCATTGTGCAAAATACTCCAAATCTCACTCTCAAAAAGACCGTCAAGTCTGTTTTTGTTCCTAAAGCTAGTGGTGAGTCATCCAATAAAGATGAAGATCTTAAGATGATAAATGATCACACTACTTATGGTTTGAGCACCAAAGATGACTATACGTGATTCCATCACCTTTTGCCTAGCTAAGGGCGTTAAACAATAGCGCTTGTTGGGAGGCAACCCAACAAATCTATCCTTTTTCTTTCTGTTTTGTGTTTTCCACACTTTCATAATTCTATTATGATTGTGTTTTTTGTATTTCTTTTTGTGTTTGTGCCAAGCAAAACCGTTATGATTAGTCTTGGGGATGATCGTTTGGTCATGCTGGAAAAGACAGAAACTTTCTGCTCACGAAAAGAATTTTAATTTTTACTATGTAAGAGATTTTGAGTTGATTCTTTTTGATGATGATTTCTATGAAAATTCTTCAGACTGTCGTAAGTTTGCAGAATTGTTTAAGTACCATAAGTATATGAAGTATACAGATTGCTACAGACTGGTCTGCTGTTAACAGATTCTGTTTTTGTTGTGTTGGTTGCTTATTTTGATGAAACTATGGATAGTATCGGGGGGTATTAGCCATGGAAGATTGAAAACACAGTAACCCAACATCAACATAAGTAGAATTTAAGTTTTCTACAGTACCTAAGGAAGTGGTGGTTTGCTTTCTTATACTAATGTTATCACGAGTTTCTGTTTAAGTTTCGTGTTGTGAAGTTTTCAAGTTTTGGGTGAAGTTCTTATGGACAAAAAGATAAAGAGTGGCAAGAGCTCGGGCTTGGGGATGCCCAAGCCACCCCAAGATGATTCAAGGATGTCGTAAAATCCTAAGCTTGGGGATGCCCCGGGAAGGCATCCCCTCTTCCGTCTTCAATCCATCGGTAACGTTACTTGGGGCTATATTTTTATTCACCACATGTTATGTGTTTTGCTTGGAGCGTCTTGTATCGTAGGAGTCTTTTATTTTTGTTGTGTCACAATCATCCTTGCTGCACACCTAGATAGAGAGATAGGTACTCACCGTGATTTTTTCAAGCTTCACTTATATCCTTTGGTTAGACAATTCAGCTCACATGTGCTTCGCTTATATCTTTTGAGCTAGATGATTTTGCTCTATGTGCTTCACTTATATCTTTTAGAGAATGGCGGTGCGTGGCTTGGTAGTTGATCTATGCTTTGAAAGTAGTCTCAAAAGGGGTAGTTATCCAAAGGGATACGAAAACTTCCACCTTCATGTGCATTGAATAGTTAGAGAAGTTTGATTCATCTCAACTAGTTTTGAGTTGTGGTTATGGTAATATTGAAGTTATGCTAGTAAGGTGTTGTGGATCTAGAAATACTTGTGTTGAAGTTAGTGATTCCCGTAGCATGCATGTATGGTGAACCGCTATGTGATGAAGTCTGAGCATGATTAGTCTACTGATTGTCATCCTTTGTGTGGCGGTCGGGATCGCGCGATGGTTTATACCTACCAACCCTTTCCCTAGGAGTATGCGTTGAATGCTTTGTTTCGATTACTAATAAAACTTTTGCAACAAGTATATGAGTTCTTCATGACTAACTTTGAGTCCATGGTTTAGATGCACTTTCACCTTCCACCATCACTATCTTCTTTAGTGTCGTGCAACTTTCGCTGGTGCACAAAACCCACCATTAGCCTCCCTCAAAACAGCCACCATACCTACCTACTATGGCTTTTTCAAAGTCATTCTGAGATATATTTCCATGCAACTACCACCATGACATGTGCCAGCACATCTACATTGCCATTGCATGATCGTAAGATAGCTAGCATGATGTTTCCATTAATGTCCATGCCATGCTCGATCATTGTCACGGTACACTACCGAAGGCATTCCATATAGAGTCATCGTTGCTCTAAGTTTTGAGTTGTAAGTGTGATGATCATCATTGATGGAGCATTGTACCATGTGAGGAAATAAAAGAGGCCAAAGATGCCCACCAAAATAAATAAATAAAAAGAGGCCAAAGAGCCCATCCAAAAAAATGAGAGAAAAGGAGAGAAGGGACAATGCTACCACTTTTCCACACTTGTGCATATTAAGCACCATGATCTTCATGATTGAGAGTCTCTCGTTTTGTCACCACCATAAAACTAGTGGGAAATTTTCATTATATAACTTGGCTTGTATATTCCAATGATAGGCTTCCTCAAATTTGCCTTAGGTCTTCGTGAGCAAGCAAGTTGGATGCACACCCACTAGTTTTCTTTAAGAGCTTTCACATACTCTTAGCTCTAGTGCATCATTTGTATGGAAATCCATACTCATTCACATTGATATCTATTGATGAGAATCTCCACAGCTCATTGATATGCCTAGTTAATGTGACCATCTTCTCCTTGTTTTTCTTGCACCCTCCACCACACTCCACACCACTTATAGTGCTAAAACCATGGCTCACGCTCATGTATTGCGTGAGAGTTGAAAAGGTTTGAGAAAGTAAAGGTGTGAAAACAATTACTTGGCCAATACCGGGGTTGTGCATGATTTAAATCGTTGTGCAATGATGATAGAGCATAGCCAGACTATTTGATTTTGTAGGGTAACTTTCTTTTGGCCTTGTTATTTTGAAAGTTCATGATTACTTTGCTAGTTTGCTTGAAGTATTATTGTTTCCACGTCAATAGCAAGCTATTGTTTTGAATCTAATGGATCTAAACATTCACGTCACATAAGAGGAGTTACAAAGGACATCTATGCTAGGTAGCATGAAAGCCTCAAAAATTCATTCTTTATCACTTCCCTACTCGAGGACGAGCAGGAGTTAAGCTTGGGGATGCTTGATACGTCTCAAACGTATCTATAATTTTTTATGGTTTCACGTTGTTATCTTGTCAACTTTGGATGTTTTTTTTACCTTTTATATCTTTTTTAGAACTAACTTATTAACTCAGTGCCAAGTGCGAGTTCCTATTTTTTCCTGTGTTTTTGACTCTTTTCAGATCTGATTTTGGAATGGAGTCCAAACGGAATAAAATCCCCAAAATGATTTTTTCCAGAACGGAAGAAGGTCAGGAGGCTTGAGGGCCAAGCAAGTGGGCCCACAGGGAGCCCACAAGCCCTGTTGCCGCGGTAGGGGGGAGGCCGCGACAACCAAGCTTGTGGCCTCCCTGGCGCCCCCTGTCCTAGGTCTTTGGCCTATAAATTCCCTAAAAATCCATAAAAAATCAGGGTGTCCACGAAAACACTTTTCCGCCGCCGCAAGCTTCCGTTTCCGCGAGATCTCATCTGGAGACCCTTCCCGATGCCCTGCCGGATGGGACTTTGGAGTTGAAGGGCTTCTTCATCAACATCATCGCGCCTCCAATGACTCGTGAGTAGTTCACTTCAGACCTACGGGTCCGTAGTTAGTAGCTAGATGGCTTCTTCTCTCTCTTGGATCTTCAATACAAAGTTCTCCATGATCTTCATGGATATCTATCCGATGTAATCCTCTTTGGCGGTGTGTTTGTCGAGATCCGATGAATTGTGGATTTGTGATCAGATTATCTATGATATATATTTGAGTCTTTGCTGATTTCTTATATGCATGATTTGATATCCTTGTAAGTCTCTCCGAGTCTTGGGTTTTGTTTGGCAAACTAGATCTATGATTTTCCAATGGGAGAAGTGCTTGGTTTTGGGTTCTTACCGTGTGGTGACCTTTCCAAGTGACAATAGGGGCAGCAAGGCACACATCGTGTAGTTGCCATCAAGGGTAACAAGATGGGCTTTGTCGTAGATATGAGATTGTCCATCTACATCATGTCATCTTGCTTAAGGCGTTACTCTGTTCTTTTGGACTTAATACACTAGATGCATGTTGGATAGTGGTGAACGTGTGGAGTAATAGTAGTAGATGCAGAAAGTATCGGTCTACTTGTTTTGGACGTGATGCCTATAGATATAATCAGTGCCATAGATATCGTCACGACTTTGCGCGGTTCTATCAATTGCTCGACAGTAATTCGTTCACCCACCGTCTACTTTCTTTCATGAGAGAAGCCACTAGTGAACACTACGGCCCCCGGGTCTATTCACACCTATCGTTTCCACTTTTGCTTTTACTTTCCTTTGTTACTTCGTTGCTTTCAATTCTCACTTGGCAAACAATCTATAAGGGATTGACAACCCCTTCATAGTGTTGGGAGCAAGCTCTTTGTGTTTGTGCAGGCACTTGTGATACTCCTTCACTGGATCGATACCTTGGTTCTCAAAACTGAGGTAAATACTTACCACCGTTGTGCTACATCACCCTTTCCGCTTCGAGGGAACACCAACGCGAGGCTCCAAGGCCATGGGGGAATCCTTTGCATATTTGCCTAGGAAGTCCCTAAAGGCGTAGCCGTAGGAGAAGGATTCCTGGTGCCATTGCTGAGGAGAATCAAGACAAGAATAGTCTCCCGTCAGCACGCTTGTTTCTAGCACCGTTGGAAGGTCTTTTGTTGCAGTAGCAATACTCTACCCTCAAAAACTGTTGCGATCCCCTATACTTGTGGGTTATCAAGACTATTTTCCGGTGCCATTGCCGGGGAGGCCTAGCTCTATTATCTGGGTCACTTGGGATTTACGTCTGTTGATCACTATGAGGAAACCGAGAGATCCAAAAACTAAAGTCTTGCCCCCAACTACGAGGACAGGTAAGGAACTGCCATCTAGCTCTGCACTTGATTCACCTTCAGTTATGAGTAAATTTGTGACACCACCACCTACTAGAAATTCTGATGTGTCGCCTGTGCTTGATGATGCTACTTCTGCTATCCATGATGCTTTGCTTGATACTGCTTTGCCACTAGGTGCATTTCATGATGCACAAATTGCTAGAGTTGCTGTTGAATGTGATGATACTTCTGAAACTCATGAAAATATTGAAGTAGAACCTGTTGTTTCACCTATTAGAACTAGCTCTCCTAGATATGAATTTCCTAATATACATGAGGGTTATGTTATGGAGGGAGAGGTAGCTGAAGACTTTCTTGCTTGTAAGGATAGCTATGATCTCGAGAATTTATTGCGCAAGTGGAAAGAAAAATCTGTGAATGCTAGAATGAAATACAATCCTAAGTTTGCTACTTCACCCATATTTGTTACCGATAAGGATTATGAATTCTCTGTTGATCCTGAGTTGATCACTTTGGTTGAATCTGATCCTTTTCATGGTTATGAGTCTGAAACGGTTGTAGCACATCTTACTAAGCTGAATGATATAGCCACCCTATTCACGAATGAGGAAAAATTCGCCATTACTATATCCTTAAGTTGTTTCCTTTCTCACTAAAGGGTGATGCTCAGACTTGGTTTACTTCTCTTACTCCTGGTTGTGTGCGTAGTCCCCAGGATATGATATACTACTTCTCTGGAAAATATTTTCCTGCACATAAGAAACAAGTTGCTTTGCAGGATATATATAACTTTGTGCAAGTTGAAGAAGAGGGTCTCCCACAAGCTTGGGGGAGGCTTGTTGAGTTACTGAATGCTTTGCCTGATCACCCTCTTGATAAGAATGAAATACTTGATATCTTTTATAATGGACTAACCAATGCTTCGAGGGACCACCTAGATAGTTGTGGTGGTTGTGTTTTCAGGGAACGAACTGTGGATCAAGCTGAAATTCTATCGAATATGATAATGCTTGGACTATTCCCGAACCACCTCCGAAGCCAACTCCAAAGAAAACAGGGGCGGATCCAGGGGGTGCTAGCAGGGGTCTGACCCCCCCCCCCCCAACCGTTCGCCCCCCTCAACAATTATCAGTAGATAATACTAGGAATAATTAGCCATTTAGCATATTGTCAGGCATGCCTATTGTTAATAATTACAGGCCCAATACACAGAGATTGACAGAAGCCCATATAGACTAGTCCAGCCTTGAGCCTATCGATCGGTACTAGTCCAGCCTCCAGGTCGCTGCTCCCTGGCCGCCAACCCTCCCTTTTGCCGCGCAGAACCTGGCACAGAACGTCTACTTGTCTAGGGCACAGGTCCAGCCTCCAGGTCGCTACTCCTGGCCGCCAGCCCTCCCTTTTGCCGCCAAGTCGCCAAGTCGCTCGCTACTCGCCGCGACGCCGCCAACCCGCCCTTCTGCCGCAGCTAGTCGCTCGTCTAGGGAACGTCTAGGGCACAGGCGATCAAGCAGCCCGACGACCGACGTAACGACGTTCTCCGCTTGCCAACTCGTGAAGCGGTGAAGGTAATTTCGACTTGCTTAACTCTATTATTAATATATATTGCAACCTGTAGGTATGTTGATCTCACAAGGTCTCGCAACAAGCATGATAATACAACAACACTACATCACTACAAAGCAGATTTGTTCAATGTTGCTATAGATCAGCAACTGGCTGAGATAAATGATCGCTTTGGTATTCAAAGTACAGAACTCTTGAGACTTTGTTTATGTTTGGATCCAAGGCATGATTCTTTTGACATCTCAAAAATATGTACGCTGGTTGAGAATTTTATCCCGAGGATTTTTCTAGTCAAGAAAGGACTCAGGTTGAGTCGCAACTTCCCCATTTTCAGTTGGATGTTTGCAATAATCCAGAGCTGAAATGCTTGTCTTCACTTGCTGATTTGATAGTTGCACTATATAAAACAGGTAAGGCTGCTATATACTCAATGGTTGATAGATTATTGCGGTTGGTCATAACTCTTCAAGTGTCAACTGCAACCACCGAGCGAGCTTTCTCGGCCATGAAACTTATCAAGACACGTCTTCGAAGTAGAATGGGAGATGATTATCTTTGGAATTATATGATTGTTTACATTGGTAAGGAAATAGCTGCAAAGATTAGTTCTGATGGGATTATAGAGTTATTCGACATCGGTGGTCGCAAAGCAGAGTTTAATCTAATAGACCTGTAATTTTCTTTC
This sequence comes from Hordeum vulgare subsp. vulgare, assembly GCF_904849725.1. Classification (NCBI taxonomy): domain Eukaryota; kingdom Viridiplantae; phylum Streptophyta; class Magnoliopsida; order Poales; family Poaceae; genus Hordeum; species Hordeum vulgare. The sequence goes on from NC_058523.1 coordinate 165,136,293, forward strand.
TAAATATCAAACATATATTTGAATATTAATATGGGTTTTCTATAATATATTTTGTGACTCAATATATTAGATATTTATTCACTATGATGGTCGTCGACTTTTTGCCCCCCCCCCCCATGTTGGAATCCTGGCTCCGCCCCTGAAAGAAAAGAGGTATTCTATTCCTTAGTCCTGAAGATATGCAAGAAGCCAAGAAATCTATGCAAGAGAAAGGTATTAAATCTGAAGATGTTAAGAATCTACCACCTATCGAAGAAATACATGGTCTTGATAACCCGACACAGGTAGTAGAGGTAAATTCTCTTCGTAGATTCAGTGAGAGTGATATTCCTTATGATAAACCTGCTAGCTTATGCTTAGATGAATTTGATAACTTTGTTGCCAAACAACAAAGTTTCAATGATTATGTTAGCAGACAATTGGAACAAAATGCTCGTATGATTAATCATATAAGTGCTTGTGTCGATAGAAATGTCAATGATCTTAAGCTTTTGAGTAAACATGCCTCTATGGTCACTACTCAAGTAGAACAAGTACTTAAGGCTCAAAATGACTTGCTCAATGAGTTGACTGAAAATTCTGTTAGAGTTGTCACTAGAGGTGGTAGAATGACCCAGGAACCATTGTATCCTCAGGGCCATCCTAAGAGAATTGAACAAGATTCTCAATGAGTTAGCACTGATGCACTTAGTCATCCTCGTAATAGGAAGAAAAAGAAAGATGACGAGAACTTGCATGCTAGCAAACCTGTTGCTGTTACACCCGAGAATCCAAATGATGTCTCAGTTTCTGATGCCGAAACACAATCTGGTGATGAACATGAGCCTAGTGATAATATTGATAGTGGTGTTCATGTTGATGCTCAACCTAGTAATGATAAGGATGTGGAGATTGAACCTGTTGTTGATCTTCATAACCCACAACCTAAGAACAAGAGATACAATAAGAACGACTTTATTGCTAGGAAGGATGGTAAACAAAGAGAACCATGGGTTCATAAACCCATGCCCTTTCCTCCCAAATCATACAAGAAAAAGGATGATGAGGATTTTGAACGCTTTGTTGAAATGATTAGACCTGTCTTTTTGCAAATGCGTTTGACAGATATGCTCAAAGTGTCTCCTTATGCTAAGTACATGAAAGATATTGTGACTAATAAAAGGAAGATACCTGAGGTTGAGATTTCCACAATGCTCGCTAATTACACCTTCAAGGGTGGGACTCCTAAGAAACTAGGTGATCCCGAAGTGCCCACTATACCTTGCTCCATTAAAGTAAATTATGTTAGAACTCCTTTATGCGATCTTGGAGCTGGTGTTAGTGTTATGCCTCTCTCTTTATATCGTAGACTTGAATTGGATAAGTTGACACCTACTGAAATGTCTTTGCAAATGGCCGACAAATCAACTGCTTTTGCTATCGGCATTTGCGGGGATGTGCCTGTTGTGGTTGCGAATGTTACTGTCTTAACGGACTTTGTTATTCTGGATATTCTCGAGGATGATGCCATGGCGATCATCCTTGGAAGACCCTTTTTAAACAATGCAGGGGTTGTTATTGATTGCAACAAAGGCAATGTCACTTTCCATGTTAATGGCAATTAGCATACGGTGAACTTTCCGAAGAAACAATATCGAGTTCATTGCATCAATGCTATTGAAAAATCTTCATAAATTCTTATTGGAAGCTTTGAATGCCCTATACCTACTGTCAAGATGAAGTATGATTTACTTGTTGGGGATATGCACATCCCCGTTGAGGTAACGTAGTGATTATTCGAAAATTCTCCGGTTCTATGTGATTCGAAAAAGGTTTGTCAAGGAGACTTGATCAACCTCATTGACGGATTTCTTTTGACGACCACGAGATGGATGAATTTAGAAGTCACAACCTTCTGCTCCCAACTTTTACTTTCTGTTGTTTAGAAGAAAAATGATAAATTTAGCTTTATTTTCCTGTTTTCTGCTTTTTCCCGTTCTTGTTTTGCTTGTTGGGAGCTTTCCCATGTAAATACTTTTGTTTTTCTTTGGGTCAAGGTAGAAGACCATGATTAAAATGTTTAGTAGCTCTCACAAGCATAATTGTTTATCCGTCAAAGAGCCATATTACTTTGTCTTTGTTGGAAATATGCCCTAGAGGCAATAATAAAATGGTTATTATCATATTTCCTTGTTCATGATAATCGTCTATTGTTCATGCTATAATTGTATTAACAGGAAACAGTAATACATGTGTGAATAAATAGATCACAATGTGTCCCTAGCAAGCCTCTAGTTGGCTAGCTCGTTAGTCAATAGATGATCATGGTTTCCTGGTCATGGGCATTAGATGTCATTGATAACAGGATCACATCATTGGGAGAATGATGTGATGGACAACACCCAATCCTAAGCGTAGCACTAGATCGTATTGTTCGTATGCTAAAGCTTTTCTAATGTCAAGTGTCTTTTCCTTCGATCGTGAGATTGTGCAACTCCCGGATACCATAGGAGTGCTTTGTGTGTATCAAACGTCACAACGTAACTGGGTGACTATAAAGGTGCACTATGGGTACCTCCAAAAATGTATGTTGGGTTGGTACGAATCGAGATCGGGATTTGTCACTCCGTGTGACGGAGAGGTATCTCTGGGCCCACTCGGTAGAACATCATCATGAGCTCAATGTGACTAAAGAGTTATTCACATGATGACGTGCTACGGAACGAGTAAAGAGACTTACCGGTAACGAGATTGAACAAGGTATAGGTATACCGACGATCGAATCTCGGGCAAGTTCTATACCGACAGACAAAGGGAATTGTATACGGGATTGATTGAATCCTTGACATCGTGGTTCATCCGATGAGATCATCGTGGAGAAAGTGGGAGCCACCGTGGGTATCCAGACCCCGCTGATGGCTATTGGCCGGAGAGGTGTCTCGGTCATGTGTGCATGTCTCCCGAACCCGTAGGGTCTACACACTTAAAGTTCGATGACGCTAGGGTTATAGGGAATTGTTATACGAGGTTATCGAAAGTTGTTCGGAGTCCCGGATGAGATCCCAGACGTCACAGGAGCTCCGGAATGGTCCGGAGGTAAAGATTGATATATAGGACGGATGGTTTCGGACACCGGAAGTGTTTCGGGCGTCACCGGTAACGTACCAGGACCACCGGGACCACCGGAGGTGGCCCCGGGGGTCCACAGGAAGGGGGCAACGACCCCGGGAGGCTAGATGGGCCAAGTGCGGGAGGGAACCAGCCCCTAGGTGGGCTGGTGCGCCCCCCACACTCAGCCCAAGGCGCAGGAGGAGGAGAAGGGGGGAAACCCTAGGCGCTGGTGGGCCTAAGGCCCACCTAGGGGTGCGCCACCCCTCCCCCCTGCCCTGGCCGCCGCACCTCCCATCTGGGGGGGGCTGCCACACCACCAAGGGTGGGAACCCTAGGGGTGGCACCCCCTCCCCTCCTCCTATATATAGTGGGCACTTTTGGGCTTTTGGAGATACAGTTTTCCCTCTCCCTCGGCGCAGCCCTGCTGTTCTTTCTCCTCCTCTCTGTCGGTGCTTGGCGAAGCCCTGCCGGGAGACCTCGTTTCTCCATCGACACCACGCCGTCATGTTGTTGGAGATCTTCCCCAACCTCTGCCTCCTCCTTGCTGGATCAAGGTGCGGGAGACATCACCGGGCTGCACGTGTGTTGAACGCTGAGGTGCCGTAGTTCGGCACTAGATCGGAATCACACCGCGATCTGAATCGCCGCGAGTACGACTCCATCAACCGCGTTCTAGTAATGCTTCTGCTTAGCGATCTTCAAAGGTATGAAGATGCTCTCACCCCTCTCTCGTTGCTGGTCTCTCCATAGGAAGATCTGAATATGCGTAGGAATTTTTTTGAATTTATGCTACGTTACCCAACAGTTGCATCCGAGCCAGGTTTTCTATGCGTAGATTCTATGCACGAGTAGAACACAAAAGGTTGTGGGCAATGATTTGTCAATTGCTTGCCGCTACTAGTCTTATTCTTTTCCGACGGTATTGTGGGATGAAATGGCCCGGACCGACTTTACACGTACGCTTACATGAGACTGGTTCCACCGACAGACATGCACACCGTGCATAAAGGTGGCTAGCGGGTGTCTGTCTCTCCTACTCTAGTCGGATTGGATTTGATGAAAATGGTCCTTATGAAGGGTAAATAGCTTTGGCATATCATCGTTGTGGCTGTCACGTAGGTAAGAAGGCGTTCTTGCTAGAAACCCAAATCAGCCACGTAAAACTTGCAACAACAATTAGAGGACGTCTAACTTGTTTTTGCAGGGTTTGACATGTGATGTGATATGGCCAAAGTTATGATGTTGCATGTATGATGTATGAGATGATCATGTTATTGCAATAGGTTTCACGACTTGCATGTCGATGAGTATGACAACCGGCAGGAGCCATAGGAGTTGTCTTAATTTATTGTATGAGATGCAACGCCATGTGCTTACTACTTTTACTTCATTGCTAATGGTTAGCTATAGTAGTAGTGACAGTAGTAGTTGGCGTGACGACTTCATGGAGACACGTTGATGGAGATCATGGTGCGACGCCGGTGATGATGATGATCATGCGATGCCTGAAGATGGAGATCAAAAGAGCAAAGATGATAATGGCCATATCATGCCACTATATGATTGCATTGTGATGTTTATCATGTTTTTCATCTTATTTCTTAGAACGACGGTAGCATAATAAGATGATCCCTCTTAAAATTTCGAGAACGTATTCCCCTAAGTGTGCACCGTTGTGAAGGATCGTTGTCTCGAAACACCACGTGATGATCGGGTGTGATAGATTCTAACGTTCACATACAACGGGTGTAAGCCAGATTTACACACGCGAAACACCTAGGTTGACCCAACGAGCTTAGCATGTACAGACATGACCTCGTATACAAGAGAACGAAAGGTCGAACATGAGTCGTATGGTTGAATACGATCAGCATGAAGTTGCTCACCATGGTGACTAGTCCGTCTCACGTGATGATCGGACACGGGTTAGTCAACATGGATCATGTATCACTTAGATGACTAGAGGGATGTCGATTTAAGTGGGAGTTCATACTTAATTTGATGAACTTAATTGTCATGAACTTAGTCTAAAAGTTGTCTTTATAAATATTGTAGATGGCCAATGTCAACCTCAATTTCAACGCATTCCTAGAGAAAAACAAGCTGAAAGATGATGGTAGCAACTATGCGGACTGGGTTCGCAACTTGAAGCTCATCCTTGAAGCAGCTAAAAAGGCTTATGTCCTTGATGCGCCGCTAGGTGACCCTCCCGCTCCCGCAGCAGCCCGGGACATTCTGAACGTCTGGCAAACACGGAGTGATGACTAGTCTCTGGTTAGGTGTGGTATGCTATACAGCTTAGAAACGGGGCTCCAAAGGCGTTTTGAGCAACACGGTGCATATGAGATGTTCCAAGAGTTGAAGCTAGTTTTTCAAGCTCATGCCCGTGTCGAGAGATATGAAGTCTCCGAAAAGTTCTTTAGATGTAAGATGGAGGAGAACAGTTATGTCAGTGAGCACATACTCAAAATGTCTGGGTTACACGGTCGTCTGACTTCACTTGGAGTCGAACTTCCGGATGATGCTATAATTGACAAAATCCTCCAGTCTCTCCCACCAAGCTACAAAGGTTTTGTGTTGAACTACAACATGCAAGGGATGGAGAAGACCATTCCCGAGTTGTACTCGATGCTCAAGTCTGCAGAAGTAGAAATCAAGAAAGAGCATCAAGTGTTGATGGTCAACCTGACCACTAGTTTCAAGAAGGGCAAGGGTAAGAAGAACTTCAAGAAAGACGGCAAAGCTGTTGCTGCGCCCGGTAAGCCAGATGCCGGGAAGAAGAAAAAGAATGGACCCAAGCCTGAGACTGAGTGCTTCTATTGCAAGGGAAAGGGTCACTTGAAGCGGAACTGCCCCAAATACTTAGCGGACAAGAAGGCCGGCAAGGTTAAAGGTATATGTGATATACATGTTATTGATGTGTACCTTACCAGCGCTCGTAGTAGCTCCTGGGTATTTGATACCGGTGCTGTTGCTCACATTTGCAACTCAAAGCAGGAACTGCGGAATAAGCAGAGACTGGCCAAGGATGAGGTGGCGATGCGCGTCGGGAATGGCTCCAAGGTCGATGTGATCGCCGTCGGCACGCTACCTCTACATCTACCGTCGGGATTAGTTTTAAACCTTAATAATTGTTATTTAGTACCAGCTTTGAGCATGAATATTGTATCAGGGTCTTGCTTAATGCGAGACGGCTACTCATTTAAGTCAGAGAATAATGGTTGTCCTATTTATATGAGTGATATGTTTTATGGTCATGCTCCGCTGGTGAATGGTTTATTCTTGATAAATCTTGATCATGATGTTACGCATATTCATAGTGTGAGTGCCAAAAGATGTAAAGTTGATAATGATAGTCCCACATACTTGTGGCACTGCCGCCTTGGTCATATCGGTGTTAAGCGCATGAAGAAGCTCCATACTGATGGACTATTAGAGTCACTTGACTTTGAATCATTTGACACATGCGAACCGTGCCTCATGGGCAAGATGACTAAGACTCCATTCTCAGGAATAATGGAGAGAGCAACCGACTTATTGGAAATAATACATACTGATGTGTGTGGTACAATGAACGTTGAAGCTCGCGGTGCCTATCGTTATGTTCTCACTCTCACCGATGATTTGAGTAGGTATGGGTATATCTACTTGATGAAGCACAAATCTGAGACGTTTGAAAAGTTCAAGGAATTTCAGAGTGAGATCGAGAATCAACATGACAGAAAAATTAAGTGTCTACGATCTGATCGTGGAGGAGAATATTTGAGTCACGAGTTTGGCACACACCTAAGGAAGTGTGGAGTCGTTTCACAACTGACGCCGCCTGGCATACCGCAACGCAACAGAGTGTCTGAACGTCGTAATCATACTTTATTAGATATGGTACGATATATGATGTCTCTTACCGACTTACCGCTATCATTTTGGGGATACACATTAGAAACTGCAACATTCACTTTAAATAGGGAACCGTCTAAATCCGTTGAGACGACACCGTATGAACTATGGTTTGGCAAGAAACCTAAGTTGACGTTTCTTAAAGTTTGGGGCTGCGATGCTTATGTGAAGAAACTTCAACCAGAAAAGCTCGAACCCAAAGCGGAGAAATGCGTATTCATAGGATACCCTAAGGAAACTATTGGGTATACCTTCTATCTTAGATCCGAAGGTAAAACCTTTGTTGTGAAGAACGGATCCTTTCTAAAGAAAGAGTTTCTCTCGAAAGAAGTAAGTGGGAGGAAGGTAGAACTTGATGAGGTAATTACACCCCCTCTCGAACAGGATAGTAGCGCAGCGCGGGAAGTTGTTCCTGTTGCGCCTACACCAACTGAAGAGGAAGTTAATGATAATGATCATGAAGCTTCGGATCAAGTTACTATTGAACCTCGAAGGTCCACAAGGGTACGCTCCGCACCAGAGTGGTACGGCAACCCTGTAATGGAGATCATGTTGTTAGACAACGGTGAACCTTCGAACTATGAAGAAGCGATGGCGGGCCCAGATTCCAACAAATGGCTTGTAGCTATGAAATCCGAGATAGGATCCATGTATGAGAACAAAGTATGGACTTTGGTGGACTTGCCCGATGACCGGCGAGCCATAGAAAATAAATGGATCTTCAAGAAGAAGACTGATGCAAACGGTAATGTAACCGTTTATAAAGCTCGACTTGTCGCAAAGGGTTTTCGAAAAATTCAAGAGATTGACAACGAAGATACTTTCTCTCCCGTAGCGAAGCTAAAATCAGTCCGAATCATGTTAGCAATTGCCGCCTTTTATGATTATGAAATTTGGCAAATGGACGTCAAAACAGCGTTCCTTAATGGGAACCTTAAGGAAGAGTTGTATATGATGCAACCAGAAGGTTTTGTCGACCCTAAGGGTGCTAACAAAGTGTGCAAGCTCCAGCGCTCCATCTATGGGCTGGTGCAAGCATCTCGGAGTTGGAACATTCGCTTTAATGAGGTGATTAAAGCGTTAGGGTTCATACGGGTTTACGGAGAAGCCTGTCTGTACAAGAAAGTGAGTGGGAGCTCTATAGCTTTCCTCATACTGTATGTGGATGACATATTATTGATGGGGATTGATATAGAGATGTTGGAGAGCATAAAGGCCTATTTGAACAAGAGTTTTTCAATGAAGGACCTTGGAGAAGCTGCATACATATTAGGCATCAAGATCTATAGAGATAGATCGAGACGCCTCATAGGTCTTTCGCAAAGTACATACCTTGACAAGATATTGAAGAAGTTCAATATGGAAAACTCAAAGAAAGGGTTCTTACCAGTTTTGCAAGGTATGAGATTGAGTAAGACTCAGTCGCCGACCATGGCAGCAGACAGAGAGAAGATGAGTTTTGTCCCTTACGCTTCAGCAGTAGGCTCTCTTATGTATGCCATGCTGTGTACCAGACCTGATATAAACCTTGCCATAAGTTTGGTAGGGAGGTACCAAAGTGATCCCGGTATGGAACACTGGACAGCGGTCAAGAATATCCTTAAGTACCTGAAAAGGACTAAGGAAATGCTTCTCGTTTATGGAGGTGACGAAGACCTCGTCGTAACGGGTTACGTCGACGCTAGCTTCGACACAGATCCGGATGACTCTAAGTCACAGACCGGATACGTATATGTTTTGAATGGTGGGGCAGTGAGCTGGTGCAGCAGCAAGCAAGAAGTCATGGCAGCATCTACATGTGAAGCGGAGTACATAGCTGCTTCAGAAGCGGATCATGAAGGAATTTGGATGAAGGAGCTCATCATCGACCTTGGAGTGGTTCCAAGCGCGTCGGGTCCAATGACACTCTTCTGTGATAACACTGGGGCCATTGCCATAGCCAAGGAGCCCAGGTTTCACCGGTAGACGAAGCACATCAAACGCCGCTACAACTCCATCCAGGACCATGTCCAGAGTGGAGTAATAGAGATTTGTAAAGTACACACGGATCTGAATGTTGCAGACCCGTTGACTAAACCTCTTCCACGAGCAAAACATGATCAACACCGTAATGCTATGGGTGTTCTATACATCACAATGTAACTAGATTATTGACTCTAGTGCAAGTGGGAGACTGTTGGAAATATGCCCTAGAGGCAATAATAAAATGGTTATTATCATATTTCCTTGTTCATGATAATCGTCTATTGTTCATGCTATAATTGTATTAACAGGAAACAGTAATACATGTGTGAATAAATAGATCACAATGTGCCCCTACAAGCCTCTAGTTGGCTAGCTCGTTAGCCAATAGATGATCATGGTTTCCTGGTCATGGGCATTAGATGTCATTGATAATGGGATCACATCATTGGGAGAATGATGTCATGGACAAGACCCAATCCTAAGCGTAGCACTAGATCGTGTTGTTCGTATGCTAAATATTTTCTAATGTCAAGTGTCTTTTCCTTCGACCGTGAGATTGTGCAACTCCCGGATACCGTAGGAGTGCTTTGGGTGTATCAAACGTCACAACGTAACTGGGTGACTATAAAGGTGCACTACGGGTACCTCCGAAAGTGTCTGTTGGGTTGGTACGAATCGAGATCGGGATTTGTCACTCCGTGTGACGGAGAGGTATCTCTGGGCCCACTCGGTAGAACATCATCATGAGCTCAATGTGACTAAGGAGTTAGTCACACGATGACGTGCTACGGAACGAGTAAAGAGACTTACCGGTAACGAGATTGAACAAGGTATAGGTATACCGACGATCGAATCTCGGGAAAGTTCTATACCGACAGACAAAGGGAATTGTATACGGGATTGATTGAATCCTTGACATCGTGGTTCATCCGATGAGATCATCGTGGAGCAAGTGGGATCCACCATGGGTATCCAAACCCCGCTGATGGTTATTGGCCGGAGAGGTGTCTCGGTCATGTCTGCTTGTCTCCCGAACCCGTAGGGTCTACACAGTTAAGGTTCGATGATGCTAGGGTTATAGGGAATTGTTATATGAGGTTATCGAAAGTTGTTCGGAGTCCCGGATGAGATCCCGTATGTCACGAGGAGCTCCGGAATGGTCCGGAGGTAAAGATTGATATATAGGACGGATGGTTTCGGACATCGGAAGTGTTTCGGGCATCACCGGTAACGTACCGGGACCACCGAGACCACCAGAGGTGGCCCCGGGTGTCCACCGGAAGGGGGCAACGACCCCGGGAGGCTAGATGGGCCAAGTGTGGGAGGGAACCAGCCCCTAGGTGGGCTGGTGCGCCCCCTACACTCAGCCCAAGGCTCGGGAGGTGGAGAAGGGGGCAAACCCTAGGCGCTGGTGGGCCTAAGGCCCACCTAGGGGTGTGCCACCCCTCCCCCCTGCCCTGGCCGCCGCACCTCCCATCTGGGGGGCTGCCGCACCACCTAGAGTGGGAACCCTAGGGGTGGCACCCCCCTCCCCTCCTCCTATATATAGTGGGCACTTTTGGGCTTTTGGAGATATAGTTTTCCCTCTCCCTCGGCGCAGCCCTGCTCTTCTTTCTCCTCCTCTCTACCGGTGCTTGGCGAAGCCCTGCATGGAGACCTCATCTATCCATAGACACCATTGATATGAGTTCACCACGAGACCTAAATGTCATTGCTTATGTGGTTAGCTTATGATCTTGCTAAAAATCTGAATGTGAGTTAGACATAATTACAACAACAAGATCAAACAGAGTTCGTAAAAGTTTTTCTTTTGCCTCTTTCAGTTTATCAACTGAATTGCTTGAGGACAAGCAAGGCTTTAAGCTTGGGGGAGTTGATACGTATCCATCGTATCTACTTTTCCAAACTCTTTTTCCCTCGTTTTGGACTCTAATTTGCATGATTTGAATGGAAATAACCCGGACCGACGCTGTTTTCAGCAGAATTGCCATGGTGTTGTTTTTGTGCAGAAATAAAAGTTTTCGTAATGACCTGGAAATTTATGAGGATTTTTGTGGAATATATATAAAAAATACTGGCGCAAGAATTACGTGGAGACGCGGAGCCAGAAGCCCACAAGCCCAGGAGGCGCAGGCCCCCCTGGCCGCGCGTGGCAGGCTTGTGAGGCCCTCCTGGCTCCGCAGCCTCCAACTCCAGCTCTATATATTCTCTCTCTCCTAGAAAAATTAAGAGAGAAGAGTTCAAAACGTTTCACGACACGGAGCCGCCGCCACCACCTGTTCTTCCTCTAGAGGGCAGATCTGGAGTCCGTTCTCGACTCCGGAGATGGGAAATCGACGTCGTCGTCATCACCAACCATCCTTCATCGCCAATTCCATGATGCTCTTCATCGTTCGTGAGTAATCTCAATGTAGGCTTGCTGGACGGTGATGGGTTGGATGAGATCTATCATGTAATCGAGTTAGTTTTGATGGCGTTTGATCCCTAGTATCCACTATGTTCTAAGATTGATGTTGCTAGTACTTTGCTATGCTTAATGCTTGTCACTAGGGCCCGAGTGCCATGATTTCAGATATAAACCTATTATGTTTTCATCAATATATGTGTGTTCTTGATCCTATCTTGCAAGTTGTAGTCACCTACTATGTGTTATGACCCGGCAACCCCAGAGTGACAATAGCCGGAACCACTCCCGGAGATGACCATAGTATGAGGAGTTCATGTATTCACTATGTGCTAATGCTTTGTTCCGGTTCTCTATTAAAAGGATACCTTAATATCCCTTAGTTTCCATTAGGACCCCGCTGCCACGGGAGGGATGGACAATAAATGTCATGCAAGTTCTTTTCCATAAGCACGTATGACTAAATACGGAATACATGCCTACATTACATTGACGAACTGGAGCTAGTTACATATCACCCTATGTTATAATTGTTACATGATGAATGTCATCCGACATAATTATCCATCACCGATCCAATGCCTACAAGTTTTTCCTACTAGTCCTTGCTAAGTTACTTTACCTCTACTGTTGTCACTACCTACACTACTCTGCTTCTGAAACTTTGCTGCAGATACTAAGTCTTTCAGGTGTGGTTGAATTGACAACTCAACTGCTAATACTCGAGAATATTCTTTGGCTTCCCCTTGTGTCGAATCAACAAATTTGGGTTGAATACTCTACCCTCCAAAGCTATTGTGATCCCCTATACTTGTGGGTTATCACGGCTCATGATAGAAGATGCATCGAATCGGAAAAGCAGTGTCGCTTCCAGGCAGCTCTAGGATGATGATGATGATGCACTGACGAAGGATCCTCCTCGTTGCTACCCAGTGGATGGTATCACAGAGAGCACACTTGTGAGCTAAAGGTGACAGTTGCTAACTTAAGGTTGACGATGGCGGTCGGCATGGCCATACCAATTGGACATAATCCAACATGGCATTGCTCTCCGGTTCTAGAAGGGTACGCTGTTGTCGCGGTGGATGAAGTGATGAAATATTATGAGGAGCTGAAGCTCGACCACCCTGCAGGTGAAGATAGGGGTTTACTCAACTTGGAGAAGTCAAGAAACAAACCATTGTATGGCCAAAGGAGGACATCTTGCTTCCAAATTGGCCGCCAAGGCCACCGACTTCTCAAAGAAGCAATCCTTCTTCGCCTCCACCTCACCAGTCTCGAGCGCAACCGTCGTCTTCGCCGCCTCACCAGTCTCCAGCGCAACCATCGTCTTCGCCGCCTCACCAATCTCCGGCGCAGTCGTCTCCACCGCCGCATCAGCCATCTCCACCGCCCCGTCAGCCGTCTCCGTCCACTGAGGATCACAACAAAAAGCGGAAACGTACAACCGCTAATAGTGGCGGCAGAAAGGGGTTCCGATCACCGAAACGTAAGTTGTCGCCCCTCCCAAAAGTACCTCATAAGGATACAGAGAAGAGACCTTGGGACTATACTCGAGAGGACAATATTAAGAGGACAGACGCCCAACATCAACAATGGATGGCTGACAAGGCTAACAAGAAGAAGCCGAAAAAGTCAGAGTTCCTCGTCACCCCAGAAGATCATGCCGCGTGCGTGAAAATGCTAAAAACCCTTTCAGATCCCCCGCCATCGTTGCCAGCATACTATGAACGCTCTATTCTCAAGTCGGCTCAAGCAAAAAAACAGCGGTTGAAGAGTATTAGGTCTAGCAGGAAATCAGTTACCCAGCTCGAACAATAGAAAAACCAATCGTCCCCCCCCCCCCCCCCCCGCTCAAAGTGTATTCCGATACAAAGGTGTGCTCGAGCGGAGCTGCGTCGAGCAGAGGAATGATGAAACGGCTGGTATCAATCCGGAGTTTGTTGCACAATACGGAGAAGTGGCCAAGGCTCATGGCATGTCTATCGATGAGTACTTAAACCATATGTAGGAATTTGCTGACATAACATACGTGTATCGGTACGGGGCTCCTCTCGTCAAACCTGAGTTAGTCAACGAGCTACCAACAAAAACGTGAAGATTGCATGACTGGTACATGCGAGCATGTGCTGAATAGCTAAACTGGATCCACTGTGCATATAAAGACGAGCATTACGGGCATAGAGAATGCGTTTTAATGATTGAATCCGACGAATTATTTCAGTTATACAAACAAGACGTCCTCGACAAATCTATCATCGGTGTCTATTGTTTGTAAGTACTATTAATTTATGTCACTAAGTCTTACTCAGCTCGTTCTTGCATGTATAATCTTACTCATAACTATATTAATTTTGCAGAATGAAGATTCTCGAATGCAAAAGAGGACAAATCTATGACATTGGGTTCATTGACCCATATTTCATTCATCACCAAAGTCTCACAACGAATCCCCGCGAGACAGAGAATAACTTGGTACAAGGGTTAAGATTTTCCAATACGAAAAGGGAAATACTATTTCCTTACAGCTTTAAGTGAGTGTTACTACACACATTCTATTTTTGCTTACTCGATGTTATTATAAGTGTATAATGGACTCGTTATGCATGTGCAGGTTCTACTATATTCTGTTAATCATTACACCTGACGAGGGCCAAGTAATAGTCATGGACCCGAAACGCACACCCCTCGCTGAATGTGCGAACATGCAGGAATGCCTCCAGAGGTAATTTCAATCATTATGGCACTATATTGGCAACTTTTCCTTCATTTCCTGATAGCAAGGAATTAATATAGAACTCCTTTATTCATTTCCTTTTCCTGACAGGGCTTGGAAACGGTTCACCGTCAAGGCTCGGGGTGTTTGGAAGTCAGAGCTTACATTTATACAAATGGATGTAAGTAACTACTAGCTAGATCCGCGCATCTCTTTATTCTAGTTTCAATACCATTATCATTCTTGAATACTCCCTCCGTTCCTAAATATAAGGTGTATTTTTTTTTTAAAGTCAAACTTCTCTAACTTTGATCAAGTTTATACACAAAAATATCAATAGCTAGAATAGAAAATCATTATCACTAGATTCGCCATGATATATATTTATATATTATATATATTTGATATTGTAAATGTTTATATATTTTACTGTACAGTTGGTCAAACATAGACGAGGTTTGACTTTTTGAAAAACTAATACACCTTATATTTAGGAACGGAGGGAGTATGTTTTTGATTGAACTCTGTTCTCATAAAGTGCTTGAGGCAGGAACAAGGGAACAATTTATGTGGATACTATGTTTGCGAGTTCATTCGCCAAACGACCCATGAGACGGGCAAAAACCGGGACATAAAAAATTAAAGTACGATAAACAATACTCACAACTTTATTTTATTACCGTCAATTGTGTTCGGTTTCATTGATATATATTGACCCCTTCTTTAAATTAGATCGAACGGTTGCGTGACGGTCTTCTACCACAGGAACGTGTACAAGCAATTCAAGAGAAAATTGTCGGATTCTTAGATGCAGAGGTCCTAGATGTGAAGGGAGAATATTATTGCTCGTCGATGCAATTCAAATGAAATGTTAAAGTACAGAAGAGATGCATATGTGCATGTGTAACTCGTGTCTATATTTTATAATATGTTCGACAAAACACGACAAATGGGATGGTGTAATATATTTGTGACGATGATGTGCAATATAGTTGTTCCTTTATTATTTTGTATGTACCATCCAATTTAGTGCAAAACAAGAATTAAAAAGTGTCCAAACCAAATAAATAGGAAAATAGGGGGCAACAAAATAGCCCCATCCAATTTAATGCAAAACCCTAAACCCTAATGCTCAAAAAAGCAGCGAAGCAATAGCCCCGGTTCGTAATAAGAACCAGGACTAATACCCCTCCCCCTTGCTCCAAGCCCCGCCAACTGGAGGACCATTAGCCCCGGTTCGGGGCCGAAGCAGTGCTAGCATTAGTCTCGGCTGTTTAGTCCCAGTTCATGAACCGGGACTAATGGCCCAACCGAATCGGGGCTATAGGCCATTTTTCTACTAGTGCCTCAAACGGCAATCCTAGGATCACCGGCCCACACAAGACGCACGCGACTACGATTCCAGAAGAAAGTGTATGAAGATAAGATTACAACGCCACACAACGCCCTAAAACACCTAAGCTCCACGACAACGCCCTCAAGAGGAAAAACGACGCGAAGCGACGACGCTACTGAGTCCGCCATGGACAAGGATTTTCACCCGAAACCTTGCCATGAAGGGGAACCCACGACAACGCCTTCAGGAAGAGAACGGCGTTCGCAGGCGTCGCCATCGTCGGCAACAAAACGCGGCGCTTTCGCTCGATAGCTCTACTGTGTCACCATGAGGCCTTCAGGATACGCGCGACAAGGTGCGATCCATAGGTCTGAATCGGGGCATCCCCACTGTCACTAACACCCCGACAAACCGCCGATACACCTCTTGTCACTCACATGACCAAGAAGAAACCCACCACCATCGTCATAAAGCCCGTCGGAGAGCTAACTATAAGGGATCACTCGCAGGAGGTAATAAAGACGGAAAGTTCCGATCAGACCATCACCAGCGTGACTCCGTTGTAACACATGATTAAAGCAACCGTTCTCTTGCTCCGATCATATCTCTTATTCAGCACTCCCTCTGTAAAGAAATATCTACAAGAGCGTTTAGATCATCAGTACCTTTTCACGCACAGGAAATAAAGAAGGCTCCCTCAAAAATAAAAAATAAAGGTAAGATTTTTTTTACTATAAGAGCAACTCCAACGAACCGACACAAACGGACGACGCTTTTCTTTGTTTTTTGTCTGTTTGGGTCGATCGCCCGCCCGGCGTCCGTCCTGTTTTAGATTTGGATCGATAGTGCGTCCAATTCGCCGATCCATTTCATGTCCGCAGACAATTTTTAAAAAGACCCGCGGCCATAGATCATGCCAGCGGCCATGTCTCATGGAGGCACCATGCCAGCGTCGGTATACAATGACGACTTCAAAAAATATCACCAGACAGTTCATGCTGGCACACTCACCAGCGGCCGGAACACATGCCAGCACACAAAAAGGGGTGGGACTTGATTTCGACCACGCCATCGCGGCCTCGTGGTCATGCCAGCGCACCTGCCGGCATACAAAAAAAGATGGCGCTCGCTGCCATAGATCACTCGTTGTCGAACTTGAGCATATCGACATGCATCTTCTCGAACCACGGCCTCTTCCTTGGCGACACGGTGTTGAGATCCACCTTCATGATCTCCACCCGAGTCATCATGCTCGCGAGAGCCACTTCTTTCGCCTTGGTCTTGACGTTGGCGGCCTCGATCTCTAGCATCTTGGCTTGTTTCTCCGCCTCGATCTCAAGCATCTTAGCTTGCTTTTCCGTGTCCATCTCAAGCCTCCTCCTTTGGATCTCCATGAAGGCGTTCATTTGCAATTCTTTGTAACGCCGTCACTCCTCCTCCCTTGAGTCCTTATTGCTCATCATGCCCTCCACGCTTGTGATCAAGGCGTTTGACGCCGCATCCCGCTTGTCCTCCTTCTTGGAGTTGGTCTTCCCCCACGACCGTGCCTTCTCGCCGTCCCGAACCTCCTTCACGGCTTGCTTCCCCCCACGCGACTTGAGGGCGGCATATTGCGCCTTGAACTTCTCCTCGTCTTTGATGACCCTAAAACAATGGGAGAGGTTGAAACGTTTGCATTGTGTTGGACCTTGAATGCCTCCAAAGCTTGAAATGCCTACAAATGTATTTCATGCAAGCATATTGGCAAATGGTATGCAAATGAACACGTAAACATAAACTTGATGACACAAAACAGGGTGGCTTGCTAGCATACCATGTCTTGCATGCCGATGCCGCTCACGGGTCTGGCCTTGACACTCTCAAGAGTGGCACAAAACTTGTTGCACTCTTGTTGGATCACCCTCCATCGCTTCGAAATGGACACCCACCCGTGCGTGCTTACTATTTGGTACGGCGAAAACTTCTTCCGCTCATGGAACTCACGGTGGACACGATTTCAAAAAGTTGAATGCTTTTGTTCGGCGCCCGTCTTGGGATCTTGCCCAATATATCTCCAACACTAGCAAAGAACCTTGTCCTCGGTCACCGTGTATGTCTTGGTCTGCTTGCTCTTGCGCTTCGGCTTCGCCCAGGCGGCTTGGTTGGCGAGCTCGTCCTCGAACAAAGGCTCCCCTTCGATGTCGCACTCGTCCTCTTCCTCTTGCCCATAGTCCTCCAGAAACTCGTGGTCGAGTGGGAAGCCGTCCAGGTCCACGCCGACCTGATCACGCATGAAGGCCGCCTGATCTTGATCAAAGGTGGACAGCGTGAACGCCCCTCTACCGTCCTGGCTTTGTGTCTCGTCGGGATCGTAGCCAGCGGCCGGCGTATCATCCTCGAAGATCAAGTTCTCCATGTAGTCCTCGTCGCCGGCGGCCGGCATTCCATCGAACATGTTGCATGCATACGGCAGCACGCCGGCTCGCATCTGGCGCGGGCGTTTCCTCGCGCCTCCGAATGACGAGCCACCGGCCACCGGTGTGACATTGAGGTCGATGGACGCGGGCGCGGGCGTGGAAGGCGCCACCACGCTCACCTCCAGTGAGCACTCCCCGGAGAGGCGGGAGGCCTGCAGGAAGACATGGAAGCCGGGCATCGGGTGCAAGCCGACGCGCGGGGCGAGTCGGGCAGCACCATCCAAGGGAACGCGGATGAGCCGGTGCTGGCCGCGACCACGGCGGCGTTGACGAGGCCGTGCTGGCTAGGGTTTAACCCTAGCATATAGAGCGCCTCCCTCGTTTGCGTCGCGATGCGGGAGTTGGTGACCTCCTGCTGCACGGCGGCGTCGACGGTGGCCGCTGCGATGGCTTCATCCCTTGCGTCCGCCGTGTGCCTGCGACCCTTCCTCTTGGTCGACTCTCTTACACGCTGCTCGGGCTTCAGCTTCTTCATCGGCTTGGGCGCGGAGGCGGTCTTGCGAGGGGGGCGAGGCTTGCCTTTGCCGGAGGGGGGCGGTCGTCATGCCCGACGAGGCGAGGGAGGCGGCGGCGTCGAGGTCGTCATCCATGGCGGTAGCGCGCGGACGCGGGGGGAGGGGATTGAGGAAAATTGTAGATGATGCCACAGACCAACAGACCCGGGGGCGCGCGTACATCTCATGTCCGCACCGAAGCAAATCCGGCTCAAAAATTGATCGGGAATGGATCGACAGACGGACGCCAAACGGACGCGCGTCCCTTTGAATCGACGCGTTGGATCGATTTTTGTATCCGTATCAATCCAAACAGACGCCAACGAATGAAATGGATCACCGTTGGAGTTGTTCTAAATAAAGACAAGATTAGTAGCAGAAGGGGCGAAACGATCGAGTAAACATAAACCAAGGAGTAGCCATGCGAGGCCGTTGTTCCCGGCCCGGGTGCGACGGCATGCAGAACAGCACCGCTGTCCCCAATTTCTGGCCGGGCCCTCATCGTATCCTCGTTTGGACGTAAGTGGGAGAATGATTCCTGAACATGCGTTTGCATGCATGCATTCCAGAGCAAGAGATGTGAGAGTGCAAGTTGGCCATAAGAAATTGAGGGCGTGCGTATGGTTTGTACGTGCGTGCCTCCGTAGGATCCATTCGAGGCGCCACATATTCGGCGCTCCTGCTCCCGATGGCATTTCGATCGCAGGTGAAAAGATTCTCCGCTCCTCTAATTCCTAACCGAACCGCATCGGTGCGCGATCACTCCCTATTCTATGTGATCGTGTGTTAATTTGTTAACATGGTCAATTGGTACTAACATGATTAATTAATTAGACGCAAATTGACCATGCATCATTTGCACACGAGCAGGAGGGGGAGAGAGAGAGAGTCCCTCATCATCACCTCACTACCTTCTCTCCATATGGCTTGTAGCCTGTAGGAATGCATGCGTGCTGCTACCATCTAAGCATGTGTACATTAGCTGAATGATCGTGTAGTCCAATCTATATCTAGGGTTTTGCAAGGCCGGTAGTTTAGCCCTAGGCTAGCAAGCCAGTGCTACATGACTCCTCCTGCAACCCCCTTTAAAAGCCAGCTGCTGCTTTACTTTACCTCACCGGCCCACCACTCTTACTACTGCTTCAATCCTTCCATCATGATATGAAGCTGCAATCGAGCAGATCTATCGTCCCTCGATCTGTCTCGCGCGTGGCTAGCAACGAGATCCCCGGCTGTTTATCCTTCTTGCGAGAGCCATGTCTTCACGATCTTATAAGAGAGAGCTTGATTTGGGAGATGAGATAAGGGGGCTGCGCGCATGGTGGATGGAGAGAGCGATATTGGGGAGGTTCAATCCGATGAATGGGATTTACGCACCCGATCGTAAACCTAACATATCTGATTGAGCCGCGCCAATATCACTTCCTTCAACCACATAAATATACACACACATACAGTGCTAACTCTGGAATTCTACACGCAAGGTGCGATCAATAGCGTTTGTCATTAATTCCTTCTTAATTATAGCTCACTGTTCTTCGACCCCCACTGGATTGTTGTAACCCACAGCTACGGATAGACTGTTCTTCCGGACGTGTTGTGTCTCAGGTAAAGTATAATTTCTTCTTACTTATTGGCCCCTGCATGCAAAAAATGATCGCATGTTTCCGAGTTTCCACTCATGCCGACGCACATGATATGTGAATATTTTTTGGACTCTGCAATTTGTATTGTCTTAATTAGATACTTGGATAGAAGAATATGTCTTAATATGACACAAAGGGTTAAAATGGGCTTTCGTCCGCACTTGGCTTGAAGGTACCACCATTCGATTAACTACTTTCCTTCATTCCTGAATATAAGTTTTTGCCCCAAAATTCTTGTCTTACATATGTCTAGAAATGAATGTATTTAAATACTAAAACGTGATTAGATACATTCATATGTAGACAAATTTAAGACAAAAAATTTGAAACGGAGGGAGTACTACTTACTAGCTAATTTTGGAGTCCTGCAATAGAGGCAAACATATTTTAATGATTCAATATCATTTACGAGTGTCTCAACAGAGACGTCGCAAGTGCCTTTTCATATGGCATGTCCCACATCGACACGTCGTTCGGTATAGGATCGTTTCGCAAAATGTAAAGATGATGAAAAGGGAACAAGAGATTTTAGGAGGATCCCACATAAATGATATTTTTCCTAAAATTAAGGTGATCCTCGCTTGAGGTATTTAACTGCACTACGCATGCTATAGTCAAAATCGTAAAAAAGATACTCTTCATAGTTAACAGGATGCTTCCATCCAACGCTATATGATAATTTTTATAAATTAATGGATGTTATATTTAAGGAAATGAGTAGGTAAGAAACGAAAATGTCGATTTGGTTCAGATTATTTCAGTCACTATACATATATATTGGTACTTGTTTTGTGCGGCATCAGTTGATATTATCAAAAAATATACAGAAAACTAAACACGTGACGAGGAAAATACCGGAGAAGGAGATGAGGCAAACCTACGAACATCCTTTTCAATAAGGAAATCGTTGAAAATCAACCGGCTGATCACTGCGTTTCGTAAGTCACCTCTCACACGCGCACACGTTCGGTGGGCCACCGAGCCGCTTACCTCTCTCCCTTCCTTATCTTTTCCTTTCCTTATCTTTTTCCGGTAACAGCACTGGCCGCTCGTTCTTCTCCTCCTTTTTCTTCTTCGCGCAACACATCACAACCATGGCAGTGCCGTCCCCCATCGTCGTAGACCGGTGCACTACCACCATTGCTCGTGTTGCTGCAACGCTTGCCCCTACACGCAACGCTCTACATCATCGCTACTGCAAATCACCGTCTCCTCGCGTTGCTGCACCACCGCAGCTCCTGCGAAGCAGCTTGCGTCGTCGTCGCCGTGCTCTGCATCGAAGATTCCACCATGGCGGTTGCATGCTGCATCCCAACATACGTCTTCATCGACGACGTTGCAATGGAATGCGCCGAGAGCTGCGATGGAGCGTCGCCGAGGTCGATGGAGCTCCGTCGCGGCTTCATTGGAGCTTAGCCGGAGGTGCAATGTAACGCCATCGGAGTTGCAATGGAGCTTCACCGACGACATGATGGAGCGTCACCGGCGGCTCTGGGAAGGAGGTGTACGGGAGGAACTTTTGGTGTTGCATTGGAGCGCTCGCCGTCGGCTCCATTGCAGCTTCGCCGGAGCGCTCGTCGGTGACTAGACGTAGTGTTTTGGTGTTATTATGGAGCTCGCGTCATGGCGGCTCTCCGATGTTGTGGTGGATGTTCGCATGCGACTTGCGTTGATAGGAGATCGAAGCAGATGGGCTGGTTGGATGCACGCGAGAAAAAAGTGTCAGCATGCCTTAAACTATCTAAGGGCTGGGAAGAATTGATCACACGGCTGGCGACCCGACTGATTTCGCTAGGAAATCAGTCGGATGATTTGTAGTAGTCGCCTTTTAATAAAGTAGAGAAACAGTGATGATGCATCCACACGAAAGAAAACTGATACAGTTCTTGTGATTATCCTGATGCTGATGCTGATATTGTGTTGATTGTATATATATGAGATAAGTAAATATATGTATGAATGCACATGATCAATTATTTTTTGTTATTGATTTTATTTCTTTTTAGGATGATTATTATTGCTTGTTAACACATTCTGGATTTTGTTGCTTGTTTATGTTTGAAGAAACAAGATGAAACTTTTAGGATCTGATAATTCAAGCGGGAAAGGCAGATGGAACTAAAAAAACATTGTATTATTAGGCGAATCAAATACATGCTGCGCCATGCCCATGGAAGCTAGGCCAACGAACAATTGGAGCGCCTACATGACACTTAGACCATGTGCAATTCAAGGTGCTTAGAAGGATCTTATACAAACAAACCTGTTTTTACTTAAGCGCCATGATTATTGGTAGAATATATATGATGGATTATTAGGTACAGGTGCTATAGAAATAAGGAATGATGGTTAAGAAAAAAATTGTTCATTTTTCCAAACATCGCTCTAAATACACATTGTATTGTACATGGTCTCATAGCGAGCACTATTCTAGCATCACTTCAAGCGTTCGAACGTATGATGGCACTTGGCGGAGCCCATTAACATGCACGGATTTTTTTTTCCACAAAAAAAGAACATGCACGGTTTTTTGTGGTTGAAAATATCAGAAATCCTTTTATTTCACTAATTTCAAATAACCGGTTTAATATTGAATTTCATTTATGTGTTGCAAGAACATAAATATAACGTTTTAATAATATAGGAAGCAATGTTCATGCATATAAAAAAATGTTCATTACAAAATTTTCTGATGCGTGAAACAAATACACATATCTTGGCAAAAATGTATGTATATTTAAAAATAAATTATCGTATATTCCATAATTAAATTTCGAATATTTTTAGAACAACTTTTGTACACAAAAAGAAATGCTCATAATCTCAAAAGCTGTTTAAATTTTGAAAAAAACAATGCTCACGTGTTTAGAAGAAAAGGTGTTCATGTATCTCATGAAAAATAATCATCTATCTTACCAAGGTTCATGAAAAAATAACATGTTCAAATAAACAAGAAAAAGCAATGAGAAAAAAACCTAATGGTATTTGTCGGGCTCATATATGCAGTGAGCGATGTGTCTCTATTTATTTATTTTGCAAAAAGGCCGCATGCCATTTTTTATTAAATAAATCATCCCTTATGAAAAGTTTCTTACAATAATAAAGAATCGTGAGCTTTGTTGTTGCTTCTATGCCTATGGCAATCGGACTTTACAGAAGAACCTTGTTGGAATAAAGGATCTTGTAAAAGCTTTGACCATGAAGTTGTCAATGTAGACCAGAAGAAACCAATGACGGCCAATTGGATAGATCACCATCCAGAGAAGCCGACATGGAGGAGGGCTAGAAGATAATCCCACCACCGTTCAAAAAAAGAAGGGGGACACAATCTGGTTGAGCTTCGACGGGCGGTGATGAAACTAGAGACCAACAATATGCCGCTATACAATTCTCTTCGCATGATGGGATTAATGTGAACAATGCTAATTACTCCAGACTGAGTGCCCGACATAAACACCATCGTGCGGCCCATTGAGGATGCTCCGACGAACATATTGACATGGAGAAATCCAAGGAGCCATTATCCCAATGGTTGCCACTGCTCGAACTTTACCAAAGAAGTGTACCTCCAAGACCATAGCAGATATGGATTGGGACACTCAGATGTGGGTCCCGCACTTACACCCATCACCGCAACAACATTTTCGTTGACAACAAGACATATATCATTAATCTTAAAACTAGACAACTATGTCTTCCGTAGACGTTGTGTGTTCCTGTGCCTCCATATAGTTGTGTTTTTTAGGGTGTCCGCAAGAGAAACAATGAAGCTGATTGGTTTGGTGTCAACATTTGGCATTGTCAATACGTGCGAACCAACATTGGACCGAATAAAATTCCTCAAAATTGGTAATCTTCTTGTAAGATTGGTTAGAAAATTTGGTAACCAGCAAATCACCAGCCAATCTTTGGCCATTTTGTTTCAGGATAACCGTTTTTTGGGCATCTTTTTTTTTTTTTTGAGACATACTAAATTTTGGCATCTGCAAACCAATCATGCTAAATATCCAGCAATTCCCCAATCCTGGCCCACTCACGCTAATCACGGCCCAACCCAAATCCTTCCCACCAACGGCTACCGTTGCGCTATTCCCGACGCGCAGCGCGGCGCCGCAAGGAGGCGCGACCACTCCGCAACAGCCTCGCCGAGATAAGGGGAGCGGAAAACGCCCCGGCGCCACCACCACCAAACCCTGGCGCCCTCCGTCGATGCTCCGCGATGCCGTCGGCCGCCACCCGCTCGTCATCCATGGGCTCTTCCGACATTGAGTTCGCCCTCGACCTCGATGACATCGCCGCCCGCGCAGCCAAGGCGGACTGCATCGGCGCGCTCGCCTGCGGCCGCGCGAGCTTCTCCTACCACCGCCTCCCCGAGCCGCCCCTCCGCCTCACCGTCCGCAAGCTCGACGATTCCTACTTCGGTACCAAATCCCGCCCCCTTCCGTTCAATTCCCCCCGAACTGTTTGGGTGGTTCAGTTTTGCCCTAGATTGATTCCTGCCGCGGCGTGGGGGATCGCAAGTATGTGACGCTGCGTGCGTTGCTTCTGGTTAATGCAGATGTGCGAATCGCCCGGTCGGCCGCTGTGTGGGAGCTCAAGGCAGCCATACAAGGCGTGTTCGTCGCTCTGTACCACGACATGGAGAATGCTGTCACTTGGTATGCCACATATACAAGGGGTCTGTGATTTAGCAAGTTGTTTGCTTTTAATTGCGCTTGGATGCCATGTGGATAATTCAAACAATTGAAGAGAGGTTTTTTTTTTCTCTGGCATATAATGAATAGTGGGCAATTTAGAGTGGAATTTACTGTCATTGTTTGTTTGAATTAAAATTTGGTGGTGGGAACTTAACATTTAAGGTTATTGCTTTGCTTATTTTAGGCAGCACGTGTGGAGCCACTTCTGCTTATGCTTCAAGGATGAGAAAATGATGGATGATAAAGCAACGTTGCGTGCATTTGGTATAAAAGATGGTGATGAGGTCTGTGCACTTTCCTCCTCGGTGATTGGTAGGGATGTGAAGTTTAGTGTGGATTAGCTCTGCCCTGTTTCACCAGATCAGTAAGGATACAAGTCATCCTATTTATGAAACTATGGCGTGCTGATGTACCGCTCATTGTTCCGTTTACTCTGTTCATACAAAAGAGATGCCCCTATTGTTAGGCAATTTACAGTTCAGTTATTCCATTTTGGTTTGGCACTTTTGCCTATCGGACAACCTCTTATTCTCCTGGGTGAGCATAACAATTACTAAATACCCTTGATTTCGCTTCATGTGTTTGTTCTGATGGTGTCATTTGTGGTGTTCTTGTATCAAATGCTTATTGTAGATGCTCAGTAATGGTGCTAGAGCTGCTAAATTCCAGCACAGCCATGTACACTTCTCATCTTCTCATTCTTGAACTTGGAAATTTAAGTTGTTATCAAGATCGAACATCTGTTTGCTTTCATATTTAAAATTCCTGAATAAGAATTACTTTCCATTATCTAACAAGTCAGTATGATAAATGTATGCTGGCATAATGCATGTGTAGTACTATTCATTATTTGTGTTCAAGGCCATTTGTATATCCAGTTCACTGTTTCAGCTATATGCTAAAGTAAGTGTAAAATGCTATTTAATGTCACATTATGATGTGCCATTGTCTACTTTCACTGATATGCCTCTCATGTGCCATTGTCTCCTGTCATGCAGCTTCATTTCGCCCAGCATCTCTCTGTGGACTACAGTCCATGTAAGAGTTCAAGAAGTCAAAGGGCAACATCTCACAGAAGGTATGTGAGATCCTAATGCCTCTATCTCTATAGGGCCCTTTGTCCACTTGGTCTGCATCTTCCTAGAACTAATGGATTTTCTATATCTTCACAATCAATCACGTTGCAAGTAATTTCGTGTGGTAGGTCAAGGACTTCAGTGGAATATTCCAGTGTCAGACCAAGGAGTTTGATGGATGATCTGATCGAAGAAGATGAGGGCGAGAAGAAGCTTAATGCTACTAGGCATTCGACGAGTATTCTGGATGAAGATTTTTGTGTTTATGAGCACCACGAGGAGCACGTGGAGGAAGGTCGTAAGAAAGGAAGCTCTGTTCGCGGTTGGTTCTCGTACTCTAGATTGAGGGGTAACAGGAGAACACACTCAGAGAATATTGTAGAACCCTCTTGCGAAAAGGGCAGTAGACCAAAGCTGGGGAAATGGCTATCTTCCAAAATGACGAAGGCCCGGAGTAAATGAAACCAAAATGCTATCTATCGGACATCTGCTGCTTTATTGTCTAAATGGAGTCCTGAAAAGCGGCACACGACAAGCAATTCCTTGCATGACATAGGATAGAACATTAGCCTAGGTGACCTTAAAGTTCTGTGTATATATGTGTTTTTTTTGACTCATTGTTCCTTCCAAATTTGATGATCTTATTGTTTAGTGCAATCAGATATTTATCTTCTGTTTGGAACTGTTTCCGTGTATTGCATATTTTCGAAAACATTTTGTGGCCCTCTGAGCAAATTGTGCAACCAGCCGACAGAAAACAATCACCCTGCGATCATGAGCATTAAACCTGGCCAAACATTATGTAATCTTCGTTGGAATATCTTAAATCATACTCCGTCAGTCCCAAAATAAGTGTCGATGATCTAATACAAAATTTGTATTAGTTTAATACAAAATCTGCGACACTTATTTTGAGACCCGGGGGTACTGTTAAACTTCATCAACACATCGAGGCAAAACAAAAGATAACATCACCCCTTTTTAAGGGAAAGTTCACTATCATCTTACATGTAATCGAACTCCCCCAAAAAAGGGATGAAAAGAGGGCTAGGTTGCTAGCCATGAAAGAAGAATGTTAACAGTACATTCTTCACAATTAGCAGTACCTATCTTTTCTCTAGAGAGAGACCGATCGAAGCCTAATCCTATCGGGAAGAACAAATGAAACAGCCGCAAAACAACAGCAAAAACTACTGGAAGACCGTTGATATGATACACTTCACAACTTTACATACAAAACCTGCTAGTGACCCGCGCCTCGCCTGCTTGGCCCCGCCCTCGCGACTACAAACACGGGCAAGTTCGCCGTCGACAAGCCGCCCCCTCCGTGGCCATGATCGCGCAACGGCCTGGAGCACTCCGCCAACAGAGCACAAGTGCACAAGAGCAACAACACCACGGTGATCACCACGCGTAGGCTCGCCATCTTCTAGCGCTCCGACGGTCGAAGACGACGTCGGTCGGGCAAGGCCGTGGTCCGCGGTCGTCGATCGGCAAGAGAAAATGCTCTGATTTCAGAAGGAGGTTGTATGCGTAAGGTGTTGGTCGTGTTGGGTTGGAGGAGGGAGGAAGGAGAAGGAGGACGCTTAAATGGTGGCGAGATGGGAGCACGGGAGGGGAGGAGGTGAGACGTGTGCGGCAAGGACTTTGAATACGCGCGCCCGCGCATGGAGGGATGGGGGTTGACAAACGGAGGAAAGGAAGGTGGTAGGTTTTGATCTCGTTGGGCTGCAACCACCCCTAGATTCTGAACCAAATCTTTGCTTTTCTGGGTTGCATTTACACGCTCGGTTTGACCGGTTTGCGGCAGCGTGTGTGCTTGCTTGTGGAGAGGGGCTCCTAAAATAGTACGGGGCTACAGTGAAGCCGTACATGTGTATTTGTTTAAGGATGATGGACTGCGCGTTACAGTATAAAACTTGACAGTTGACGCTGCAAAGTGCAGGTTCAGTCTCTATCTCTATCTGAAAATTCAGGTTCTCTATCTGGTACGTAGGTGATGTCTCACACTAGCTAGTTTATGTGTATACTTCTCGTTTTCTGAAGAAGAAGAAGAAGAAGAAGTTGATTACTAGCAAGAGATATGGTATTGGGAATTTGCATTGCCATTGCAAAGTGAAGTGGTAAAACGGATTCGCGAGTGTCAATTTGTTTCACACTGCAACAAAGAGAATGTGTAGTAGTGCCACCTACTCAAAGTGAAACCCGACAGTCCGTGTGTTCCTTGGCCGGGTAGCAAAGCATGCACCGAATAACGTCGGTAATCCCGGTTGGCCAGAGCGTTAACGCTTTCTTCCAGCACTTTGTGTTGTGTCACCACTCACCAGTGGTCTAATTCAGTCTGCTCACACTGTTGAATGCTGAATCTTTCACCAAAAGCGCCCGTGGTCGGTACTGGATTTAGCCATCTGCATATCCATCTGGCCGGCTGGATCGTGTTATTCCTTTCTTGGGATGAGGAGATATGAAATAAGTATTCTTTGCATCTCACGTTAGCGTTACCACGGCTAATTCAGCAACGCAAGGAACCTCAGTAGTAGTGGTAGCTGACGCGATCATCCCCGAGGGAATTTGCACCGACCTGACGTGACGTTGCATATGCCCTGACATCACCCAAGCAAATCAGGGCGTTTTTTCAGTCAGTCATCAGTCATGACAAGCAAAGATTTAGTAGTATGATGGTAGGGCCTTCTCAGCGGCTTTGATATGAATGACCAGAGGCGTTCCCATGCAGCACAAGCGCGGGATGGACTGAAGCAGCAGGCAAAGCTAGCCAAGGGCGCGTCTGGATCGCCCCCGCGGCTGCGGCGGCTACCGACATTTTTGGCCGCCCGGCACGCGCTCGCTGCTTTGCAGGACTCCGCACCGCGTCCGCACGATTGCCTGCCAGCGGCGACGCTTCACACGCCGTGTGCATGTGCGTGCGGCGAGCTGGGATGGGAAATAGGAACGGCGTGGGCCACCCCAGCGTGATTCTTTTTTTTTTCTCCACAAAAATAAATATATTCCCTCCTGCACGTTTTTATTTTACGATGAAAATAATACATAAAATTACGAAGGAAGGCTTGCAAAGTTTGTACGAGTAACCCATATATCTACGTATGATGTAACTAATTTTCACTTGCGGTGGCAGGGGAGAAGCGTCAAGGCGATTGATTTTGCATGGAAAGGAAGGCTGGTAGGAGTAGGCAGCGCCGCATCCGCAACCGCTGAAGGTCATGATGACTCAGGTAGCGAGGAAGGTGCAGGCAGGTCAGGTGATATGCCGCAAAATTCTTATGGTATGGCGTTTGACCGTACGTGCCCGTGTGCCTTTAGACCTGGGGCGACGACTTTCAGTGGTTCTGTCCGGCCACGTGGCCCGTTGACACGGCCGGTCCATACATTTCAGAGTCCTGGGGCGAGACAACAAAATGAGGTCCTTGTAGACAGATAAAAATTTGAAATTTATCGTATTTCAACAACAATTCAGTAATCAGTACATAGTATAGATTAATGGTCTTTGAACAGGGACAATGAAACACACGCCACATGTTATTTTTTTGTAATAATCTAGAGACGTACTCCCTCCGTTCCTAAATATAAGACATTTTAGAGATTGTACTATAAACTACATACGGATGTACATAAACATATTTTAAAGTATAGATTCATTCATTTTGCTCCGTATGTAGTTTCCTAGTGAAATACCTAAAATGACTTATATTTTGGAACGGAGGGAGTACAACATAGTAGTACGGAAACAATATAGTTGTACAAAAGATCACTCTTCTAAGTGGCACAAAGAGACCATCATTTCATTAATTGATCTGCAAAACAAAAACCCATGTCAAAACTGGTAGCAAACTTAGCACTTCATGTTTACATTGATGTTCAGATTTACGAAACTTACATTGGTTTCTAGCCTCCCCAATCTCTTACACGCCCCTTCTCTACTAAAATATTCTCTTCTCTTACAGGCCCCTTCTCTACTAAAATATGCCTAGCTTTATCATCCAAATTATTTCAGTGTCGTGGATCTAAGATATCAGCAGTAAAAGGTTGTTGTTCACCAACACTTGGAATTTCTAAATTTGTTGAATCAGCTAGATTTTCATGCTCACTAAGATTAATTTCATCCTCGTTCGTAACATAATCTTCATCTAAATTTTCAGTTTGCTGCTCTTCAACAGTCACTATGGCCAATTGCAAGGAGTTCCTAGAAGAACTACTGGTTCTAAAAAATTGTCAATTGAACCTTTCTCGGATTCTATTAGTTCATCTTTCTGTTTTTTTCTCTTCCTTTTCTCACTACCAGATAAACATTTTCTAAAAGACATGTCACCAATCAATTTGAAAAAAAGAGTCAATACAGAGAACAAAAGCACGTGGATATGGGCTCGATGTGAAATTATCGATGTGAAATCTTCCCTGTGCTCCATACACTCTCCCTGTATCAAGAATATATCCCTGAATATATCAGTTTTCATAGAGGAATAGAGGACCAAGTAGCAGTCTAGTAGAGAAAATGAGACTATGAGAGATGCACCTGCGCAGCCTGCTTGCTCCAGCCTCCAGAGATGCACCTCCGCAGGCCCTGCCCCTACACCGGCGAGTAGAGAAGAGGCCTGCCTGAGCTGCCTCGAATCTGGACACTGGAGACTGGAGGAGGGGCTCTCCACCGGCGATGTCCTTCCCCAGTTCCCCTGCTCCGAAATTCTGAATCTGAAGGAGGAGTCTCTCAGCTATTTAACATCAAATCTGCAGGATTGCGGGATTGGGGAAGGAGGGAGAAGATTGGGGAAGGAAATCGCCGTTGGTCTCCATTATTGACGGCACGGGATCGACGGCCTCGTCGCCTCTAATCAGGCACAGGACTGCGGGAGCCGCGGTGTTGTTCCTCATCTGGAGGCGAGGCGACGAGAGTGGTAACAGGTTCGCTAGTCGCTACTCGGTGCTGCGGTGCTAGGCCGGGCCCCCTACCTCACAGGGGCCCAGGGCGGGCGCCCCGTTGCCCCGGCCTGTGGGCCGGCCCTGCCCGTTGACCGCCCGCAAAGCACCGGTCACGCTCGTCCTGCTTCCTACGGGAGAGGTGAACGGCGCTGCCGGCACAAGAAGCATGCATACACTACGCACCCATCATCCGTGCCGTCCGTACGGAATGCGATGGGTGCGCACTCAACAGATCTACTCCGTAATACGTGACGTTGGCGTCGCTATCGCATGATGGTTGGTGGCGATGACGAAACGACGAATTGAACGGTGCGGCACTATGTTTTGTAGGACCGCGTTTCTTTATCTGGACCATTTTTGACACTTTGTATACTTTGTCTCGGTTATACCTGACTGAGCATATACAGATAAAAAATTAATATACGCACATGGGAGATTTTACGATACATTATAATACACGACATCACGTGTATTATATAAGCGGTCCAACAAATGATATTAATTGAGCCTTATTAAACCTCAAGAACATTTTTGACCTAAGGATATTAAAGTTTAGGGTGACCCAATTAAGTCTAGGGGTATTTTTATCCTAAAATTTCAAATTAATAATTGCATTAGCATAACACTTAACTATAACTAAAGGACTTCGTCATCGTGCATGGACATTTGAATTGCCGTCAGAGCAATTTGTCAGCTCCTCTCGAACCCTAGCCTTCGGCGAACACATCTCCGCCCTCGATCACCGCCGTGCACCACGCGCACTCATCGTGTCACTCCCTCCTCCTCCTTCTCATTCACCCCTCCCTCGCATCAGTCCCTCCTTCTCCTTCTCCTCCTCCACCCCTTGCTCGTAGGCGATCCCCCTCGGGTTATGTGGTGCCAGATCTTCCGAGGAGCCGCCTAATCCCCTCCTTCCCCGATTGGACGCCCCTTCCCTGACGCGAGGCCAGATCATCCTCATCGCCGTCCATCACGTCGGATCTTCCCAACCACCTCTGAGATGTAAGTGCCGCTGCGATCTCTCATCTTGTGTGGTCCCTTCTGCATAGTACCAATACGATCAGATTTGATTATGGTTTATGGTTTCAGAAAGTTGTGACGAGATTTCAATTGAAAGGAAGTGTAAATCGGATTTATCTAGGACATATTGATGGAGTTAGTTAGGGCTATGTGGCATGAGAAATGTGTCAGCAGATTTGGATTGAAATAAAGTTATTTTGGATTTAGTTAGGAGATACTCCCTCCGGTTCTTTTTAGTCTGCATATTAGCTTTGACTGAAGTCAAAGTATCTTTACTTTGACCAAATTTATAGAAACATGTATCAACATTCACAATGTCAAATTAATATTGTTATATTCATTACTGTCGGGACCCCGATCCTAAGCCATAGGAATCCAGCCTGTAACACATCGCATCCCTTTGTGGTCTCACGCACGGTTAACTCCACGGCTGCAGCCTTACCTTAGCCGGGACCGTTTGCGTCTTTTGACTCACGTATGCGATAGTGTCGCTAGCAATCCAATGTCAAAGAACCCGGATCGACATGTCTAGTCATAAACCAAAGTGGCAGTACCGCACAAGGACAGGCATACATGACCCAACAAAGCAGGTGTCGGTCATCAGCGAATGTAGACGAGTCGTAGCAAGCTACAAGGACTCCATTACATCGCGTGACATTTCCCCAAAGGGGACAGACACAACAGCTAAGAAGGACACATGCCGGTCAACCAATGTGTCCGGAGCAGTAGCGAACTACCAAGGCTCGTTGGATCACAAAGGGGCATTTCCTTGTAAGGAGTGCTACTAAAGTTCACGACTAAGTAATCGAACCCCATACATATCAAGTACGACACACGTACGCATGGCATACCGATATGTATAGATACATCGATGGCATCACAACATAACCATAAACATACAACCTTTATTTAAGAGGCTCGGAAGAGCCACACACATAATATTACACATTAAGGGTCTCACGACCCATAATAGCAGTCATTCAATTACAAGCCAGCGGAAGAGTTTAAACTGTCTGAGTACAGAAAGAAGAACTAGAAGGCACATGGCTTGACTATACTACAGATCCAACGTAGGGCCAGATCGTAGCTGGGACACCAGCTACTCGTCGTCGTCGATGTCTACGAAGAACCCTTCATTAGGGTCATTAGCAACCTGTGCAACATGTATTAAGCAAACATGAGTACGAAGGTACTCAGCAAGACTTTAGGATAACTAACTACTCATGCATGGTATCAAAAGGTATTGTGGGGTTTCATGCGGAAAGCCAGCATTTGACTCGTGGCTAGACAACTTGCATTTTTAAATAATTTTGACAACTTGATTTCTCGCACACGAGTCCACCAACACCACAACAATACACTACCGTGGAATCATTCCGTCTCCATACGGAAATGCCGTCCACGACACTCACGCTTATCTTGACAATTCTATGAGTAGCCATTGAAGTTATCTATGAACAACATATGTCTCCAAGTAGTCCATATCCGCGGACGCGGCTATTCGAATAGATCATAACCCTGCAGGGGTGTACTTCGTCACACACGCTCTCGCCACTTATCGCCATGTGCACGTCATGCACCTAGGCAACCTTCAAGCGGAAGCCCAGCGAGGGAGTCGGCCACGACCGTTAACCACACTAGTACCTAGTCCAGGTTTATCGCCTATCTGAGAGTAACCCGTACGGAAGTCCGGCCGAGGTTTCCGCCACGGCCTCAAACGATGTGCGCAGGGTTCCCAAGCCCACCATCCGGGTGCCACTTGGTACACCTTGCCACTGCCTACCGCATCACGGCCCAC
This sequence comes from Hordeum vulgare subsp. vulgare, assembly GCF_904849725.1. Lineage (NCBI taxonomy): Eukaryota > Viridiplantae > Streptophyta > Magnoliopsida > Poales > Poaceae > Hordeum > Hordeum vulgare. The sequence continues at coordinate 165,169,820 of NC_058523.1, forward strand.
CTCTCAGGTCAGCACCATGCACGGCCTCCAGCATTACTATAAACACCCGAAACTACTTGCAACTCCTGGACCGAGTACTACGCGATTAATAGGCCGAGCGGGGTCATATTTCAGGGCCCAGCATGTGGTAGTATCTAGTCTTGGATTACATACACGGAACTCAGTTCCTAAGGACGGTTCCAATGAAACAACCCGCCATGTACTCCTACACAGCCTTTCACCGGTACCTTTACCAAATCAAGTTCAACACACAACCTTTGCTCACCGAACACATTCCACATTTCTGTTCATCTCCCAGATGACAGACCATACACAACTCTAAGCATAGCATGCATAGCAGGATAAGGCACATCATAGCTCAAGCAACTACCAGGTATGCTAGGTTGCAAGGTTCGGCTATTTACTGTGACAAGGTTAGGTCATGCAAAGGAAGTGGGTTCAACTATCGTGGCAAAAGCAGTTGAAGCATTTGATCTTAAATGCAATAAATATGTGCAGGAGCAAGAACATGGGATTTATCGGGATGATCAAAAGGGTTGCTTGCCTTGTTGCTCAGAGGAGGAACGATATCCGTCAGACGGATATTCGGTGGGATCCGAGGGTGCGGAGCCTACCGAAATAAATGGCAACATTCAATAACAATCATATGCAATCAAAATGATGCATGAGCATGGCATGAGAATGCAAGGTGATAAGTTATTATAATCAACACGTATTAGGTTTAGAGTTGATTTGAATCACATTCGAATATCAATTCAAACGGGGGGTATTCTCGGATACCGTTTTAATTGATTCGACCTGATGCTCAGATCAACTTGATGTTAACATGCATGAAATGTCATGTTATGGTACTGATTTGTAATTAGGACAGTGTGTGATCATGGCATTCATAATGAAATTTGAATATTTTCGAAATTCCATTTATAAAGTAATTATAAGAGTTGAATTATTCCTTATTCTACATGTTAGGGTTCTGTAAATTTTTCAAACATAGTTGAAAATAGCATATTCAGAATCCTTGGATTTTTCTGATACTTTTTCATATATAAATTATTTTCATTGGAGTTACAGATTAATTTCTATGAATTTTGGAAGTTTTAAACATTTCTGGAATTATTTTTATACTGGAAAATACTTTTATAGCATCAGCATGACATCAGCAGGTCCATCTGGCCATTGAAAGTCAAACCTGACCAGTGGGACCCACTGGTCAGTCTCTCTGGTCAATTTTAGATTAAGTTTAAACTTAATTAACTGATTAACCTTGCTGGACCCACATGTGAGTGACTGATTAACTTATTTGATTTATTTTTATTATTTTTAAACTCGCCAGAGGCTGGCCCCACCAGTCAGTAGCTCAGGCCAGCCGAGATCCACCGGCGGCGAGGTCGTCCTCGCCGGCGGGGAGCCTCCGGCGATCACCAGCACGGCGGAGGGGCTCGGAAACGGCGCACAGGGGGCCAAATGCTGCGCGGAGAGCACCAGAAGAACTACACATCTCCCGCAGCTCCATTTCTGCACTTAGCCGGGGCTGATCTGGCCGGAGATGACGCCGGCGACGAGCTTGGCGGCGGCCAAGGCTCGGGCGTCATCGGGGTCTTTGATTCAGAGGGAACTACGCTCGGTTCTTAGCTCCTACAGCATCTACGCGTCGACCTGAAGCTGCTGGTGCCCTCGGAAGGACGAGCTGATCATTGGAGGGCTACCGGCGACGAGCGGCAGCGGCGGTCCTCGTCGGGCTCCGGTGAAACTAGAGCTAGAGGAGGGGATCGACGGGGAAAACTTAGGGGAAATGACCGGATGCTCACGGGGAGTGCAGAGCAGGGCTTAGACGGCTCGGGGAAGGCCTGGGGGCGACGAATCGACGGGAGAGGTCCGGCGGCCGGAGGTGGAAGACGATGGCGCCGCGGGCGTTGCAGGGCTCGGGGTGGCTTCGGCTTCTGCAGGGAGGACCAGACCGACGAGGCGGAGCTAACGGCGTGCTCTGAGAGGGGATCCTATGGCTAGGGGCACGGGCAGCTCGAGCTTTGCTCGGCTCCAATGGCGGCAGGAGGGGGAGGAAGAGATCCGGGAGGAGGGAGAGAGCCGACGCTGGGAATGGATAGGTGAGGCCTCGGGGAGCTTATCCCTGGCCTTGCCAGCACGAGGCGGCGGCCAGGCAGGCGCACAGGTGCGTGGCCGCGCCGGAGCTGGCGGCGGCCACCTCCTGCTCCTACTGGTGCGAGGGAGGGGACGACTCAGGGAGATGGGCCGGGCCAGGCTAGGCGACAGGTAAGCTCTTTTCCATTTCCTTCTGTTTTATTTCTGTGTTAATTTCTGACATTGATTTGCTATTTATTTCAGCTCCAAAAAGGTTGAAAAAAATATTTTAAACACACCTGAATATTTGTTATAATATTCCCAACCATTTCCAAAATTTTCAACATTTTTGAAAATTTATAGTTTCTGATTTCAAATTTAAAATTTGAAACAGTGGCTTTTGCATTAAAATAAAATGCCTAAAGTGTCAAGAAAATAGTTTTCTCCAATGCTCATTTACTTTCATGATTTATCAGAAAGTTTGAACATTTCTTGAGGCCATTTTGGGTTCATTGATTTTAACTAGTTTGAGATTTTCTTTATTTGAAGTAGTGGCTAGGGTTTTTGAGTTTTTCCTTTGCCACTTTCTTGATCTTGTTGGAAAATCTTAGATGCAAATGCAAAGAAGACATGAGCACAAGACTAACTTGCTTAAGGGTTAGGGATGTGACAACTCACCCCCACTCAAAAGAATCTCGTCCCGAGATTTAGAAGTCGTCGGGAATAACGCACGATATTCAAGTCGGAGACGATCCTCTCTTTCCCAAGTTGCCTCCTTTTCAGAATGGTTTGACCATTGAACTTTAAGAAACTTGAGGTTTCGACGTCGAGTGGTACGCTCAGCTTGATCAAGAATACGCATGGGGTATTCTCGGTATGAAAGGTTATCTTGGAGATCAAGCGTTTCGTGGTCCACTTCACGGATAGGATCCGAAAAGCAACGCCTGAGTTGCGAGACGTGGAAAACATCATGAACCTTGGAAAGATGCGGAGGAAGTTCCAACTCGTAGGCAACTTCTCCTCGTTTGGCAAGAATGCGAAATGGACCAATGTAACGAGGAGCCAATTTGCCCTTGATACCGAATCGATGGGTACCCTTCAAAGGTGTAACCCGAAGGTAAGCCTTCTCGTCAACTTCAAAGGTCACAGCCTTATGGTGACGATCATATTGTCTTTTTTGACGAGACTGGGCTGTTTTCAACCTTTCACGAATAATGCGAACCTGCTCTTCTGCATCCTGGATCATATCCGGGCCAAAGAGTTGCCTCTCTCCGGTTTCTGACCAATTTAGAGGTGTTCGACATCTTCGTCCATAGAGAACTTCAAAAGGGGCTTTGCCCAAGCTTGATTGGTAACTATTGTTATAAGCGAATTCGGCGAATGGAAGGCACTTCTCCCAATTCATACCGAACGAAATAACACAAGCTCGGAGCATATCTTCTAGTATTTGATTCACTCTTTCTACTTGACCACTTGATTGGGGATGGAAAGCAGTGCTAAAAGATAGGTGAGTCCCCATGGCATTCTGAAAACTTTCCCAGAAGCGAGAAGTAAAGATACTTCCACGGTCCGAGTTAATCTCCAGGGGAACACCATGAAGAGACACTATTCGAGTGATATATAATTCTGCTAGCTGGCTAGCTGTTATACTCTCACGAACAGGAAGAAAATGAGCCACTTTGGAAAGACGGTCAATGACCACAAAGATAGCATTATTTCCTTTCTTGGTCTTGGGAAATCCGGTAATGAAATCCATGCTAACTTTATCCCATTTCCATTCAGGAATAGCTAGAGGTTGAAGGGTGCGAGCAGGCCTTTGATGTTCTTCCTTAACTCGACGACAAACGTCGCAGTTAGCAACGAACTCAGCAATTTCTCTCTTCATCCTGGTCCACCAAAACCTCTGGCGTAGGTCCTGATACATCTTAGTACTACCGGGATGAATGGTGAGAGGAGAATCATGAGCCTCCTTAAGGATTAACTGCCTTAGATGTGGGTTCTTAGGAACCACTAAACGATTCTCGAAGAACACAACACCTTGATCGTTCATGGAAAATTCTTTAGCGTTTCCGCTAAAAATATTCTCCTTGATCCGTGATATACCCTTGTCACGCTTTTGGCCAGCTATAATTTGATCCTTAAGAGTAGGCTTCGCCACCAGAGTAGAAAGGAATCCTTGAGGAACAATATGAAGATTCAACTTCCGAAAGTCCTCATGGAGATGTGGTTGACCTTGTTGTAGCATCAAATTGTTACAATAAGATTTACGACTTAGCGCATCGGCCATAACATTGGCCTTCCCCGGGGTGTAAGTTATCCCTAAGTCGTAATCCGAGATCAACTCAACCCACCGTCTTTGCGTGAGATTCAAATCCGGCTGGGTGAAAATATATTTCAGACTTTGGTGATCAGTGAATATTTCGCAACGATTACCCAGAAGGTAATGTCGCCAGGTTTTTAGTGCATGGACCACAGCTGCAAGCTCAAGGTCATGTGTGGGATAATTATCCTCATGTGGATGCAACTGTCGAGATGCGTATGCGATCACATGACGATCTTGCATGAGAATGCAACCTAATCATGTTCGCGAGGCGTCGCAATAGATAACAAAGTCCTTAGAAAAATCTGGTGGTAGCAACACAGGTGCGGAAGTCAGGCGTCTTTTCAGTTCCTGAAAACTATGCTCACACTGTGGTGTCCACTCGAACTTTTTATCCTTCTTGAGGAGTTCAGTTAGAGGCTTTGCAACCTTGGAGAAATTCTCGACAAAGCGGCGACAATAGCTCGCTAGACCAAGAAAACTCCTAACTTGCTTAACCGATTCAGGTTGATTCCAATCAAGGACAGCTTGAACTCTTTCGGGATTGACAGCAATACCCTTACCAGAGATTACGTGGCCTAGGTAGGTCACTTCTGGTAACGAGAATTCACATTTTGAAAATTTGGCATAAAGGCGATGCTCTCGAAGTTTCATCAATACCAGCCTTAGATGCTCGGCATGTTCTTGTTCATTCTTCGAGTAGATGAGGATATCATCGAGGTATACTACGACGAATTTATCCAAATACTCCATGAAGATTGAATTCATCAGCCGAGAGAAGGTGGCTGGGGCATTGGTTAAACCGAAGGACATAACGGTGTACTCATATTGGCCATAATGAGTAACAAAAGCCGTTTTTGGAATGTCCCCGTTCTTAATCTTGATTTGATGGTATCCCAACCTCAAATCCATTTTGGAGAAGACTGAGGATCCAGCGAGCTGATCGCACAGATCGTTGATCCTCGGGAGCAGATACTTGTTCTTAATGGTGACCAGATTAACTGGTCGGTAATCTACAACCATCCGATCCGTTCCGTCTTTCTTCTTGACGAAGAGGACGGGGCAAGCCCAAGGAGAAGAGCTAGGACGAATGAAACCCTTGTTCAAGGCCTCATCTAGTTGCTTTTTAAGTTCGGCTAGCTCCAGGGGTGCCATCTTATATGGTCTTCTGGCTATTGGAACAGTTCCCGGAACAAGATCTATTACAAACTCTACATCTCTGTCAGGTGGAATTCCTGGCAGTTCCTCTGGAAAAACATCCGGGAAGTCACGGACTACCGGAATGTCTTCAAGTTCCAGAAGAGGGTTGGCATTTAGGGAATAGAGTTGGCATTTGGCAACTCGAGTAGAGACATTTACTATCTCACCCGAGGGATGGGTAAGCTGGACATTTCTAGAATGAGTATCAATCTTGGCATAGTGAGCTGACATCCAGTCCATGCCCAAGATGATATTAATATCCGAAGATTTCAAGGCTATCAACGAGGCTAGAAAAACTAGCCTGTCTACTAGAATTTCATTGTCATAGGTTATCCTAGAGGTTTGCCATTTACTACCAGGGGTTTGGACAACCAATGGGATTGGCATATCACAAAAAGACATGTTATGCAACTGTGCATAACTTTCTGAAATGAAGGAATGAGAAGACCCAGTGTCAAAGAGAACGGACGCTGGGTGATGATTAACAAGAAGCGTACCCAGCATGACGTCGGGATCCTCTGCAGCTTCTTCTGCTGACACATAGTTCACACGGCCACGTGCAGGAGTTGGCTTCACATAATAAGCTTTGCTCGACTTGGCCTGCCCGACGGACTTTCCGGGTTGCTTGGCACCCACATTGTGAGGACACTCACGGGAATAGTGCCCTGGTTCTCCATGCTTATAGCATATCACCTGGTTGGCACGTGGTGCAGCATTGCTAGCTGGACCACCATAAGCTTTTGCTGGAGGGTTGGCCTGATTCGTCTGAGGCGCCACGTAGGATGGCCTCGGAGTGTATCTTGGCGGCAGAGAACTGTTTGGAACCCACAGCCTGCGTTTTGGAAACGCGGAACCAGAAGACGAGCCAAAGTCACGGGAGTGCTTCCTTGTGGCTTCGAAGTCAGTATGACCAGTCTCGGCACTGATCGCTTTGTTGACTAGGGCTTGAAAGCTTGCACACTCATGGAGGCGCAGGTCACGACGGAGCTCAGGGCTCAGACCCTTACAGAATCTTGCTTGCTTCTTGGCGTCGGTAGACACCTCCTTTGTTGCATAGCGGGCGAGATTACCGAACTCGCGGCTATAGGCATCCACAGACAACTTGCCCTGAGTGAAGGCACAGAACTGCTCTCTCTTTCTGTCCATCAGGCCCTCTGGAATATGGTGCAGACGGAAGGCTGCACTGAAGTCTGCCCATGTGGCTACTGGTTCAGCGGGACGCATAGCTTCAAAATTCTCCCACCGAAGATTGGCGGGTCCTTCCAGGAAATACGCCGCAAAGGTCACCTTGTCGGCCTCAGACACATTCGCAGAGCGAATCTTGCGTGAGATGCTGCACAGCCAGTCATCAGCGTCGAGGGGATCGACGGAATGATGAAACTTTGGAGGATTCAGCTTCACAAAGTCATTGAGGGACACTACGGCATTCCTAGGCTGTCGAGCCGTATTCTGCTCAATACGCTCTAGCAGTCGATTGGTCTCCCTTTTGTTTCTTTCTGCCTCAAGCATCACTTCCACCAGAGAAGGCGGGTGAGGCAGGTCTTCCTGCGACGCTTGACTACCCTCACCTTGCTCATGAGCAGGGGCACGGTTCAACCTGGTGAACACCATCCTGACAAACAAACTCATAGCTTAGACCAACATCATATCAATACTAGCTATGGATTAAGAATGTACTGAACACACGGAATGCGGAAATGAATATCCGAACAGCATGGTAACAAACAACTGCTATATATACACCATGGTTCATACACACCCTTACATAGTTCAGTACAACCTTAACCAAAGAGCAAACTACTGAAATTATGAAACTACTCATCAGAGGCTTACAAGCTTCCTATACATTATTTATCTAGGCCTCCGGAATTCATTTCACATTACATGCATACTTCACAAGTCATGCAGGACTGTGAACGTACGGCTACTACCATACTATCCTTCCGCTCACAGCTCAGGCATCCGCATAAAACATCTCATAGAGATTACCTCCATGACCTGGAAGCTCAACCTGCGGATCAGGAAACACTCTAGCCTGAGATCCCTGGGATCCATAAGGACACGGATGTGGCCTTGGTCCCCTGACTGGTGGTAAGAGGGGTCCCCGAAGAGGTGTGACTCCTCCTATGGCTGGCCAGTCAACGTGGGCCGGAAGATGGGTCCTAACAGGGTTCAGCATCTCCATCTCTCCATACCCTGTCTGGACTACCGGTGCCAGCTGCGTCAAAGCTGTCCACAGACGGGCACGAATAGCATAAAGCTCCATACGGAGAGCACGAGCACCCGTGTCTCTGTTCTCTAGCATCTCAACAGTGGACTGCAGAAGTGGATCCTCCATAGAAGAATCAAAATAGACTCCACTGAGGTATCCCTCTTCACCAGGCTGAGAGGCCGGAACATAACAGAACTCTGAATTCTGCAGCAGTGCATGTCTCACTCTCATAATGGTCAGCATTGAATAGGCAACATCTTGTACTGCCATGTCAACAGTGACCCCCAACCCATAGGACCAATGGATTGGCTTCTCCGCTCCAGGGTAATCTGGAAATACCCTAACAGTGCAGATGTACTGGCTCTGGTTGAAGTCTCGGTACTGTTCCTCTACTGTGTACTCGGGGTACCAGCCGTAAGCGCACACCGACATCACCCTGACCAGCATGGCCGTATGACCCGGCACATCAATGCACCTGGTCAGACGTACCACCTGACGAGAAGGACGGCCAGGCATCTGTAAATAGAGAGTAATGCAAAAGCATTAGAGCTCCGAATACAAAATTGGGCAGCATAACGGCTGTAAATGATCAAAAACAAATTTTGAGACAACCCAAAATGGAATAGCATAACCACTCAACTATCAAGTTCAACTCTCTGATCATCAACTTACTTCCTGCTTCCTAGGAATAAAAGAAACCCAATATCTCTTGACCCGTAGTCCTATAAGCTACCGATCGGAAACACGGGCCTAGGAGAAGATGAGTAACCTAGTCCTTAATTCCCGCAGAAGAGACGAGGATGACCAGAATAGAATAACTTGAGAAGAGAACAAGAGTCTTACGTTCCCTTCCACAAACAATTCCTGTATATATAACTAAAGCAATTCTAGACTCAACTTCGACCAGTTTGGCTTAGTAATCCTACAGTCAGTCAGGCTCTGATACCAACGCTGTCGGGACCCCGATCCTAAGCCATAGGAATCCAGCGTGTAACACATCGCATCCCTTTGTGGTCTCACGCACGGTTAACTCCACGGTTGTAGCCTTACCTTAGCCAGGACCGTTTGCGTCTTTTGACTCATGTATGCGATAGTGTCACTAGCAATCCAATGTCAAAGAACCCAGATCGACATGTCTAGTCATAAACCAAAGTGGCAGTACCGCACAAGGACATGCATACATGACCCAACAAAGCAGGTGTCGGTCATCAGCGAATGTAGACGAGTCGTAGCAAGCTACAAGGACTCCATTACATCGCGTGACATTTCCCCAAAGGGGACAGACACAACAGCTAAGAAGGACACATGCCGGTCAACCAATGTGTCCGGAGCAGTAGCGAACTACCAAGGCTCGTTGGATCACAAAGGGGCATTTCCTTGTAAGGAGTGCTACTAAAGTTCACGACTAAGTAATCGAACCCCATACATATCAAGTACGACACACGTACGCATGGCATACCGATATGTATAGATACATCGATGGCATCACAACATAACCATAAACATACAACCTTTATTTAAGAGGCTCGGAAGAGCCACACACATAATATTACACATTAAGGGTCTCACGACCCATAATAGCAGTCATTCAATTACAAGGCAACGGAAGAGTTTAAACTGTCTGAGTACACACAGGACAACTAGAAGGCACATGGACTGACTATACTACAGATCCAACGTAGGGCCAGATCGTAGCTGGGACACCAGCTACTCGTCGTCGTCGATGTCTACGAAGAACCCTTCATTAGGGTCATTAGCAACCTCTGCAACATGTATTAAGCAAACATGAGTACGAAGGTACTCAGCAAGACTTTAGGATAACTAACTACTCATGCATGGTATCAAAAGGTATTGTGGGGTTTCATGCGGAAAGCCAACATTTGACTCGTGGCTAGAAAACTTGCATTTTTAAATAATTTTGACAACTTGATTTCTCGCACACGAGTCCACTAACACCACAACAATACACTATAGTGGAATCATTCCGTCTCCATACGGAAATGTCGTCCACGACACTCATGCTTATCTTGACAATTTTATGAGTAGCCATTGAAGTTATCTATGAACAACATATGTCTCCAAGTAGTCCATATCCGCGGACGCGGCTATTCGAATAGATCATAACCCTGCAGGGGTGTACTTCGTCACACACGCTCTCGCCACTTATCGCCATGTGCACGTCATGCACCTCGGCAACCTTCAAGCGGAAGCCCAGCGAGGGAGTCGGCCACGACCGTTAACCACACTAGTACCTAGTCCAGGTTTATCGCCTATCTGAGAGTAACCCGTACGGAAGTCCGGCCGAGGTTTCCGTCACGGCCTCAAACAATGTGCGCAGGGTTCCCAAGCCCACCATCTGGGTGCCACTTGGTACACCGTGCCACTGCCTACCGCATCATGACCCACCTCTCAGGTCAGCACCATGCACGGCCTCCAGCATTACTATAAACACCAGAAACTACTTGCAACTCCTGGACCGAGTACTACGCGATTAATAGGCCGAGCGGGGTCATATTTCAGGGCCTAGCATGTGGTAGTATCTAGTCTTGGATTACATACACGGAACTCAGTTCCTAAGGACGGTTCCAATGAAACAACCCGCCATGTACTCCTACACAGCCTTTCACCGGTACCTTTACCAAATCAAGTTCAACACACAACCTTTGCTCACCGAACACATTCCACATTTCTGTTCATCTCCCAGATGACAGACCATACACAACTCTAAGCATAGCATGCATAGCAGGATAAGGCACATCATAGCTCAAGCAACTACCAGGTATGCTAGGTTGCAAGGTTCGGCTATTTACTGTGACAAGGTTAGGTCATGCAAAGGAAGTGGGTTCAACTATCGTGGCAAAAGCAGTTGAAGCATTTGATCTTAAATGCAATAAATAGGTGCAGGAGCAAGAACATGGGATTTATCGGGATGATCAAAAGGGTTGCTTGCCTTGTTGCTCAGAGGAGGAACGATATCCGTCAGACGGATATTCGGTGGGATCCGAGGGTGCGGAGCCTACCGAAATAAATGGCAACATTCAATAACAATCATATGCAATCAAAATGATGCATGAGCATGGCATGAGAATGCAAGGTGATAAGTTATTATAATCAACACGTATTAGGTTTAGAGTTGATTTGAATCACATTCGAATATCAATTTAAACGGGGGGTATTCTCGGATACCGTTTTAATTGATTCGACCTGATGCTCAGATCAACTTGATGTTAGCATGCATTAAATGTCATGTTATGGTACTGATTTGTAATTAGGACAATGTGTGATCATGGCATTCATAATGAAATTTGAATATTTTCCAAATTCCATTTATAAAGTAATTATAAGAGTTGAATTATTCCTTATTCTACATGTTAGGGTTCTGTAACTTTTTCAAACATAGTTGAAAATAGCATATTCAGAATCCTGGAATTTTTCTGATACTTTTTCTTATATAAATTATTTTCATTGGAGTTACAGATTAATTTCTATGAATTTTGGAAGTTTTAAACATTTCTGGAATTATTTTTATACTGGAAAATACTTTTATTGCATTAGCAGGTCCATCTGGCCGTTGAAAGTCAAACCTGACCAGTGGGACCCACTGGTCAGTCTCTCTGGTCAATTTTAGATTAAGTTTAAACTTAATTAACTGATTAACCTTGCTGGACCCACATGTCAGTGACTGATTAACTTATTTGATTTATTTTTATTAGTTTTAAACTTGCCAGAGGCTGGCCCCACCAGTCAGTGGCTCAGGCCAGCCGAGATCCACCGGCGGCGAGGTCGTCCTCGCCGGCGGGGAGCCTCCGGCGACCACCAGCACGGCGGAGGGGCTCGGAAACGGTGCACAGGGGGCCAAATGCTGCGCGGAGACCACCAGAAGAACTGCACATCTCCCGCAGCTCCATTTCTGCACTTAGCCGGGGCTGATCTGGCCGGAGATGACGCCGGCGACGAGCTTGGCGGCGGCCAAGGCTCGGGCGTCATCGGGGTCTTTGATTCAGAGGGAACTACGCTCGGTTCTTAGCTCCTACAACATCTACGCGTCGACCTGAAGCTGCTGGTGCCCTCGGAAGGATGAGCTGATCATCGGAGGGCTACCGGCAACGAGCGGCAGCGGCGGTCCTCGTCGGGCTCCGGTGAAACTAGAGCTAGAGGAGGGGATCGACGGGGAAAACTTAGGGGAAATTACCGCATGCTCACGGTGAGTGCAGAGCAGGGCTTAGACGGCTCGGGGAAGGCCTGGGGGCGACGAATCGACGGGAGAGGTCCGACGGTCGGAGGTGGAAGACGATGGCGCCGCGGGCGTTGCAGGGCTCGGGGTGGCTTCGGCTTCTGCAGGGAGGACCAGACCGACGAGGCGGAGCTAACGGCGTGCTCTGAGAGGGGATCCTATGGCTAGGGGCACAGGCAGCTCGAGCTTTGCTCGGCTCCAATGGCGGCAGGAGGGGGAGGAAGAGATCCGGGAGGAGGGAGAGAGCCGACGCTGGGAATGGATAGGTGAGGCCTCGGGGAGCTTATCCCTGGCCTTGCCAGCACGAGGCGGCGGCCAGGCAGGCGCACAGGTGCGTGGCCGCGCCGGAGGAGGCGGCGGCCACCTCCTGCTCCTACTGGTGCGAGGGAGGGGACGACTCAGGGAGATTGGCCGGGCCAGGCTAGGCGACAGGTAAGCTCTTTTCCATTTCCTTCTGTTTTATTTCTGTGTTAATTTCTGACATTGATTTGCTATTTATTTCAGCTCCAAAAAGGTTGAAAAAATATTTTAAACACACGTGAATATTTGTTATAATATTCCCAACCATTTCCAAAATTTTCAACTTTTTTGAAAATTTATAGTTTCTGATTTCAAATTTAAAATTTGAAACCAGTGGCTTTTGCATTAAAATAAAATGCCTAAAGTGTCAAGAAAATAGTTTTCTCCAATGCTCATTTACTTTCATGATTTATCAGAAAGTTTGAACATTTCTTGAGGCCATTTTGGGTTCATTGATTTTAACTAGTTTGAGATTTTCTTTATTTGAAGTAGTGGCTAGGGTTTTTGAGTTTTTCCTTTGCCACTTTCTTGATCTTGTTGGAAAATCTTAGATGCAAATGCAAAGAAGACATGATCACAAGACTAACTTGCTTAAGGGTTAGGGATGTGACAATTACGAAAGGTAGTTTCATGATATGTATATTTGGTATTGCAGATGTTGATATTTTTAATATATATTTGGTCAAACTTTGCAAAGTTTGATTTGACCAAATCTAATATGCAGAGTAAAAAGGACCGGAGGGAGTATGGTTTAGGGGGGGTTGGATTTGATTAGGGTTTAGGATATGTCATGTGAGGTTTAGGGTTTATGGTTTCAGAAAGTTGTGACGAGATTTTGATTGAAAGGATGTGTAAGTCGGATTTAGCTAGGACATATAGATGGAGTTAGTTAGGGTTATGTGGCATGAGAAAGTTGTCAGCAGATTTGGATTCAAAGAAAGTTATTTTGGATTTAGTTAGGAGATACTTTTGAATTGAGTTTCAAGATATTTTGGATTTAGTTAGGAGATAATTATTTTTGTAGGGAGTTTGGAGTTATTTTGGATTAGTTAGGAGATAATTTGGATTTAGTTAGGTCATAATTTTGGATCTAGTTAGGAGACAATTTTGAATGGAGTTTGGAGATAATTGATCTATCAGGGGACTTGAAGGATTTGTGGACTTTGGATTTAGTTAGAAGATCATCAATTACAGCAAGTACAATCAATTAAATAATTATGGATTTAGTTAGGGCATATTTTATACTTACTTACAGATTTTGAAGGACTGAGTTAGATACATGAATCCGATACGAAAACTTAAATCAATTATTTAAGTAGAGTAGTGCATAATTATTACTTATGCTATCCATCCGTAACATTGACTATCTGTTTTCGTTGGCAGCATAACGACATGGATGATAAAGGCAACGATGGCGAAAATTTGGGTGATACAGGCAAGGATGACAAGGACATGGGTGATAGAGGAAACGAAGGCAAAGGCATGGATGATAAGGATAATGATTTCGTAGCCATGGACCCCAAAGGAATGGATGGTACGTGCACGGATGATAATGATGAGGATCCATGCAAGGATGGCATAGACATGGATGATGTACACTTGCAATGTAAAGGAATTGATAATAAAGGCATGGCTGGTTCAGGCCTGAATGAGTATATGGAATACTTAGAGATTGTGAATAAGACTTTCAGGACTGAGGAAAAGCCTACATGTTTTACGTAGGCTATGCGAGAAAAAAGGGTTTGGTGTTAAAAAGGATGATCTGAAGTTCAGGGGTCCGGGTCCGAAACAAAATGCATACAGAAGGAGATACAAGTGTTGCAAACAAGGATGGCGGACCCTTAAGCACTTTAACAGAGCTGAAAGAAAAAAGAGCACCGAGGGGTCTTTCTCGGTGTGGGTGTCCCGCTCTTTTTCAGGTTGAGCTACAATATAGCATTGGCCTCTGGTTCGTCAAGAATTTTGTGGACAAGCATAACCATCTGTTTCTCCCTGCTGATCTGAAACCCTACTTATCGGTTCATCGTAGAATGACTTACGCACAAAAGGCCGATGTCATCGAGTATGCTGTCGGTGGACTTCGAACACATCAGATTATGAATGTAATGGAGAAGAATGCCAGAGGTCCCGACAAGCTTGGATTTATAGACCGAGACCTATACAACCATGTTTCAATCCGGAAGAAGCGTGAGATATAAGGAAGTGACGCTAGATATTGGCTCACCTACATGATTGCACTGAAAAAATCAGACCCGGAATTCTTTTTCAAATACACAAAAGACAGCGAAGGCCATTTGAGGAACATATTCTGGGCTGATTCACAATCCCGGATTGACTATGTTGCCTTTGGTGGTGTCGTGGTGTTCAACAGTACATATTGGTCTAACAAGAACATGCTTTCGTTTGTTCCATTTGTTGGTCTGAACCATCACCGCAACACAGTTTTGTTAGGGTCGGTCTAGTGTGAGATGAGACATTTGTATCATACCAGTGGCTTCTTCATGAATTTTTGGAGGAAATGTCCCAAAAGCCACCCATTTCAGCAATCACCGATGGGGACGGTGCAATGGCTAAAGCAATAGCTACTATCTGGACCGGAACATATCATCATTTGTGCCCGTGGCATATCGAGGAGAATATGGTGATGCACCTCCGCAAGAAAAAACTTGAGGGATTTAGGGAATTCATTTACCGTCGTTGCGATGCTTATGAGTTTGAGAAAAGATGGGAGGCTTATAAGGTTCGGTTCAAAATAGAACCAACGGGGAAGAGGTCGTCATGGGTTAACAGGATGTACGAGCTGCGACACAAATGGGCTGCTGCGTACACAAAGGGTAGGTATTTCCTAGGCATGATGAGTAATTAGAGGAGTGAGTCTCTCAACTCAAAGGCTTCATGTGCACCTGAACAGGAAGATGGAACTTGTTGATTTGTTGCAGCATGTTGAGCACTGTGTACCCATAATGCGTAAGAATGAAGCAGCATTAGACGTAGTAGCGACATATACGATACCCTTCACTAAGCTGAATGCACACCCTCTAGAGATTGCTGCCTCTTATATTTATACAACTGTGGTTTTTCCATGGGTAAAAAGTCAGATTGCCAAAGGAACAAATTGGCAGGTCGCAAACCGGGTAGCGTGTGATGTTTTGGTCGTGTTTGGAGTTTTGCGCAAAGTCCCATATGGTAGGGATGCTAGAGAATTGCAAGGTAAGGATGGTAAGGGCTCGGATGCTAAGGTTCCTACAGACTTGGAAGGTAAGGATGGCGAGGACTTGCATGCAAAAAACTTGGATGCTGAGGATCCCAATGACTTGGAAGGAAAGGATGGTGTGGACTTGGATGCAAAAAACCTGGATGCTAAGGATCCCAATGACTTGGAAGGTAAGGACAGTGAGGAGTTGTATGCAAAAAAGTTGTATGCACAAGGCGTGGATGCTAACTCTGAGGATGTTAGATATCACGTGACTTGTCTATTTACAGGAGCAAGACTGGATGCTGCAGCATGTAAATGTAAAAGGTTGGAAAGTGAGGATTACCCATGCGCACATATATTCTGCGTTCTGGATCATCTTGGTGTACGTACATTTCCAAAAATAATTGTGAAGAAAAGATGGACAAGCATGCCAAGCCAGCGTTCCCTTCTTCGAGGACTGCGAATACTCATGTATGGTCTGATCACATGAATAAGTATCATCGACTACACAACATGGCTAGTGACGCTTTATTCACAACCGCAACTAGCGATTCACAGGCAGAACAGGTGATGGAGCTCCTCTGGAGTATATTGGTTGATGGAGAAAAAAACTGATTTGGATGAAGGCCAGAAATCGTTTGTTCCTTTGCTGGCATACTTCTCTGCTGCTCGCGAATGCTGCAATGATGACGTGGAAAATCCAATCAAAATAGTTCCAAAAGGGAGACCAACTACCGAAGAATCGAACACGAGGATTAAATCCAGGCACGAGAGGATGAGAGTGCAAAAAAAGTAACAAAGTTAGTGCACATGTTTATCTCATTGTTCATTTCCATACATGCTTAAATTGTTAATATGTTCTCCGAGAAAGTGTTCACATGTTTTTCTTCAATTTACACAGGAAAAAATCGGGGAATTCAAAGGTCACAGGGAGGAAGAAGCGAAAAGAGAAAGACTCGGAGACAAACGAAGACAAAGAGTCAGATATAGAAGAAGAGGAAGATTCAAAAAAGCAACAAAGTTAGTGCACATGTTTATCTCATTATTCATTTCCATACATGCTTACAGTGTTAATATGTTCTCCGGGAGAGTGTTCACATGTTTTTCTTCAATTTACGCAGGAAAAAATAGGGAATTCAAAGGTCACAGGAGGGAAGAAGCGGAAAGAGAAAGACTCGGAGACAGAAGAAGACAAAAAGTCAGATACAGAAGAAGAGGAAGATTCAAAAAAGCAACAAAGTTAGTGCACATGTTAATCTCATTGTTCATTTCCATACATACTTACAGTTTTAATATGTTGTCCCAGAGATTGTTCACATGTTTTTCTTCAATTTATGCAGGAAAAAATCGGGGAAATCAAAGGTCACAAGGAGGTAGAAGCAAAAAGAGAAAGACTTAGACAGAAGAAGAGACAGAGGCAGATACAAAAGAAGAGACAGAGACAGATACAGAAGAAGAGGAAGATTCAG
The DNA here is from genome assembly GCF_904849725.1 of Hordeum vulgare subsp. vulgare. NCBI lineage: Eukaryota > Viridiplantae > Streptophyta > Magnoliopsida > Poales > Poaceae > Hordeum > Hordeum vulgare. The sequence continues at coordinate 165,186,830 of NC_058523.1, forward strand.
GTACAAAAGAAGAGGAAGATTCAGATGCAGAAGAAGAGGAAGATTCAGATGCAGAAGAAGAGAAAGATTCAGATGCAGAAGATTGTGGGCTCAGGAGGGCTCGGAAGACACCATTGGAGGTTGCAGAAGAGGATTATGCAAAACCAAACAAGTGGGACTACCACAATTGTGCGTACTTCAACATGTTTTCGAATGCTGACTGCATATTCATCTATTTCATTTTTTGCAGGAAGAAAAAGCAAGATGCAAGGAAGTGCGTGCTAGGAATCTTGCAGCAAAGGGTGCACGAAGAAAACCGGCGAAGTTAGTGTTTGTACTTACATGTCCGCTCTACAAGTCAGGTCTTTGCTAGTACCGTGTTGATGTTTATTAACTTTTCCAAGAAAAACTCTAGGAAAGGTGGTAAAGAATAGGGCAAAGGGGTGATGAAGACAAAACGTCCTGCTAGGAATGTACCAAAGGATGTGGGAATAATAGCTGTGAACTTAACTTATGTAGCTATGAAGAGAAATACAGAAGGATTTCTGGGGTTGAAAAATTGAGAACAAACTGAATTAGACAGTTTTCCATGCCGTGATCCACCTTGTTTTGGATGTATTTGACGTATTTGATGGACTACCACTCTTTTTCTAAATTCCTCGTTTGATTGGTACCCTCATTTTATTATAGATTGGTCGAGATGGTGGCTACTTATGATTTATCAACATCGATCAAACAATGCATTTTTAGTGAAGTTGTTTTCTGTATTTTTTCATGTTTTTACATAAAATATTGCTGAAATTTGTTCAAAGTGTAGTCAAATTTCATATTTAAATGTAAAATAGAAACCGAAAAATCATATACATACGGAAATAGAACGTTGGATTTCCTTAGAAACCTATTATTATGAGCACAAAAATTCAAATTTATATCAAAATAGTAACTTCGTTTTCAAATCACCCTCAAAAATGTTTATTTTGAAATAGAAAATAAGCATACTAATATTTTTAAAATAGCATGCTCATTTGAAAAAAGCATGTTCAATTGAAAATAACATGAATATGCGCATTTATAAATAGCACGCTGCTTTGAATGTGTTGTTTTTATATTACGATGCTATTTTAAAAATAGCATGGTGATTTTCAAATTATAATGTTGTTTTTAAAATACAATGTTATTTTAAAAATAGCATGCTGATTTCAAAAAAAGAAGAAGATTTTGAATATGTTGTTTTTAAAAATAGAATATTGATTTCAAAATAGCATGCTAATTTCAAATAACATCCTGATTTTAAAAATATAACACTCTTTACAATATGTTGTTTTTAAATTCACATGCTGATTTAAAAAATTGCATGCTTTTTTAAATATGATGTTTTGAATGTAGCATGCTGGTTTTGAAAATAGCATTTTTTTATTACGCTGTTTTAAAAATAGAATGTTTTTAAAGTATACTGTTTTTAAAATTTGAAAATAACATGCTTGTTTGCTCTGGTTTTGAAATAACATGCCATATAGAAAATAACGGAAACATCATTTTTTAAATATGAAAGCTTCGACCAGCAACTTTTTTTTTGCATTGCATTTTTTTGTGCAACACATAGAAACCTCATTTTCAAAATAACTATACTAGCCAACGCAGAAACCTCATTCTAAATATGAAAGTAGCATCTAATCCATATGAAACCCGGTTAGATTTGATTTTAAAAATACTAGCATCACTTTAAAACTATGGCAAAAAAAGGAAATATCATTGGAGTCCATAAAGGTAATGATATCAAGGAGGGTACCAGGATGCGTTATATATATAGACTTGCATACCAAGTACATTACGCCACATGAGTTCATACTACCACCAACCAGTTACTGCCAAGTTCCACTTACTGGCTGATCTTCATATCCAGTAGGACACAAAAGTTATACTACCAAAGTACTAGTTACCACCAAGTACTAATTACTAGTAAGTTCCACTTACTGGACCCAAAATCTCATACTACCAACTTCCAGTTACTGGCTAGTACATACATATTATAACAACTAGCATCAAACTAGGCCATTTAGTCATGGTTCTTCACATGGGTCAACGAATCTTCATGCCACTCGCCATGTTCACCTTAAGCCGACCTTCCCTCCTTTCCATGAACCTGAAGATAGCCATATGATCTATTTCATTTTGGCGCCCTCAATGACTTCTCTCCAGTTCTTCGTCATGATTGCACGCCCGTCCTTCTTACCCATCTTGAACAAGACCTTTTTAGAACCTTCAAAAAGTTCGTTGGTGACACGCACAACCATGGGCTGTCACGGATAATCTTTGAGGTAGGCCTCACTGTAATCCTTTGAGAAGCATGCTGCAGCAACAAAAGTCCTTCCCTGGTGCTTAGGAATTCTTCTTGTTACTTCTCTGGTTTGCGTCGGTTTTTCCCTTGAAGAGGAAAGGGAGATGCAGCACAGGAGCAGTAAGTATTTTCCTCAGTTTGAGAACCAAGGTATCGATCCAGAAGGAGGGCCTTGTCAAGTCCAGAGTACCTGCGCAAACACAAACAAGCTTGCACCAACGCTTCAAAGGGGTTGTCAATCCCTTCAAGATTGTTTGCAAAGTGAGATCTGAAGGCAGAAAGTGCAACGAAGTAAAAAGTGTAAGGCTGAAAATATGGTGTGGAGTAGACCCTGGGGGCCATAGTTTTCACTAGAGGCTTCTCTCATAATAGCAAATATCACGGTGGGTGAACAAATTACTGTCGAGCAATTGATAGAACCGTGCAAAGTCATGACGATATCTAAGGCAATTATTATACATATAGGCATCACGTCCGAGACAAGTAGACCGATTCTTTCTGCATCTACTACTATTACTCCACACATTGACCGCTATCCAGCAAGCATCTAGTGTATTGAGTTCATGACGAACAGAGTAACGCATTAAGCAAGATGACATGATGTAGAGGGATAATATCAAACCAATGATGAAAACCCATCTTTTTACCCTTGATGGCAACAACATGATGCGTGCCTTGCTACCCCTTCTATCACTGGGTGAGGTCACGCACGATATGAACCCAAAACAAAGCACTTCTCCCATTGCAAGAATCATAGATCTAGTTGGCCAGACAAAACCCACAACTCGAAGAGAATTACAAGGATATGAAATCATGCATAAGAGAGATTAGAAGCAACTCAAATAAGATTCATATATAATATGATCATAAATCCACAATTCATCGGATCTCGACAAACACATCGCAAAAGAAGATTACATCGGATAGATCTCCATGAAGATCATGGAGAACTTTGCATTGAAGATCCAAGAGAGAGAAGAAGCCATCTAGCTACTAGCTATGGACCCGTAGGTCTATGGTGAACTACTCACGCATCATCGGAGAGGTCATGGTGTTGATGAAGAAGCCCTCCGTGTCCGAATCCCCCTTCCGGCAGGGCACCAGAACGTGCCCCAGATGGGATCTTGCGGAGATAGAAGCTTGCAGCGGCGGAAAAGTACTTTCGATGATCTCGTGATTTTTTTGGGATTTTTAGGGAATTTGTAGGCGCAACCCCTAGGTCAGGGGACGCTCAGGGGGCCCACAAGCCTGGATGGCGCGACCTCCCCCCTGGCCACGGGGTGGGGGCTTGTGGGGCCCCTGAGGCTCCCCTGCCTTGGCTCCCAAGCTTCCCGATCTTCTTTTGTTCCAGAAAAAATCTTTTCGGAGATTTTCTTCCGTTTGGACTCCGTTTCAAAATCTCCTCTGAAAGGGGTAAAAAACATGGAAAAAACAGGAACTGACACTTGGCACCGAGTTAATAAGTTAGTCCCAAAAAATATATAAAAGGCATGCAAAACATCCAAAGTTTGACAAGATAATAGCATGAAACCATCAAAAATTATAGATACGTTGGAGACGTATCAAGCATCCCCAAGCTTAACTCCTGCTCGTCCTCGAGTAGGGAAGTGATAAAGAATGAATTTTTGATGTGGAATGCTACCTAGCATAGCTGTCCTTGCAACTTCTTTCACGTGACATGAATGTTCAGATCCGTAAGATTCAAAACAATAGTTTACTATTGACATGAAAACAGTAATACTTTAAGAAAACTAGCAAAGTAATCATGAACTTTCAAAATAACAAGCCCAATGAAAGTTATCCCTACAAAATCATATAGTCTGGCTATGCTCCATCATCCTCACACAACTAATGTAAATCATGCACAACCCCGGTATTGGCCAAGTAATTGTTTTCGCACTCTTACTTTCTCAAACTTTTTATAACTATCACGCAATACATGAGCGCGAGCCATGGATATAGCACTATAGGTGGAATAGAGTGTGGTGGTGGTTGTGAGACAAAAAGGGAGGAGATAGTCACATTGACTCGGTGTATCAATAGGCTATGGAGATGCCCATTAATAGATATCAATGTGAATGAGTAGGGATTGCCATACAAGAGATGCACTAGAGCTATAAGTATGTGAAAGCTCAAAAGGAGAACTAGTGGGTGTGCATCCAACTTGCTTGCTCACGAAGACCTAGGGCAATTTTGAGGAAGCCCATCATTGGAATATGCAAGCCAAGTCATATAATGAAGATTCCCACTAGCATATGGTAGTGACAAAGCAAGAAGCTCTGAATCATGAAGAACATGGTGCTATCATGAAGCACAAGTGTGGAAAAAGATAGTAGCACCGTCCCTTCTCTCTTTTTCTCTCTATTTTTTTTTCATTTGGGCTCTTAGGCATCTTTTTTTTCTTTTCTTTTCTATTTTTTTTCTTTTTTTGTTTTTGGGCTCTTTGGGCTCTTTTTTATTATTTCCTCACATGGGGCAATGCTCTAATAATGATGATCATCACACTTTCATTTACTCACAGCTCAAAGATCACAATGATGATGACTCCATAGGAAATGCCTCCGGCAGTGTACCGGGATGTGCAACGATCTAGCATGGCATATGACGTTGAACATATCACTAGCTATCTTACGATCATGCAATGGCAATATGAGAGTGACGGCACAAGTCATGAGACGGAACGGTGGGAGTTGCATGCAATATATCTCGGAATGGCTATGAAAATGCCATAGTAGGTAGATATGGTGGCTGTTTTGAGGAAGGAATTTGGTGGGTTTGTGTACCGGCGAGAATTGCACGGCACTAGAGAGGCTAGCGAAGGTGGAAGGTGAAAGTGCATCTATACCATCGGCTCACATTAGTCATGAAGAACTCACATACTTGTTGCAGAAGTTTTTATTAGTAATCGAAACAAAGTGCTAAACGCATACTCCGAGGGGAAGGGTTGGTAGGTGTAAACCATCGCGCGATCCCGACCTCAACACACATGATGGCAATCAACAGATCAATTATGCTCCGACTTCCTAACATAGCGGTTCACCATACGTGCATGCTACGGGAATCACTAACTTCAACACAAGTATTTCTAGATCCACAACATCCTACTAACATAGCTTTTAATATTACCAAATCCATGTCTCAAAACTAATTGAGAGGAATCAAAACTTCTCTTTCTACTCAATGCACATGAAGATGGAGGTTTTTTTGCATCCTCTTTGGGTATCTATCACTTTTGGGACTACTTTCATAGCATAAGCCAACTACCAAATCACGCACCGCCGTGCTCTAAAAGATTTAAGTGAAGCACATAGAGCAAAAGTATCTAGCTCAAAAGATATAAGTGAAGCACTATGAGCATTATAGCAAAATTACAATGAGTGCATGTCTCTCTCTCTCAAAAAGGTGTGCAGCAAGGTTGATTGTGGCACAACAAAAAGAAAAGACTCCTAAGATACAAGACGCTCCAAGCAAAACACATATCATGTGGTGAGTAAAAATATAGCTCCAAGTAATGTTATCGATGGATTGAAGACGAAAGAGGGGATGCCTTCCCGGGGCATCCCCAAGCTTACGCTTTTTGGTGTCCTTGAATTTGGCTTGGGATTCCTTGGGAATCCCCAAGCTTGAGCTCTTTCCACTCCTTATATCTTTGTCCATGAGAACATCACCCAAAACTTAAAAACTTCACAACACAAAACTTAAATAGAAACTCATGATAACATTAGCACAAGAAAACAAACTACCACTTCGTTTGGTACTGTAGCAAACTTGAATTCTATCTATATTGATGATGGGCTACTGTATTCTCACTTTTCCATGGCTAGTACCCCCCGATACTAACCATAGTTTCATCAAAACAAGCAAGCAACTCAACAAAAACAGAATCTGTCAAAAACAGAGCAGTCTGTATACTTCGTATACTTCTGGTACCTCAAAAAATCTGACAAATTACGACGGTCTGGTAAAAAAGCATATACACCAGCAGCAAAAAGAATCAACTCAAAATATCTTTCTGAATAAAAATGAAAAATCATCTCGTGAGCGAAAACTTTCTGTCTTTTTCCAGCAAGATCAAACAATCATTACCAAGACTAGTCATAAAGGTTTTGCTTGGCTCAAACACAAAAAGAAACACAAAAAACACAATCAAAATAGAATTGTGAAAGTGTGGATGCAATAAAACAGAAAGAAAAAGATAAATTCATTGGGTTGCCTCCCAACAAGCGCTATTGTTTAACGCCCTTAGCTTGGCATTGATAATTCAATGGTGCTCACACAAAAGATAAGAATTGAAGCACAACGAGAGCATCATAAAGCATGTGAAAATCAAATCTAAGTCTAACATACTTCCGATGCATAGGCTTTTTATAGGAGAACAAATTGGCAAGACAACCATTAGTTACCAAATGCAAGGAAGAAGAAAGAGACAATAGCAATCTCAACATAACGAGAGGTAATTTGGTAACATGAAAGTTTATACCACAATATTTTCCTCTCTCATAGCAATTACATGTGGGATCATAATAAAATTCAAGAATATAGCTATCACAAAGGATATTCTCTTCATGATCCACATGCATGCAAAGTTGACGCTCTTCAAAAATAGTGGGATTATCATCAACTAAAGTCATGACTTCTCCAAACCCACTTTCAATAATATTGCAAATATCATATTCATCATGAGGCTTAAACAAATTTTCAAGATCATAAGAAAAATAATCGCCCCACTCATGATCATTGCAACAAGTAGTGGACATAGGAAAACTAGCATCCCCAAGCTTAGGGTTTTGCATATTTTTAGCATGATTGTCACTAATAGAATTTATAGTGAAACCATTGCAATCATGCATTTCATCCAAGGATCCCTCGTGAATCACCTCATAAATTTCTTCCTCACAATTTTCAGATTCACGCATCTCAAGCAAAACTCCATAAAGATAGTCAAGTGCACTCAACTCACTAGCAATTGTATCAACATAATTGGATCTCTTAAAGAGATTAACAAGTGGATGAGGATCCATATCACTAGATTTTCAGCAAGCGAAGATGCAAGCATATAGAAGGCACATGACACACAAGCGAACAGAAAGCAAGTGAGATAAAAGGGAGAACGAAAAAGGCAAACGAAAAGGCAAATTGGTGAAGTGGGGGAGAGGAAAATGAGAGGCAATTGGTGAACAAAGTAAATGGAAGAGATGAGTTTGCGACACTTACTTGGATGAGTTCTTGACTTGATCTTCCTCCCCGGCAATGGCGCCAGAAATTCTTTTGCTGCGGCAACTAAAGTCCTTCCCTGGCGCTTAGGAATTCTTCTTGTTACTTCTCTGGTTTGCGTCGGTTTTTCCCTTGAAGAGGAAAGGGTGATGCAGCACATGAGCGATAAGTATTTCCCTCAGTTTGAGAACCAAGGTATCGATCCAGAAGGAGGGCCTCGTCAAGTCCAGAGTACCTGCGCAAGCACAAACAAGCTTGCACCCAACGCTTCAAAGGGGTTGGCAATCCCTTCAGGATTGTTTGCGAAGTGAGATCGGAAGGCGGAAAGTGGAACAAAGTAAAAAGTGTAAGGCTGAAAATATGGTGTGGAGTAGACCCTGGGGGCCATAGTGTTCACTAGAGGCTTCTCTCATAATAGCAAATATCACGGTGGTGAACAAATTACTGTGGAGCAATTGGTAGAACCGCACAAAGTCATGAAGATATCTAAGGCAATGATTATACATATAGGCATCACGTCCGTGACAAGTAGACCGATACTTTCTGCATCTACTACTATTACTCCACACATTGACCGCTATCCAGCATGCATCTAGTGTATTGAGTTCATGACGAACAGAGTAACGCATTAAGCAAGATGACATGATGTACAGGGATAATATCAAACCAATGATTAAAACCCCATCTTTTTACCCTTGATGGCAACAACATGATGCGTGCCTCGCTACCCCTTCTGTCACTGGGTGAGGTCACAACATGGTATGAACCCAAACCCAAGAACTTCTCCCATTGCAAGAATCATAGATCTAGTTGGCCACACAAAACCCACAACTCGAAGAGAATTACAAGGATATGAAATCATGCATAAGAGAGATTAGAAGCAACTCAAATAAGATTCATAGATAATCTGATCATTAATCCACAATTCATCAGATCTCGACAAACACATCGCAAAAGAAGATTACATCGGATAGATCTCCATGAAGATCATGGAGAACTTTGTATTGAAGATCCAAGAGAGAGAAGAAGCCATCTAGCTACTAGCTATGGACCCGTAGGTCTATGGTGAACTACTCACACATCATCGGAGTGGTCATGGTGTTGATGAAGAAGCCCTCCGTGTCCGAATCCCCCCTCCGGCAGGGCACCAGAACGTTCCTCGGATGGGATCTTGCGGAGACAGAAGCTTGCGGCGGCGGAAAAGTACTTTAGGGAATTTATAGGCGCAACCCCTAGGTCAGGGGACGCTCAGGGGGCCCACAAGCCTGGATGGCGCGGCCTCCCCCTGGCCGCGGGATGGGGGCTTGTGGGGCCCCTGAGGCTCCCTTGCCTTGGCTCCCAAGCTTCCCGATCTTCTTCCGTTCCAGAAAAAATCTTTTTGGGGATTTTCTTCCGTTTGGACTCCGTTTCAAAATCTCCTCTGAAAGGGGTAAAAAACATGGAAAAAACAGGAACTGACACTTGGCACCGAGTTAATAAGTTAGTCCCAAAAAATATATAAAAGGCATGCAAAACATCCAAAGTTTTGAGACAATCCCACCTAATATGGTCTAGCGATACATGGTTGCCGTAGAAGATGTGATCCTCAAAACCTCCTCTTCTCACAATGATTCCCGGACCTGTATCAAAAAAATTAATATGACACAGTAGTAAATAATTTCATACATAAGATCTAGAACATCAACACTGGGTTGATGATCAATGCAACCTTCAATGATCGAGAAATGAAGGACATAGATAACCCAATCACATCCACCCAACAATATCTCGTAGAAACATGGGCAAATTGAATATTTGATTTATTTAAACTAACAACTAAACACTGCTCTATTTAAGTTCTAGTTTAGTCAATGTTGATTTGGAAGGTCACCTAGAACCAAAACAGAGTAATGTGTGGTAATAAAGTGTTACTCAAGCCTCAACTTTAGATAGTTCACGATTCATTTATTATCTTACCAGCCATATAGAACTTTTCCCCTGTGTGCCAAGATGGGATCGTGGTCGACATATCCATCTCCATCTGAACTATCATCAGTGTCATAGTCGCTAGACTTGTCGTCAACACTGCTATAGCTATCACTCCCATGTGAAGTGTGATGACCCACAAGTATAGGGGATCTATCATAGTCCTTTCGATAAGTAAGAGTGTCGAACCCAACGAGGAGCAAAAGGATCTGACAAGTGGTTTTCAGCAAGGTGATATGTGCAAGCACTGAAATTATGGTAACAAGTAGTTGTATGGTGAGAAGATTCGTAGCCAGTATCAAGTAACAACAGTAACGACGGTGCAGAAAAGTGGCCCAATCCCTTTTGTAGCAAGGGACAAGCCTGGACAAAGTCTTATAGGAGGTAAAACGCTCCCGAGGACACATGGGAAAATCTGTCAAGCTAGTTTTCATCATGTTCATATGATTCGCGTTCGCTACTTTGATAGTTTGATATGTGGGTGGAACGGCGCTTGGGTACTTCCCTTACTTGGACAAGTGTCCCACTTATGATTAACCCCTCTCGCAAGCATCCGCAATTACGAAAGAAGAATTAAGACAAAGTCTAACCATAGCATTAAACTAGTGGATCCAAATCAGCCCCTTACGAAGCAACGCATAAACTAGGGTTTAAGCTTCTGTCAGTATAGCAACCCATCATCTACTTACTACTTCCCAATACCTTACTCTAGGCCCAAATAATGGTGAAGTGTTATGTAGTACACGTTCACATAACACCACTATAGGAAAAACAACATACAACACATCAAAATATCGAACGAATACCAAGTTCACATGACTACTTATAGCATGACTTATCCCATGTCCCCAGGAACAAAAGCAACTACTCACAAAGCATAATCATATTCATGACTAGAGAGGTAATGAGTAGCATCAAAGATCTGAACATATAATCTTCCACCAAGTAATCCAACTAGCATCAACTACAAAGAGTAATTAACACTACTAGCAACCTTACAAGTACCAATCTGAGTCGCGAGACGGAGATTGGTTACAAGAGATGAACTAGGGTTTGGAGATGAGGTGTTGCTGATGAAGATTTTGATGGTGATGAGTCCCCTCCGATGAGAGGAGTGTTGGTGATGACGATGGCGACGATTTCCCCCTCCGGGAGGGAAGTTTCCCCGACAGGATCGTCCTGCCGGATCTCTAGATTGGTTCTGCTCAAGTTCCGCCTCGTGGCGGCGGCGAATCCTCCAAGAAGCCTCCTCTTTATTTTTTCTGGAACGAAACCCTTCTTGTAGAAAAATAGGGGAGCCAGAGGGCCAAGTGGGAGCCCACAAGCCGCCTAGGCGCGTCCAGGGGGAGGTCGCGCCTAGCAGGCTTGTGGCCTCCTGCTGGTGCCCCTCTGGTACTTCTTCGGCCCAGTATTTTTTATAAATCCCAAAAAAATCCACGTTTATTTTCACGGCTTTTGGAGTTGCGTAGAACAGGTATCTCAAACTTGCTCCTTTTTCAGGCCAGAATTCCAGCTGTCGGATTCTCCCTCTTCATGTAAACCTTGCAAAATAAGAGAGAAAAAGCATAAGTATTGTACCGTGAAGTGTAATAAAAGCCCATAAAGCGATAAATATCAACATGAAAGCATGATGCAAAATGGACGTATCAACTCCCCCAAGCTTAGACCTCGCTTGTCCTCAAGCGAAAGCCGAGATCAATAAATATGCCCACATGTTTAGAGAGAGAGGTGTCGACAAAACAAGATACAAACATGCACACATCATGATCATGATCAGAACATCAATACCATCATATCATCTCTTATGCTAAAGTGAAAATTCCTTCACAAAGTAAAGTATGGATCAAGAACCTTACCGAGAATTAACAACCGATAGCCTTTAGTCATTGAAGCAATTGCAATTTATCACAACATCGGAAAGAGTCAAATAAGAGCTTGTAAAGCAAATCCACATACTCAATCATCTTTTCGTTCTCTACAATTGCTACTACTCACGTGGTACTCATGAGATCAAAGTTTCAGTTGGGCACAAAGAAAGATAGGGCTTATAGTTTCGCCTCCCAACCATTTACTTCAAGGGTAATGTCAACAATAATAATTCATGAATACTTACCTCCAAGTTGACATATGAATATAGATCTTTCCCTAGCATATGACGTTAGCCAAGATAAAGGCAAAATAAGGAAATTGGTGTATATCACCATGACTCTTTCAAGGGAAAAAAGTAAAGGTACAAGATAGGCCCTTCGCAGAGGGAAGCAGATGTTGTCATGCGCTTTTGAGGTTTGGATGTGCCTCCTCTTAGTGTGGAGGAACGTCACTTTATATTGCCTCCTGTGATAAAGAACTTTATTATGCAGTCTGTCGCTTTTATGTCTTCCTCATCACAGGTTCGTACAAAGCTTATCTTCCACACACTAATAGATCATACATATTTAGGGAGCAATTTTTATTGCTTGCACCGATGACAACTTACTTGAAGGATCTTGTTCAATCCATAGGTAGGTATGGTGGACTCTCATGGCAAAACTGGGTTGAAGGTTTATGGATGCACAAGTAGTATCTCTACTTGGTGCGGGAGGTTTGGCTAATATGAGGTGGAAGCAATTGTCACATGCTAAGGATCTCTAGTCATATAACATTGTTCGGAACCAAGCAAACACAATTGGTTATGTTTTCTTCCTTGTCCAACATCTACTTCTAAGCATGTAATAGTGTAGTGAGTGTTCACAATCATAGATGGTGTCAAAGATGATATATTTATATGTGAACCTCTCCTTCTTTATCACTTCCTATTAATTGCAACAATGACCAAGGTCTACGTTTGTCTACCCTTAACAAGTTTCACTCATCATTCTTTTTATATGTGAAGCCATCACTTCCCATAAGATCATTACATGATCTTTCATGCTTTTGTTCTTTTCTCATTCTTTTGATCATGGTATGGGAGAAGGCCCTTAACTAAGACACTCTTTATTATATGGCTCACGAGCTCGAATACATCGGGGGTGACACAAAGCAAAACTCAAGCCTAAAACACTAAGACCTTTATTTCTACTAGAGAAAGATAAACCAAAAAGGAACAAAATAAGAAAAGGTAAAGGCAAAAGATGTGATGGTGATATGATACCGGGGCAACTCCCCCAAGCTTGGCACAAGCCAAGGGGATTGCCCATACCCATGCTTAGTCGTCTTCCTTTGGAGGTGATGGTGGTGGAGTTGTTTTGTGCTTTGATTCCAAGAGGGACATCAATCCTTGATTTATACCTTGGAGATCTGCGATATGTTTCTCCAGCAAAACAACTTTACGAGTGAGTTGTTTCACAAATCCTCAAGAGTTCAATCAAGGATGGAGATAGTAGGTGGAGGTAGGGTTGGAGGAAATCCACTTCTTCAATTTCTTCCTTGTTGAACACAGATTGTACTTCGTCCCACGCCTGATTCTTCTCCTTAGTTTTGCCCTTGGCTTCCGTGACTTCCACTCTTTTCAGATTAACATCTACTTCTTCATATACTTGAGGGCAATTGTTCTCCCCGACAGATTCCTGAGACGGCATCCTTGCTCTAAATCCGCGGCAGAAAACAGGCTCGAAACAAAAATAGAGAAAATTTGCGTGATACGAGGGTCAGACCTTTCGAGCTAATATATAATGATTTTTTCCAGACCAGAAGGAGTACTCCTCAATAAAACGGAGTCCGGGAGGCACACGAGGTGGCCATAAGCCCCCGGGCGCGGCCAGGGGGTGGCCCGCGCCTGGCAGGCTTGTCGCCTCGTCGCGCGCTTTCCGGACTGCTTTAAAATTTTCTATTTTTTCAAAAATTCCAAAACGGAGAAAAATTCCTACTGGAAAAGTCTTGGAGTCTGTTTACTTACAGAATCACATATCTCTTTGTTTTCGGAGTCTGAAACAGGCTGATAAATATCCCTTATGTACTCCTCCGGAGTTATGGTATTGATAATATTGCTTTCAACATTTATGGGATTACCTGAGATATAATGCTTGATTCTGTGCCCATTTACCACTCTCGGAAAATTACCTTCCATGTTGTTGATCTTGATAGCACCAGAACGATATACTTCCACAACAATGTAAGGACCTTCCGATTTAGAGAGAAGCTTGCCTGCAAAAAATCTTAAACGAGAATTATATAGCAAGACATAATCACCTACATTGAACTCACGTTTCTGTATCCTTTTATCATGCCACCTCTTAACCTTTTCTTTGAACAACTTGGCATTCTCATATGCCTGAGTTCTCCACTCATCAAGTGAGCTAATATCAAATAACCTCTTCTCACCAGCAAGTTTGAAATGAAAGTTGAGCTCTTTGATTGCCCAATAAGCCTTGTGCTCTAGCTCAAGAGGTAAATGACATGCTTTGCCATAAACCATTTTGTACGAAGACATGCCCATGGGATTCTTATAGGCAGTTCTATAAGCCCACAGTGCATCATCGAGCTTCTTAGACCAATTCTTTCTATACCTATTGACAGTCTTTTGCAGAATTAGTTTAATCTCTCTATTGCTTAGCTCTACTTGACCACTGGACTGAGGGTGATAGGGGGACGCAATTCTATGATTGACATCGTACTTAGCAAGCGTTTTACGGAAAGCACCATGAATGAAATGTGAACCACTGTCGGTCATTAGATATCTAGGGACTCCAAATCTAGGGAAAATGACTTCTTTAAGCATCATGATAGAAGTGTTGTGATCAGCACTACTCGTTGGGATAGCTTCTACCCACTTAGTGATGTAATCAACAACAACTAGGATATGAGTATACCCGTTGGATTTTGGAAAAGGTCCCATATAATCAAAGCCCCAAACATCAAATGGTTCAATGACAAGTGAATAATTCTCAGGCATTTCCTGATGTTTACCGATATTACCTATTCTTTGACATTCGTCACAAGACAAGACAAACTTACGGGCATCCTTGAAGAGAGTGGGCCAATAGAAACCTGATTGCTATACCTTGTGTGTAGTTCTATCTCCCGCATGGTGTCCTCCGTAGGCCTCGGAGTGACACTTCTGTAGGATCTGTCCCTATTCATGTTCAGGTACACAACGTCCAATAACACCATATACTCCTTCCTTATAAAGGTGAGGATCATCCCAGAAGTAATGTCTCAAATCAAAGAAGAATTTCTTATTTTGCTGGTATGTGAAACTAGGTGGTATATATTTGGCAACGATATAGTTTGCATAATCAACATACCACGGTGCACTACGTGAAGTATTGATGACATTCAGTTGCTCATCAGGAAAGCTATCATCAATAGGTTGTGGGTCATCAAGAACATTCTCCAACCTAGACAAGTTATGTCCTACGGGGTTATCAGCACCCTTCCTGTCGACAACATGCAAATCAAATTCTTGTAGCAAGAGAACCCATCTGATGAGTCTAGGTTTAGCATCTTTCTTCTCCATGAGGTACTTAATAGCAGCATGATCAGTGTGAATAGTGACTTTGGAATCAACTATGTAAGACCTGAACTTTTCACATGCAAACACGACTGCTAAAAATTCCTTTTCCGTAGTAGCATAGTTTCTTTGGGCACTGTCTAGAGTTTTACTAGCATAGAGAATAACATTCAACTTCTTATCAGCTCTTTGCCCTAGGACAACACCAACAACTTAATCACTAGCATCACACATGATTTCAAAAGGTAAGTTCCAATCAGGTGGTTGAACAATAGGTGCAGTTATCAAAGCCTTCTTAAGTATTTCGATGGCTTCCTCACAGTCATTGTAAAAAACAAAAGGAATATCCTTTTGCAAGAGACTAGTAAGAGGCCTAGAAACCTTAGAGAAGTCTTTAATGAACCTCCTATAGAAACCAGAATGACCAAGGAAACTTCTTATACCTTTGATATCTGTGGGGCATGACATTTTCTCGATTGCATCAACCTTAGCCTTATCGACTTCAATACCTCTTTCAGAAATTTTATGTCCTAAGATGATGCCTTCATTAACCATAAAGTGGCACTTCTCCCAATTCAAGACAAGATTGGGGTCTTTACATCTCTGCAAGACTCGATCAAGGTTGCTGAGGCAATCATCAAAAGAAGACCCATAGATGGAGAAGTCATCCATTAAAACCTCAACAATCTTTTCGCAAAAGTCAGAGAATATAGCCATCATACATCTTTGAAAGGTAGCAGGTGCATTACATAAGCCAAAAGGCATACGTCTATAAGCAAAAGTACTGAAAGGGCAGGTGAAAGTGGTTTTCTCCTGATCAGCTTGTGCAACTGGTATTTGGGAGAAACCAGAATAACTGTCTAGAAAGCAGAAGTGTGTGTGTGTTTAGACAGTCTTTCTAGCATTTGGTCAATAAAAGGCAAAGGCTAATGATCTTTCCTAGTGGCTTTATTCAATTTCCTAAAATCGATCACCATCCTATAGCCAGTAATAATCCTCTATGGGATCAATTCGTCCTTATCATTAGGGACAACAGTAATACCTCCCTTCTTAGGGACGCAATGCAGCGGACTCACCCAATCACTATGAGCGACATGATAGATAATACCCGCTTCCAGGAGCTTTAGTATTTCTTTTCTTACTACCTCTTTCATCTTTGGATTTAATCTCCGTTGATGATCAACAACTGGTTTGGAATCAGGATCGGTTTTAATCTTGAGCTGGCATAGAGTGGTACTAATGCCCCTAAGATCATCAAGAGTATATCCAATAGCAGCACGGTGCTTCCTCAGAGTTTTTAGTAACTTCTTTTCTTCATGCTGTGAGAGGCTAGCACTAATAATAACAAGATATATATCTTTTTCATCAAGATAAGCATACTTAAGAGTATCAGGCAACTGTTTAAGCTCGAACACAGGATCACCCTTTGGTGGGGGTGGATTCCCAAGTAGTTCAACAGGCAAATTTCTTGAGGATAGGATATTGTTCTAAGACAACTCTATCTATCTCATCCCTTTCACCCATATGCATATCATTTTCATGCTCAAGCAAGTATTGCTCTAAAGGATCAGTAGGAGGCACGACAATAGAAGCTAGGGCAATAGTTTCATCCCTACTAGGCAACTATTTTTCATGAGGTTGTCTACCAAACTTGGAGAAATTGAACTCATGTGACACACCTTCAAAGCCAACAGTGACAGTTTGCTTCTCACAGTCAATATGAGCATTGACAGTATGGAGAAAAGGTCTGCCAAATATGATGGGACAAAAGCTATTTTGTGTGGTAGCAAGAACGAGGAAATCAGCAGGATACTTTGTTTTACCACACAAGACTTCAACATCCCTAACAATTCCCACAGGGCAGATAGTATCTCTATTGGCAAGCTGAATAGTGACATCAATAGGTTCCATCTCAACAGGTGCAATCTCGTCTTTGATTTCATCATATAAGGATCGAGGTATTGCACTAACACTAGCACCCACGTCACATAAACCATGATAACAATGATCTCCTATCTTAACAGAAACAACAGGCGTGCCAACAACATGCCTATGTTTGTCTCTAGCGTGTTGTTTAGCAATTCTAGCAGCGTCTTCACAGAAGTGAATATCATGGCCATCAACATTGTCTGACAGGAGATGTTTGATAATAGCAATGCTAGGTTCAACTCTAATTTGCTCAGGGGGTGTAGGTGTTCTAATGTAGCCCCTACATATTATAGTTGAAGCTTTAGAATGATCCTTTATCCTAACAGGGAAAGGTGGTTTCTCAATGTAAGCACTGGGAACAATACGATCATTATAGGCAATGACTTTCTCTTCAACTGGATTGGGTTTAACTACATTGACTTCTAAGGGAGGATGATATTTAAACCACTTCTCTTTGGGGAGATCAATATGAGCAGCAAATGATTCACACAATGAAGCTACTATCTCAGAGTCAAGTCCATACTTAGCGCTAAAATCACAAAAAGTATTTGTTTCGACAAAGGATTTAACGCAATCAAACTTGAAATTCATACCTGACTCCTTACCTTCATCAAGCGCCCAATATTCAGAGTTGCGTTTAATTCTTTCCAATAAATTATTTGAAGTCAATATCTCTCTTCATAAAAGAACCGGTACAAGGAGTGTCAAGCATGGTGCGATCATCATGAGAAAGCCGAGCATAGAAGTTCTGAATGATAATTTCTCTCGAGAGCTCATGGTTAGGGCATGAATATAACATTGATTTAAGCCTCCCCCAAGCTTGAGCGATGCTTTCTCTGTAACGAGGCCAAAAATTATAAATATAATTCCGATCACGATGTACTAGATGCATAGGATAAAACTTTTGATGAAATTCCAATTTCAACCAATTGTAGTTCCATGATCCAGTATCATCACATATCCTATACCATGTCAACACCTTATCCCTCAAAGATAAGGGAAATACCTTCTTATTGACCTCATCCTCGGGCAAACCTACAAGCTTAAATAAACCAAAAACTTCATCTACATAGATTAGATGCAAGTCTCGATGTGATGTTCCATCTCCTGTAAAAGGATTAGCCAGTAGTTTCTCAAGCATACCCGAAGGAAATTCATAGCAAATATTTTCAGTAGGTGCAGCAGGTTGAGGAGCAACTCTTTGTGCTTCCGTTCGAGGTGAAGATACCCCGAGCAAGCCCATCAAAGGATTATTTTCCATAGTGACAAGTGACAATAAATTTCAGCACACTATATAAATGTTTCCTTACGAAATTCCACTTACCAAAGGCGCTTCACTCCCCGGCAACGGCGCCAGAAAAGAGTCTTGATGACCCACAAGTATAGGGGATCTAACGTAGTCCTTTCGATAAGTAAGAGTGTCGAACCCAACGAGGAGCAGAAGGATCTGACAAGTGGTTTTCAGCAAGGTGATATCTGCAAGCACTGAAATTATCGGTAACAAGTAGTTGTATGGTGAGAAGATTCGTAGCAAGTAGCAAGTAACAAAAGTAACGACGGTGCAGAAAAGTGGCCCAATCCCTTTTGTATCAAGGGACAAGCCTGGACAAAGTCTTATAGGAGGTAAAACGCTCCCGAGGACATATGGGAAAATCTGTCAAGCCAGTTTTCATCATGTTCATATGATTCGCGTTCGCTACTTTGATAGTTTGATATGTGGGTGGACCGGCGCTTGGGTACTGCCCTTGCTTGGACAAGCATCCCACTTATGATTAACCCCTCTCGCAAGCATCCGCAACTACAAAATAAGAATTAAGACAAAGTCTAACCATAGCATTAAACTAGTGGATCCAAATCAGCCCCTTACGAAGCAACGCATAAACTAGGGTTTAAGATTCTGTCACTCTAGCAACCCATCATCTACTTACTACTTCCCAATGCCTTCCTCTAGGCCCAAATAACGGTGAAGTGTTATGTAGTCGACATTCACATAACACCACTAGTGGAAAAACAATAGACAACACATCAAAATATCGAATGAATACCAAATTCACATGACTACTTATAGCATGACTTATCCCATGTCCTCAGGAACAAAAGTAACTACTCACAAAGCATAATAATATTCATGACCAGAGAGGTAATGAGTAGCATCAAAGATCTGAACATATAATCTTCCAGCAAGTAATCCAACTAGCATCAACTACAAAGAGTAATTAACACTACTAGCAACCTTACAAGTACCAATCGGAGTCGCGAGACGGAGATTAGTTACAAGAGATGAACTAGGGTTTGGAGATGAGATGGTGATGATGAAGATGTTGATGCTGATGAGTCCCCTCCGATGAGAGGAGTGTTGCTGATGACGATGGCGGCGATTTCCCCCTCTGGGAGGGAAGTTTTCCCGGCAGGATCGTCGTGCCGGAGCTCTAGATTGGTTCTGCTCAAGTTCCGCCTCGTGGCGGCGGCAAATCCTCCGAAAAGCCTCCTCTTTATTTTTTCTGGAACGAAACCCTTCTTGTAGCAAAAGAGAGGAGCCAGAGGGCCAAGTGGGAGCCCACAAGCCCCCTAGGCGCGACCTGGCGGGGAGGCCGTGCCTAGCAGGCTTGTGTTCTCCTGCTGGCGCCCCTCTGGTACTTCTTCGGCCCAGTATTTTTTTATAAATCCCAAAAAAATCCTCTTTGATTTTCACGGCTTTTGGAGTTGCGCAGAATAGGTATCTCAAACTTGCTCCTTTTTCAGGCCAGAATTCCAGATGCCGACATTCTCCCTCTTCATGTAAACCTTGCAAAATAAGAGAGAAAAGACATAAGTATTGTACCGTGAAGTGTAATAAAAGCCCATAAAGCGATAAATATCAACATGAAAGCATGATGCAAAATGGAAGTATCAACTCCCCCAAGCTTAGACCTCGCTTGTCCTCAAGCGAAAGCCGAGATCAATAAATATGCCCACATGTTTAGAGAGAGAGGTGTCGACAAAACAAGATACAAACATGCACGCATCATGGTCATGATTAGAACAACAATACCATCATATCATCTCTTATGCTAAAGTGGCAATTCCTTCACAAAGTAAAGTATGGATCAAGAACCTTACCGAGAATTAACAACCGATAGCCTTTAGTCATTGAAGCAATTGCAATTTATCACAACATCGGAAAGAGTCAAATAAGAGCTTGTAAAGCAAATCCACATACTCAATCATCTTTTCGTTCTCTACAATTGCTACAACTCACGTAGTACTCATGAGATCAAAGTTTCAGTTGGACGAAGAGAAAGATAGGGGCTTATAGTTTCGCCTCCCAACCATTTACCTCAAGGGTAATGTCAACAATAATAATTCATGAATACTTACCTCCAAGTTGACATATGAACATAGATCTTTCCCTAGCGTATGACGTTAGCCAAGATAAAGGCGAAATATGGAAATTGGTAGATCACCATGACTCTTTCAAGGGCAAAAAGTAAAGGTACAAGATAGGCCCTTCGCAGAGGGAAGTAGAGGTGGTCATGCGCTTTTGAGGTTTGGATGTACGTCCTCTTAGTGTGGAGGAATGTCACTTTATATTGCCTCGTGTGATAAAGAACTTTATTATGCAGTCTGTCGCTTTTATGTCTTCCTCATCA
Organism: Hordeum vulgare subsp. vulgare; assembly: GCF_904849725.1. NCBI lineage: Eukaryota > Viridiplantae > Streptophyta > Magnoliopsida > Poales > Poaceae > Hordeum > Hordeum vulgare. Next base: position 165,207,312 of record NC_058523.1, read on the forward strand.
CAGGTTCGTACAAAGCTTATTTTCCACACACTAATAGATCATACATATTTAGGGAGCAATTTTTATTGCTTGCACCGATGACAACTTACTTGAAGGATCTTGTTCAATCCATAGGTAGGTATGGTGGACTCTCATGGCAAAACTGGGTTGAAGGTTTATGGATACACAATTAGTATATCTACTTGGTGCCAGAGGTTTGGCTAATATGAGGTGGAAGCAATCGTCACATGCTAAGGGATCTCTAGTCATATAACATTGTTCAGAACCAAGCAAACACAATTCATTATGTTGTCTTCCTTGTCCAACATCCACTTCAAAGCATGTAATAGTGTAGTGAGTGTTCACAATCATAGATGGTGTCAAAGATGATATATTTATATGTGAACCTCTCCTTCTTTATCACTTCCTATTAATTGCAACAATGACCAAGGTCTACGTTTGTCAAAGTGCCATCTGATGCATCATCTGAGGTGGTCCGGTGATCACTCTCTTCACTGCTGATGAGGATGATTTCCCTTGCCATTCAAACATGTTGCATGCATTGCAATGAACAAATGGTAGTTATTGATATATGAAATCGGTCTTACATTTGGACTTGTTAGCACCATATACAATGTGAATAATCTTTTCACATACTTCTTGCTAATTATGTAGTTCATGTACAAACATCTACACGAAAAAGCTAGTCAACAACCAAATTGATACTACTAATCTATTCACACGACTAGTCAAGACTAGTGGTTAGACTCATCATTTTCCAGTGAGAATAAGGACATGATAACATCTCTTAAGCAAGACGACAACATAGTGAAGGCTATGAGAACGAGCAACGTATGCTGACCAGCAGTCACCCTTTTGTATACCTTGCTATGTATTTACTCATCACTACCCATACCAACAAGTAAAATCATGATTATGAAGTATAATGGCAGAAAATCCAACAGTGAGGAATTTGTTGCAATATGAACTACTAGCTCACAACAAATCTTCATTGACCCCAAGAAGCCCATACCATATCATGAAGATAGGCTGACATATTTCAAGTAATCAGTAACAACAATCATAAAAAATATGCACCAACCATAAATGTTACATGTGTGCACATATCATCAAAAACATGCACCAATCAGTAGCCGTCTGTACTTAACAAATCCTTCAAAATGTGCACTAATCATCATACTACCATCGAGTAATACATGAAACTATAACTGATCCTCACTCCATCATTACAAAATTCCTCATGGACTGCTTCTGTGCTCGCCTTCAAACCATCCCCACAAACGAAAACATGTGTATGCTCCTATAAATATACTTTTTCTTTATCTAGTAGTGGGGTATCATTTTCCAGGGAGAAAAAGTACTTGATAGCATCTGTCAAGCAAGATGATAGCATAGTGAAGGCTACGTCGACGAGCAAGGTAAGCTGGCCAACGCCCACCCTTTTCTCTTACTTGCGATAAAAGTGTTTACCCATTACAAACCCTACGAACAAGTAAAACCATGATTATGCAGTACATTTTCAGTTTATCTTGGTGTGAAATTACTTGTTGCAATATGACCTACTACTTGATAGTAAATCTGCGTATTACCCGAAACATACTCACAATCAAGTGTCAGATTTTAACTTGGGCGGTGTTGCTAGATCGTAAAATTAAAGTCAGATCGACATGCGAAGGGCATTGAAGATCAATCTTACCTGCGAAGTGGTACCAGATGGGGCTGGAGTAGACTTGTTCGAAGCTGGCACCACCGGAGCTTCGGGCAACGCTGCCAGGGATTAGGGAGAAGAGGTGCTGTTGTCGGACCTTGTTGTGGACAAAGGAGTGGAGATTCATGGCCGGAGTAGGGGGAGTGGGTGGCCTCGCGGATCCGGCCAATTTGACGACGACGGGGGTAGCCAAGGTGATGGCTTGGCAAACCGTAGCCATCGCCCTCCGCGTCGCCTCTCTGTCTCTTGAAAGAACGAAGTGTGGTGGGATTGGGAATGGGGGCGCGGTTGGGGTTGGGGCCATCGCTCACTTTTCTCTCTGCCACAGGCCCACAAAAGGAACAAAAGTGTTGGGCCGGATCAGATGCAGATTTGACAGCTTACCAATTTTGGCCAGACAGAAAAGATATAGGACCACCACAAGTGTGCTTTTGAAGAAAAGCTAAAAATACAGTGATGTTCATATTGTATGTGCATGAGACTTTCAGTACAACAATTGATCTTGAATAATTTTAAGCACTCCACAGTATATATATGAAAATAATGGTTAACCAATAAAATGGCAAACTATTAGATTCAAGGTTAAAAATATTCGAAAAAATCAATAATTGACTAGTATGCATTTTTATGATTAAATTTAATAAATGTAACATATGTGCAAAAGTTGTGATAATTAAAATATTCATTGATATTTTCACAAAAAAAAACAAAACCGCAAATGACTACTTATGCCAACGAGAACTTCTTCAGGGTTTCAATTATTCGTCTATTCTTTAGCATGCTGGTTCTCATAACGCCTTCTTCGGACCTTCTCTTTGTCCGAAAAATTCCTGAGATATTGGGCTAGCGCCTTGTGTTTCGCCCTCACATCATGCTTCATTTGGTAGTCTTTGGCAACGCCTTCGGCGTGCTCAAGAATACTAATGAAAGTCGGGTCCAGATATTTGCCACAGAACACGCAACGATACACCATACGCTTAAACACGTTGCACTGTCCATTCTGTAATTCTTCAAGGGTTTTCTGAGTGTGTGCTTCCATCTCTCCTTCGAAAATGTCTTCATAATTATCAAAATAAGGCTGCAAGTTTAAATTATGTATGATATAAGCTACATCATTGTTTACAGTACGTAATATTCCCTAAGTTCCATACTGTAGTGCCTATAAATTATTTTTTAATTAAATATTTAATAACTTTGAAAATTTAAGGAGAAAAAAGCAATATCAAATCCATATGAAAGAATAAATCATATGATGTAGTTTTTATAAAAATTGTCAATAAACATGGACAACCTTTGTGATGTCTAACTTTTAGCATAAAACCAAAATGCACTAAATTGTGGAGTGGATGAACCATTAATTTCTCAAAGATTGATTGAATAAATAACGATCATTACGTATTGATGATTAACCTAACCTTAAACTTGCAGATAGATCTAGGGTTACATTATATTTAGAGCTAGATTCCGTTATGCCAATTCAACAACATATTGATGGTTTAATGATTAACCTAACCTTAAACTTGCAGATATATCTAGGGTTATTTTTTTACCGTAATGGAATTCCATTCCATGTCGTGCATGTGCTGCTGCTTGCGGTCGACGACGGGGTAGTGCACCTCCTCGTGGACACGTTGCTTCTCTGGGCCGGACACCGAGTAGTCCAAAGTATTCTCGTGGAGATCCTCATCCATGCGATGGACGACGACGTTGGTGGTTGGCCCCGCAAGTCCACCATCTCTCACAACGGCGTCCATGAAAGGCCCCCCACGTCCATGGCCACGATCTGTCACGACGACCAATCTACACCAGCGAGTGGATTTCATATCCGACGGAGTTTTACAGTGTACCCTAGGGAGGCGACCAGGGAGGCGGGCGTGTGAGCGGCGACGATAGTTTTACAGTGTACCCTAGGGGGAGAGATGCGGGGAGTAATTGGATTTGATATAATAAAACAAAAATAAAGTGGAGTCCTTGCATACTCGTCGTGTACATCTACGTGATGCAATCCAAAGATGTGTCCGGGGTGGATGGGTTGGGGATTGAAAATTTTGTACATAAACCCTAGTGCTCAGGACATGAAACATGAGATCACATTATCATCAAGTGATATAAAAATTCCTTCCTTCCCTCGAAAAAATGAGTCCTTCTTCACCCTCTCACGATCACGTACACGGTAGCCTCACCCTGTAATCTAGGAGTGGTCGATCCAATCTCCCCATGGGGATAACTTCCATGCACTATCTATCTTGGTTGGTTGCAACCATCTCTCCAAAACAGTTTATTATGGGAAAATCACATTATTTTGTTTTTCCTTCCAAAGATATGTGGTGAAAAAACATGGAACAAAATTGTAGAAGGCATGGTGGGATGCGTGCACATGCTGTCTTTTTGTACTGCAAGTGCACTTGTTGGCAAATTGCATGTGCACGTGTCATGTTTAATTTTTTCTTGAAAATTATGTTGTACACCTTTACGTAGATGCTTGAATTAATGTTTTCATATGTTAATAATTCCTAAATATTGAAATCAAGCATGCACATAACGCATGGCATCCAAGCTTTGTCGGCGACCGCTTGGATTCGCCTGGAGTATGCCCGCTGTCTAGTATCGGGCATGGGAATGTGGATCCATGCCATGCCATGCGTTTCATCTGGACCCATGTCATGCACCCCCAGGCAATCGGGCCCACAACATGTGCCACTAGGCTTCTCGATCCTAACCATGCGCTAGTGTCCACCATGGGTAGAGATGCTCAGGTGCACAGGTTTGCTGGCACTAGTTAATGACTTCGTATCTCGGTGTGCAATATGTGTAGTCGCGTGTTGCTTTGACATGCCTGGCATGCCGAGGGAAGGGACTCGTGTCGGAGGTCTAATGAACGGAGGTGGGGTCAATGGTGGATGGATGGTGTGGGTGAACCTGGCAAACGGTACACGGTTTGAGTGTAGCTGGCTAGGTGTGCATGGCTGGGGGATAGATGGCTAATGAGTGCGCATGCGTCTTGTGTGCATTATCAACGTTGACCGGTGGGTGTCTACTTGGCCACGTGTGCATGCATGGTGTGGGTCCAGTTAGCGTGCTGCGCACGGGACGGGCCTTGGTTGCTAGGGTCCACATCTTGCGGCATAGAGTTCTGAACCAGATGAAGGGGCAGGCCCCGCACACCATTCGTAGGCCAGACTCGACTCGTTTCCTCTCTATGGACAATGGCTGCGAGGCGACCCTTCTCTTTTGTGGCACATGACCCATATATATGGACCAAAGAGCTTAGCATGTGATTGTTACCCCATTCCCTGCTATGATTTCATGTGGCCTCGGTATAGATCTTGAATTCCCGATGATACTACACTAGAAATGCGTCAAATGTCCCGAATATGGCACGCGGGACCCAAGAAAGGCCGTGACCTAGCATGCACGTTTGAATTGTTCTCCGTTGACCCGAGAGAAAGCACCAATGATTCTGCAAAAATGAGGTTGCTATGTATGTAAATTCTTGTTATTCATCATAATTTTGCTTGCTGCCAAATTCATATCGTACGCTTATCAGTACTAGGTTTTGCAAAATGAGATGAATAGATCATTTGTATTTTCGTACAACGTTTGCAAAAGAAAAACAACCCATTTTATGGCTGGCTTTGATATAATGTTGAATTCGCTGACATGAGATTTTTTGTTCTTTTAATAGCTCATTGCATATTCATAACAGTGGAAACGCTACCTACACCCGAGGGAAACTTTTTTGAAGAAAATATACAAGTGGCTCATGGCTGCAAAGATTGTGTACTGGCGTAACGGGCTCTAAAAATGGCCGTTCTGCATGAAACGGAACTGGCATTCAAAAACCCAAGCAATTGCAGCTTACAGAAAGAGGTGGCGTATTAAGGCAAAACTTACTACGTTGGCTAACATATTGAGGATGGTGAAGACCTAAAAGCATGGATCATGCTGCATCTGTCAGCACTTTGTAACTAGATTATTTCCATTGCACCCTGCATAATTCTTCTGTATTGTTTGTCATTTAGTTCATCTATCTGGTATCTTAATGTGGCCCATCATGAAATACATAAAAATGATTGTCATGAAATACATAATTTACATAGATAACAAGTTCTGATCATCAAATACATAACTTAATATCGTCACATAGCGAATAAGTTATAAAACCACGAGTTTCAACAACAACCCAAGGCCAAACGAGAAGCAAATAGTGAGATACATGGCACGCTGGCCTTAACCACGCCACACAGGCCGAACAAGCAATAAACTCCGAGAGATCAGCAGCCAAGCCCTCAACCACCCCGAGATTTAGACATCAGGCTCCTGCCGCGAAATGGAAGATGTCGAGGCCTGAATCTTAGATAGCAGCAAGTCAAAGTACATATAAAGAATGGCATTTCGATATACAGTTTCACAAATACATATAAAGGATAATATTTTGAAATGTTTTATTGGGTGGGTGCACGGAAGGTGGGTGCAAACCACCCTTGGTGCATCGAGCTGGGTGTAAAAAACTACTCTCATAAAAAGGCGAATGGATTTGGATACACAATTTCATAAAATATGATGAATGCAAGCATCATCTAACCACAGAAAACGAATCAAACTTCATACAATGCTCCTACTGATATAATGTACATTTAAATGATGTGTTCATTTGATAGTGTGCATATGAGTGTGTTTGAAATCTCACAATATGGTAATCTATCACAAGCACACACACACATTCCAATTTGAATACCAAGTTGAGAAAACTAAATGTTGAATTAATATGAATTTGGCAACATGCAAAATTACTGCTGCAATTTAGGAAGTAATTGAAAACAGGGGTTCATATGACCAGTACAATTATAATGCTCAATTGAAAACATGGAACAGAGGGACCAACCACCCTGGACTTATCAAACATCACTCCATTTCTAAGTTTCAAATATCATGGAGCTAGCCCAAAGAAAATTGATTAAACTTCATTTAATTCACGTTATGATTTAATGTACAGGTTAAATGATGTGTTCCATGGATAAATTACTAGCACTGAAAAGGCTAAACTTCACCAAAATAAAAGGTTAAACTGCAGCGCAACCTGAATTCGAAGCTTACCCTAAAAGCCACCGCCGCCGTTGAGACGAGGAGATCGTCGAGGGAACTGTGGAGAACGGCGGGGAAGCGACGTCGCGCGCAGCCACGACCTCCTATTGCGTAGGACGTGCGTCCACTCCAGTGGCACCACCTGGAATAGCACCCTCATGAACGGCACCGTGTATATGATCGTAGGGTCATCCTTTGGATACTCGATCCTGGATCTATACGCCCACCACCTGCGCCTGACTATCCGCTCCTCCGAGTCCGTCTGCTCCATCGCCCAGAGGAGAAACTCGATGGGCTGGACGGACTCCCGTCGGACTTCATCTTGGGAATAGATCTCTCGCTATCTCTGAGATACTTGACCATTCCCTTCACCGACGCCGACACCTCCCAGTCGTTGTCAAACCAGGAAAGGATCTCTCTCAACCTGGCTATCTTCGCCTGGTCGCTGCCAGCGATGGTCACGATTCTGTCGTGCAGCGACGCCATGGATGTGCTTCTAGTGGGGGGGAGGGGTGGGGGTGAAGAGAGGAGTGGTGGTGGCTTTGGACGAGGAGATGAGAGACGGTGGATCTGCAATGGAGAAGAGGAAGGAGCGAGGGTTTTCTAGAATGGTTGGAGGAGAGGAAGGAGCGCAACATGGAAGGAGCGAGGGTTTTATGGAATGGAGAAGAGGAAGTAGGAGGGGGTGGTTTTCTAATAAGAAAGTGAGAGAAGAACGTGCGGCGGCGGTTTAGTTATGGACGAGTTGACGGTGCTTTATGATTGGACTGCCATACCAGCTTTGAGCGTTAATGCCATTTAAGTTTTCTTTCTTTTGTTGATATTTTATTTTTGACTAATAAGAACTACAACTGTGGCAGTGGACTACATGTTGTACGTGAATGGATTATATGGATTTTTTTTCTCAATCGAAAGAGAGATAAAGTAGTGAAAATTCAAAATAAATGTAAAAACTTGGCACACTTCATTTGTTGCACACCTAGTACCCATGAAAATTTGGAAAATTGGAATACAGTCAATCTCTCCCTAATAATAAAGCACGGACCGCTTCTGTCGTACGTCATGGCTGTTTTGCAAAAAGCCCCTGAGGTTTATCGAAATCAACCCGCACTCCAAATCAAACCAGTACGGTCTACACACGGGAAAAACGCAACCACGATCTGCCTCGCCTAGCCCTCGCGTCGCTCCGTTCCGCCACGTACACCTCCTACCACGCCCCGCGTGCCGCCGGCCGCCTCCTGCCCCGCCCACCTCCTGCCATGCCCCGTGCGTTGTCGGCCGCCTCCTGGCTGTTGCCTCACCCCGCGACCTTGCGGTGGCCCGGTCGGTGATTACCTGCCAGATCTCGCTGGATCCGGTTGGAAGTGGAGCTCAGGGGGCGGATCTGGAAGGCAGGCGAACGGAGCTTGGAGCACGATTGCTGACGGACGCGGCATGGCATACGGTACCGATGAGAGAGGAGAGAGAAGAGCAGGAGAGGAAAGGGAGCACGGGAGGAAGGAGATGGCATGCTGGATGGGATCCCCACGACGCCACCGTCGCTGTCGCGGATCCCCAGGGAAGCCACCTTCGCCGCGGATCCCCATAGGCCGCAGCTGCCCCAGTTCCCAAGGGTTGATGCCGCTTCACATGCTCTGCTGTGGCCCGGTGTCCAGCAACCATTCCAAGGAACCGAACTCGCCACTGCGAGTGTTCGCCATCCTCCAGCAAGCGTGCCGCCGTACATGGACATCCTCCTATGGGCAAGCTCCACCCCTGTTGCATCGTCCACCCATGCCAAGTCCTCCTCTTTGCCAAGTGCCGCGAAGCTCCGCCATGTCTCAGTCACTTATCTTAACAAGCAGCATGAATGTATACACACAATCCCACCTTTCTCTCCCTGTCCCTCTGTTTCTGTTTGATGGGATGCATATTTAGGTTCAGTTTTGAGCAATGTTGATCCGATGCTTGTTTGTGCTAGGTGCAGCTGCAGCAGAAGCAACCAGACACTTTGGTTTTGCGGTTCTGAAACTACACATAAGTTGGGGAGAACGTGTACCATCAGTGGTTAGTGAACAATATACCGCAGCAGATTTTAGGTTCTTCTGTTGTCACTTGTATATTAGGTGTATCTCTCAACTTTTACAAATCACTGGTTGCTAAACTAGGAAACAAGTTCCCATGGTTAGTATCTATCAGTTCTTTCTACTTTCTGATGTACCATTATTGTTTTTTCTTGCTTATTTTTCCATCTTAAATGGTTTTGCAGAAACATACACAAGGGAAGGAGGAGGCGTAAAGTACAGGACAAGGATCCGAGTGATGGAGCAGCAAAGTTACTCATCAATTTGGTCTTGATCTCAATGGTTGACCCTTCTTTTATTTATCCAATAACAAGATATGTTTCTAAATTTCCACTCAAGTGAATCGTCATGTCACTGGATTCATTTAATCACAGTTGTTGCTTTCTATATGATTTTTGCCATCGTGCTGGCTCCCCATGATTCAATCCAATAATTCTAATTGTTGTGTTCCAACTTCGGATTACTATTGTGATGTTATGTTAGCTTAAACCTGCCAGCTTCGACCTCAACATCTTTTGCCCATAAGTAAACATTTTTTTTATATAACTGAATTGTTGCATCTTTCAAACATTGTGCCCTTCTCAACTATGCATCGTTAGAGGTTCTGTTCTGCCAGCCAATAAGTTTAGGAAGCGACGCGTGGGAATCACTTCACTCCTTTGTTGCAGAGGAAAGTTACATTGCCTCATTATTATTTGGGTTAATTATCCTTTTGCCCTGAGTGGTGTCCATTTGTTTAGTTTTGCCCTGAGTTGTTATATATATCTTTCCCTAATACTAAAGCACGGAGTGCTTCTCCCGTATGTCGTGGTCGTTTTGCAGAAATCCCCTCGCGTTTCCCGAAATCAACCTGCAGTCCGGATTTAAGTGAGAACACGAATTGTTTTTTGTAAACATTTAAGTGAGAAAACGAATTGTTTTTTGTATTTTACAGGAAACCCCCCGTGGTTCCCCAAAATCAACCTGCAGTACATACTTAAGTGGGAGTACGAATCGTTTTTTGTAATTTTTATAGAAACATCCTTCAGTTTTATATTAATTAATATGTAGTTCAATTGTGAGTGACAGATACTTAAAAAGGGAATCGTTTCCATACGGCACGCCGGCCGAACCGACGCGCCGGTCGTCGCTCGCGCGCGCGGCCCATGCAACATTTTCCCCACCCGCGCGCTTCGTTGGTCAATGGATGCAACATTTTTCGTCTAGATTTGTTGCAACCAGCGTCATTTTTGCTGCAAGCATTTTTTACTACATTTTGTCCCAGTATAAAAGTTGCATATACGTTTGGTTGCAACCGTGTATATACGTCGGATTTTTCATTACAATCGATGTTTTTTACTTTTGTTACAACCGTGTTAATTTTTGCTACAACCGGCATCATGTTTTGCTGCAACCGTTCACTAAAAAGTTGCATACACGTCACGTAAATATTTGTTACAACCATCGTTTGACTTTCGCTACCATGTACCATCAGCTTCGTTTTTTTGCTACGATCACGTAGATATTTTTTTGCTATAATTTTTGTTTTTGTTGCAACCGTTGAAAAAATTGCTGCATCGCATCGAAATTTTGCTGCATAGGGGAAAAAATGTTGCATGCGGATCCAACGTGCGGACGCGCGGGGGTTGGTGGATCGTGCGGCCCGCGCGTGGCCGGCCGAAAGTTTGGGCCGGCGCGCCGGCGAAGATCACTCCCCTTAAGAAAATCATATCTTTTAAACGGTAGCTACAATTTTAGATTATTATATATGAAATTTTATTAGAATCATATGTAGAATTTGAATATAATGTTAGTTTATCTATTTAACTTTTTAAAATTCTGTTTATAATGTAATTTTCATCAATAGTGATACGCATAGTCTAAATATGATGTTATTTTACTTATTTAACAATTTTAAAATTCTATTTATGCTGTAATTTTAATAAATAGCGCACAATCCATTTTTTCGTACTGAGGTCGATCCATGTTGCAAATGAACACCTCATCAAAATGAGAATGAAGACAAAAAACTATCAATAAACGACAAAACATTACATGAAAACAAAAAAGTTGATGTTCATCTTAGGGAGAGAGAGAATTAGAGAGAGAGAGAGCATAGATGTATTCACAAAAAAGAGACAACGCAGATGTGAGTTTAAATAAAGATCTCAAGTCATGATTATTAGGTTAGGACATGTTGTATGGTTTACTCTCCTTACAACACACTGCCTCTTTTGCTAGTAATTTAAATAGGACATGGCACATCTCCATTGTTTGACACCTAAAACCCATGAAAATTTTGAAATTTAGGCAAGTAGCTGGAAGGTTTATGGTTTTCATGGTTCTGCATTGGATGAGAGGGGTGACGCGTGATTTTTTCCTATGACTTTTTTTGAGACATTTTTTTCCTATGAATAAAATGCCATATATTAAAACGGTTCCAAAAAAGCCCAACCACTGTAAAACTTTGTATAATAAATATAGATAATTCGGGCCAACTGATGTCTATTACGCAACCTTCTCCTTGTAGACGTTGTTGGGCCTCCAAGCGCAGAGGTTTGTAGGACAGTAGCAATTTTCCCTCAAGTGGGTGACCTAAGGTTTATCAATCCGCGGGAGGCGTAGGATGAAGATGGTCTCTCTCAAGCAACCTTGCAACCAAATAACAAAGAGTCTCTTGTGTCCCCAACACACCCAATACAATGGTAAGTTGTATAGGTGCACTAGCTCGGCGAAGATATGGTGAAACAAGTGCAATATGGATGGTAGATATAGGTTTTTGTAATCTGAAATTACAAAAACAGCAAGGTAACAAGTAACAAAAGTGAGCATGAATGGTATTGCAATGTGTGGAAACAAGGCCTAGGGTTCATACTTTCACTAGTGAAGTTCTCTCAACAATGATAACATAATTGGATCATATAACTAGCCCTCAACATGCAACAAAGAGTCACTCCAAAGCCACTAATAGCGGAGAACAAACGAAGAGATTATTGTTGGGTACGAAACCACCACAAAGTTATTCTTTCTAATCGATCTATTCAAGAGTCCGTAGTAAAATAACATGAAGCTATTCTTTCCGTTCAATCCATCATAGAGTTCGTACTAGAATAACACCTTAAGATACATATCAACCAAGACCCTAATGTCACCTAGATACTCCATTGTCACCTCAAGTATCCGTGGGCATGATTATACGATATGCATCACATAATCTCAGAATCATCTATTCAACCAACACATAGAACTTCAAAGAGTGCCCCAAAGTTTCTACCGGAGAGTCAAAACGTGTGCCAACCCCTATGCATAGGTTCCCAATGTCACGAACCCGCAAGTTGATCACAAAAACATACATCGAGTACTCACATGAATCAAACATGTGCCAAACCATATGCATAGGTTCCCAATGTCACAAACCCGCAAGTTCATCACAACAGATAGACACGTGCAAGACATACATCAAGTGTTCTCAAAGACTCAATCCGATAAGATAACTCCAAAGGGTAAACTCAATTCATTACAAGAGGGAGAGGGGGAAGAACATCATAAGATCCAACTATAGTAGCAAAGCCCATGGTACATCGAGATCAAGACATCTCAAGAACACAAGAGAGAGAGAGATCAAACACATAACTACTGGTACATACCCTTAGCCCCGAGGGAGAACTACTCCCTCCTCGTCATGGAGATCGCCAGGATGATGAAGATGGTCACCGGAGATGGATTCCCCCTCCGATAAGGTGCTGGAACGGGCTCCAGATTGGTTTTTGGTGGCTACAGAGGCTTGCGGCGGCGGAACTCTCGATATAGGTTTCTTTTTGGGGGTTTCTGAATTTATTGGAATTTATGGCGGTGGAATTACGTCGGTTGGGCCCACGAGGAGATCACAAGCCTGCCCTGCGCCACCTAGGGGGGTGGTGTTGGCGTCAGGGCTTGTGACTCCCTCGTGGCTCTTCTGGCCTTCTACCAAAGCTTCGGGGGTCTCTTTTGGTCCAAAAAAATCATCGTAAAGTTTCATTCCATTTGGACTCCGTCTGAAAATGGGCCAAAAACACGAAAAAAACAGAAACTCGCACTTGGCACTGAGTTAATAGGTTAGTCCCAAAAAAGATATAAAATAGCATATTCATACATATAAAACATCCAAAGTTTACAAGATAATAGCATGGAACCATCAAAAATTATAGATACGTTGGAGACATATCAAGCATCCCCAAGCTTAACTCCTGCTGGTCCGCAAGTAGGGAAGTGATAAAGAATGAATTTTTGATGCTTTCATGCTACCTAGCATAGATGTCCTTTGTAACTCCTCTTATGTGACATGAATGTTCAGATCCGTTAGATTCAAAACAATAGTTTGCTATTGATGTGGAAACAATAATACTTCAAGCAAACTAGCAAGGTAATCATGAACTTTCAAAATAACAAGGCCAAAAGAAAGTTATCCCTACAAAATCATATAGTCAAGCTATGCTCTATCATCCTTGCACAAAAAATTTAAATCATGCACAACCCCGGTATTGGCCAAGTAATTGTTTTCACACCTTTACTTTCTCAAACATTTTCGACTCTCACGCAATACGTGAGCGTGAGCCATGGTTTAAGCACTATAAGTGGTGTGGAGTGTGGTGGAGGTTGCAAGGCAAATAAGGAGAAGATGGTTACATTGACTAGGCATATCAATGAGCTATGGAGATGCTCATCAATAGATATCAACGTGAATGAGTAGGGATTGCCATACAAATGATGCACTAGAGCTAGGAGTATGTTAATGCTCTTAAAGAAAACTAGTGGGTGTGCATCCAACTTGCTTGCTCACGAAGACCTAAGGAAATTTTGAGGAAGCCCATCATAGGAATATACAAGCCAAGTTATATAATGAAAATTTACCACTAGCTATATGGTGGTGACAAAGCGAGAGACTCTCAATCTTGAAGATCATGGTGCTTAATATGCACAAGTGTGGAAAGGTGGTAGCATTGTCCCTTCTCTCTTTTTCTCTCATATTTTTTTTGGTGGGCTCTTTGGCCTCTTTTTTAATATTTTGGTGGGCATCTTTGGCCTCTTTTATTTCCTCACATGGGACAATGCTCCATCAATGATGATCATCACACTTTCAACTCAAAACTTAGAGCAAGATGACTCTATATGGAATGCCTTCGGTAGTCTACCGTGACAATGATCTAGCATGGCATAGACATTAATGGAAACATCATGCTAGCTATCTTACGATCATGCAATGGCAATGTAGACATGGTGGAACATGTCATGGTGGTAGTTTCATGGCAATATATCTCGGAATGACTTTGAAAAAGCCATAGTAGGTAGGTATGGTGGCTGTTTTGAGGGAGGCTAATGGTGGGTTTTGTGCACCGGCGAAAGTTGCACGACACTAAGAAGATAGTGATGGTGGAAGGTGAAAGTGCATCTAAACCATGGACTCAACATTAGTCATGAAGAACTCATATACTTGTTGCAAAAGTTTTATTAGTAATCGAAACAAAGCATTCAACGCATACTCCTAGGGGAAGGGTTGGTAGGTATAAACCATCGCGTGATCCCGACCGCCACACAAAGGATGACAATCAATAGACTAATCATGCTCAGACTTCATCACATAGCGGTTCACCATACGTGCATGCTACCGGAATTACTAACTTCAACACAAGTATTTCTAGATCCACAACACCTTACTAGCATGACTTCAATATTACCAAAACCACAACTGAAAACTAATTGGGATGAATCAAACTTCTCTAACTATTCAATGTACATGAAGGTGGAAGTTTTCGTATCCCTTTGGATACCTACCCCTTTTGAGACTACTTTCAAAGCATAGATCAACTACCAAGCCACGCACCACTGCACTCTAAAAGATATAAGTGAAGCACATAGAGCAAAAGTATCTAGCTCAAAAGATATAAGTGAAGCACATGTGAGTTGAATTGTCTACCAAAGGATATAAGTGAAGCTCGACAAAATCACGGTGAGTGCATGTCTCTCTCTCTAGGTGTGCAGCAAGGATGATTGTGACACAACAAAAAAATAAATAAAAGACTCCTACGATACAAGACACTCCAAGCAAGAACACATAACATGTGGTGAATAAAAATATAGCCCCAAGTAACGTTACTGATGGATCGAAGACGAAAGAGGGGATGGCTTCCCGGGGCATCCCCAAGCTTAGGATTTTAAGGCATCCTTGAATATCTTGGGGTGCCTTGGGCATCCCCAAGCTTGAGCTCTTGCCACTCTTTATCTCTTTTTCCATAAGAACTTCACACAAAACTTGAAAACTTCACAACACTAAACATAAACAAAAACTCGTGACCACTTCCTTAGGTATTGTAGCAAACTTAAATTCTACTTATGCTGATGTTGGGTTACTGTATTTTCAATCTTCCATGGCTAATACCCCCCGATACTATCCATAGTTTCATCAAAATAAGCAACCAACAGAAAAAAAACAAAATATGTTAATAGCAAACCAGTTTGTAGCAATCTATATATTTCGTATACCTCTGCTACTTGAAAAATTCGGAAAAATTACGACAGTCTGAAGAATTTGCGTAGAAATCAGCAGCAAAAATAATCAACTCAAAAGCTCTTACAGAAAAAAATGAAAATTATTTTCGTGAGCAGAAAGTTTCTGTCTTTTCCAGCATGATCAAACAATCATCACCAAGACTAATCATAACGGTTTTGCTTGGCACAAACACAAAAAGAAACACAAAATACACAATCATAACAGAATTATGATGGTGTGGAGAAAACAAAACAGGAAGCAAAAAGCAAAGAAAAATTTATTCATTGGGTTGCCTCCCAACAAGCACTATCGTTTAACGCCCTTAGCTAGGCATTTATTTCAATGATGCTCACATAAAAGGTAAGGATTGAAACACAACGAGAGCATCATGGAGAAAATGGCTAGAACATTTGAGTCTAACCCACTTCCTATGCATAGGGATTTTGTGATCAAACAATTTATTGGAGCAAGAATCAACTAGCATAGGAAGGCAAAACAAGCATAGCTTCAAAAATTTCAACATATGGAGAGGAAGCTTGATACTATTGCAATAAGTAGAAGCATATGATCCTCTCTCATAGTAATTTTTAGTAGCATCATGAATGAATTCAACAATATAACTAGCACCTAAGGCTTTCTTTTCATGATCTACAAGCATAGGAATTTTACTACTCTCCACATAAGGAAATCTATTCTCAAGAATAGTAGTG
Organism: Hordeum vulgare subsp. vulgare; assembly: GCF_904849725.1. Classification (NCBI taxonomy): domain Eukaryota; kingdom Viridiplantae; phylum Streptophyta; class Magnoliopsida; order Poales; family Poaceae; genus Hordeum; species Hordeum vulgare. The sequence goes on from NC_058523.1 coordinate 165,223,383, forward strand.
GGAGTATCGTAAAAGACATGAGCACTACAAATTGTGTCCACAATGAAAAAACAAGGTTTAGCAAAGGGGTTCTCGAGAGTGTGACAAGTTTTATTATCCCTCTTCTTCAAAGCATAAGTATCCTCACAATAATCATCATAGATAGGGGGCATGCTTTCATCAAAATGATTTTGATCATTCAAAGTGGAAGAACTAAAAAGATCATCTTCATCAAATATAGCATCCCCAAGCTAGTGGCTTTGCATATCATTAGCATCATGGGTATTCAAAGAATTCATGCTAAGAACATTGCAATCATGCTCATCATTCACATATTCTATGCCAAGCATTCTATGCAATTCTTCTTTCAGCACTTGAGCACAATTTTCCTTCCCATCATGCTCACGAAAGACATTGAAAAGATGGAGCATATGAGGCATCCTCAATTCCATTTTTTTGTAGTTCTTCTAGCGAAAGAACAAGAAACAAAAAAGATTCGATTGCAAGATCAAAAGATATACCTTCAAGCACTAACCTCCCCGGCAACGGCACCAGAAAAGAGCTTGATGTCTACTACGCAACCTTCTCCTTGTAGACGTTGTTGGGCCTCCAAGCGCAGAGGTTTGTAGGATAGTAGCAATTTTCCCTCAAGTGGATGACCTAAGGTTTATCAATCCACGGGAGGCATAGGATGAAGATGGTCTCTCTCAAGCAACCCTACAACCAAATAACAAAGAGTCTCTTGTATCCCCAACACACCCAATACAATGGTAAGTTGTATAGGTGCACTAGTTCGGCGAAGAGATGGTCAAACAAGTGCATTATGGATGGTAGATATAGGTTTTTGTAATATGAAATTACAAAATATTAAGGTAACAAGTAAAAATAGTGAGCACGAACGGTATTGCAATGCGTGGAAACAAGGCCTAGGGTTCATACTTTCACTAGTGAAGTTCTCTCAACAATGATAACATAATTGGATCATATAACTAGCCCTCAACATGCAACAAAGAGTCACTCTAAAGTCACTACTAGCAGAGAACAAATGAAGAGATTATTGTCAGGTACGAAACCACCACAAAGTTATTCTTTCTGATCGATCTATTCAAGAGTCCGTAGTAAAATAACACGAAGCTATTCTTTCCGTTCGATCCATCATAGAGTTCGTACTAGAATAACACCTTAAGATACATATCAACCAAGACCCTAATGTCACCTAGATACTCCATTGTCACCTCAAATATCCGTGGGGATGATTATACGATATGCATCACATAATCTCAGAATCATCTATTCAACCAACACATAGAACTTCAAAGAGTGCCCCAAAGTTTCTACCGGAGAGTCAAAACGTGTGCCAACCCCTATGCATAGGTTCCCAATGTCACGAACCCGCAAGTTGATCACCAAAACATACATCGAGTACTCACATGAATCGAACGTGTGCCAACCCATATGCATAGGTTCCCAATGTCACAAACCCGCAAGTTGATCAGAACAGATAGACATGTGCAAGACATACATCAAGTGTTCTCAAAGACTCAATCCGATAAGATAACTCCAAAGGGGAAACTCAATTCATTACAAGAGGGAGAGGGGGAAGAACATCATAAGATCCAACTATAGTAGCAAAGCCCATGGTACATCGAGATCAAGCCATCTCAAGAACATGAGAGAGAGAGATCAAACACATAGCTACTGGTACATACCCTCAGCCCCGAGGGAGAACTACCCCCTCCTTGTCATGAAGATCGCCGGGATAATGAAGATGGCCACCGGAGATGGATTCCCCCTCCGGTAGGGTGCTGCAACGGGCTCCAGATTGGTTTTTGGTGGCTACAGAGGCTTGCGGAGGTGGAACTCCCGATCTAGGTTTCTTTTTGGGGGTTTTTGAATTTATAGGAATGTATGGCAGTGGAATTACGTCGGTTGGGCCAACGAGGAGGTCACAAGCCTGCCCTGCGCCACCTAGGGGGGTGGTGGCGGCGTCAGGGCTTGTGACGCCCTTGTGGCTCTTCTGGCCTTCTTCCAAAGCTTCGGGGGTCTCTTTTGGTCCAAAAAAATCATCGTAAAGTTTCATTCCATTTGGACTCCATCTAAAAATGGGCCAAAAACACGAAAAAAACAGAAACTGGCACTTGGCACTGAGTTAATAGGTTAGTCCCAAAAAAGATATAAAATAGCATATTCATACATATAAAACATCAAAAGTTGACAACATAATAGCATGGAACCATAAAAAATTATAGATACATTGGAGACGTATCACCAACCAAAGCCCACGACATGAGATATAGTACGCTTACAACTTAAATAACACCAAGACAAATATAGATAGACAGATTTAGCTTAAAAAGATAAATAGATAGATAGATGGCCGCTGCTTCTCCACCAGGCTCCTCCTCGCTCCTCCTTCGGGCACCCTTCAATGCTCCTCCGCGGTGTTGTTTATGGGGTATGGCAGAGTGTGCATGTGCTCCGCGGTGGGGAAGATTTGTCGTAGTCTGTGAAGATGTTATGGGTGGTGAAAGCTATGAACTCGCAGCCACACCAGAACGCGCGACCGAGGAGGTAGAATGCGTCCAAGGGGTTGGTGAAGTGGGCAAGGATAGCAACCACAACCCCGTTGTGGATGATCTCCTGGACTCGGTACATCCTTGGAGATCCCCAGGGGAGGTGCTCGTAGCCGGCCCCAAGGAAGAAGTCAGTGAACTCCATTGCACCCCTCCAACTTGACATCGCCCACACATGAAGGGTGTTATCGACGTACACCCCGACAGGGTAGAGCATCTCCAGCACGGTGGGGGAGGGACGCGGTAGGTTGGCCCGGTGTACTGCATGGCTGCGATGACTTGGTGATGACCAGATGATGTATATACTTCTCGCCCCTCGTTATATACCCCGAGTGGAAGGTGGAGATGTAGTCAGTAGAAAATTTCCCTCACACAGAGAGTGTAAGGTTTATCGAACCAGGAGGACTCCTACAATCAAGAAGTAGGTGTCTTCCACCCTGGCGCTAGCAGGGTCCCGGAAAGAGGTCTCCTGACGCTCCAGATCTCGGAAGCGCTGCGGCGGCGGAACGATGGAGAAATTCACGATTCAAGAAAGTTTGTGAGGGTTTCCTCTCGGGACTCTAAATATAGGCCAAAGGAGGGCATCAAAGGAGGTGGGACCCACCGAGGCGACCTCCTGGCATGGCCTAGGGCCTGGCCGCGCCAGCAGGCCGTCTGGGAGGCCCATGGCCCCCCTCTGGCCCCCCTTCGGTGATCCGAAAGCTTCTGTTTCGCTGATTTTTTATATATTTTTTCTGGATTTTTTCAGGCTTCAAAAATTTGGGTAAAAGCCACTTCAAAATAGACATCAATAGACAAAAACTGGCACTGGGTGCACTGAGTTAGTAGGTTAGTCCAAATATGTGTAAAATGATATAAAAGTGTAGCAAAACATGTGACAGTGTCACCCAAAAGATCATGGAACAAGCATAAATTATAGGTACGTTTGGGACATATGAGTTGGTTCTTGGGGCTGTTTGTGGTGAAGAAGAAGAAGGGCAGCCACAAAATGCATGTGGGAGAGTATGGGAGATGGATGAAGGGTGTGTGAGGAAGAGGAACATGATAGGTGGCTTAAATATCCACCGTGGCAGTAATGGGTTCAATTGTGAACAAGTTTTTGAACCCACCGCGACACCGGGAGTGTACACGCGTGGGAAACTGTAGTGTGAATCAAAATGCGGCATTTAAGTGCTGCACTATGTGCCATCGGTCAGGTCAAGCGGGGACGGCTCTACGGCGCGTGCTCCTTCGCGTATGTGCACGCATGCTACGTAGGCTGAAGCGGGCGCATGCATGCAACCATTGCAACGTAGGCTCGCTCGGGCGCATGCAGCGGGACATTGCTCTGTCCAACGGGTGGGCTTCTTTACACAGCCCAACTACACGCTTGCATGGCAGTCCACCCTCGAGCGCAAAAAAATACAGGCGCAGAAAAAAATGGGCATTTATAGCGACCGTTACGCCGGTACACAATGTTTGCAGCCATGAGCCACTTGAAGTTTTTATTTCTGAAAGCTTCCCTCAGCTGTAGGTAGTTCTCCCATTCTTGCAAATCTGCAATCTGGTATTAGAAGAAAAAAATTCTCTTGCCAGCGAATTGTACATTATATCAAAGGCAGATATAAATGGATTGCATTTTCTTTGTATTGGTTTTCTAAAGCTTTGGTTACAAATGATCCCTTCATCTAAATTTGCAAACCCTAGGACTGATAACCGTACGATTAATCAAAAAAAGTGAACAATACGATTGTCTATACAGATAGCGAGGAATAAAAAAAGAGCAATTTCTAGGGTTAACCTCAAGATGGCAAATTCTAGGGTTAATCTCTGCACACACACTAACCAATACGTCGTCGTTGGTGTTGTGTTGGACCAGCTGCGGTTGCGAATCAGCGGCGATGACGTCCTTGTCGACCAGTTCCTTCATGGGGTCCCCATCCGCTGCAGGGAGCGCACCAGCCATGCCCCCTCGTCCGGCAGGTAGGATCATCCTCGTCGGTAAGAATGTGGGCTTTTTGGCGGCGGCGAGTAGTGGGCGGCGACGCAGACATGGGTGGATAGGGAGAGGCAATCGAACGCTGCAGGCGGGAGCGAGATTTGGGGAGTGAAAGTTCAATTTGTTTGGGAGAGAGAGGTCAAGGCCGCACACAAGTCGTCACTTTTGAAGTTTAGGTAGAAACATGCATGTATACGGCATCGTGCACACCCAGAGATTTGCCCAAACCAACCAATCAACCAACCAAGCAAAAGAAAAAGTGCACAATGTCGGTCCACAAACTTGGCAAAATGTCGCGCAAAACAGTTGTTCAAAAAAAAGAACACCAAAATAGGAGGGACATTTTTTTGTTTTGCGCAGTACTACTAAATACTAGAAGGGAGAACTACTAAAAAAATACTAGGAGGGACAGTTGGCACATTTAATTTCACATGGCATCTAGCTTTTTTTGTTCATCGCTAGCTATGTTGTACTGATTAGGCAAAATGAATGGATAATTATTAAACCCTAGCTATTGTCAAGGTTTATCGGTGTGTGTCTACGTGGCCAAGTGTGCTTGCACGGTGTCGGTCCAGGTGAATGTGATGCACAGGACGAGCCTTTGTGGTTAGGGCCCACATCAAGCGGCACTGAATTTTCAGGAAAGTGACGGAACGAACCCCGCACACCGTCCGCAAGCCGGACTTGTTCCCTCCAATTGGCTAGATCCAACATGCGATATGGTCTCACTTACACTTAACCCGCGTGAGGGTTTATGCATGCCGCTCTCGGTGTTTGACCATACACTTCATGGGTCATACGATGAGACCGCACCAGGCCCCGTGATGCACCGCCTAGGCATAAACCGGGCGCTTTACCTCTCGGTAGCTAGATCCAAACCATGCACCCCCGCCATCTAGACCCAAGTGGAGTAGCACCTAGACACATGACCCGCGACACTTGTGCCAGCCCCCGAACCATGCATCCCCCCGTGTAGACTCATACGCTGCCATGTGTGCATGCATGTTGTGGTTCCAGCTGAGTGCGATGCAGGGGATGGTCCTTGGTTACTAGGTCTACCATCATGCGGCAACGAGATTTGAGGCAAATGAAGGAACGGGGCCCGCACTCCCTTCACAAGATGGATGCATTCCCACTCTATGGCTTGATCCAGCATGGGATATGGCCCCGTTTGCCCACAGCCTGCGTAAGGCCTATGCATGCCATTCTCGATGTTTTACCACACCCTCTAGGGGTCGTATGATTACACTACGCTAGGTCCCGTGATTTTTTGGCCCCTCACGAATTTGCATGGATTATAATGGCAACTCACGAGCATCATAGCCTAGAGAACGGCGTCGAGGCCAACCCTCCCTTTGGTAGCATATGGTGCATATATGGACCAAAGAGCTTAACATGAGGCTTTCATCCCAATTCTTGCTATGATTTCATGTGGCCGCCGTAGATCCTGAACTTTCGAGGTTACAACCCTAGAAATGCGGTAAGTGTACCGAATATGGGAGGTTGGGGGGAGGGCGAGAAAGGCCACGCAATAAATACCCCCATAATTTATGTTTGTTTTATCTGGCAAGACAAACGAATTTTTTAAATAAGGATTTTTAGCATGTTTTAATAAGGATTTTATAATTTCACATTATAAGGTGTTTATTTTTTCCTAAAACAAAGGTGTTGTAAACGCACAAAGCTCCTCATTGAGCCTCTCACCATCACGTTCACATTGAACTCACCCTAAAGTCTTATCTAAAGAAAACTCACCCTAAAATCAAGGAGAGGTAGATCGAATCTCCCCACGGGGGGCAACCTCCACCTAGTAGCTAAATATGGTTAGTTGAGAATTTCTCCCCAAGTCATTTTTGAGGAAAAATCACATTCTTCTTTTTTCCTCCAATATAGTGGCGAAATACATGGAAGAAAAATCGTGGTAGGCACGGTGGAACGAGTGTACTTGTTTTCCCCCTCCAAAAGTGCACTTGTTACCATATTGCATGTGAACGTGTCACTTGTAAAAATAATTGAATTGTCGTTGTTATTTTGTTAACAATTCCTAAATATTGAATTTCAGTATGCACCTACTCCATGGCGGTTAGGTCAAAAATTTCTTATCCAAGCTCCGCCAGCGTCCGTGCAGATTCTTGTACCATGCACGTGCTGCTCCAGGCCACTGACGTCCAGTACCAGATAGGGGAATCTGGATGTGATGCAATACAATTTGTGTTGACCCGTATCGTGCACCCTTAGCCAACCGGGCCGACAACATGCACCGCTAGCCACCTCGATTTAGACCATGCGGTAGTGTCCACGATGGGCAAATATGCTCAACTGGACATGTTTGCTGGCACTAGTGCATGATACCCAATCTTGGTGTGCAAAATGGGTAGCCGTGTGTCACATTGACATGCTTGGCATACGGAGGGAGGGACTCGTTGGAGAACTAACGAACCGAGCTGGGGTCAAGGGTTGATGGATGGTGTGGGTCAACTTGGCTAAAGGGGAACGGTTTGAGGCCATTTGAACAATGTATGCCATGGCTATGGTCATGAGCTACCTCACTTGCCTTACCACGAAATTTTACATAAGGGGACAATGTAAACTTAAAAATTTTGACTTTTATTTTTGGATATCCTGTTTGTTACATTTATGGCACCGTGTACAACAAATTTGGTGTTATTTTGGAGATGGTCAAAAAAATCACTTCATTACAGACGGCCATTTGGTCTCACTTAAGCGAGTTTTTCTAACAAGGTGGTTTTTTAGATCATATCGAAATCACGTGAAATTTTGTACACATGATCTCTTTCATAAAGATAGACAGAATATGAAAGTTTTCCAATTTTTTAGAATTTTATATAATTTATAGTGGCGCAGTGAAACTCAGGTACATACCTCTTACTTTACCTTAAGGGGACAGTGTAAACTTTTTTTTTGAATTTTCTTTGATAATCATGTTTATTACGTGTATGTGACAACGTAAAAAAAATTGGGTGATTCGGAGATGGGCCAAACATAAACATGTGACCATAACAAAAGAAAAAGCCCACCTCTAACATGAGATTTCAAAGCCCACAACCTACATACGACTAGAAACCCAACCATATGGACCATGATGCAGGCCCGCGGGATATTGATTTATCCTGCTAGTAGTCCCCACAAGGCATACACAGAACTTGATAGAGAACATACTATTTCAGTGAGAGAGGCTCATGCCAATGGTCTCTCAGCTGCATATATAACTAGGTGTGTGCGCCTCTCGCTTGGCAAGGTGGGAGTAAACTCCCACCAGCCGTTAGTTGCACCCGGTGTGGCTCAGCGTTGGGCCAAATTTTGTTGGGCTGTCCCACGCGAACCTCACTCGCGTGCTGGACCACTCGTTCCTGTAGATGGTTGGGCTGGCCCATCTTGTATGCATATCCTTTTTGTTTTTTGTTTTTCACATATTCTATTTTATTTATTATAATACAGTTCTAAAACAAAGGTTGTTTTAAATGCACAAAATTCTTCTTCAGCCTCTAACCATCACGTTCACGTTGAACTCACCCTAAAATCAAGGAGAGGTTGATCTAATCTCCCCACGGGGGCAACCTCCACGGAGTAGCTAAATATGGTTACTTGAGATTTTCTTCCCAAGTCGTTTTTTGAGGGGAAAATACATTTTTATTTTTTTTCCTCCAATATTTGTGGCAAAATACAAGGAAAATAATCGTGGGAGGCATGCGGGCTACGTGTTTTCCCCCTCCAAAACTGCACTTGTTGACAAAATGCATGTGAACGTGTCATATTTCACATTTTCCTTAAAACATGTTGTACACCTGTACAAACAATTGAATTGTCTTTTTCAATTGTTATCAATTCCTAAATCTTGAATTTCAGCATGCACCTATCCCATGGCGTCTCATCCAAGCTCCGACATCAACCGGGCAGATTCTTCTATCATGCACGTGTGCTGCTCCGGCGTCCGGTAAAAGAGAGGGGAATCTTGATCCGGTGCGAAGCGATTCATGTCGACCCATAGCATGGACCGCTAGGCAACCGGGCCGACAACATGCACCGCTAGCCGCCTCGATCCATACCATGGGCAAAGATGCTCAGCTGGACATGTTTGTTGCCACTAGTGCATGATGCGCCAATCTCGGTGTGCAAGGCGTATAGCCGTGTGTCGTTTTAACATGCTTGGCATACCGAGGGAAGGGACTCGTCGGAGATCCAACGAACCGAGGTGGGTTCAAGGGTGGATGGATGGTGTGGGTCAACTTGTCTAAAGGTTTACGGTGGGTGTCTACATGGCCGAGTTTTCATGCATGATGTGAATCCAGCTGTGTGTGATGCACTCGACGAGCCTTTTTGGACAGGTCCCACATGAAGCAGCATCGAAATTTGAGGAAAATGAAGGAACGGGCCCCGCACTTCGTCCGCATGCCGAACTCATTCGTTCCATTGGCTAGATCCAGCATGTGTTATGGCATCGTTTCCACATAGCCCGCGTTAGGGCTTATGTGTGCCGCTCTCGGTGTTTGACCACACCCGTCATGGGTCATACGATGAGAATGCGCCAGACCCCGTGAAGCACCCCTAGGCACAAACCGAACGCGTTACCTCTCGGTAGCTAGATCCAAACATTGCACCCCCGCCGTCTAGTCCCACGTGGAGTATCACATAGACACATGACTCACACCACTTACACCAGTCCCCGAACCATGCATCCCCTCCATTTAGACTCATACGTGGACATGTGTGCATGCATGTTGTGGGTCCAGTTGAGTGCGATGCATGTGACAGGCCTTGGTTACTAGGTCTAACATTACGTGGCATCAAGATTTGAGGCAAATGAAGGAACGAGCCCTGCACTCCCTTCACACGCTGGATGCATTATCTCTCGATGACTTGATCTCACTTGCGATTTGGTCCCGTTTGCACACATCCTATGTGAGGGCCGATGCATGCCGCTCTCGATGTATTACCACACCCTCTAGTGGTTTTATGATGACACCACGCCGGGTCCCGTGAATTTTTAGCCCCTCACGAATTTGCACTGATTATAACGATAGCAGACGTGCATCATAGCCCTAGAGAATGGCGTCGAGGCCACGCCTCCCGTTGGTAGCATATGGCACATATATGGACCAAAGGGATTAACATGGGGCACTCATCCCATTCTCTGCTATGATTTCATGTGGCCGCATAAGATCTTAAACTTTTGAGGTTACAACCATAGAAATGCGGTAAATGGCCCGAATATGCAGGGATGGAGGGGGGGGGGGAGGTGGGGGGCGAGAAAGGCCACGCAATAAACTCCCCCAGAATTTGTATTTGTTTTATCTGGCAAGAAAAACGAGTTTTTTTTGAAATAAGGATTTTTAGCATGTTTTAATAAGGATTTTATAATTTCACATTATAAGGTGTTTATTTTTTCCTAAAAAAAGGTGTTGTAAACGAACAAAGCTCCTCATTGAGCCTCTCACCATCACGTTCATGTTGAATTCACCCTAAAATTTTATCTAAAAAAAACTCACCGTAAAATCAAGGACAGGTAGATCGAATCTCCCCACGGGGCGCAACCTCCACCTAGTAGCTATTTATGGTTAGTTGAGAATTTCTCCCCAAGTCATTTTTTGAGGCAAATCACATTCTTCCTTTTTCCTCCAATATTGTGGCGAAATACATGGAAGAAAAATCGTGGGAGGAACGGTGGAACGAGTGCACGTGTTTTTCCCCTCCAAAAGTGCACTTGTTGCCATATTAAGCGAGGACTCCAACAAGCGGGAGGACTCCAATACGCGTCCGAATTGTTTAGGACGGGCATGCACGAGGGCCCTTCATCCTCACTGCGACGACTCTCCAAAAAACGGTTCCTATGCCTCTGCGTCCCCTCGATTCCCTCTTCCTCTACGTCGCCCACTCTCCCAACAATCTGGCTTCTGGAACGGTGAGTTATCCTTCCTGTCAAGTACACACAGATTCATCTGCATGGGCGATGAACAATTCATAGATACATGTTTATTCTTGATTGGTGATGCAGTTGTTTAGATAAATATTTCAAGAGCGTATATTTTGATTGTTAATTTGCATATACTCCCTCTCCAAGAAAATATAACAACTTTTGGTTCACTACTTTAGTGATCTAAAAGATCTTAAATTTCTTTGCAGAGGGAGTACATGTTTAGTTTAAATTGTTCATGCACTTGTTTACATAAACTTTCAATAGCGCCAAAATTACTATACTATCTGCCGTCATATTCATCTCCGCTTACTTATATCATGTTATTGTCATGCTTCATGTCTTATATTGGTTTCATCAATTATAGTCCTTCGGCATGGCGTTCGTGAAAGATTATGCTGCCAGGGAAGATGGAAATACTCAAATTTTTGCGAAGTACAAGAACAAGTCTAGTTGTTTGGGTACTGCATTAGCAGATTCAAATACTGGCTGCAGAACGACGACTAGAAGATAGTTGGACTGGATGTGGAGTACACCTGGCCTCATGGTCCCACACAGATGGTTGCCGTGGTCCAGTTATGCGTTGGCATCTACGTCCTCGTGTACCACATAAGCATTGATGATGAGCACTCCGTCCCGCTGGCCGCCTTCCTGCTCGACGAGGAGTACACCTTTGTTGGGTTGGACATCAACAATGACAAAAAAACTCAAGCGTGTTGGTCTGGTGGTACAAAACTTTGTGGATATCAACAATATGTGGAGAGTGCCTGATCCAGTGAAGATTAAGGAAAAGTATGGCTTGGCTGACTACGCTGGTTCCATCATCCACCACAGTTACCACAAGATGAAGGATGCGATCATAGAAGATGACCACCATATATGGGCAGAAGTGCCCTTGCCCTTGAAGAACATTTATTATGGTTCCATGGACATGTATGCCACCTACGATGTATACAGGCGCTTGGTGAACTTCTAGAAGGGGTTCGAGAGCCAGTCCCAGCATCTCGCCAAACAGTCTAGGCGCTCGAGAAAGTCCGGAAGGAAGAATGAACCAACCTAAAATGTTTCTTTTATTTATCTAGCTGATAGTTTGTAAACTTTATTATACTGCTAGTAAGTCGTAAGTTCAAATTTCCTGCAAGTTGAATCATCCTTCATTCTAGCTCTCTTGCCTAATTTGATCCATGTTCACGAGATATTTTACTTAAGACATTTATTTCATTCTCGCTAGCTATGATACAGAATGCAATAGCCATTTTTACCAAAAGATTATTTCAGATTTATAATAAATACTGTTCTCAACTAGGTTTGAATAGAGAAAGTTTAATTTTTTATTGAATAGAGAAAGTTCATTTTTTTAATCAAAAGAAGGGTCGCCCCCTCTGATATTCAATTAACAAAAACCACATGGTCTTTCAAACCCCTGATACAAACTACAACTAGGAACTAAAGTAATCAACTAGCAGCACAAATCATATATGGTAATAAGATCAGCCAGCCTTAACATGATGGGCCAAAAAACAAAACTATGGCAAAGGACAGAAAATATAGCTGAGATATGCGTAGGTGACTGATGACAAGTTGATGAATATACTTCTCGCCCCAAGTGGAAGGTGGAGATGCAGTCAGCAGCAAGTTTCCCTTACACGGAGACTGTAAGGTTTATCGAACGAGGAGGACTCCGAGGATCAACAAGTAGGTGTCCGCTGCCCTCGCGCAAGCAGAAGATGCGGACCTGCACACACACAAATAACTTTGCTCCCAACGAGTACAGAGAGGTTATCAATCTCTCCGGCCTTGTAGTTTGCAAAGGATCAAAACACAAGCGGGAATAGTGATAGTGCTTGCAACGGAAAGTAAATGAAAGCAGTAAATGATGGTGGTGTAAGCAACAGTGGTGATATGGACCAGAGTCACATGATGTTCACTAGCAACGGTGGTGTTATCAATCTCTCTCGCAAAAGACCATAAACAACTATGCATGGGTAATCAAACTAAAGCTGGGCAATAGACATAATTACAAACGCACCGCAATGCTAATTATGCTACTTGAAAGTTAGAGGCTCAATAGTAATGGGCAGTACGCCAAGACACGCAGACCGTTTATTCATCAGCATCTTGTCGGGGGGATAACCCCGGGCTAGGCTCATCGAGCCTGCCCCTTCATTTCCTGCCCAAAGGATATGAACAAATACAGTTTCCCAAGGCCCAAGTCTTCTGGCCGGCTAGGCTGCGCCTGCCGGCTGGAGGACGGGGCGGCCAAGTCTCTTGTCAGCCAGGCAACCCCTGCCGGCTAGAGGCGAGACGACTACCTCTTCCTAACCGTCTTGGCCAAGGCAGCCGGCTAGGAACGAGGCGGCCGTGCCCAAGCTGCCTATCCAAGCAGGCCAGCCGGCCGGGGATCATAAGTCACATCAGATCGTAGGTCAGGAAGCGACCTTACGATTAAAGGTAGCTACGCATCAGTAAAGGTAGTGGATCGGAGTGTCCGGCAGGTACGAGCGTCGGCGGCCACGCTGCTGACCTACCCCGGCTCTGATACATCACCTAGCATAGTGTCGGACCGTCACACTCCCACTCCATTACTGCACTCGGCGTGGGGAACAATGGAGGTGGTCGTACTACCTGCCCATGACGAATCTCGCTGGACAACGCTCGACGTACAACGCGTGCTCGGCGTCAACCTTACGCGAGAGCTTCATTGGCCAGCCGGCGGGTCCCACGGCCAAGCGAAACCATGTAGCCGACAGGCCTCTCAAGCGACAAGACAAGACCCTCGTGGGCCCCTGGTCAGCCTGCGAGGCTGCCAGCCGGGTCCCACTCTTGTACCCTTTATCCATATTGTAGGCCGACGGGTTCGTCTATAAAACCCCCCGATCACCCTCCATGCAGAGGGTCGGTCGAACAACACTTCACACCCACCAACCACATAGAGAGAGGCAGAGACGAGCCGGCTGCTCCCCTCTTCCTCCTCCCAACACAGCTCGAGGAGCAACCTTGTAATCAGTCCATACACATAAAACACTCCGGCAGGACCAGGGGTCTTAGCTCTACGGAGAGCCCTGAACCTGGGTACATCGTGCGTTCCATGCTTGTACCAACCTCGTTCCCAGCGCCCTCCTTTGTCCCTTTGGTTCTCACCGACTTTGGCCTACCTATGACATATGTTGTGAGTATTCACCGACATTTGGCGCCCACCGTTGGGCTGATCGCGGCATCGGCTCGCTTTACGCGCTGGGCGGGGCCCCGCACCTACGCCACCGGATGGATCGCGTCCGGATCGTTCTGCATGCCCGTGCAGCCCGCTTTCGACGAGGCAACACCGATGATGATCGACGTCCCCGTCCGTCATGTGGATTTAGACGAAGATTTTGATGACGAGGCGCTTCCTAGCGTCGTCGTCGCTGCTATGGAGAACCTCAACGTTCTCTTTAGTGACTTACGTCTCAACGACGGTCCTCGCTACTTCGGCGAGGACTTCGACGTTGAGGCGCTCTGCGCCAGCTTCAGCAGGCTCTCTATCGCTGAGAGGCTTGCACATGACGTGTACCCCAGCAATGTACTCGTCTTCGACGGCCCTCCGCCGTCGGTGGGGTTCTTCACCCCATACCATGTCGCCGCCGTCTCCAACGTCGTGGAGGTGATGGTTATCGGCGCAGGCACCAGCGCGGCTCATGGCAAGGCGTCAGCAGACGCTGGTGAGCCTGCTGCCGCCGCCGCTCATACTCTTCAGGACGCTATCGCCAGCTTGAAGACACCCATCGCTGCCTCCGCGAACCCTAGCGACGCCCGAGCCTCACTAGAGGAGGCTCGCAAGCATATCTTGGAGGAGGGCATTGTCGTCGCCTCGGCAAAACGTTGGATGGAGGCCACGCAGCACGAGTATAACTCCGCATACGGCCTCACTCCGATTACTGAAGCCCCTAGCCAGCTTGGATCGGTCCGCAGCCGCGGCCGGTTCATTGCTGAGGTCCTAGGCGTCAACCAGCCCACCTACGAGACCCCTGCGGCCAACATGCGGGCGGGGCAGGCGGCCATGGAGGAAATGGAAAGCTTGGAGGGCGAGGAGCGCGCCTTCCAGGACAAGCGGGTCAAGGATCTCCTTGACGCCGCCAACGAATAACATACTCGGCTTGACCCCGGTCAGGCCCAGTCAGAGTCTCCGGGACCCAACCCCGGAGCTCGCCGCAACCCTAGCGGCGGCATCAAACGGAGGTATCTTCCTCGCATCACACCTCCGGCCGGAGGGGCGAGGGAAGCCAAGACCGGCGCTCCCAGCGCCAGAGCGAGCACACTTCAAGCAAGCGTCGCGGTGGCGATGAGAGCGATTGGCATGTGAGATTCCTCACCCGGGATGGACCCATGTCTCCGCTTCGTGAGGTGCCTTCCCTCTCTCTACTCGGATTGGCGCTCGCATTCCCCAGGATGATCGGGACACCCGCAAGCGTCTCATCGCCCTGGCCCAGTCAGCCCTCCTAGAGGAAGACGGTCCCATCGGTCCGGCCTGCTTCGGCCCCCGGATTCGAGGGGAGCCATTCCCCCGAGGATTCACCTTGCCTCGGGACATGCCCATGCACAATGGCACTGCAAGCCAGAGGACTGGCTGATTGAATACACCACAGCCGTCGGCATTGCCAGGGGCAACAAGCGCTTAGCGGTCCGCTACGTGCCACTCATGTTGGCCGGCTCGGCTCGGACCTGGCTTAACAGCCTTCCGGCCGGCAGCGTCAACTCCTGGGTGGACTTCGAGGAGGCGTTCGTCCGCAACTTCACTCGCACCTATAAGAGCCCTGGCCGGCCTCGCGAGCTGGCCATGTGCGTCTAGAGGCTAGACGTACCCCTTCGCGACTACGTCACCCGGTGGACGGAGCTCTGCAACTCCTGCGAGGGGGTGCATGAGGTACAAGCCATCCAGTACTTCATCGACGGTTGCCGAGACGGCACCCTCCTCAAGCACAAACTTATGTGGTCTGAGCCCACCTCTCTGGCGGTGCCCATGGACAAGGCGGACAAGTACGCCAGGACCGACTTGGTGATGCGCGTCAAGGTGACCGCCTCGGACAAGGTTGTCCCCACGCCGGTTACTCCCAAGCCGGCTGGAGACGGCCGAGGCGGCCACAACAAGAACAAGCGCAAAGCGGATCCGCTAGATTCGCGCTCCAACAGCAAGTTGGTAGCCAGCGTGGAGGGTGAGACGTCGGCTCCTCAAGCCAACCCTCCGCGGAAGCGTTCCAACAGGAACAACGCCAACTGGCAGCCCAAGCAGTCCTTCGAGCAACTGCTTGACGCCCCGTGCACGATAGATTCTGGGGCGCAGCCGTCCAACCACACCCTTCGACAGTGCAGCTTCACATGCCTGCTGTCGCAAGGGGATGGCCTGCCGGCTCCCCCAGATGCGCAGGCCCCGTCTCATGCACCGGCTCCTGGTCCTGCTCCGGCTCCACCGCCGCTGCCTCGCGACGACGGCCGCCTCCATGACGACTACCCCCATCAAGATGGAGCATTCGTCGTCTTCACCAGCGAAGGCGACGACAAGCACAGCCTGCGCCAAAGATGGCGCGAGGTGAATGCCATGGTTCCCCCGGTTCCCCAGTACATGCATTGGTCTGACAGACCAATCACATGGAGTCGAGTTAGTGTAGTGTTGGTAGTTCAACGCAAGGAGGAGGGCAAGGTACTGTTAGTACAGCGCCCTGTCTACTACCTCAGCGAGGTCTTGTCCGCCTCCAAGCAGAACTATCCCCATTACCAAAAAATGTGTTATGGTGTTTACCTTGGTGCAAAGAAGTTGAAGCAATACTTCCAAGAGCATGCCATCACTGTGGTGAGCACTACTCCACTTTCAGAGATCATGGGCAACCGTGATGCAACGAGCAGGATTGCCAAGTGGTCCATCGCCATGGCGGACCATGATATTCGTTACGAGCCTCGCACCGCCATCAAATCTTAGGTGATGGCCGACTTCTTAGTCGACTGGGCCGAGACCCAGTTCGAGCCGCCGCCTCCAGACTCTACGCATTGGCGAATGCACTTCGACGGCTCGAAGATGCAGACGGGTCTGGGAGACGGCATCATCTTGACGTCTCCGAAAGGATACCAGCTCATGTATGCTCTCCAGATCCACTTCGCCGCCTCCAACAACGTCGCCAAGTATGAAACACTGGCTCACGGCCTCCGGCTCGCCAAGGAGATTGGCATCCGTCGGCTCATATGCTTCGGTGACTCAGACTTGGTGGTACAACAAGTTTCTGGTGAATGGGACGCCAGGGACGCCAACATGGCAAGCTACCGCTTCTTCATCAAGCAGCTCAGCGGCTCCTTTGAGGGCTGCGAGTTTCACCATGTTCCCAGACAATGAGGCGGCTGATACACTGGCCAAAATTGGCTCCATGAGACAGGCTATCCCAGCCGGTGTCTCCCTCGAGCAACTCCATAAGCCGTCTGTCAGGCCGTCTCCAGAGTCAGCGTCGATATTCGTGCCGGCTGAATCTACGGTTCAAGCGTTGTCGGCTCCACTAGCTACGCCGGCTACAGCTCTTGTGTCGGCTGCGCTGGCCATGCTGACTCCAATAGCGGCATCGGCTGAATCTATGGTGCAAGCGCTGTCGGCTCCACCAGCTGTGCCGACTACAACTCCTGTACCGGCTACGCTGGCCATGCCGACTCCAATAGCGACACCGGCTACAGCAACAACTCCCGCTCCGCTCTGCCTCGAATCCTGTCATCTCGACACCCAGTGGGTGGACGTCTTGGAGGTAGACGGCGAGCCAGCTGCCACAGCAGCACCAGAGACACGTCGTCTCGAGTCCAGGACTGCTGCTCCACCAAGCGCGGGGGCTGCAGAAGCCCCTAACAGTCAGGTCGAGGCGGAGCTAGCCCTTGTGTCGGCTCTGTCATGCGCTCAACCTATCCTGGCCTTCCTCCTTTGCAGCGAGCTTCCTCAAGACGAGGAACAGGCGAGGCAGATCCAGCGCCGATCTGTAGCCTACGCCGTCATCAATCGCGAGCTGGTACGGCGCAGCGTGACTGGCGTGTTCCAGCGCTGCGTCGAATCAGAAAAGGGACGGGAGATCCTCAGAGACATCCACCAGGGGGAGTGCGGGCATCATGCCGCCTCTAGAACCCTGGTGGCCAAGGCGTTCAGCCACGGATTCTACTGGCCCACGGCCCTCGAGGAGGCCGTGGATCTGGTAGACAAATGCGAAGGCTGCCAGTTCTTCAGCACAAAGAGCCACATGCCGCCTTCGGCCCTCAAAACCACCCCCCTGTCATGGCCGTTCGCCGTCTGGGGACTGGACATGGTAGGGCCCTTCACGACGGCTCGTGGTGGCATGACCCATCTCTTGGTAGCCGTCGACAAATTCACCAAGTGGATCGAGGCCACAGCTATCAAGAAGCTTGACGGCCCCACGACTGTCAAGTTCATAACAAACATCTCTGTTCGATATGGCGTCCCCCACAACATCATCACCGACAACGGCACCAACTTCGCCAAAGGCGCTCTGGCGCTTTACTGCCCGAAGTAGGCATCCGGCTCGACTTGGCATCAGTGGCACATCCCTAGTCGAATGGCCAAGCGGAGAGGGCCAACGGCCTGATCCTGGCCGGCATCAAGCCTAGACTGGTGGCACCACTTGTCAGGTCGGCCGGTTGCTGGATCAAAGAACTGTCGGCTATACTATGGAGCCTCCACACCACGCCCAACCAGTCGACTGGCTTCACTCCGTTCTTCCTCGTATACGGGTCCGAGGCTATTATTCCTACGGATATCGAGTTCGACTCGCCTCTGGTCACCCTATACACGGAAACAGAGGCGAAGGAGGCAAGAGAAGATGGTGTGGATCTCCTCGAAGAAGCAAGGGACTTAGCCTTGAACCGGACGGCCATCTATCAACAGAAGCTGAGATACGACCACAACAAAAAGATCAAACCTCTCTCTTTCAGGGAGGGAGACTTGGTCCTCAGAAGAATCCAGTGCACCGCCGGCCAGCACAAGCTCTCATCCCCATGGGAGGGACCCTTCATCATCAGTAGGATATTGCACAACAACGCATACTACTTGATCGATGCCCAAAAGTCAAGGAAGCGCAAGAGGGACGACTCCGGCCAGGAGACGGAACGTCCATGGAACGCGGCGTTGCTTCGCCCGTTCTACTGCTAGAAGGCAAGTATCAAACATGGAAAGAGCATGCACATATGTATCATTCTCCCTCTTCAGGGATCCTCAATGAATGCAATAGAAAGAGCATGCCTCATGCTTCTTTTTAAAATTCATATCTAGAGAGCTCACTCTGCGAAGCCCCTTGCTGGCTCTAATAAGCTCGGGGGCTCGCTAGCCGCCCGGACGCCTTCCTTATGTTGTAGAAGAACATATAGTGTAAGACGGACCGATCCATGGTCACCTCGTATCAGCTTGCAGTCCGGCTCCGGCCGTCCGGCTAGCGAGGCGACTCCAGGTAAGGCCGGATGCATGCAAAGTTCGACTACAAAAAGGTTGCCCGTTCGGGTTGGCTCGATCAATTTTACGATCTCATTCAGGCCGGCCTCTGCTGGTTTATGTCCGAATCTTTAAGTCTTGATGGCTTCGAAAAATCTAAGTCTGGTGTTCTAAGGCCAGAAACCTCAACCCAGTCACAGACCGGCTCCCGGCTGTCGGGCTGGCGGGGTGGAAACTTGGGAATACAGGGATAGGAGAAAAAGAGGTCAACCAGGAATCAAAAGATAAAGATATAAAACAACACGCATGGAAATATGAATATAATGCTGAATACATACATTCAAAATGCATTGGCCCATGGCCGAGGTTCATTACACCCCCAGTGGGCGGAACTGTTGGACTGACAAGAAAAGTGCACACAACAAACAAGACACCGGCTACGGGGCTGCGTCCTCATCGATCGCCCCGGCTACTGCTCCTGAAGTGGTGGCTTCACCATCCCCGGCTGCTCCCGAGGCGGTTGCGCCGTCTCCTTCGCGAGGGCTCCCGGCTCCATCCGCACCGGAGTCGGCGTACGCCGCACCGCTGGAGGCGGCAGCAGTATCCAAACAATGGGCCGTCTCGTCGGAGCTGCCATCGGGGTCATAGGGCTAAAGGCCATGTAGATCTTCAGGGATCACACCGCGCCTTCACCCCGCTCCAAAACGAGCTCGTTCCAAGCGGCGTACTCAGTGATGCCGCTCGCCCTCACGCGCAACGCCTCCTCCACAGCCTGCAGCTCCACCTCCGAGCCGTCGCGCTGAGCGACGAGCTTGCCCAAGTCGAGGTTTTGATACCAGGACTTGGCCAAGCACTGGGCCATGTAGGCTGCAGAGCGCACGGCCGAGGCGCACCAGACGTCAAGGCGATCCTCGCCAGTTGCAAGCCAGCGGGCGAGCCGGCTCATCGATGCCGGCTTCACGCCATCCGGCCATAGGGCCTCCACCATCGACGAGCCTGCGACTTGGAGCCGAGCCACAGACTCGCCCAGGGGGGGCAGGCGGCCCTGAGGCCCACTCCGATCTCCTCCATGCTCCAGCCGGAGGAAGCATCTACCTCCTGCCAAGCCGCGCAGCGCTCCTCACGGCTCACCTCGACGGTCGCGTCGGCTGCGCCCTGGGTCAGAGGGAAGAGGCGTGAGATAGGAAAAGGGGTGCAGAAACGAGTAAGAAGAGGAGACGGCCAAGAAAGCTCAAGACAAAACAAAAAATAAAGACTCACGATGGAAGGCGCCATCGGTCTCATGGGCGCTCTCCAGGACCTCGAGCTCCTGCACCTTGCTCGTGTGAGTAAGGCGAGCAACTTCCTCTTGGAGGGTCGCCGCAGATTCCAGGGCCTCGGCCAGCTGCGTTTGCTTATGGACAAGGGCCTCCTCCTTCTCCCTCAAGGTGGCGTCCTTGAGCTTCATCTCCTCGAGATGGGCCGACTCGAGGCGTTCCACGTCGGCAGAGTGGTAGGCGTCCTTCTCCTGCAGCGTACCGCGCAACTGCTCCAGCTCGACCCGGCTGGCCGCCTCGACCTCGTTCTTCTCCGTCTGGAGAAGAGCCAGCTGCCCCTGGAGCCGGTTGCCGGCGTCTCACAGAGCGTCCCGTTCCACGGCAACTTAACCCAGCCGGGCTTGGAGCTTGGCAACCTGGCCATCGGCCGCCTGGTGCTGAGCCCGCCGCTGGTTGTAAGCCTGCACCTGGGCATCATAATTATCCTGCAAAAGCAAAGAAGAAGTAGAAGTATGATTCGGCCTGGTTAAGTCATAACCAGCCCGATTCTCGAGGGCTACACCCAGTGGGTGCGCTAGCACGCCCCCACTAAAGAAGCAAAACAAGAAAAGAGGCTCAAAGAGATTCGGCCCGGCCGATGATCGGTCGGCCCGATTCTCGGGGGCTACACCCAGTGGGTGCGGTCGCGCCCCCACTGATGCAAGAAGAAGAAGGAGAAAAAAATTCAAAACTAAGATGAGGCACTTACCCTGGTGCGGGCCTCCAGGCGCTCCAAGTCGCTGCCCACCACGCGGGCCGACGGCTCCACCTTGGACCGGCTGCTGGAAAACAGCGACACTAGTTCCGGGACACCGATGAGCGCAGTGCCGGCAGGCAGTCGCGTGCCCACCGAATTGGCAGCCCGCCACGACTTCATGGGCCGGCTCCTGACCCGGTCACCAGCTCCTGGCGCAGCTGGACCATGGTGGGGGACGACGATGGCGCCGACTCCAGGTCCCGGCACGGCCTCCTCGACTGGAGGTGGATGGGCCGCATCCGGCGCATCCATGGTCACCCCTGGCGCATCAAGGACCGCGTCTGGCGCGTCCAGGATAAGTTCCTGCGTGTCAGGCGCCGCCTCAACCGTAGGGGAATCAGGGATCGTCTATAGGTCCACCGGGGCAGAAGCGTCTGGCTCGGAGGGCTGGGCCCCCTCAGCCCTCGGGGTGTGCCTCGGGGCCGCCTCGCTAGCTGGCTCCTACGCGCGAGCATGCGCGGAGGGGTTATGTCTAGCTTTCGTACGCTTCTCCACCGGCTTCTCGGCCCGGCTAGGGCGAGATTGGCCCTCGGCCGTCTTCCCCGCGGCCGTGTCCCACCGGCGCTTGGACTGTTCCTCAAGCTCCCTCTGGGCAGCATCAGCTGCTGCCCAGCCGGCCCGCTCGGCTGTGGAGGCGGTGTCTTCCTCCACATCCTCCGCCTCCCTATCGAACGACATTCTTAAGGAACAAAGCTTCCTACAAGACAAACGAGCCAAAGGGGGAGGAAATCATACCCTGCGACCATCCGCACCTGCCTTCTGCCGGCACCACGGCACTTCTTGGCACCGCCTGCCTGCGCTCCGGCTGGAGGACCCGGCGCCGGGCACTTAGGAGCCGGCCTGGAAGCTGTGGCACCCTTGCCCTTCTTCCCGACCGCCTCGTCAGCAACGGTTGCCCTGGCCCTTTGATGCCGACCGCGCGTCAGCGGCGGGCTGGTAACCTCCTCCACCCCGTCAGAGTCTTCCTCGAAGGCTGCATCAGAGAGGACTGAGGGAGTTTCGTCGTCATCCGTCTAGTCTGTGACGGAGGGCCGCGGGTACTCACCAGACGGCTCTGTCCCTTCCGACTCCAGCGCGTTCTCCAAGCCTGCGGAGGAGTCCGAGCGGGACTCGATCACGCCCTCGTCCTTGATCTCCGAGGCGTTGGACACGTCCACGTCGGGAGCAGGTGGACGGAGGGATGCCTGCAGCCTCTCGAACATCTACGAAAAAGGATTCGACAACCGGCTCAGCAAGACGGCCAGTCGCAAGACAAACAACAAAGAACAAAGAAAACACTTACCACCGGAGGCGGACGGGACCTGTTGAAGGAGGTCATCCCCCACGACCAGTTCCCGCTGTCATCCATGCGGGCAGTGGAAATCAGGTTCATCCTTCGCGCCACCGCGTTAGGGGTGAACCTCTTGGTGGACATCCTACTGGGATCATGCCGGCCGCTTATCTGGCAGACCAGATGTGGCCGCCCGTGCAGTGGCAGGATCCTGCGGGTCACCATGGTGGTGAGCAGGTCGCGGCCAAGGAGGCCTCCCTTCTCCAGGAACTCAAGGTAAGCGCAAATCAGTGCCACCTCGAGAATCGGCTTGGGGGTCTTCGCCGCCCAGTTCAACTTCATCGGCGGATCGATGTTGAACGGGGGCATGTTGAGGGCGTCCTGGGCGGGGTCGGTGTTCTTCATGTAGAAGAAGCCCCGCTGCCACTGCTTGATGGACTCCTGCAGTGGCAGCTGGGGGAAGCCGGACTTCGAGCGATGATGCACCAGTGCGGCTCCGCACGGCGTCATCGGGCGCGGTCCGGCGAGCTTCTCCACCTCGGACTTCTCCATCGCGATGGACTGCTGCTTGAAGAAGAACAAGATGCATGAGAGATCGATATGAGGCTTGATCCCCAGGAAGCCCTCGTACAAGACCACGAAGGCCGACAGCTGCAATATGGCGTTCAGCGCCAGGTGATGCGGGTGCAGGCCGGAGAAGTGGAGCCACTCGGAGAAGAAGGCGCTCGCTGGGAGCCCAAAGCCCCGGTAGAAGTGCTCGTTGAAGACAACGACCTCTCCCAAGGCAGGTGTGGGAGCGGTCTCGGCCCTTGGGATTCGCACCAGCACCTGGGAGGCCGGGGGCAGCAGCCGGTGATGGCGGAGCACCTCGATGTGGCCTTCGCAGATCTCGCTTCCCAGCCAGGCCCCATGCGACGAGGGCTTCTGCGACGAGGTCTTTTTCGAGGTGGAGCCGCCGGCCATGGCTGCGGGCGGCTAGAGCTTGAAAGGGCTCGCGCCTCGGCGGCGACAAAGGCCATGAAGACGAAGAGGACGGGCTCTTTCTCTCTGGGCTCAGGGAGGAAGAGAGCGTCAATGCGGGGCGAGAGTGGGGGGCGAATGGCCTCCTTGGAACCCCCGCATGCCATTTAAACCCCACGAAGCATCGTGGGGAGGGGATTCGGTGTGCACGGAACCCCCACTAACCCCGTATATTACGGACGGTAGCGCTTCCCTAAGCCCAACCATCGCGGAGTAAATCCGCAGAGGATCTCTCGCGCAGAGGCCGAGGGGCCGTCGTGGCGGGACCCAGGACTTGGGCCCGGTCCCGTCACCAGTAATCACCATCATTACGTCAGGAGGGGCCTGGCACGTGGCGCATTCTGAGCGACCTACGACGAAGCCGAGGCGTCGCTTTGAAGCCAGCCGGTTTTGGAGACGGCGTCCCCTGTCGCGAATGGCGGCAGAAATATCAAGACAAAATATCAAGCCGGTGAGGCCGCCCGTCCGCAGACGGCAGACCTCTCCAGCTTCGGGGACTACTGTTGGGGGGATAACCCCGGGGTAGGCTCATCGAGCCTGCCCCTTCATTTCCTACCCAAAGGATATGAACAAATATAGTTTCCCAAGGCCCAAGTCTTCTGGCCGGCTAGGCTGCGCCTGCCGGTTGGAGGACAGGGCGGCCAACTCTCTGGCCGGCCAGGCAACCCCTGCTGGCTAGAGGCGAGATGGCCACCTCTTCCTAACCATCTCGGCCAAGCCAGTCGGCTAGGAATGAGGCGGCCGTGCCCAAGCCGACTAGCCAAGCAGGCTAGCCGGCCGAGGATCACAAGTCACATCAGATCATAGGTCAGGAAGAGACCTTATGATTAAAGGTAGCTACGCGTCAGCAAATGTACTAGATCGGACTGTCCGGCAGGTACGAGTGTCGGCGGCCACGCTGCTGACCTACCTCGGCTCTGATGCATCACCTAGCATAGTGTCGGACCGTCACACCCCCACTCCATTACTGCACTCGGCGTGGGGAAAAGTGGAGGCGGTCGTAGTACCTGCCCATGACGAATCACGCTGGACGACGCTCGACGTACATCGCGTGCTCGGCGTCAACCTTACGCAAGAGCTTCATTGGCCAGCCGGCGGGTCCCACGGCCAAGCGAGACCATGCAGCCGACGGCCCCCTCAAGCGACAAGACAAGACCCTCGTGGGCCCCTAGTCACCAGGCGAGGCTGCCTGCCGGGTCGCACTCTTGTACCCTTTATCCATATTGTAGGCCGGCGGGTTCGTCTATAAAACCCCCCGGTGACCCTCCATGCAGAGGGTCGGTCGAACAATACTTCACACCCACCAACCACATAGAGAGAGGTAGGGACGAGCCGGCTGCTCCCCTCTTCCTCCTCCCAACACATCTCCATGAGAAACCTTGTAATCCATCCATACACATCAAACACTCCGGCAGGACTAGGGGTCTTATCTCTACGGAGAGCCCTAAACCTGGGTACATCGTGCGTTCCATGCTTGTACCAACCTCGTTCCCAGCGCCCTCCTTTGTCCCTTCGGTTCTCACCGACTTTAGCCTACCTATGGCATATGTTGTGACTATTCACCGACACGTCTACTTACTAATCATCCAGCTTGAGATATCTATCCAGAACATCTCGCTGGTATTAAGTTGCGAGCCCCACCCAAAATGTAAACTTAAAGCAACGGACAACTGCATTAACGAACTATGTGTAAGGTAAACAATCCTTGCAACCATGTTCACAAGCATTGTTATTTTCCCCCTGGTGGCAACATCACATCCCCTAGTCTCATCTTTCTGTCACTCAAGCTAGACATCAGGGGACATGAACCCACAATCATGCATAACGCTCCCTCTTGGAGTTACAATATACTACTCGGCCAAAGCAATACAAAGCAACGGAGAAGATGCATGAATCACTAAAGAACATAATATAAAAGGATAATCAAATATATAACTCATAACAATCTGAACATAATCTCATAATCCATCAGATCCCAACAAACCGAGCATATCAATTGCATGAAAATTACATAGGAGCCTTGATCATGTAGGAAAGCTCACAAGGGCTAATCATTGAAGCACAAGATTGGAGAGAAGACATCACATAGCTACTGGTCATGGACTCATGGTCCAAGGAGGACTACTCACGGCACGTCCGGGAAGCGTCCATGGCGGTGGAGAAGCTCCCGGAGGTCAATCCTCCCTCCGACAGGGTGCCGGGAAGAGGTCTCGTGACGCTCCCGATCTCGGAAGCGCCGCGGTGGCGGAATGATGGAGAAATTCACGATTCTGGATATGATCGAAGGAATTCCTCTCGGAGGAGTAAATATAAGCCAAAGAAGGGCGTCAGAAGAGGTGGGGCCCACCCAGGCGGCCTGTGGGCGCGGCCAGAGGCCAGGTCGCGCCTGGTGATCACCTGGGCAGACCCTGGATCCCCTCTGGCCCATCTCCGGTGATCTGGAAGCTTCCGTTACGCTGATTTTTATATATTTTTCTCGGGATTATTGGGGCTCTAGAAATTTGGGTAATAGCCCCTCCAAAAAAGACATCAGTGGACAGAAACTGGCACTGTGTGCAATGAGTTAGTAGGTTAGTCCAAATATGTGTAAATATATATATAAAAGTGTAGCAAAACATGTAACAATGTCACCCAAAAGATCATGGAGCAAGCAGAAATTATAGATACGTTTGGGACGTATCAACATCCCCAAGCTTAATTCCTGCTCGTCCTCGAGTAGGTAAATGATAACACAAATAATTTATGTGGTGCCATGCTAACACAAATATAAGAACTACAAAGTAAAGCAAGTAATATATGCAATTCAAGTGAAGGCAATAACAAGCAAGAGTCCATATCTAGTATTGAAATTAGCAAAGTAAGAATGTAAAGGTGCAAGAGCTCTCGTTGTCCGTGACTCGAATGTATCCAAATGGTGTTTGCGTGCAAGAAATGGGAGATGGGTTCACAGTATAAAATATTTTTTTAATTGAGAACTCAATCTACTAAACTTCACACTTGGTCTCCTTCAGAATCTTATTTTGACTCATCTGGAGACCACTAGTCAGGCACAAGTCAAAATGATCCTCTCCCTTTTGACTTTCAGCACTCATGCAAAGGATGAGCGCAAGCAAGATATGTTGGCACTTAGGATGGAAAATATAATAATGATGGGGAAGGAAGACAAAAAGGGTGTGAAAGGCTCACATCAATGAGGACAACCCTAGGTGAGAGAAAGCCAAATGATAGATATGACGTGAGGAGTAGGGATTGCCATGCAACGGATGCACATATGAGCTAAGGTAAGCTCTCCAATGGAACTAGAGGGCGTGCATACAACTTGCTTGCCCATGAAGACCTAGAGCTCATTAGAGGAGGCTCATCATTGGAATATACAAGCCAAGTTCTATAGTGTAAGGGTCCCCACATAGTTATGCATGAATGACAATCTCTATGTAGTACAAATATATCGATGGAGTACGAGTGTGGATCTTCAAAAGGAATAGTAGTGTTACCCCCTTCTCTCTTTTTATTTATTTTTCTTTTTCTTCTTTTTATTTTTTATTTTTTGTGGCCTCTTTGGCTCTTTCTATTTATCTCTCATTTGTCCCCTTTGGGATCTTTTCTTCACTTAAGGGCAACACTCTATGTTTTACAAGAATAAAAAGAAGATCATCACACTTTATAAGAAGTACTCACATAAAGACAAATGAAAACTATCATGATGTATGCAAATGTATGCCTTTGCCAGTGTAGAAGGATATGCAATGAAACTAGCGCGTCATATAGCAATAATAAGGGCTAAGCCCAACTAGCATGCGGCTCCACAATCAAGCAAAAGCATGTATGACATGAAGATCTAGTCATGAGATGGTGGATGTTGCATGGCAATGTATCTCGGAAACGCTATGGAACTGCCTTAATAGGTAGGTATGGTGGCTGTTTTGAGGAAAGATATAATGAGGCTTATGATGACAGGGCGTATCATGCCAAGGGTTTGGATGCACCGACGAAGTTTGCACCAACTCTCAAGATGAGAAAGGGCAATGCACGGTACCAAAGAGGCTAGCAAAATCTGGATGGTGGAAGTGCCAACAATCGAATACTCGCATTAATCTGAAGAACTCATACACTTATCATCGGCAACTCTCAATCTAGGTAGGAGATTCACAAATAGACAAGTACCCCGAGGAGGAGTGTTTGGGGGTTTGGTTATCCTTGCACATCCTCGACCCATGGTAACGTGAGGGTACTCTATATATTCCAACCCCTCTAGAGGTTAGCGATCAATTTAGTAGCTAGAGTTCTCAACTAATTTTTAGTTTTTGAAAAACACACGGATTTCCCAAAATATGACACCTATCACTAATAGGCTTAAGCTCTTGGCACCAGTAGTTCAAACACTACTCAAATCAATACCTCAAAACTGTTGCAAGTTACTACTATACTTAAATAACAACCTCAATTACCTACTCATGCAAGACACACAATTCAGTGGAACGAGCCAACTCTGTAAACAACATAAGCATGATAACTCAAGAGAGATCCAAAAGAAACCTAAATAAAATCTCTTAAAAATATAACATGAAAACTAAGAGCTAAGCATGATAGTAGCTATGTAAAGATAGAGAACACACAAAAAGGATAAGCATGAAAACCTATGTTGTGTTCTAGAGTGGAATGGAGCGGGTTTCTCTCCCAAACAAGGAAGGCTAGGTTCCGACTTGTTATAAACAGCAAGAAAAACTAAAACAAACTAAAAAGTAAAGAGCGGGACGCTCCAAGCATAGCACATAGCATATGAAGTGATAACAATATAGCATGGAGATGGATGAACTAATGATTGTTGATAGAGAAGGGGATGCACGGGGGCATCCCAAAGCTTAGATGGTTGACTCTCCTTGAATATTTCTTGGAGGTGCATGGGGGCATCCCCAAGCTTGAGCAATTGACACTCCTAGATCTTCTTTCATCATCTTCCATCGCATACTTGAAAACTTCCTTCATACGAAGATCATCATAAGCTGATTAGAGTGGTTAGTACCCATGATAAAATAATTCATTACCTACTGGAAATAATGATTTTAATGAAAAGATAATGTTTATCATGATTTAAAAAAGGTTTTTTCAAAGGAAAAGCAATCTTAAGATTTGCAAAATGATGAAAACGCAAAACGTGGCAGAATCTGAAAAAATAGAACAGCAGGTAGTAAATAATTGTTTCGGGGCACTTCAGCAACTCAAATCCAAAAACTCAGAGCAGATGCCATAAAGACAATTATATAGAGCATGCTTTCCAAAAACTTCAGATCAAAAAGATGATTTGGTGATTTTTGGTGAATTTTCCGTCAAGCAGACAGAATCTGTTTCTGGACAGCATGTCACAACTTTTGAACTTTCTTGCAATCGGAGGCTAAAACTTGGCACAAAGTTTGAAAATAAAGATACAATGATGTTTCTAAAGTATTAACAAGCATCAAGACCACTAAAACTGAAAGTAAAAACAAATTGGGTTGCCTCCCAACAAACACTTTCTTTTATTCCTTTGAGCTAGGCATCATGCAAAAGGGAGGATCAAAATTCACCAAAATCATTTGAATCATCAAAACCTTCAAACGAACCCACAACAAGTTCATCATTATTTTTCCTAGGGAATGGGTACGTACCTTTCGCTTTACCACGTAAGCGTATCTGTCCTTTACCTATATCTTTTAAGCCTTTCATGGCTTGGAGGAAGTCCCTTCAAGCACTATGTTTCCTTGGTTTGGCTTCATGATGAAGAAATCAGCCCTTGCATCCCTTTTAAAGAATGTAACCTGGACATCTTTTATCTTTCCCTGGATTTCAGAAATATCCCCATTAGCATGTTCACGATAAGATGAAATAAATTCCATGTTTAAAAAACTTAGAGAATCATAAACAACTTTTGGCATTGAAGAAACCATGGGTCCAATATCACTATAAGCAAGGAAGTCTTTGTTAGAGATGCTAATTCTACCAAAAGGCTCCTAGTCATCACCTATTTTGAAAATATTTTCCTTATCAACCATGGGTTTCTCTCTTTCACTTAAGTCTGGAGCATCTATTCTTCTTTCAATGGCAGCAAGTCTATCTATAATAGTGTCAAATCCACGACCATAATCAAGGTATTTAGATACACCATGTATAATATCAAGAGCTCTAGCCTCATCACACTCTAAAAATCTCCTTGAGCTATAATATCAAGAGAGTTTTGCACCATATAAAAAGACCATGATAAAAAACTCTAAGCACAATTTTGATAGGCATCCAAGGCATAATTCTTTTATGTGCTTCAGAAATTCTATCCCAAGCCTCCTTAATATTTTCTCGATTCCTTTGGTGGAAATCTAGGACTTCAGATTCCCTCAAAGCATCAAACCCTAACATGCCGGACTAATAAGAAAGAACAACTAAAAGCAAATCAACTAATTTGTTTTGTGGTCTTTGGTATAAGACTCTAAGGGAAAAACTAGAAAGCAAACTAACAAGACTAAAAAGCAAAGGTAAAAGATAGCATGCAACTCCCCTATCTTGAAGACTGGAGTCCCTGATGACGAGTTGATGAATATAATTCTCCCCCATCGTTGGTTACCCCAAGTGGAAGGTGGAGATGTAGTCAGAAACAAGTTTCCCTTACACGGAGACTATAAGGTTTATCGAACCAGGAGGACTCCGAGGATCAATAAGTAGGTGTCCGCTGCCCTGGCGCAAGTAGAAGATGTGGACCTGCACACACACAAATAACTTTGCTCCCAACGAGTACAGAGAGATTGTAAATCTCTCCGGACTTGTAGTGTGCAAAGGATCAAAACACAAGCGGGAATAGTGATAGTGATTGCAACAGAAAAGTAAATGAAAGCAGTAAATGATGCAGGTGTAAGCAATGGTGGTGATATGGACCGGAGTCACATGATGTTCAGTAGTGATGTATCTCTCCCAAAAGATGATAAACAACTATGCATGGGTAAACAAATTACAGCGGGGCAATTGACAGAATTATAAACGCACCGCAATGCTAATTATGCTACTTGAATGTTAGAGGCTCAATAGTAATGGGCACTACGCCAAGACAAGTAGACCGTTTATTCATCAGCATCTACTTACTAATCATGCACCTTGAGATATCTTTGGTGATCTGGAAGCTTCCATTATGCTATTTTTATATATTTTTCTCTGGATTTTTGGGGTTCCGGAAATTTGGGTAAAAGCCCCTACATAAAAGACATCAGCAGACAAAAACTGGCACTGGGTGCACTGAGTTAGTAGGTTAGTCCAAATATGTGTAAAAAGATATAAAAGTGTAGAAAAACATATAACAATGTCACTCAAAATATCATGGAGCAAGCAGAAATTATAGATACGTTCGGGACGTATGAGCGACACCACGGTACCCTTTGACTCCACACTCGCGATGATGTGTACAATTCACCTGCTACATGCTCTAGCAACTTTGCTCCCAACATCAACACCTCTTTGTTTACCACCTTCATCTGCAATATAGACAATCCCATGATCCACAAGAAAATTAGCTAAACAAGAATCATAAGATCACTATACCATTTAGTTTGTAATCACACATTATTCCTGCATTATCAAAGAGTCAAGAACACAACTGATGCCCTTCCCGCATCTCCTACGCAAACACTCATAGCTAGTTCTACCATCTTAACTCCATGACTTAAATTATCAATAAAAACCCTTAAAGATTCCATTTGCATTACCATCGTTCATGATTATAGCCAGGGAAACAACAGCCAATAAAGCAACCACCTCTGTAAGCCCTATTTTGAGTCCTGAATAGGGCCCAATCATTTACTCTAACTGCAATGTGTCCTCCTCTCATAGTCATCGTCACCCAAGACAGAATGAAGACGTAACCCCATATATGCATAACTGCTATCAACATAGTTTTCACACTATACCTAGTGTAAAGGACACTCTTGTGTTGTCGTGCTAAATTTGTGGCTCCTCGGTCAACATGTTCATAACCACCTTGATCTGAAGATCTTCATGGGTGGTGGTCTTGAAATAGAAAAGAACGGGTTTATAAATCTTGAGCTCTTTAGTGTCAACAAAATCACTCCAGCCCTTGTTGAAGATGATGCGGCGATCATCACACTTGTGGTACTTGACCGGCATGAAACTATCCTTGCACAGCCGAATGCGAGCAAAACCATCTCCCGGTATCTCCCCATCTCCTGTGGTCTTCAGGGCATCGACAACTTTTGCCGGTAATCTTTGTATGCACCATCATAGGAAGAAAAATTATCAAATATGTGAAGAAACAGTAAACAAAAGGATCTTCAGTTATGGGAAACAAAAGGATATGCAAAAACACATATCAGTGTATTCACTTGTTTCAGCTACAATAGCATATCATTAATTTCTCTCTCCATGAAAAAACAAAGAAAATTGCATACAAAATAGAAAATACTAGTACACCAAAAACAAAATAGAAAATTGCATACAAAAGAAAATATCATTAATTCGTCTTGGTGAAGCGGTGGACAAAAAATGAACCTATATAACCTTTCTTAATCGCCAAAAGGTCATGTAGGTTCAGCTCCTCTTGCTTCGTCAGATTAATTCCCTTCTTTATGACAGCTGATTCTAGAGGATCTTTACGCTCTTCGTTTTGATCGCATGTCCTTGGTAAGTTGCAGATGTACACCATACGAATGTCTTCAGTCCAATTGAAGAAGACAAGGTCGCCTTCTCGCAGGTCGAAGTCTTCAACAAACCTGCACCAGTTTTCACCACCGATGATCACCCTTGAATTCCCTTTGTACACGCCAAAATCATACATGTGGCTCCCTCTCGCTTGAAAAAGCAATGAAGTGTATGGGATGGCGCTGAACTGGTGCCATGGGTAGCATGGCACGATCTGTAGATGTAGAATTTAATTGCTATTTATTTCCTACATTTTGTTGATCTTCAAAGTAGAGGGGAACAAAACACAATACAAGTAAAAATTGACATGATTATTTATACCAAACCTGATGTGTTCCCATCTAGCCTGATGGTAAATGTCAATCCAGTGGCATTGGGCCTGTTGCAGTCCTGTCGACATGTTATGCACATGTCACATCCCTGACACCTTAAGCAAGTTAATCTTGTGCTCATGTCTTCTTTGCATTTGCATCTAAGAATTTTCAACAAGAACAAGAAAGTGGCAAAGGAAAAACTCAAAACCCTAGCCACTACTTGAAATAAAGGAAATCTCAAACTAGTTAAAATCAATGAACCCAAAATGGCCTCAAGAAATGTTCAAACTTTGTGATAAATCATGAAAGTAAATGAGCATTGGAGAAAACTATTTTCTTGACACTTTAAGAATTTTTAATAAATGCAAAAGCTACTGGTTCCAAGTTTTAAATTTGAAATCAGAAACTTTAAATTTTCAAAAATGTTGAAAACTTTGGAAATGGTTGGAAATATTCCAACAAATATTCTAGGGTGCCTCAAATAAATTTTACAAATTATTTTGGAGCTGAAATAAATAGCAAAACAATAGTTAGCAAAACAGAAACAAAATAGAAAAGAAATAGGAGAAAGAAATGACTTACCTCTTACCTGTCGCCCGTGCAGGCCCGGCCTACCAGGGGCACGGCTGTCTTCTTCCTCCTGCCAGGAGGAGAAGCAGCTGCGTGCCGACGCGCCGGCGAGCGCGGCCACGTCCCCTGGCCACCTCCTGCTTGCCCGAGCCACGCAGACGGCGGGGATGAGTACCCCGTGCACGTCTCTCCCTTCTCCACCCATCTCTAGCTCCCCTCCATCTCTCTCTCGACCTCTCCCACCATGGCCGAGCCTGCTTGTCGCCGCCGATCGTCGTAGCCGTGGCCACGAGCCCCCTCCAGCCGAGCTGCTGTGCCCCAAAGCCCCGCCGTGCTCCTCCTTGTCCCGTGGAAGAAGGAATCAAGCCCGGAGGCCCCCTGTCATCGCCTCGCCGCCATCTTCTCCACCTCCGGCCGCCGGACCTCTTCCGTCGATTCGCTCCCTCCGGCGCACCCCTGAGCCCTACAACAACACCATCGGAACCGCCGTGAGCTCGTCATCATTTCCCCTCTCACCCCACGCTCTTCCGCGCACCGTAGCCCCGTTCCCCACCAAGGCCGAAAGCTCCTCGCCGCCGGTCAAGTCGTCGCCGTCGCTGTGGTGTCTCTTCCACGCGCTCGAGCTAGGGATCGAGCTCCTGGAGCCGCCAGGAATGTGATGAGCCCATCAGCCGTCCTCCCCGTGACCTGGAGCCATCACCCACGGAAGGCCGAGCTTCGGCCGCCGCTTCGGCTCGTCGCCGGCGCCTCTCCCGGCGACCCTAGCTTCTCCTGATGCCCCTGCCAGATCGGCTGCTTTGCCAGCGTCCCGTAGCTACAAACCGCGCTCGATTTGGTGCCGTGTAGCGCTGTTTAGGTCGTCTCCGGCGAGCCCTCCGCCGCGGGCTTGGTCGCCGGCGACCACCCCCCGGTGGGCGTCGACGTGGCCGACCATTAGGGCGTAATTAACCTTCCCTCAGTCACTGCCAGAGGGCCCCACGCCTGGTCAAACCCCAATTAGGGGCTGGTCAGCGCGGGGTTAGCCCCTGGGTCACTGACGAGTGGACCCCACTGGTCAGGTTTGACCTGGCCGAGGCGCAGTTGACCTGCTGACGTCAGTAGTGATGCAATATTAGTATTTCTGTTTATAAAATAAATCCAGGAAATTGCTAAAACTTGTAAAAATCATAGAAATGAAAATATAACTCGGATGAGAATAATTTATATATGAAAAAGTATCAGAAAAATTCAAGGAATCTGAATATTCTATTTTCAATCATGTTTGAAAAAGTTACAGAACCCAAACATGTAGATTAATGAATAATTCAATTCTTATAATTACTTTATAAATGGTATTTGGAAAATATTCAAATTTCATTATGAATGACATGATCACACACTGTCCTAATTACAAATCAGTACCTTAACATGACATCTCGTGCATGTTAACATCAAGTTGATCTGAGCATCAGGTCAAATCAATTAAATCGGTATCCGAGAATACCTCGTTTGAATTGATATTTGAGTGTGATTCAAATCAACTCTAAACCTAATACATGTTGATTATATTAGTTTATCACCTTGCATTCTCATGCCATGCTCATGCATCATCTTGCTTGCATATGATTGTTATTGATTGTTGCCATTCATTTCGGTAGGCTCCGCACCCCCGGATTCCACCGAATATCCGTCTGTCGGATATTGTCCCTCCTCTGAGAAACAAGGCAAGCAACCATTTTTGATCATCCCGATAAATCCCATGTTCTTGCTCCTGCACTTATTTATTGCATTAGGATCAAATGCTTCAACTGCTTTTGCCACGATTAGTTGAACCCACTTCCTTTGCATGACCTAACCTTGTCACAGTAAATAGCCGAACCTTGCAACCTAGCATACCTGGTAGTTGCTTGAGCCTTGATGTGCCTTATCCTGCTATGCATGCTATGCTTAAAGTTGTGTATGGTCTGTCATCTGGGAGATGAACAGAATTGTGGGAATGTGTTCGGTAAGCAAAGGTTGTGTGTTGAACCTGATTTGGTAAAGGTACCGGTGAAAGGCTGTGTAGGAGTACATGGTGGGTTGTTTCATTGCAACCGTCCTTAGGAACTGAGTTCCGTGTATGTAATCCAAGACTAGATACTACCACACGTTGGGATACTTAATTGACCCTCTCGACTTATTAATCGCTTAGTACTCAGTCTAGGAGTTGCAAGTAGTTTCTGGTGTTTATAGTAATGCTGGAGGCCGTGCATGGTGCTGACCTGAGAGGTGGGCTGTGATGCGGTAGGCAGTGGCACGGTGTACCAAGTGACACCCGGATGGTGGGCTTGGGAACCCAGCGCACATCGTTTGAGGCCGTGGCAGAAACCTCGGCCGGACTTCCGTACGGGTTACTCTCAGATAGGCGATAAACCTGGACTAGGTACTAGTGTGGTTAACGGTCGTGGCCGACTCCCCCGCTGGGCTTCCGCTTGAAGGTTGCGGAGGTGCATGACGTGCACATGGAGATAAGTGGCGAGAGCGTGTGTGACGAGGTACACCCCTGCAGGGTTATGATCTATTCGAATAGCCGCGTCCGCGGATATGGACTACTTGGAGACATATGTTGTTCATAGATAACTTCAATGGCTACTCATAAAATTGTCAATATAAGCGTGAGTGTCGTGGACGGCAATTCCGAATGGTGACGGAATGATTCCACGATGGTGTATTGTTGTGGTGTTAGTGGACTCGTGTGCGAGAAATCAAGTTGTCAAAATTATTTAAAAATGCAAGTTGTCTAGCCACGAGTCAAATGCTGGCTTTCCGCATGAAACCCCACAATACCTTTTTGATACCTTGCATGAGTAGTTAGTTATCCTAAAGTCTTGCTGAGTACATTCGTACTCATGTTTGCTTAATAAATGTTGTAGAGGTTGCTAATGACCCTAATGGAGGGTTCTTCGTAGACATCGACGACGACGAGTAGCTGGTGTCCCAGCTACGATCTGGCCCTACCTTGGATCTGTAGTATAGTCAGGCCATGTGCCATCTAGTTGTCCTGCCTGTACTCAGACAGTTTAAAACTCTTCCGCTGGCTTGTAACTGAATGACTGTTATTACGGGTCATGAGACCCTTAATGTGTAATATTATGTGTGTGGCTCTTCCGAGCCTCTTAAATAAAGGTTGTATGTTTATGGTTATGTTGTGATGCCATCGATGTATCTATACATATCGGTATGCCATGCGTACGTGTGTCGTACTTGATATGTATGGGGTTCGATTACTTAGTTGTGAACTTTAGTAGCACTCCTTACAAGGAAATGCCCCTTTGTGATCCAATGAGCCTTGGTAGTTCGCTACTTCTCCGGACACATTGGTTGACTGACATGTGTCCTTCTTAGTTGTTGTGTCTGTCCCCTTTGGGGAAATGTCACGCGATGTAATGGAGTCCTTGTAGCTTGCTACGACTCGTCTACATTCGCTGATGACCGACACCTGCTTTGTTGGGTCATGTATGCCTGTCCTTGTGCGGTACTGCCACTTTGATTTATGACTAGACATGTCGATCCGGGTTCTTTGACATTGGAATGCTAGCGACACTATTGCATACGTGAGTCAAAAGACGCAAACGGTGCCGGCTGAGGTAAGGCTGCAGCCGTGGAGTTAACCGTGCGTGAGACCGCAAAGGGATGCGATGTGTTACAGGCTGGATTCCTATGGCTTAGGATCGGGGTCCCGACAGCACACCACCTGTGTAAACAAAATAAAATGAAGAAAAGCAAAGGATGAGAATTTAAGAAAAGGTCTTATGCATGTAAACACACTAGGCAACAATCATACAGTACAATCAACAAAGGTACATCATTTGTAATCAACAATCATACACTTCAACTGAGAGGGTGGCTCGCCCTCCACTCCTCATAACCCCGCAATGCAGTGCATGCCCGCCACACCATAACTTCTAATTCATACAGGTCCTTCTCTTGATCCTCGACTGGCAGCATGGGCTCACCCCGAGCGTCGACGCGCGGCATTGGCTCCTCCTCCTCTGGAGCACAACTGAGGTAGTGTGTGAGACTGAGCAGTAATCTCTAAGAGAAGTCCTATCAAAACATAAACCCTACTACTGCTGTTACTCGGCCCACCCGAATGTACACACGCACACCTTCAACATACAACCCATGTACATACATCCGCATCCAACAATTTGTTCTTGGAAAAATAAAAGAAAATCTGTTGTGGAAGGACGAAGGATTGTCAGGGTAACCAACTCAATTAGCCACTTGTCTATCATATTGGAGAAAATGAACTTACTTCACTTTTTCCTGGTACTATATAAGCACACAAAATAAAGATTAAAATAATTCCTAAAAACTCTGATTATTGTACGCCCTCACATTTATAATCTTTAAAATCTGAACTTAATTTGGGCAACATAATTAAGAGGTTATTGTTATTTCCCTAGAAAGATACAAATATTTCGATCAAAATTTCATATTCTGCAAAAAAAAACATTGTAGTAAATATTATTCTGAGAAATGTTTAGTTGACTTGCAAGCTAGGACCACAAGTGAATGGCTGCCTTACTAAATCCAACCTAATTTGGACCTAAAAAGGAATTTAATCCATTAGCCCAGCTTATAAGTTTTGAGTCCACCCTCCAGCCCACCCTCCGGTTTCTTCCTGGATTCGCCACTGCACAAGGCCAAATTTTTTTCGGTTTTAAAGAACTGTTTGCTGATATTTTCTGCTATTGTGTTACGCATCTGCACTTGCTCATTGTTATGAAAACCCTGGAAAAAAATACAGAGCATGCTACCGATGTAGAAAACTTCCTTCAATCTCTGCATCGCCTTCCATCTAACCTTCGATTTGAAAATCCTAACTATCTGATCTC
This sequence comes from Hordeum vulgare subsp. vulgare, assembly GCF_904849725.1. Lineage (NCBI taxonomy): Eukaryota > Viridiplantae > Streptophyta > Magnoliopsida > Poales > Poaceae > Hordeum > Hordeum vulgare. Next base: position 165,261,037 of record NC_058523.1, read on the forward strand.
CGACTTTGAAAACCATATCCAACTCCCAAAACGGCAACACAACAAGGAACAAAGAAGTCGAAGATTCCAAGTTAGGGTTTCTCACTTCACCTAGTCGCTTGTATTCGCTAGGTGCTTGCTGGCGGTCTCCCACTCTCACTCCACGCTCTTGTTCCCCAACCGTCGAGAGCGACCACACGAGTAGGCAGCAGGGTCGTGGCGGGGGAATGGGTGGGGGTGAGGGGGGGCGGGGGTGTGTGGGTGATGACACGGATCCTCTCCGTGTCAAGCACAGAAAATAATGGCCTGTCGGTCCAGTTCGTAAAGAAATAACCCTATGTTACTAATAAAAAACACAAAGGAAAACCCTTTTGTCTAAAAAACAAAAACAAAGGAAAATTGTAAAAAATAGGGAAATTCTCAAATAACCATTTATTTAGCTACTGCATGGAGAGGTTGCCCTCCTCTCCCCCCGGTGTGGAGATTTTGGGTGAGTTCAACGTGAACGTGAACATGAGAGGCTCAAGGAGGAGTTTAACGTGATGGTGATGGTGAGAGGCTCAAGGAGGAGTTTTGTGCGTTTACGACACCTTTGTTTTTGAGAAAAAAATGCACCTTAGAATGTGAAATTATAAAATCATCATTAATAAGTGCTAAAAATTCCTTATTTATAAAAAATGTTTCTTTCCATAAAAAACAAACTTCAATAATGGGGGTAGGTAATTGCATGCCTTTCTCGCCCCCACCCCCTCCATCCCTCGCATATTCGGGCCATTTACCGCATTTCTATGGTTGTAACCTCAAAAGTTTAAGATCTTATGCGGCCACATGAAATCATAGCAGAGAATGGGATGAGTGCCCCATGTTAATCCCTTTGGTCCATATATGTGCCATATGCTACCAACGGGAGGCGTGGCCTCGACCCCGTTCTCTAGGGCTACGATGTCCGTCTACTGTCGTTATAACCAGTGCAAATTCGTGAGGGGCTAAAAATTCATGGGACCTGGCATGGTCTCATCATACAACCACTAGAGGGTGTGGTAATACATCAAGAGCGGCATGCATCGGCCCTCACATAGTCTGTGTGTAAACAAGACCATATCGCAAGTCAGATCAAGCCATCGAGAGAGAATGTGTCCAACTTGTGAAGGGAGTGCGGGGCTCGTTCCTTCATTTGCCTCATATCTTGATGCCACGTGATGTTAGACCTAGCAACCAAGGCCTGTCTCATGCATCGCACTCCACTGGACCCACGACATGCATGCACACATGTCCATGTATGAGACTAAATGGCAGGGATGAATGGTTTGGGGACTGGCGTAAGTGGTGTGAGTCATGTGTCTACGTGATGTCCACGTGGGTCTAGACTGCGGGGGTGCATGGTTTGGATCTAGCTACCGAGAGGTAACGCGTTCGATTTGTGCCTAGGCGGTGCTTCACGAGGCCTGGCGCGGTCTCATCGTATGACCCATGACGGGTGTGGTCAAACACCGAGAACGGCACCCATAAGCCCTAACGTGGGCTGTGTGGAAACAATGCATATCCCATGCTGGATCTAGCCATTGAAGGGAACCAGTTCGGCATGCGGACAAAGTGCGGGGCGCGTTCCTTCATTTTCCTCAAATTTCGATGCTGCTTCATGTGGGCCCCATCCAAAAAGGCCCGTCCAGTGCATCACACACAACTGGATTCACATCATGCGTGCACACTTGGCCCAGTAGACACCCACCGTAAACCTTTAGCCAAATTGACCCACACCATCCATCCAGCCTTGACCCCACCTCCGTTCGTTGGATCTCCGATGAGTCCCTTCCCTCGGTATGCCAAGCATGTTAAAACGACACACGGCTATACGTCTTGCACACCGAGATTGGCGCATCATGCACTAGTGCCAACAAACATGCCCAACTAAGCATCTTTGCCCATGGTCTGGATCGAGGCGGCTAGCGGCGCATGTTGTCGGCCTGTTTGCCTAGCGGTCCATGCTATGGGTCGACATGAATCGCATCACATCCGATCAAGATTCCCCTCTCTTGTACCGGACGCCAGAACAGCACACGTGCATGGTAGAAGAATCTGCGCGGTTGATCTTGGAGCTTGGATGAGACGCCATGGGATAGGTGCATGCTGAAATTCAAGATTTAGGAATTGATAACAAATGAAAATGACAAATCAATTGTTTGTACAGGTGTACAACATGTTTTGAGGAAAATGTGAAATATGACACGTTCACATGCATTTTGGCAACAAGTGCACTTTCGGAGGGGGAAAACAGGTAGCCCCCGTGCCTCCCACGATTTTTGTTCCATGTACTTCGCCACAAATATTGGAGGAAAAAATAAAAATGTATTTTCCCCTCAAAAAACGACTTGGGAAGAAAATCTCAAGTAACCATATTTAGCTACTCCGTGGAGGTTGCCCCCCCGTGGGGAGATTAGATGGACCTCTCCTTGATTTTAGGGTGAGTTCAACATGAACGTGATGGTGAGAGGCTGAAGGAGTTTTGTGCGTTTAAAACAACCTTTGTTTTAGAACTGTATAATAATAAATAAAAGAGAATATGTGACAAAAAAATAAATAAAAAGGATATGCATACAAGATGGGCCAGCCTCTTTGTGAGATCCCGGTTGTTAGAGAATCCCCTATAAATACAAAGCTTTTCACGATCGTATAGTCCACCCCACGCGCCTCCCACAATCGTATACTCCACCCCACGCCTCCCACCCCACACGCCTCCAAGACCTTGCCTTCCATGACTACACCGAATTACCACCCCACGCCGCCCAAAGTTGCTCCCAGGTTAGAGAAGCCGACAAAAGAGAAGGGCACGTCGGAGAAGCCGGCGAAGCAAAAGGTGAAAGAGAATTGTCGTGGGTATAAGTCTGATAGTAGATGTGTAGGGTACGAAAGGATGGGCAGAGCCTTAGCTACAGCGAGGATGTATGAGTTTAGGCCCCTCTACGGTGGAGGTAAAAGCCCTACGTCTTAGTGCTCTTGGGAGCTTAGTGTCGAGTGGAATATGGGATTACAGTAAAAAACAACCCCCGCACGAGTGTGGAAGGGCGGCTTATATAAAGTGCGCTGCCCTTCATAATGGCCCGATGGACAGGGGTGGAATAGCGATGAATAAATGCTTATGTTACAGGTAACGTAAGCCTTAAATGTTAATAATGGTGTATGAAAACGTATGACCGTTGCCCTCCTGGGAGGTTACGATGTACAGAGTGGAATCCAGTCGGTACGTTAAATACGCTCCGAGTGCTCATCACCGACTGGATGATGGGGGAGTCCTTAGTTCAGTCGGAACTGTCTAAGGGCCTTGTCCTCTATAATGGTAGTCCTTGGGTAGGACCTATAGGGCAGGCCTATGACCCTACCCTGGGACTATAACCCCATCATTAGTCCCCAAATGGATCGGGGTTGGAACGATGAAGTGATGCCTGGAGTACGGGTCCCACTGGTATGGATGTGATTTTGGTGTTGTTTTCCTCGATCCACTTTATCCTTTCAACCAGTAATCCAAGTGAATATACCCGTAAAACGAACCGTCAGGGACCGAGTGCTTCGGCGAAATCTTTCGATGTGACCGGTCAAACTGACAGCGGCGGATTTTCCGGGATCCTCAAATTTTGGTTGCCGCGCGCTCAGCGGGGATGACGACATCGCCATCGAGTAGGTTTTGCCGCCTCGATTACCGCGCCTTTATCTTCTCCACTAACATCGCAGTAGCCGGTCGGGGGGATAAGATTTCGGGGCCATCTGTTAGTGACTCAGTCGGAAGCTTATTTAAGCCCCTCCGGCGGGGATTTCTTGTTGTGCTGCTCATCTTCCTTGCATTAACCTCACTCCTCCCGCAGCTCCCTGCGCGCCCCAAGCCTCCTCCTTCCTCTCCTCCTGTGTGGATCTATTGCCTTCACCATGACGAAGGGGCAGACCAGCAAACTCGAAGCACAGAAGAAGAAGAAGAAGGGGACGGCCCCTGCTCAGCGGAGGCAGCGGGCACTGCCGGCGGGTTGGATCCAGGGGGATTTCCTCCCCTCCACGGTGACGAAGGACAACTTGCTGGAGCTGGTGGAGCACGACATGATCGTCGACAAGTCATGGAGGCTGCCGGAGGGCGAGACAGAGCCGGCGCCGAAGGAGGGGGAGCGCGTTCTGCTGCTCAGCCATGTGTTCACGGGCTTCTCCTTGCCTCCCCACCCCTTCTTCCGAGGTATGATGACTTACTTCGGGGCACAACTCCATCATTTTCCTCCGAACGCCATAGCCCACCTCGCTGCCTTCGTCACCCTTTGTGAGTGCTTTATTGGGTGTCCCCCCCACTGGGGGCTCTTTAAGCACGTCTTCTCGGCTAGATCCCAAACCGTCAAAAAGCTTAGCTAGTCGGACGATAAGACCCATCTCCTCCGGCTCTGCGGGGGTTTAGGATTCCAGAAGAAAACAAAGAGTAGCTACCCCTCTCTCCAGTTGTCCAAGTCAGTTAGGAACTGGCAGTCAACCTGGTTCTATTGCCAGGACATTGCTTGTCCGAATGCTTCGACTGGGTTGCCACCTTTTAGCCTAGACCGTCCGGGCCCTCCCAGCCAGCTTGCGCTCTCTAAGGGATAAAGGATCCAGATCCAGCCTTTGGTCGACGCGTTGATAGCCGTCGTCTGCAAGGGAGTCACCGGCATGGACCTGCTGCTGACTTTTCTGGGTCGGCGCATCCAGCCGCTGCAAGCCCGACACCACGCCATGTGGCACTACGCGGGGCCTTTGGACTTCACTCGGACTCATCCAGAGTGCGTGACCGGGGAGACTGTGAGAGCGTGGGTCCGCGGCATCACCGGCGCGTGTGATAACCCTGAAGGTGCCCAGCGGGAGAAGCCCTACCGCGCCAACAATCCTCCTTCGAATGAGGTGAGCACATCTTGTCGAGTGCTTTTTCTTTCTTTAGATTTGTCGCTTTTCTTGTCTCGCCGCCTGATGTTGCCGATTGTGTTTTGTGCAGGAGTGGACCAACTGGTACTCTGCTGTCTCGAACGGGAATTCAGCTGAGGAAGAGGAGGGCAGCCAGGAGGGCAGCGCGGAAAGCACCGAGTATGTCTCAGACAGTGGGGAGACGGAGGAGGAGACGGAAGAAGAGGAGGAGGAGGATGGGGAGCAGAGCTCGCCACCTCCACCATCAGAGCACCAAACGAAGCGCCGTCACGATCCCGCTGCTCCGCCGGCTCCTCGAGCGGCTCCGAGTGCTCCGTCGGCCCCTCCCGCGGCTCCGAGTGCTCGGAGTGTGAAGAGGACCAGGGACGCTTCTACCGAGCCCACGGACCAGCTGTCCAAGGTGGCCAAACCTAGTGGTCCTAAGCCTCGGAAAGCTTTGCCTCGGATGAGGATCGCTGTTCCAGTCGCCTCAGCGTAAGTGTCTTGTTCTTCTATCTTCCTTCAGTATCTGATTGAATGCATGCTTATCCGTCGAGTGGATTTCACTCGACAGAGCTGCTACTTCTGCCACTTCTCTGACGCGCCAGGACGATGATCCTATGGACACGGATAACGCCGCCACTTCCCAGCAAGGTACGTTGTCACGACTCCGAGAGTTTGCATTATTGTTTCGCGAGTGCTGTCTTTAATCTTGCCCCTTTTTCTGTAATTTCATGTTGTTCAGTCGGGCTTCCTTCGAAGGTGATCCATCTGGAGGACGACGACCAGAGGGGGTCGGGGCCAGCTTTGGCGCCTGTCCTTGAGGTTGTCCCATCTGCTGCTGCTCCCACCATGAACGTGCCGCCGACCGAGATGGTGCCGCCGACTGAGACGGTGCCCCTCATGGCGGAACCGACTGGAGCGGAGCTCGGGATGCCCATGGAGTCTTCTGTTGCGCCGGGTCTGTCAACCATTCAATATGACGCCGGACATCTCCCGGAAGACCAGGTGGGGGCTGCCAAGGATGCCATGGTGCAGGTGGAGCTGATGGTGGGTGATGCCAAGGGGGCGTATGACTCCATCGCATCTTTTGTACAAGAAAAGCTTGGAGCTCCGAGACGATATCCGAGTAAGTGCGCTAGTAAGTGTTTACTTTCCTCTTGTCACCCATTGGGGATTTCAGTGATATACTCGGATACAGTAGGATGATTTTGCAGTGGGTTCACTCCGAGTGAACCCAGTGGGTGTAGTCCCCGAGACTTCTGTCGAGTGCTTGCACCGGCAGTTGTCTTTATATGTATTTTCCATGACCTGAACAGATCAGAGCTGATCTGCCCGAATGGTACCAGTGGGGCACTCCGAGTGCACCCACTGGGTGTAGTCCCCGAGAGTAGTGTTACTCAGGTCGGGTAATAGTAGTCTCATAGATTTGTCTCTTTGTCATGTAGCTCAATAGGGCCGACCTGTTCGAGCTTCATGCCAGTGGGGTCACTCTTAGTGAACCAACTGGGTCTAGTCCCCGAGACCGCTGTCGATTGCTTGCATCGGCAGGGGTCTGAAAAACTTTGAGCTTTGATTGTTTTCCTTGTTGAATGTGTCTGATCTTCCCTTTGTGCTTATTTGGCAGAAGATTTGCGAAATGGGATCCGCGTACAATGCTCTGAAGGCTGAAAAGATTCAGCTTGCTGCGGACTTGGAGGCGGCTGTGAATGACCTGGCTAGTGTGAAGGGGGCTCTTGCTGACCGAGAGAAGTCTTTGGAGGAGTCCTGGGAGACCAACAAGGCATTGGTAGCCGAAATAGAAAAATTGAAGAGTCAAAGAACCGAACGGATGGGCCAGTTGAAGTTGATGAACACTCGGTGCATTGTGCAGGAGAAGTACGTCAGCGACTGGGCAAGGAAGATGGTTGCACTGCTTGGTGGTAAGTCTTTTGCCGAGTGCTTCTTGACTTTGGAGTTCATTCTGCGCTTACTTTCTGCTTGTATTTTCTTTGCAGATTTTTGTCTGGACGCTGAGGCTGAAGCAGCCGACATTGAACGGTCGGTTGTTCCGAACGTTCCACTCGGCGACGAAGCCAACCGGGACTTGCTCCGAGCGCATATTCGCCTTGGCAGAGTGGGACCTTTCATTGGCCGCCTGAGAGAAGTCATCGGCCGGATCGACAAGGAGCTGTGGCCCGAAGATGATTCCGGACAAGAAATAGATGGGTTGATGACTCGGCTGGAGGACGTCCCGAACAGAGTGCAGGCATGGAAGAAGTCTGCCGCTCGTTGTGGTGCGGACGTGGCGCTATCTCTGGTCCGAGTGCACTGCAAGGAAGCTCGTGAAGAGAAGCTGAAGACGTTGCAGGTCGCCAACACAAAGAAGCTTCGATTCGAAGATTTCATGGAGACCTTCCTCGACACAGCCACTCGCATCGCAGACGGGATCGACCTTGATACCTTTGTGGAGCCTGCCAGTCCTGGTGACGCTTGAAAAACTTTATGGCGGACGCACATTTACCTCGGTATGCCGAGTGGTATCTGTATTAAACTTTGGCCACTGCTTTTGGCCGTCACATTTGTGGTTCGGTGTGGATAAGCTTGATTCACACCGAGCCGACTGATCATAGATCCAACTTTAAATTCGAATCGAATATTTTGCTCTTCTTTCGCCAAGTTTTTTTGACACGATTTTGGCTCGTGGTTTTTGTTTGGCGTTTCTTGGTGAAGCCAATGGCAAACATGAGGAAGCTTTTTACTTAGGCGACTCTGAGTCGCAGCTAAGTCCCCGAGTGTGACTTTTCGTGCACACTCGAAGTGAGTTGTTACTCATGTAGTTGTCAGTTGTCCTCACATCCACATGAGCCTCAATGAGGGTCTGCTAAGCCTTCGAGTGTATCTCGGGTACACACTCGGAGGAAGATTTTTACTTAGGCGACTCTGAGTCGCAGCTAAGTCCCCGAGTGTGACTTTTCGTGCGCACTCGGAGTGAGTTGATACTCATGTAGTTGTTAGTTGTCTTCACATCCATATGAGCCTCAATGAGGGTCTGCTAAGCCTCCGAGTGGATCTCGAGAATACACTCGGAGGAAGCTTTTTTTAATTAGGAGATTCTGGATCGCAGCTACGTCCCCGAGTGCGACTTTTAGTGCACACTCGAAGCGAGTTTGTACTTAGGCGACTCTGGGTCGCAGCTAAGCCCCCGAGTGAGGCTTTTAGTGCACACTCGGAGCGAGCTTGTACTTAGGTGATTCTGGGTTGCAGCTAAGCCCCCGAGTGCGCCTTTTAGTGCGCACTTGGAGTGAGTTTGTACTTAGGCGACTCTGGGTCGCAGCTAAGTCCCCGAGTGCGACTTTTAGTGCGCACTTGGAGCGAATTTGTACTTAGGCGATTCTGGGTCGCAGCTAAGTCCCCGAGTGCGGCTTTTAGTGCGCACTCGGAGCGAGTTTTTTACTTAGGTCATTCTGGGTCGCAGCTAAGCCCCTGAGTGCGGCTTTTAGTGCGCACATGGAGCGAGTTTTTTAGACCGAATCTGCAAACGCGGAAGAATTTTGAACCTGCAAGAAATCAATCTGCTTTGTATTACTTCAATGATACTTGTTCTTTACATTGTCTCCGTCGGCGGTCACGTGTAGAAGCGTTTCAGGAGATCTCCATTCCATGCTCGCAGCTCGTCCGTTTCCCTGTCGAGGTTGTAGAGTCGATACGCTCCGTTGTTCAGCACCTTAGAGATGATGAAGGGTCCTTCCCAGGCGGGAGCCAACTTGTGAGGTCTCTGCTGATCCACTCGGATCACCAGGTCGCCTGCTTGGAATGTGCGACTCCTGACGTGCCGCGCATGAAATCGATGCAGATCTTGTAGATAAATTGTTGAGCGAGGCAGTGCCATCTCGCGCTCTTCTTCTAGAAGATCTACTCTGTCTTGCCTGGCTTGCTCTACTTCGGCTTCGGAGTAGAGTTCGACTCATGGAGAGTTGTGAAGCAAGTCACTCAGAAGGACTGCGTCGGCTCCATAAACGAGGAAGAACGGGGATTGCCCTGTAGATCTATTCGGAGTTGTGCGGAGGCCCCACAACACCGTAGGGAGCTCGGTGACCCATGCGCCGGCGGCATGTCCAACTTCTCGTAGGAGTCGAGGCTTCAACCCCTGAAGAATAAGTCCATTCGCCCGCTTTGCTTGCCTGTTTGTTTGGGGGTGTGCCACAGATGCAAAATCCACTCGGATACCTTGGCCTATGCAAAAACCTTTGAATATGTCCGAGTCAAAGTTTGTGCCATTGTCGGTGATTATGCTGTTGGGAACCCCGAATCTGGCGATGATGTCTCTGACAAATTTGATGGCCGTAAGGGCGTCGAGCTTCTTGATGGGCTTGGCTTCAATCCACTTGGTAAACTTGTCGACTGCTACCAACAGATGAGTGAATCAACCTTGGCCTGTTCTGAATGGTCCGACTGTATCTAATCCGCACACTGTGAACGGCCAAACAAGAGGGATTGTCTTCAGCGCAGATGTTGGCTTGTGGGACTTGTTCGAATAGAACTGACAGCCTTCGCATCGGTCAACCATATCTTTTGCCATTTCATTCGCCTGCAACCAGAAGAAACCAGCTCTGAATGCTTTGGCAACGATTGCTCTTGAGGAGGCATGATGGCCGCAGGTTCCCGAGTGAATTTCTTCCAAGATTAATTGTCCCTCCTAAGGGGAGATGCATCGCTGAAGGACGCCTGAAACACTTCCCTTATACAACTGGCCATCAATGACGGTGAAGGACTTCGACCTGCGGACGATCTGCCTAGCTTGGACTTCGTCTTCTGGTAACTCTTGCCTCATGATGTACGCAATGAACGGCACTGTCCACTCGGGGATGACAGCAAGAATCTCCATGATCAAATCAACCACAGCGGGGACCTCGACTTCAGTCGGATCTGTTGAGCTCTTTGGTTGTACTGGCCTCTCTGTAAAGGGATCTTCCTTCACCGAGGGGAGATGTAGGTACTCGAGGCAGACATCACTCGGGACTGGTCTCCGAGTGGATCCAAGTTTTGCCAATTCATCAGCTGCTTGGTTTTTCAGTCGGGGAACATGGTGAAGTTCCGGAACTTCAAACTTCTTCTCGAGCTTCCTTACTGCGTTGCAGTATGCGGTCATGGTGGGGTTCCTTACGTCCCATTCCTTCATCACTTGATTAACCACCAGATCTGAATCGCCATAGACCATCAGGCGACGGACGCCGAGTGTGATGGCCATGTGCAATCCATAAAGGAGAGCTTCATACTCTGCCTCATTGTTGGAATAATCGAAATGTATCTGCAACACATACTTGAGTTTATCACCTTTTGGCGATATGATTACTACGCCAGCGCCGGAGCCATTCAACATCTTGGACCCATCGAAGAACATAGTCCAATGGGCCGAGTAGATGTGAGTCAGTTGCTGTTGTTCTACCCATTCTGCTATGAAGTCAGCCAGAGCTTGAGACTTTATAGATTTCTTGGCTTCGAACTTGATGTCGCGGTATAGCATCTCCATTGCCCACTTTGCCACTCGGCCCGATGCATCCCGATTGTGGAGAATTTCCGACAACGGAGCATCAGATATGACAGACACCGAGTGGTCTTGGAAGTAATGAGCCACCTTCTTTGCAGTCAAGTAGATCCCATAAATAAGCTTCTGATAATGGGGATACCTCTGCTTGGAAGGAGTCAGGACTTTGGAGACATAATATACTGGCCGCTGAACCGTGTACGCTTTGCCTTCTTCTTCGCGTTCGACTGTCAGAACGGTGCTGCCGACTTGATTTGTAGCCGCGATGTACAGAAGAAGGGGTTCTTTACTGAGCGGTGCAGTAAGAACCGGCTGGGTGGAAAGAAGGGCTTTGAGGTCGTCGAATGCAATTTGGGCTTCGTCTGTCCACTCGAAGGTATCTGATTTCTTCATGAGTCGGTACAGAGGTAACGCCTTCTCGCCGAGTCGAGCGATAAACCTGCTCAAAGCCGCTAGGCAACCTGTGAGCCTTTGAACATCATGTATTCTTACCGGCCGTTCCATTCAGACGATGGTCCCGATCTTTTCAGGGTTGACATCGATCCTTCGTTTGGAAACGAAGAAACCGAGTAACTTCCCGCTGGGAACACCGAATGAACACTTCGCTGGGTTGAGCTTGATATCATACCTTTGCAGGTTGGCGAATGTTTCTGCCAAGTAAGTCAGCAGGTCGGAACCTTTGCATGACTTGACTACGATATCATCCAATATGCCTCCACATTTCGACCGATCTGGTCATGGAGGCATTTTTGGATCATGCACATAAAAGTTGCTCCTGCATTCTTCAAACCGAATGGCATAGTGATGTAGCACAAACACCCGAATGGGGTGATGAAGGCTGTTTTTAATTCGTCCGGACCATACAGATGGATCTGATGATAGCCCGAATAGGCATCAAGGAATGATAAACGCTCGCAGCCCGTAGTCGAATCATCAATTTGATCAATGCGGGGGAGCGGGAAATAATCTTTCGGGCAGACCTTATTGAGATGCTTGAAATCGATGCACATACGGAGAGACTTGTCCTTCTTGGGCACCATGACAACATTGGCGAGCCACTCGGAGTGGTGTACCTCACGAATGAAGTTGGCTGCCAAAAGTTTAGCCACCTCCTCTCCAATTGCCTTCCTCTTGTGCGCGGCGGACCGACGCAGGCGTTCTCGGACGGGCCGAGCAGCAGGATCCACATGCGGTCGGTGCTCAGCCAACTCCCTGGGTACACCTGGCATGTCAGCGGGCTTCCATGCAAAAATGTCCGAGTTCTCACGGAGGAATTGGATGAGCTCGGCTTCCTATTTTGGATCAAGGGTGGTGGAGATGTTCGTCGGGGCGGCGGTGTCGTCTGTCGGGTGGATATTGACTTTCTTCGTATCTCCCGCCGACTGGAACGCGGATTCTGAAGCTGGCTTCTTCGTACACATCAAGTAAGCGGTGTCCACTGTCTTCTTGTACTCATCCAGCTCGAGGATAGCCATCTGCTGATCGATAATCCTCGACCCATGCTGCCGACACTCCTCGGCCCGCTGCCGATTGCCTGTGACCGTGATCACACCTTTGGGACCCGGAATCTTCAGCTTCAAATACACATAACATGGACGGGCCATGAAACGCGCATACGCCGGACGGCCCAAAATCGCATGGTATGCACTCTGGAAGTCCACCACCTCGAATGTCAGCTTTTCCTTGCGGAAGTTCTTGTCGGAGCAGAAAACGACGTCCAACGCGATCTGGCCGAGTGACTTGGCCTTTCGTCCTGGGACGACTCCGTGGAACTACATGCTGCTCACGCTAAGTTTGGACATCGGAATGCCCATCCCCTTGAGAGTGTCGGCGTACATGATGTTCAAGCCGCTGCCACCGTCCATGAGGACTTTGCGCAGTCGGACTCCTTCCACCAACGGGTCGACGACCAGAGCTTGCCTCCCTGGGGTGGGGACGTGTGCTGGATGGTCCGACTGATCAAAGGTGATCGCAGTCTGAGACCATTTGAGGAACGTGGGGTTGGTTGGGGTTTCCATGTTCACCTCCCTGTTCACCAGCTTCAGTCGACTCTTCCTTTCCACGTCTGCAAAAATCATCAATTTTGCATGGACTTGGGGGAACGGATCCTCGTCCTCATCATCCTGCTCGTTTTCCTTTTCACTCGGCTGCCCTTCGCCGAACCCTTGGATCAGGAGGCGACATTGCCGAGTGGTGTGCTTCGGGAATATGGCGTTGCCTTCTTCGTCCATCTTCGTGTGGATTGGACATGGCTAATCCAGGATGGAATTCCCGAACTGTTTTTTCTTGGGGGTGTACTGAGCTTTCCCCTTGCCCTTGAACTTGGCATTTGTAACGGCTGCTCCCTCTGCCTGCGGAGTGGACGGAGCTTTCTGCTTCTGCTTCCGATTGTTGTTCCCATCTCCATCGGTGACCGCCTTATTCTTTCCGCTACGTATGCGGTCCTCCTCCTCGCCATTTGCATAGCGTGCGGCTATCTCCATCATCTTGCTCATGGAGATGTCGCCTGTCCGACCGAACTTCAGGTACAGATCTCTGTACTGCATGCCTGCCTTGAAGGCGCAGACCGCTTGATGCTCTGTGACGTTCTCCACCACGTGGTAGAGAGTCGTCCAGCGCTGGATGATCTCCCACAGGGGCTCATTCTGCTTCTGGACACAGTGCTGGCGTTCCACGAGACCAGCATGGCGTTTGCACGTGCCCTCGAAGGTCCTGATGAAGACTCGGGATAGATCTGCCCAACCGTAGATGCTTGACGGAACCAACTGGTTCAACCTCGCTCATGCGGAGCCGTCGAGCATCAGGGGGAGATGCTTCATGGCGACCTGGTCATCTCCGCCACCGATCCTCTGTAGTCGTCCAGCCACGTTTTTGGCTTGGACTCTCCTGTGAACTTGCTGATTCCCGTCGCCAATCGGAAGTGGGGAGGGATGTCAGCTGAACGGATGGCCCGACTGAAGCACTCGGGACCAGAGACGATGGTCCTGCTTCCACTCGAACGGTCTCTATCGTGAGCATCACGGTGGGCTCGACTCCTGTCGACCTTCCTCTGGGCGATGTACCCTCTTGCGTCGGGCCTTCGATCATACGCGTCACCGACTGAACGCCGATCATCGTGATGCCGGGGCCCGTAAGGCCCACCCCGCGGAGGGGTGCGTGAACGGCGACGATCTTTGGGATTCCTGGAACAGCTGCCTCCCCCGCGTCGCTGATGAGAGTCGGGGCTGAAAACTGACCGATGCGTGTTCGCGTGAAGAGAACTGTTGTGGATCCTGTTGTGCGACTGGGAGACCGCCGAATTCTGCTGCTGCGCCGTATGCAACAGGGCATGGATCTGCTCGATCCCTCTACGAGCCTCTGAATTAGTCGGTTGGAGGGAATCGACTATCTTGGCAGCGGCAGCAAGGTTGAGGACGGGTGTGCGGAACACCTCGACGTTGCTCTGGCGAGTGCGTCGACTAGCAGAACGGTGGTGTTGACGACGAGCGCCGGATGATTCGCCGACCTCATGCTCGTTCCAACCGGTTCGGAGGGGACTTTCATGGGAATCAGCCAAGAGAACTTCGGCTGCAGGCCCGCGACCCAAGTACTCGGAAGGTAACTCAGTCGGAACTGAGTCCAAGCACTAGGACGACGGCGCGACCACAAGTGACTCGAGGACCGCCACTTGAAAGGACGCGTTCTGTCGCGCCTGGGCGTGTTGTACCCAACGCTCGAGCCGCAGACGGCGGGACCGCTTGTTGCGGTGCGTGACGGGGGCGAAGATCGACACCGGGGACGATTGCTAGAGAAGAAGGATGCCGCGGGAACCGGCATGGAAGTGCGTAGCCCCGCGACTGGGGAGCGCCTCGACATCGAGGGGCGCATCCCGAAGCCATGCCGAATCGTCGACGATGAAGGAGAGTGCGCCGAAGAGGATCTCACGACCCATGCACAAATCACCGCCAGACGACATGATTAAAAGATGAAGTCGCAAACTCGCCGGAAGTCGCTTAGACGCCTGCCCCACGGTGGGCGCCAACTGTCCTGGGTATAAGTCTGACAGTAGATGTGTAGGGTACGAAAGGATGGGCAGAGCCTTAGCTACGGCGAGGATGTATGAGTTCAGGCCCCTCTACGGTGGAGGTAAAAGCCCTATGTCTCAGTGCTCTTGGGATCTTAGTGTCGAGTGGAATATGGGATTACAGTAAAACCAACCCCCGCACCAGTGGGGAAGGACGGCTTATATAGAGTGCGTTGCCCTTCATAATGGCCCGGTGGACAGGGGTGGAATAGCGATGAATAAATGCTTACGTTACAGGTAACCTAAGCCCTAAATGTTAATAATGGTGTATGAAAACGTATGACCGTTGCCCTCCTGGGAGGTTACGATGTACAGAGTGGAATCCAGTCGGTACGTTAAATACGCTCCGAGTGCTCGTCACCGACTGGATGATGGGGGAGTCCTTAGTTCAGTCGGAACTGTCTAAGGGCCTTGTCCTCTATGAAGGGTAGTCCTTGGGTAGGACCTATAGGGCAGGCCTATGACCCTACCCTGGGACTATAACCCCATCAAGAACAACAATGGAGCCAGTCGCCATCGAGAGATTCCTCCGGTAACAATGGAGATCCTTCTATTTTGTATACTCCCTCCTTCCCAAGTCTAATGTTTTGCATGCAATCCCATAATTTAGGGCACACTTGCCTTTTGATCTCGTTTAGTTATATCTAGATGAAAAAAAATCCTATGAGACCAGGTATATTTTCTCTTCACGTGAGACCACTCTTAGAAGAATCCACGTGGCAATACAGATCTCAAAGCATCTTCGTCCCTTTCCCTTACTCTACGTCCGTTCGGATCTGATGGATGTAGGCATGTAGCAAGGTCGGCCATGTCACACCTGCGGCTACAGGGGTTGTTCTGTCCGTCATATCGTCGATTAATTGACAAGCAGATTGTGGCCTCAAACTCTCGGTGGTCGGCAAACCAACTGTTTCTGGTTTGACGACAACGGTTGGTGACTCGTTATATAAGAAAAAGGCAAAAATCTATGAGCTATTCCGTGTTCTGTTGTTGTAGGATCAATGGATAATAGATGATATGCTTTGAGATTTCAAGCTATTCCGTGTTGTCGTTAGCATAAAATGAATGACATAAACTCTATGTGTGGTGTTCATTATATGGCCTAGAAGCTCTACAATTTCATGTGTGTTTAAATGAATAGCATACAAAATCTAATCACACTACTTGTACATTCAGGGAACTCAGGTTGCTTCTTTGCTGCAATACGAGAAGTTCATAAAAGAAGTAAACCAACAGCAACTGACGTACATCAAGTTGATTGGACTGGGTGAACTTCTCAAGACTCCTGGCATGAGAATGAGATGTCTACTGTGCCAAGCCATCGCTTATTCATATGATGCAGAGCAGGATGCCTTTATGATTAATGGGAGACCATGTAGGATCACACTAAAAGATGTGGAGCATATAACAGGCCTTCCCTGCATGGGGAAGAATCACGTCTCTTCAAATCACAATGATACTTTCGAGTTGTGGAAGGAACTGAAAGACCCCAATGACACAAAAGTAACTTTGAAAGGATTTCTAGCCAAGATGAAAGGCGACATCACACCAAATTTTATCAGGCCATTTGTCTTGTACACCATAGGAAAATAAGTATGCCCAAAAACACAGCAGTATGTGGACAACAGATACCTCGGGATTGTTAGAAACGTTGAGACAATAAAGAGCACCAATTTTGGACAGCTTACGCTTGACCATCGTATGGCTTGTGTCCGGAAATTTGCAAATGGTGCAGCAAATCTCGAGGGGAACCTACCACTGCTGCAGGTAATACAATCATTATTAACATACCATACATTTAATTCTATGGAAAAATTTCTAAGTTGTAATGCCACTAGAAGTGGAGGGTGCACTAATTGGACTCCACCATCTCGTATGCATCAAGGTTAAGGCCACTCATCCAAAACTAGAGTGACGAGAAGGCACAGAAGGTTGACAACATAAGTACTATGTGCGTGGATTATCTACCATATGTTTTGAATGATACTAACGACACTAACATGCAGTATGTCGATAACCCGCTGCGGCCTTTCAATCCACCACCAGTTGGGACGCTGGTCAAACCAAAGACTGATGGTTAGGTAAATGATGAACATCAGGCACAAATATATATTGTAACTTTGCGAGTACAATCGAAGTCATATGCTTCTAACTGCTTGTAATTTGCAGGATAAGGCACTCATCGGCCCTGTATTGGCCGATTTCAAATAAGTTGCCTCCATTGTGAGGGAGGCCAGCACAACAATTTGATAGGATGTGCACCCTTGAAAAAAATGGACGAGTCCCTTAGACGTACCCTTGCGAACGACAGACGCACGGACGACCTCATCACATAATTCAATGTACGTATACCATTATGAGTTTCTATAAATAATTTTACTATCAATACTCTCCACACTAACACATTTTTTTAAAGAACCACCGCTATGGAATATTTGATGCTGATCGCCCAAGAGTCGAGGACATATAGCTATCTGACCTGGGAGTACCTACGGACCCAATGGAGGTCCCAGGAAAGAATACTACTCACGAGCAAAAAAGAAATATGACATGGAGGTCATTGCGAGAGGCATTTCTGGTAAGGGAATACAAAAGATTACATGATTGCCCCATGAAGAACGTAGCTGAAGATTTGCCGCCTGCTCCTAGTTTGCACTCACGAAAGCATTCAAAAAACACCACAAACCTTGAAGCTTCCATGGTGATACACATTTTACATCTAACTGATTTTGTTTTAAGTTAACACAGATTCGTAGCTAACATATGATCTTCCACGTTTAGGATGAAGAAGACAGAGCTGTTCCTGCAGCTTCCAAGGAGAGTCTCAAGAATATTTCACAGCTTTATAAAGATCTATATGCTTCGTAGGGTGCTCCGAGTTTGGATTCGCGAAAGCATTCCAAAGCCACCACAATCCTTGAAGCTTTCCTGGTGATGCACATTTTACAGTTAACTGTTTTTTTTTCTTTCGCACAAATTGCAAGATAAGAAGTGCTTTATTTCGAATCACAGGATCCTCTGAATTTTAGGCACAATAAGAATGTGCGAAAGTCTGAAGAAAGAAGAAATCAAGATGACGAAGATTTCAGTATTGAGGTGGGGGGATAGGCACGTACTAAAAGCAACCATCGGTCTGCCAAGGCTAAGGGAATAAGGGATCCGCAAGAGCAGCATGTCTTCCCGATTGATAAGGACAACTATGATGATTATTTAGCAAAGCAGCGGCAAGTTAGTATGGTTGATTCCATGCTACCAACTCGTGCGAGCAGCCGGAAAAGAGTGGTATCTTCATTATTGAGCAATGAAGATTATCTTCTGTACCATAGTGATAAGAAGAGAAAGAAAAACAGGACTCCATCAGAGTCTACCAACGATTCCAAGGACACAAAGAATACAAAGAGGAAAAACCGTGCAAGCGATTTAAAACATATAGATACAGGTGCTTCGAGGTTCGAGACCGACCTTGACATGTTTCGATAGATTTATGTGGCTGAAATTATCAACACCTGAGATCTTGATAAACAATTGGTGGTAATTGATGACATTGTTCTGCTACGGAAGCATTTGCAATGCCTCACCATGAAAGATGGAGGCGAAGATGACAAATGGTTGGGTGACGAAGTAAGATATTTTCCAAATTAGTTTATCAATTTTCTTTTGCACAGTACCATTAACTTGAATCTTGTTTTAGGTCGTTGATGCTGTGATTGAGATCATGCGTCATGATCATCCTGAGGATACAAGGGACGTGCAACTGGTTTACATTGAGGGTGGTCGGCGTAGCTATGCTCGAAAGAGATGGTAAGGTAGAGAACTACCACGATGCCGCTTTGGCGGGCAGTCATGGAACAACAAAAGGAGACAACAACGTGAGACATGATTTGGTACCATCTAACCATGACATAAACACATTTATTTTTCTAATTATTATGCATGTTGATGTAATCATCTTTGCTGTCCAGGTTTTCCTACCAACGAACATTGCGAACACCCACTGGTTTCTTGTGGTCGTAAACCCTAGAAGGAGGGAGATTCATATTCTTGATTCAATTTTCAGCTTAGTAGTACGCACACAAGTGGTTCACATGGTGATATTTTAAACTTCAATATAACATAGGATTTAGCATCATACCTAACCATGAACCGTGAGCAACTTCACATCCCGTGGACTTGGCAGATACGTGGGGTGGAAGCACATCTAAGAGCATCACTGCGAATCAATGGACCACAAAGCCGTGCATGGCAAGACATTAACGTGACCCAATGGATAATAAAGCATGTTCCTGTGCCAAGACAAGATGACAGGCCAGTCAACAATATTAGCTTCTAATTATGTTTCTCATTGTTAATACGTGTAACGCTGCTAGCATAATTAATTGTTGTAGTTCTTCTCGTGCACTCTACATGCTGAAGACATCGAATTCTTTATGGGAGAAGATCTTACGCTGCATTATGACCAAGTACGTAGAGTAACACCTAAAATTCTGTCAATTTTGTAAACATATGGAACGATACTAACATATCCTCCCATGCAGGCATACATCGACAATTATAGAAGAGAGCTGGCTGTTGTCCTTCTTATTTCGCCATACAACAAATTGAAATCCATGAAAAAGCTGAAGACGTGCAATGCTAGCCTATCGGATGCAACTGCGGTTGAAGATCATGAAGATGTGAGCAGTTAGTCCAGCAGTGGTTGATTCTTAGATATGGAGTGTACACTTGGTTATGAAGCGGTAGAGTAGGGTGTGGTATGGTTTTAGTCCAGAAGAAAGTTTCCTAGCCATGTTCTTAGTCCAGTGCGGATTAATCAAGTTGTACTACTTCAGAGTACTAGTTCCAAATACTATTCTTAAAATAAATTTGGTCTGCATGGGAGACACTGAAACATATATTTGCTTTTTACAACGAGAACTTTTGAAGCTTAGGAAGATCAACTGAATTCTTAAACTTATATTTAAGTTTCGTTGGAGTCCGGACAAGATTCCGAACAATTACATCGCTAGTTAGAAGCTTCAAATTTTTTTTCCATCGCTAGTTAGAAGTTTTAGAATTTTTGTCCAAAATCGTCTTAGATGGTTTGGGCATATTCAACGTAGGCCTCCAGAAGCCCCAGTGCATAGCGGACGGCTAAAGCATGCTGATAATGTCAAGAGAGGTCGGGGTAGACCGAACTTGACATGGGAAGAGTCCGTAAAGAGAGATCTAAAGGATTGGAGCATCACCAAAGAACTAGGCATGGTCAGCGGTGCGTGGAAGCTTGCTATCCATGTGCCAGAATCATGAGTTGGTCGCGAGATCTTATGGGTTTCACCTCTAGACTACCCCAACTTGTTTGGGACTAAAGGCTTTGTTGTTGCTGTTGTTGTAGTTAGAATTTTCAGAAAAATTTCAGCGACTGCTGAAATATTTTGGCCGGAATTCAGTGAGGCTGAAATATTTTGGCCGAACATCATATTTATAATAATTTTTGCGTGGGGGACATATGATGATTGAATGGACTCGATTCATACAATGCAATACCTTTCATATTCATACGAAGGACTCATGGTTTTCTTGTCCGCAGTTCAAACCTCCAAGGTCTAGGCACTTCATTTGGCAACAATACACATCCGCTCAAATGTAAGCATACAACAATAAAAATCGAAGAAAACAAATATTGTGGGTAATGAAGGGATGGATGTTTTGTGTCACTAATATACAAATGTATAGAAAAATCTATGGAAGCAAATTATTGAGAGTCTGGAAGCGTCTTGATTGCAATTTAGATCCGACAAATGCGGGATAAGCTTCAGGGCCGGGCCGACCAAATTAGGGGCCTTGTGCCAAACTTTGTAATAGGCCGACCACTAGAGGAAGAATGTTTAGCGAAGAGACGCACTGCAGCACATGACCAAGTTGTCACCCACCGGCAGGCTACGAGCAACTCCAAATAACGCGGTTGTCAATCAAGGGCCTTTTTTTGTAACATTTCATAAAAACACATCAATTTTATATTTGAAATATTTTTATAAAACGCTTCAAATAATCTTTTTTATGACGATTTCATCAAAATACGTCAAAATTTTCAATATTAGAGCAATGAGGGAAAAATAATAAATATTTTTTATACTTAGGATTTTTCATTATGCCGCCAATAATTACAAAATAGCTCGAACACCACAAAAATGTGGCGTCTTTATATACTCATGATAGTATTTATATGGCTATTCCCTCAGGTACTTTATAGTGCTGATTATTGAGACGATTGCTATTCCTTTTCACTAGCACCAGGTCGGACCATCAGCCGGCCGCACGTGTAATCAATGTTGTTGTAATACGTGGCTGATCCTTCTTTAGCCCTGAGTAGTGATCAGGCAGTTGCATTGAATAGTCTATGTGTCGTGCACTGAACTGACAAATTGCTATAAAAAATTCGTGGCCCCTAATAATCAGAGGGCCTGTGCGGCCGGCACTGTTGCACATGTGGTTGGCCCGGCACGTGGCGGCTTACATTGCCAGAAGTGTCCCATAGTCTAGGAGGTGGGGAATCGCCTCCGGGCGCATCACCCCCACCATTTCCCCCAAATCGTCTCCCTCGCCGCCTCGTCGCCCGCTCCTCCCATTGTGTCTTCTCGCTCTCTCCCGTCGCATCATCTCCCCGTTGCTCTCGTCTCCCCGTTGCTCTCGTCTCCCTCACCCGATGGCCGACGCTCGTCGTGCTGTCGTCGGGGATGTGTTGGAGGAGAAGCCTCGCACTGTGGTCGGGGATGTGTTGGAGGAGAAGCCTTGCGCGGTGACCGTGGTGACTGCGGCAGAGGCGGTGCAGGACGTTGGCGGCGCTTCTGCGGATCTTGAAAAGGAGGTGCCTGAGCAGAAGGTCACGGCCTCGAGCGGTGCTGCACATGCTTGCGACGAGGAGGTAGTTCTCTTTCCTTCTAATATTTAGAATGCAGGGTGGTTTTTTAGATGGTGATTTGTAGATGGGGTTTTCTCTAGATGGGGATTTAGATGGGGGTTTCTAGATAGGGATTTATAGATGGGGTTTTTTAGATAAGGTTTTCTGGGTTAATGCTTAACATCTGTGTAGACTACTTTTTTTGTATTTGACAACAAATAGAAAAACTAGGGATGTGGTTGTATTTGACATCAAATACAAAAACAAGGTAGAGGTGTTTGTAGATGTAGTTGTCTCAGTAAATACAAAAACTAGGGATGTGTTAGAATGCTACACAGATTTAATGAGACATCAATTTTTTAATTAGAATCTTGATTGCTGCATTTGGATGTGGTAATGCTTCCCGTTCCCCTATACCTTGCTTTTTCCCCAAACATATTTGCTTTTCTCCCCATCAGATATAAAGATTGATGATTGGAAGTTAGAAAAAAACTGCTGATTATGAAGACTAGTTTTCATATGGATGAATAACTATGATCTGCTGAAACTAGAATATAGCTTATAGAAGAAAGTGATGTTTGATGAGAAGTAAAATATGGCAATTGATACTTCTCGAAGTGATTTTGATCTGCGGCAAGCAATTGGAACTCATATTTCAATGTGTTGTTGCAAGTTGTGAAAGTATTTTCTTGAAATAAATTATGTAAATGTATGAAACTAATATTTATTTTATTTGTAATTTGTTATTTTTGTATGATATGTATTGAAATAGTTGTTGAAATATAATTTCACTCTTTTTTGGATGAAATGAATTTGGAATGAATTATGAAAGGTGTGTGAAATTCGTTGAGACATGGTTTGCAAGACATGATTTATGAACTGCAGAATCCAGTGAAATCAATTGAATTCATTGCGAAGGTGATAAATGAATACAATTTTTTGTTATTTGATTGTGTGAAATCAAGATTTTTGTTTCTAAAATTGATTGTAGAACTGAACATTGATTGTGGTACTGAACTTTGTTGGAGATAGAATCAATTGACTACTGCAATTAAAGATGTTACAAGTAGGAGATATATGCATTTATACTTTACTATCATATTGCATAATGTATCCTATTGCTTCAATAAAGTATAAGATGTTATATCCAACTAGTGGCTCAAGTTATCTGTGCTTTGTTGGAGATGTATTGCATATGTTGAGAAGGTAGACGTGATGTGATTACGAGAAGGTAGCATGATGGTTTTATGGGTTAATATTAGTTTCTTCTCTATTAAAAGTTTTTGAGTTCTGACGTGTAAAACTAGATCCTGCCTTGTATGCTATTGTGTGGATGGAATCAAATGAGTAGAGGTTGCACAACCTGACCATGTTTTTTAGCAAGATTATGAAACAACAAATTAAATTTTTAACACGACAGGAAATTGTGCAAAATGTGTTGATAATCATATGTATTCGGCTTGAGTGGTAATATTTGAGTCATGGCACCACTACTACATGTAAGGATCTGGTATAAGGATGTGGAGATTTGTGTAAATGATAGTACAATTTAAGGCAGTGCACTATCCCATTGCAGGAGAAGGATCTTGAGGGCAAGAACAGGAAGCTGGACACGACTGGCTTCCGTGACCCATATGATCCAGACTCTGACGATGAACCCTATGAGGTTAACCCTAGTTGAAATTTGATTTGTTCATCTAGTTCCTCTCAGATGTTTTACTATACCAATGCATAATTTATTAATGTAATTTATTTGTGTGTGGAGTATCACACTGATGATGATGTGGACAAGGGGAACATCAAGTCCTTCATAGCGAAGCAAGTCGAGAAGATCAAGGCCAAGGGATCCTCTATGTACAAAAAGGGGAAGAAGTACGTGTGCCCTTAGTGTAACGCAAAGTGAAAGCCCAAGGATGGGCTCTATGAGCACCTTCTCTCGCATGCACGGGATGCATCAATTCATTCCAACGACTACAAGGTCCGAGGACAACATGGTGCCCTCCTAAAGGCTCTATATCCCAACTAGTCCTACTCAAGATCTTTCTCATCTGAAGCTACAAGTGCCACTCATCATCAATATATGTGATGATGTTTTACTTTCGTTAATATGCATGGGGTTGTTCACTGTTGGAAACTTTGTTTGCTTTTGTATTATATTTATATATGGTTGTAATGTAGTATGTCTTTGAACTTGATGCCGTGTTTAGAAGACCTGGATGGTACTAATCTAGGAAGATACTAAATTTTTGTCCCATGGAATTGATTTCTGAGGTATGCTTCCTTCTTATTAGATTACACAATGAATCATCATTTTAAAAAAAGTGTATGAATCCTGGAGTGAAATATAGAAGTGTAAGAAAGTAGTTAAAACGGTGCTTGCAAAGTGTAATTAGAAGTAATGGATTATTGTATGAAATGAGTGAAATATAAGACAACATATTATCATACAATCATGAATTTAAAAACTGCATAAAATAATAAAAGGGAAAATTTGAGAAAAAGGAAAAAAATAAATATAGTAGTGTAATAAAATGTTTGGTAAAAAAAGGGTGGTTGCAAACAAGAACATCTGAATTAGAAGTGATGGATTTTTGTATGAAATGATCAAAATATAAAATGCATAGAAAATGGGCCAGCCCAACCATCTAAAGGATGTGCGGTCCAGCATGCTGGTGAGGCTAGCCTCGGTCAGCCCACCAAAATTGGGCCCAACCGCTAAGCTACACCGGGAACAGCTGATGGGTGGTGGGAGTTTAGTCCCACCTCGCCGAGCGAGAGGCGCACGCACCTAGTTATATACGTGGCTGAGAGACCATTGGCATGAGCCTCTCTCACTGAAACAACATGTTCTCTATCTAGTGATGTGTACGCCCTGTGGGGCGTACTGGCAGGAATAACACAAGCCCTGCGGGCCTGCATCCTGGCCCATATTGGTGGAATTCTAGTCGTATGCACGCCGCGGGTTGTGAAGTTTCCTATTAAGTGGGCACGCATTTTTGTTATATTTTTTTTCCATATGTCACTTGCTTATTTTTTTTGACCATCTTCAAATCACCCTAAATTTGTTGTACATGGTGGCATGCCTGTAGTAAACAAGATTATCAAAGAAATTTCAGCAATAATGAAGTGTACATTGTCCCCCCTATGGCAAGGTATGATGTATGTCCATTTGTTTCACCAAGCGACTATAAATTATAAAAAAAATAAAAATTGGAAAACTTCCATATTTTATATATACTTATGGAAGAAAAGGGGTGTGCAAAATTTTATGTGATTTCGAGGAGGTAAAAAAAATCACCTTGTTAGAAAAACTGGCTTAACTGAGACCAAACGGTCCCGTCCGTAATGAAGTGATTTTTCTACCATCTCCAAATCACATCAAATTTGTTGTACATGGTGGCATTCATGTAGTGAACAAGATTATCAAAGAAATTTCAACAATAATGAAGTCTACATTGTCCCCCAATGGCAACGTATGACGTATGTCCCTTTGTTTCACCGAGCCACTATAAATTACGAAAAAATACAAAAATGGAAAACTTCCATATTCTATATATGCTTATGGAAGAGAAGCGGTAAGTAAAATTTTACGTGATTTGGAGGAGGTCAAAAAATCATCTTATTAGAAAAACTGGCTTATGTCAACCAAACGGTCCCGTCCGTAATGAAGTGATTTTTTGACCATCTCGAAATCATCCCAAATTTGTTGTACATGGTGGCATGAATGTAATGAACAAGATTAATAAAGAAAGTTCAACAATAATGAAGTGTACATTGTCCCCCTATGGCAACGTATGACGTATGTCCCTTTGTTTCACGTAGCAATTATAAATTATAAAAAATACAAAAATGGTAAACTTCCATATTATATATATGCTTATGGAAGATAAGGGGTGTGTAAAATTTTATGTGATTTGGAGGAGGTAAAAAAATTTGTATATGCTTTGGTAAAAAAATCAGAATTTTTGTCCAACATCGTGTGAGATGGTTTGGGCATATTCAGCGTAGGCCTCGAGCAGCCCCAGTGCATAGCGGATGGCTAAATCATGCTGATAATGTCAAAAGAGGTCGGGGTAGACTGAACTTGGCATGGGAAGAGTCCATAAAGAGAGATCTAAAGGATTGGAGCATCGTCAAAGAACTAGCCATGGACAGGGGTACGTGGAAGCTTGCTATCCATGTGCCAAAACCATGAGTTGGTCACGATATCTTATGGGTTTGATCTCTAGCCTACCCCAACTTGTTTGGGACTAAAGGCTTTGTTGTTGTTGTTGTTGTTGTAGTTAGAAGTTTCAGAAAAATTTGAGCGAGTGCTGAAATATTTTAGCCGAAATTCAGTGAGGCTGAAATATTTTGGCCGAACATCATATTGATAATAACTTGTGCGTGGGGGATAGATTATGATTAAATGGAGTCGATTCATACAATGCAATACCTTTGATATTCAGAGGAAGGACTCATGGTTTTCTTGTCCGCAGTTCAAACCTGCAGGGTCTAGGCACCTCGTTTGGCAATAATGCACATGCGCTCAAATGGAAGCATACAACAATAAAATCGAAGAAAACAAATATTGTGGGTAATGAAGGGATGGATGTTTTGTGTCACCAATATACAAATGTATAGAAAAATATATGGAAGAAAATTATTGAGAGTTGTGAAGCGTCTTGATTGCAATTTAGATCCGACAAATGCGGGATGAGCTTGTCCGGGAGGGAGGCGAGATGGGGACGTGTTGTGGTTGTTGCGTCGGGCCGACGAGATTTCCGTGGATAGGGATGCGTTAAGGAAAATCCAGGGGTTAATTAATATGGATGGAGAATCGCTTGGACTATCGACCGTTAGATGAAAATGTATCAACGATGGAGGAGTGGTCTGACAAAAGCTTCCTATCAGATGTATGACGTAGGTATATCTCATTGTAACGCGGTTGTTACGATCCCCTCCCTTTCCTCTAACCGGCGTAGGTATATCTCCATGTAACGTGGTTGTTACTATCCCCTCCCTTTCCTCTAACCGACTTAGGTATATCTCCATGTAACGCGGTTGTTATAAATAGGATCGTCCTTCTGCGCCACCCAAACCAGCAAGACCGAAGACGTCCTTCTGCACCGCCCAAACCAGCAAGACCGAAGGACGGATCAACCTAGGAATCCAGCAAGACCGAACGATGGAGCCAAACATGAATCCTCTGGTAACTCCCCATGATCTCCTGCTGCAACCGCTGCTTTTTTCGTGCCACGATCTTCCCCCCATGATCTCTTGTTGCAACCCACTCTTTGTTTGCATCGATGGCCCATGTTTTAATTAAATACTACTGACCATGATTAGCGCCTAGAGTTGAGGATACCACGGATCTCGTAGTCGTCTATATGATTAGCGCCTAGTGCAACGGGCACTTGTCTTCTTTTTTCCTTCAGTAGTAGTCGTCTGTATGAGTGTTTAAATTGTACACCATGCTGAATCTAATCACACTTGCACATCCATTGAACCCAAGATGCTTCTTTGCCACCATATGAGGAGTTCATAAACGGATTGAACAAGTAGCAAAGCATGTACATCCAATTGATAGGACTGGGTGGACTTCTCAAGAGACCTAGCATCAAAATTAGACGTGTACTATGCCTGGCCATCGCTAATTCTTATGTTGCAGAGCAGGATGCCTTTATCATCAATGGGAGACCATGTAGGATCACACTAGAAGTTGTAGCGCATATAACATGCATGCCCTGCGATGGGAAGAACACATCCCTTCAAATCTTGATGATAATATGGAGTTGCGGAAGAAACTGAAAGACCGTAATGACACCAAAATAACTTTCAAAGGATTGCTAGCCAAGATGAAAGGCGATAGCACACCAAATTTTCACAGGCCATTTGTCTTGTACACCATAAGCAAATATGTATGCCGAACAAAAGATGAGTATGTGCATAACTAATATATTGGGATTGTTAGAAACGTTGAGATGATAAAGGGCACAAATCTTGGATAGCTAATGCTTGATGATCTTATGGATAACATGAAGAATTATGTAAATGGTGAGGTAATTCTGGAGGGGAATCTACCAGTGCTGCAGGTAATTCACAGTAGTACAATTATCAGTTACCTAACATACATTACATAATGTACGAGAATGTTTGTTAACTGCTTTTGTTGTCATGCAGACATGGTACTACGAGAAGTTCACAGTGCACCAATTGGACTATAGCATCTCGTATGGATCAAGGTTAAGGCTGCTGATCCAGAACTGGAGCAAGGAGAAGGAAAAAAATGTTGACAATATAATCCAGAATAATTATCTGGGAGTTGGAGAGGTAAAATGTCAGCACATTGCGTGGTTTACGTAACATATATATTTTCTAAATGATACCAACGACACTAAACTGCAGTATGTTGAGGACCTGATGAAGCCTTTCATTCCAACACAAGATGGTACGCTGGCCAAACTGAAGACTGGCGCTCAGGTAAATGAGTTACATCAGGCACAAATATATATTGTAACATTCCAACTAGTATCTAGTTATATGATTCTAACTGTTTCAAAGGCTCAGATTAAGGTACTCGTGAGACGTGTATTGATTGATTTGCAAGAAGTTGTCTCCCTCGTGCGGGAGGCCGGTGCAGAACAAGTCGTTACGATGTACACCCTTGAAAAGAAAATGGATGAGTGCCTTAGGAGTACTTGTACAAATGGCAAGATCACGGAGGACCTCATCAAAGAATTGAACGTAAGCATAGAATTATGAGATTAGTATATATAATTGCAAATTTACGTGTACAAGGTTTTTTCTAAATTGGTTTACTATGATAACACCCCAGACTAACATGTATTTTTTTAAGAAAAAACGCGATGGAATATTTCCAGGAGTGGAGGACATACATCTTTCTGACCTCGGGGCACCTTCACACCCAATGGAGGTCTATGTTGAGAATGCCGAGAAGTCTTC
The DNA here is from genome assembly GCF_904849725.1 of Hordeum vulgare subsp. vulgare. Classification (NCBI taxonomy): domain Eukaryota; kingdom Viridiplantae; phylum Streptophyta; class Magnoliopsida; order Poales; family Poaceae; genus Hordeum; species Hordeum vulgare. Next base: position 165,289,327 of record NC_058523.1, read on the forward strand.
TGACCAGGGCAAACAAAAGGATGTCACGGAGGTCGCTGCTAAGCAAGGTTGTAAGAAGGGAATAAAAATGATGACATGGAGCCCCCCATGAAGAACCTTGATGAAGATTTTGGCGTACGCATGTTAACTTAATTATGAAACAATCATTGTTGTTTCAGAAATAACATGTGATACTCCATGTACAGGATGAATCAATCGAAAGAATTGCTATAAAAATGAAAAAGGATCTCAATGATATTCATAACGTTTTGAAAGATGCAGATGATATCCAAGGTGCTCTTTGTTTGGAACGGCAAATGCATTCCAAAGTCACGACAAGCCTTGAAACTTTCGAGGCGATGCACATTTTACCTATAATTGACCAAGAATCTGCTAAAGGATAACACGCGGATTATTTCGTATGAGTGAATCCATTCAATAGAAGGAGTAAGCACCACTGCATGAAGGCTATGGGATCGCGAAAGCCTAAAGGGCCCATTCCTTCACAGATGAGGACATCCATGATGAATCCTTTCGAAAGCAGCAAGAAGTAAGTGTGGTTGAATCGACGCCACCAAATCATGGGGGAGAAAAGAAAAGGATGGCATTGCAATTATTTAAGAATGATAAGAATGTTTCGTACTCTACTGAGAAAAGGAAAAACAAGATTCCATCACAGTCGACAAATGATTCCGAGGACATGAACAATTAAAATAGGAAAATTGACTCTAGCAACTAAAAAAAGAGGTCAGAAGTTCCTGAAACCCAGAGGGGCCAGCTAGACGTTGTTCGACAGGATTTCGTGGCGTCACTGATCAAGACTACAAATCGTGAAGAACAAATTGTCTTAGTTGATGACATTGTCGTGCTAACGAAGCATTTGCAATGCATCACCCAAAAAGATGAATCAACTGACGTCCAATGGTTGGGTGACGAAGTAAGATATTTCACAAATTAGTGTATGAAGTTTCATTTTTGTACGATACAATTAACTTGATTATTGTTTTACGTGGTTGATGTTGCGATCCAGATCATGCGTCATGATGAACCAATTGACACAAGGGACGACCAATTGGTTTACATTGAGAGGGTGGCCGGCGTCGCTAAGCTCGAAAGAGACGGTAGGATAGAGAAGTGCTACGAGGACTCGTTGGCAGGCATTCCTGGAACAACACAAGGCACCAGCTACCCGAAACATGATATGGTATTTTAACCTGACATAGAACATATTTTTTTATTACTATACACGTTGATCTAATTATCTGTGCACTCCAGGTTTTCCTACCTACTCGCAGTTTAAATGTCCACTAGTTCCTTGTGGTTGTAAACCCCAGAAGGACGGAGATTCAGGTTCTTGATTCACTTTTCTACTGTATGGTACCCAGAAAAGTAAATAACGTGGTGAGAATTTCAACATATTTAATTATAACAAAGGATCTAACATTGTATGTAAGTATTAGTCGTAGGCAACTTCTCATCCCATTGGGCTTGCAGGTACGTGGGATGGAAGCATATCTGAGCGCAGCGATGCGAATCAATGGGATAGAAAGCAATGCATGGGAAGAGATTAACGTGACACAATGGCCATTACGGAATATTATAGTGCCAAAAGGCGATGAGAGGTCAGTCAACAATATTAGGTTATGTTTTTGTTTTCGATTGTTAATATCTGAAATGCTGATCTAACAAAATAAAATGTTGCAGTGCACTGTACATGCTGAAGAACATCCAATTATTTACGGGAGAAAAACCGAGGATGCAATATGACCAAGTACGTAGAGTAACACCTAAAATTGTGTCATTTTCTGAAACTTATGGAACGATACTAACATATCCTCGCATGTAGGCCTACATCGAAAAATTCAGAAGAGAGCTACCTATTGTGCTTGATGATTCACCATACAACAAATTGAAATAGAGGAAAAGGATCAAGCAGTACCATGCTAGGCAATCGGATGTAGCTGCGGTTGAAGATGACGAAGATGCAAGGAGTTAGTTTAGCAGTGTGGTTCATTCTTACATGTGGAGTGTACACTTGGCCATAAAGCGATAGAGTAGGGTGTGGTTGGGTTTTAGTTCCGAAGAAGGTTTCCTAGCCGTGTTCTTAGTCCATTGCGGATGAGTCAAGTTGTAAAACTTCAATAATATTGGTTACAATACTTTGCTGGAAATAAATATCTCCTTTTTGTTCGTTGTATTCCTCTTGACAATAAAGTATTTTTGGAGTTTTACCCCTATTTCCTTTTGATCTGAGATCAGGTCACGAGGAACATTATCAACCGAGGTATATGTGTGCATGGGCTCTACCCGTAGATTCCCAAATTTAGAAGCTTCAATAAACAAGTTTGTCGTGTCATCAAACTTTCTTCAGAACAGTGGCATGCAAGACTAGGACATCCATCTTTTATTATTGTTCAAGAAGTTCTTAGGAATAATCGGCTCCCATGTGTTGGTCCTCGTAGTCTTGAAACAGTATATGATTCTTGTTAACAGTTCACAAAAAATGCTTTTTACGGGATGGCTAGAGCCGCGGTAGAACAGAACCTGCATCACGGAACCGTAAAACAGAATATTTGTGATGTGGGTTCTGTTCTACCGCGGCCCTTGCCATCCCACAAATTGTAAAATTTGACATCAATTCAGCTGATTTGCAGCAAATTTAAACAATCAAACATAATTTGTGCACAAATTAATCCATAGTTTTCGATCAAGCCACTAAAGGACGTCATTCAAGAGGCACAACTTTCCACGCCTTGGTAAAGATTTGATGTTCCAATGGAGTTTAGTTTTTGGATCTTGCACCTTATTTTTGCTAGTTCTTGGTCGAACGCCGCCTTGTGTTCCTGACCATAATCACGCAGGCCACCATCCAACTTATTATAACCATAATAACCGATTGGTGCTTGCTCGATGTCCATGGTGTTGTCGGCCAACAAGTTCACAAACTCGGCAGTCGCATTGTGCAAGTTGTCCCTACAATTATGACTTATAATTGACCAACGAACGTAAATGGCATATAAAGAGACAAGTTAAAGAAGTTTCATACCTTTCGCCCATTTCATAGAACAAGTTGGACGCGGTAGTAGCATAGTCGTCCACGGACATCCTCCGTGTTGCTCTCGCCGGTGCAACCGAACGAGGCGTTGGCAGGGTTGCACTGAATCCCACCTTCTTGCCCATGACACCAGAGACCTTACCTTACCGGGAAGGCGTATGCCTCCCTAGAATCACAAACAGTGGCGGATTCGCGTGCCTGCCCTGTAGGGGCCGTGGATATGGCGCCCTGGATGACGACACTGCCATGTCGCTTGCGGGGTGGCACGGGCGAGGTTTGAATGACCTGGGGTGCAACATGGCCGGCGACGAGATCTGGCGGAGAGTTTGGCACGTCGCTGAGAGCGGGAGGGAATTCGGGTGGACGGAGGGAAGGGCGGGAAGATCCTCGCCGACAGGGAGGGGCCGCGGCAAGATCCTATTCCGATACTCCCCGCCGGCCCCTCCCCGCCGGCGAGGATCATGGCCGGTGAGGATCTTGCCAACACCTTGCCATGGCAAAACCCTAGTGAATGGGATAAACATCGGACCCAAAAAACCATGAAATTGATACCGAAAATGCCCTCGAAATATTTGGGAGGGAAACCGCTGAGAGTTCGAAATATTTCTTCTCCTGAAAATGCCCCTCGGGGTCAGATATAATACACGTGAAGTCTATGTATTGCATGAGATCTGGGCCGTCGAATTCGCTCCGACGGACGGTCCATATCGACCGGATGCACTATAAAATGACTCATGCGTATTGATCGGTTACCTGCATTCTCTTAGCATGCATGTGTTGAAGCAGAAGATGGTTGTTTTGTTCTGGCCTGATGCAAAGGAAAACACAAGTTCAATTGTTTGGTTATATATAGGATAATAGTGTAGTAACCTCCTCCTCAATATGATGAGGTCATCAAAGGCACATAGCTAAAGCAATAAGAACAAACTTAAGCATACATCAAAACCGCAACGCGTAGTACGAGTTTAACATAGTACGACAAGGTCGAAACGAAATCGCAACACATAACATAGTTTTGAACCTACAGCCAACACGAAACTAGGAATTTATGCGCTCACGGCAAAGGCATCATCGTGCTTCTTGCACTTGGTGACCACCTCCACGCCATCATTGTTGAAGATGATCACCTTCACGATGTTTGGGGTCAGCACCTTGAAAGTCATCACGTACCCGATCCTGACCTAGTGAACGGCAGCATAGGTGGCCCAACCTGAATCAAGGGTGACCCTGCCATCGTCTACCTTCACCGTGACCCTCCATGAGCATCTGGGGTTTGTCTTCAGACTAAACTCTGTAGGCATGGCGGGTAATTTCTTCGTGAGGTCGAGAGGCAAAGGCAAAGCCTCCAGTTTCGAAGCAAAGATCACCTTGCAAAAGTGGGTTGGTCCTGCCTCCTCGTGGTAGTGCGCATAGTTCCTCTGCTTTGCGTTTGGGTGATCCTGCATCGGCACGTCCACCAATGGCAGCATGACCTGCTTGCCCTTCTCCAATGATGGTACCACATACTCGCCCTTGTCCATCTGCATTATCAACAACACGAAGTTCAAAGGTCAGTATTCATTCCTACCAGCCTAGCACTCGTATATTTACCCATACTTCTTACCAATCACCACACTCAGACCCTCTCTCATTTTTACCTCCTCTCTTCTTCAACCTCTCTGTTTCACCACCTCTCCCTCGGCATGAACTCCAACCCAAATAATTTCCCATAGGGAATGGGATGGAGGACATTCTTTCTCGGGTGCTCGTTCGATGACCGCCGAAGTTCAATGACACAATGAAACTGTGCTCGAACTTCACGAGCATGGAAGAAGTGCACAAGGAGGACAACACTATGGTGAAGAAGGCGACAACGAAGGAGTTGAAGACGTAGATTCCTCACCTAGCGAAGGGCGCTATGTCAGTCGACATCCTTCGCTGGGTCATGAATCAGGTCGACTCCGGCGACGCTTGACAGAGCGCCAAGTGGACCAAGTACATGGAGTACATGCATCCCAATGACCATTATGCCATGGTGTACTGGACGACAAGGACTATGGTGGGTCTGACGGAGGAAGACGACGAGGTGCAGATGGTGGCCAGGGCACCGGTGGAGGAAGATGACGAGATGCAGATGGTGGCCTGATACGTCTTGCTCATATCTGTAATTTTTGATTGTTTCATGCCAATAGTCTACAACTTTCATATACTTTTAGCAACATTATATAATATTTTTGGGACTAACTTACTAATCTAGTGCCCAATGCCGGTTCCTATTGTTTTTGCATGTTTTGCAGAAAATCAAATGAAGTCTAAACGCGATAAAAATTGAAGGAGTTTTTTTTGGAATATATGTGAATTTTGGGAAGAAGAATCCACACAACATGGTGCTCAAGGTTCTCTCAAGCCAACATGATGAGGCTAGGGGGGCGGCCGCGCAGTGATGGCTTGGGACCACCTCGTAAGTCCATAGGGTCCCTAATTTCTCCACAAGAAAGATAATTTCCCAAGAAAAACCCCTCAAAATTTTGGCCTAATCTGAGTTATGGATCTCCAGATATTTAGAAAACGGTGAAGGTGTCAAAAACACTCATGAAACAATAGAGAAACAGAGTGAGAGATTCAATCTCGAAGGGGCTCCTACCCTCCGTGGAGCCATGGCGGCCTTGTAAAAGAGAGGAAATTCTCCTCCCATCTAGGGGGGATACCAAGGAAGAAGAAATAGGGGGCTCTCTCCCCTCTCCCGTGGTGGCGCCAGAGCACCGCCGGTGCAACCATCGTGACGACGATCTACACCAACAACTTCGCAGCCGTCACCACCAACTCTCTCCCCCTCTATGTACCGGTGTAAAACCACTTTTCCCCGTTGTAATATCTACTTAAACATGGTGCTTAATGCTATATATTATTATCCAATGATGTGTGGCTATCCTATGATGTTTGAGTAGATTTGTTTTGTCCTACGGGTTAATTGTGGTATGGTATGATTCATATGAGTTGTATGTTAATGAGGTGCTATCCTAAGGTGCCTTCTATGCCACACACATGTGAGGGATTCTCGTTGGAGGGTGTTGCAATATGTTCATGATTCGCTTATAGTGGGTGACTAGAGTGGCAAAAGCTTACACTGCGAGTAAGGGGGTTGTTGCGTATGGGAGTAAAGAGGACTAGTTGCTTAATTTTATGGTTGGGATTTATATTAATGATCTTTGGTAGTTGGGAATGCTTGCTATTGTTCCAATCATAAGTGCATGTGTTCCAAGTATGGAAAGTGTGTTAGCGTATGCCTCTCCCTCAATGCATAATATAAGTATCTACTATGATATATTCAATTACCTATGTACAATTTTTCTCTTGTGTTACAAAAAGCTTTGTACAAAAAAACTAGCTTTTGTTATCTTGTACTCCCTCCGTCCCAAAATAACTGTCTCAAGCTTAGTACAACTTTGTACTAGAGCTAGTACAAAGTTAAGACACTTATTTTAGGACGGAGGGAGTAAAATTTTAGTGGTTTTATTCTCGCATAGTACTTATAGTTTTATTCCCGCAAAATAGTTGTATACTTATTCTAGGTAAAGTAAGTTTTAGCGTGTGTAGAGTTGTATCAGTGGTCGATAGAACTTGAGAGAATATTAATTCTACCTTTAGCTCCTCGTTGGTTTTGACACTCTTACTTATAGAGAAAGGCTACAAACGACCCCTTACACTTGTGGGTTAATATGACCTTTTTCTGGCACCGTTGTCAGGGAGCAATAGCGTGGGGTTGATGTTATCGTCTATGCTTTTTTGTTTATCATTAACTACTTTTATTTTTTGTTATAAGTTGTTTTATATTTTTAATTATGGTATGGAACACAAAGCACCAAAAAATAGTTTTACTTGCTACTCTTGGAGATGGGGAACCTCCTAAAACCCTCGATGCTGGTTATGTGGAAATCATTAAATACAACTTTGATAATCCTGAGAAATCCCCATTCAACATGATAATTGGATACCTGTTGGATCAACGTGAGTACTTTAGGGGTTATAGTTTGACTCAAAAAGGAAAAAAAATACGGGATTAAATTAAAATGGTGCATTTGTATGCTTAGAATTTATGCTTGAGATGTGATTATACTTGTTGCTCTAGGATGAAGGCTCACACCTTCCCTTTCAATGTGAATTTAATGATAATGAAACCATGGATTCTTATGCTGATAGTATATATGATTACAATGATGTGGAACAAATAAAAGAATTTGTTGTTTTTAAGTGTGCTTATGAAATTTCTTCTTTGATTGAAAAGTATGATACTATCTAGGGAGACTCAAGCATCTAAGCTTGTGGATTCCCTGTAAGGCATCCCATCTTTCTTCCTCAATAATTTTTGGTATCTTCGTTTTTGTTTTGTTCACATGATATGCATAAATTCTTGGAGCATCGTGTGACTTTTATTTTTATTTTATAAATGAACCATGATTGTATGGGATTGTCCTTGGTTGATTTATATAATAATTCATGCACTTTACTTATATATTTCGACTATGGCTTTATAAAATGCTTCGTGTGTTTCACTTATATCTTTTGAAGTTTGGATGCCTGTTTATCTACATATAGAAAACCATTATTTGTAGAATGCTATTTTGCTTTGCTTATATTTAGGCCCCATTCGGATATCCTCCATCTTCCAGCTTCTCGAGAAGCCGATGAGAAACCCGTCGAACGGTTCAGCTCCTGGAAGTTGGATTCTGGAGAACGAGCAGCCTCTAGTGCAATTTCACGGAGCAGCTTGAGTCGAGCTTCGGAAAAACGAGAAGCAGGAGTTGCAGGAAATTACACCCGATTGCCCTCCAGAAGGGACGCTCGAACTGTTTTCTCTCGCGAGCGAGCTCTCTGACCGACGCTCGAATCCTTTTCTCTGGTGAGGAGCTTCTCGTCCAACCGAACTGTCTCCCAGCTCCCGCGAGAAGCGAGCTCACCCATCTCCCGCGAGAAGCTGGCCACTTTGGAAAGCAGGATCACTTTTGAACAGGCCCTTATTAAAGCATGGTCTTTTATAGAAAGAAACTAAAACTCTCATGCTTCACTTATACCTATTTAGGGAGTTAACATGAATTGTACATTCACATGGTTAGTCATATAATTCTACATAAAACTTGTAGATCACTGAATAAGATATGCTTGATTCTTTGCAATAGTTTTGCAATGTTAAGATAGTAATACGTGGGGGAACTAGTTGATTATTGTGAATTAGTAGGAATATCGGTGTTAAGGTTTGGGATTTCCGAAGCATGCACGTATAGTCTCTAGTTATGCAATGAAGTTGGAGCATATTTTATCCTTGATTGAAATCCTTTGTGTTGTTATAATCGGGGCATACAATGGTTAAATAATACCAACCTCCTCTCTAGGGGCATGCGAGTAGTACTTTGCTTCAATATATATAATAAAACTTTCACAATAAGTACATGAGTTCTTTATGACTAATGTGAGTCCATGGATGTACGCTCACCCACCTTTCCAAAAATTGTTAGCCTCTTTGGTACTGTGCATTGTCCTTCCTCACCTCGAGAGTCGGTGCAAACTTTGTCGGTGCATCCAACCCCGTGATATGATACACTCTATCACACATAAGCCTCCTTATATCTTCCTCAAACAACCACCATACCTACCTATCATGGCATGTTCATAGCCATTCCGAGATATACTACCATGCAACTTCCGCTGTTACATCAGATGACTTTTGTGTTCATAATCATATTGGTTTGCATGATCATATAGCTCACATAGTATTGGTGACAAGGCCGTCGTTCATCAATGTTTAGATGTTACACTAGATCATTGCACATCTTGGTACACTGGCACAGACAATTATATAGAGTCATCTTATATCATCATTGAGTTTTTATATCAAGTTGTAAGCAAATAAAAGTGGGATGATCATCATTATTAGAGTATTGTACGAGTGAGGAATGGATGATGGCTATGATTCCCCCACAAGTCGGGATGAGACTCCAAACGGAAAATGAAAAATGGAGGAGGCCAGATGAGCCTACCAAGAAAAAGAACAAGAAAAAGAAGAAAAAACTGAAAGAAAAAAGTATAAAAGAGAAAAATAAATAAATAATGAGATAAAAAAGGGATAAGGGACTTTACTACTATCCTTACAGCACTTGTGCTTCAAAGTAGCACTATGTTCTTCATATAGAGAGTCTCCTGATTTGTCACTTTCATATACTAGTGGGTATTTTCATTATAGAAATCGGCTTGTATATTTTCATGATGGGCTCCCTCAAATGCCCGAGGTCTTCATGAGCAAGAAAGTTGGATGCACACCCACTTAGTTTCATTTGAGATTTCATACACTTATAGCTCTAGCGCATCTGTTGCATGGCAATCCCTACTCGTCGCATCCATATCAATTGATGGGTATCTCCATATAGCCCATTGATCCCCCTAGTTGATGTGAGACTTACCCACCTTTTGACTCACTTTATATCTATCACCATACTCTATTCCACACATATGTTATATCCAAGGCTCACGCCCATGTATTGCGTGGGAGTTGCAAATGGTGAAGCGTGTTAGAAGTACGAGTGAGTTGCCTCATTTGACAACAGGGTGCTCATGATTTATACTTCATGCTAGGAATACTAAAAATGTCAGGCTATATGACATTGTAGGGATAGATTCCTTTAGCATTTTTATTTTGAAAGGAATTGATTGTTTGCTAGTAAACCTGAGAATGGATGTGTTCATGTTAAATGATATACTATTGCATTGAATCACTTATGTCTTAATATTCATGCCATGATTAGACATTTGTTAAATATTATGTTACGTAGCATTCCACATAGAAAATTATCTTTTTATCATTTACCTACTCGAGGACGAGCAATAATTAAGCTTGGGTATGCTGATACGTCGCCGTCGTATCTATAATTTTTTATTGTTTCATGCCAATACCCTACAACTTCCATACACTTTAAGCAACATTATATAGTATATTTGGGAAAAACTTACTAATCCAGTTCCCAGTGCAAGTTCCTATTGTTTTTGAATGTTTTTCCTAAAATCCGATGGAGTCCAAAGGAAATAAAAATTTACAGATATTATTTTGGAATATATGTGAATTTTGGGAAGAAGAACCAATGCACCACGCTGGCCGAGGTGTTCCCAAGCCAAAAGGCGCGCCCGGGGGGGTGTATCGGTGTCAAAATCAGCAGATATCGGGTAGGGGGTCCCAAGCTGCGGATATTGGATAAATGGGGAATAGGGAAACAAAGGGATATTATTTGGCCAGGTTCAGGCCTCTCAAAGAGGTAAAACCCTACGTCATGCCTAGTTATATTGATGTGTGTATGACGATTACTGAGTCGATATACCACGAGATCAGATGAACTAAACCCTAGATGTGTAGGACAATGATTTTGTTCTCTACGAACTAACAACCTCTGGTTTATATAGACACTAGGGGTACCTAGGGTTACATATGGTCGGTTACTCTGAGGGAATAAACATTTCGATTCTACCATCTTGACTTGGAGCGCATACCAAAGCTTCGGAAGTTTCCTTCCATAACACGGTGTCGTTTTATATCTCGGTCCTTTAATGATAGTCATAGAGCGTCGTGATATGTCTCCAATATATAGATAATTTTTGATGTATTCATGCCAATGTTCTACAACTTCCATATACTTTTGGCAACATTTTATATTATTTTCTGGGACTAACTTGCATACCCACTACCTTGTGCTAGTTCCTATCAAACAAAGTACAAACACAATAAAAATTTATGGAGATTTTTTGGAATATATGTGAATTTTCAGAAGAAGAATCAACACAACACGGTGCCTGAGGGAGGTACAAGCCAACAGGTGCGACCAGGGGGGTTGGCCACGCCCTCATGGCTTGTGGATCCCACATAAGTCAGTTCAGGCCCTTGTTTTGCCGCAAGAAATATATTTTTCTAGTAAAAACTCCCTCAAAATTTCAGCCCGGTCGAAGTTACGAATCTACGGATATTTAAGAAATGGTGAAGGGCCACAAAACAGCACCGAAAACAGGAGAGAAACATAGAGAGAGATCCTATCTCGGAGGGGATGTTGCCCCTCCAAGAGCCATGGCAACCAACACACAGAGGGGAGAACCTCTTACCATCTAGGGAGAGGCAATGGAGGAGGAAGCTAATGGGGGATACTCTCTCGTCGTTTCTTCAGTGGTGCTGGAGTGCCGTCGAGGGAACCATCGCCGCGGTGATCGTCTTCATCAACATCACTGTCGGGACCCCGATCCTAAGCCATAGGAATCCAGCCTGTAACACATCACATCCCTTTGCGGTCTCACGCACGGTTATCCCCACGGCTGCAGCCTTACCTTAGCTGGGACCGTTTGCGCCTTTTGACTCGCGTATGCAATTGTGTCGCTAGCATTCCAATGTCAAAGAACCCGGGTCGACTTGTCTAGTCATAAACCCAAGTGGCAGTATCGTACAGGGACATGCATACATGACCCAGCAAAGCAGGTGTCGGTCATCAGCGAGTGTAGACGAGTCGTAGCAAGCTACAAGGACAACATTACACCGCGTGACATTTCCTCAAAGAGACAGACACAACAGCTAAGAAGGACACATGCCGGTCAACCAATGTGTCCGGAGCAGTAGCGAACTAACATGGCTCGGTGGAAACACAAAGGGGCATTTCCCCGTAAGGAGTGCTACTAAGGCATACGACTAGGTGTTCGAACCCCATACATATCAAATGCAACACACGTACGCATGGCATACCCGATATGCATAGATACATCGATGGCATCACAACATAACCACAAACGCACAAACTTTATTTAGAAGGGGTTTCACGACCCATCATCACAAGTCATTCAAACAAGTCTTCCAAGCCAGAGGAAGATTAAAACTCTCTGAGTACAGACAGATGGAAAGGTAAAAGGCACATGGACTGACTATCTACAGACCCAACCTAGGGCGAGACCATAGCTGGGACACCAGCTACTCGTCGTCGTCAACGTCTAGATAGAACCCACCACTAGGGTCATTAACATCCTCTGCAATAATTTATTAAGAAAACATGAGTACGAAAGTACTTAGCAAGACTTTAGAACAGATCTATCTACTAATGCTCAGGTATCAATAAAGGGGGTAGTGGTGTTTCATGCAGCAAGCCAGCTTTGACTCTTGGCTAGACAAAACTACGTTTTAAAATAGTTTTAACAACTTTGATTTCTCGCACACGAGTCCACTAACTCCACAACAATACACCATCATGGAATCATTCTCGTCTCCCTACGGAAATGCGATCCACGACACTCACACTTATCCTGATACTTCTTTGAGTAGCCATTATAGTTGTCTATGAACAACATATGTTTGCAAGTAGTCCATATCCGCGGACGCGGCTATTCGAATAGATCATAACCCTACAGGGGGTGTACTTCTTCGCACACGCTCTCGCCACTTATCGCTATGTGCACGTCATGCACCTCGGCAACCTTCAAGCAGAAGCCCAGCGAGGGAGTCGGCCACGACCGTTAACCACGCTAATACCTAGTCCGGGTTTATCACCTATCTGAGGTAACCCGCACGGAAGTCCGGCCGAGGTTTCCGCCACGGCCCCAAACAATGTGTGAAGGGTTCCCAAGCCCACCATCCGGGTGCCACTTGGTACACCGTGCCACTCCCTACCGCATCATAGCCCACCTCTAAGGTCAGCACTATGCACGAATTCCAGCATGACTATAAACACCAGAAACTACTTGCAACTCCTGGACCGAGTATTAGGCGATTAATAAGTCAAGCGGGGTCATATTTCAGGGCCCAGCATGTGTTAGTATCTTGTCTTGGATTACATACACGGAACTCAGTTCCTAAGGACGGTTCTAATGAAACAACCCGCCATGTACTCCTACATAGCCTTTCACCGGTACCTTTACCAAATCAGGTTCAACACACAACCTTCTTAACTGAACGCATTCCCACGATCCTGTTCATCACCCAGATGACAGACCAGACACAACTCTAAGCATAGCATGCATAGCAGGATAAGACACATCATGGCTCAAGCATCTACCTGGTATGCTGGGTTGCAAGGTTTAGCTAATTACTGTGAGAAAGACAGGTCATGCAAAGGAATGTGTTCAACTAACGTGGTAAAAGCATTTGAAGCATTTTGACCTAATGCAATAAATAAGAGCAGGTGCAAGAACATGCTATTTATCATGATGATCAAAATTGTTGCTTGCCTTGTTGCTCAGCAGAGGGGTGACGTCCGTCAGTCGGATAATCAGTCGTATCCAGAGGGGCGGGGCCTACCGAATAACAACATACAATTAATAACAATCATATTTAACAATCATTATGCATGAACATGACATGAAATGAAGGGTGATATGATTCAATGTGGTTGGTGAAACCTTAGTTTGCATCTGGTTTGAAATCCAAATTCCAATATCATTTGAAATGGAATATTTATCTGAATCATTTAATTGATTTGACCTCATGTTGTTTCATATCTTTGTTTTTCATGCATGAGAGTAGCACCATTGCGTTCATTTAATTTTTCTGATCAATTTGCATATATTATTTGACTGATTTGGAGTTATAATCAAATTTCTATGAATTTCCAAAGTTTTGCAATTATTCTGGAATTATTTCAAAAACCAGAATTGGACTTATTGCATCAGCATGACATCAGCAGGTGAGCTGGCCGTTGAAAGTCAAACCTGACCACTGGGACCCACTCGCTAGTGACTCTGAATAGTTTTGAGTTAAACTTTCAGTTAACTAGTTAATTAGCAGTGGCTGGCCCACATGTCAGTGACTGGTTAGGGATTTAATTAATTAATTATTTTCATTAACTTAAACTTAATTACTTAGGGGCTGGCCCCACCTGTCATAGGCCCAGGGGGTTGAAACCACCGGCGACGAGGTCGATCTTCCTGGCGATGAGCCTCCGGCAGCACCAGGGACGGCGGAGAGCATCAGAAACGGGTCTCCGATGACTAATCGAGCGGCAGAAGGCACTGGGAGAACGACCACTCGATGGCACGCACGATGGAGCAAACCCGAGGGGCTGGGGTGGCTGGAGTCGACGCCAGCGTCGAGCTTGGCCACGATCGAAGCTCGGGCCTCGTCGAGGTCACTGTTACGGGGCTCAACACGCGCGGGGCTGGCCTCCTAGGGCACCTAGTGACAAGCTGGAGCCAATGGTGGCCTCGGAATGACCAGCTGATCACCGGAGCGTCACCGGCGACTTGCTCCCGCGGCGGATCTCGTCGGGCTCCGGTGGAGTCGGGGCTTAGAGGTCGGGAACGAAGGGGAAAAGCATTGGAATGGAGCCCTAAGCTCACAGAGAGGGCAGAGGCGATGAAAGTTGGCTCGGGGACGGCCTGGGGACGATGAATCAACGACGGCGAGCTTGGTGGCCGAAGGTTGAAGACGACGGTGATCCGGTGACTTAGGGGCGCTCGGCGTCGTGTGGCTAGATGGGAAGCTTCAGGACGTCTTGGCGGAGCTTCTGCGCGGCTCAGAGGCAAGGACGGACGGTCGGAGCAACGACTAGCTCGAGCTTGAGCTCGGCTCTAATGGCGGGCGAGAGAAGGGGCACATGAGAGCGCATGGGGAGGGGGAGAGCATTGGAGGAGGTCGCGGGAGGCTTATCCCTTCCTCGCCAGCGCGAAGCGGCGGCCAGGCAGGCACGCAGGTGTGTGGCCGCCCCGGAGGGAGCGGCGGCCACCTCCTAATGCCGACTGGCACAAGGTAGACGAGAGGGGAGGAGCTGGGCCTGGGCCAGGTAAATGTCAGATAACTCTTTTTCCAAAAAAAAAATTCATTTCTATTTCTGTTAAATCATTTATGGCATGGTTTTGTTTTATTTTTGGCTCCAAAAATAGTTTGAATGATACAGGGGTGTTATTTGTAATATTTCCAAACATATATAAAGTTTTCAACATTTTTGGAAACTTTGGATTATTTGAAATCAATTATATAGTTGATTTCGGTAACTTTTAAATTTAAAATAAAATGCGAGAAGCATTTTGAATATATTTCACCCCTCATATTTTGTTTTCAACATTTATCAGAAATGATGAAATTTTCGAATGGCCATTTTGGATTCTTTAATTTGCCAGCAAATTTGATTTGCTTTTGAAAGTAGAGTTGCCAAGGTTTGGTTTTGTTTTCTTTGCTTTGCTTTTGATTTCATTTCTTTTTCTTGGATGCAAATAAGAAGACATGAGCACAAACTTGCTATACTCTATTAGGGATTCAGGGATGTGACAATCACCGTCTCCATCACCTTCCCTCATCTATCTATGGTTCTCCACTCTCCCGCACCCCTTTGTAATCGCCTACTTGAACATGGTGTTTCATGCCACATATTATTAATTAATGATGAGTTGCCATCCTATGATGTTTCAGTAGATTTAGGTTTTCCTTTTGGTTGATTGATGATCTTGATTGATTTGAGTGTATGTTTTATTTTAATGATGTCATATGATTTCATTCGTGCCACTCACATGTGAGGTAATTCTTGCTGTAGGGTTTGCAATATGTTCATGATTCGCATATAGTGGGTGGCTAGAGTGACAGAAGCTTATACCCGAGTAAGGGAGTTGTTTGCGTATGGGAGTAAAGGGGACTTGATGTTTAATGCTATGGTTGGGTTTACCTTCATGATTTCTAGTAGTTACAGATGCTTGATATAGATCCAGTCATAAGTTCATATGATCCAAGTACAGAAAGTATGTTAGCTCACGCCTCTCCCTCATATAAAATTTCAAGAATGTTTGCCAATATTGTTATCAATTGCCTAGGATGATTTCAAACACCATACCATCAATATTACATACTTGCTATTTTTAATATATTGTGATATATTCTAACTCTATTTAGTGCAGAAACTATTTGTCATATTTTAGTTCTCCAATATCATGCAAATCTAGCCTCTCTATACCCACAACACGGTTTTATTTCTCGTTACTAGGTAGAAGCAAACATTTGGTGTATGTAGAGTCGTATCGGTGGCAGATAGGACTTGAGAGAATATTGATCTAACCTTTAGCTCCTTGTGGGTCGACACTCCATACTTACCACTTCCATCTTTGGAAATTGCTACGATGATCCCTTGCACTTGGGGATTATCAATCTCTTTTCTAGCGTTGTTGCCGGAAGCAATAGTGTGTTTTTAATATATTTGTGTATGCTTGTATTCTTTTATCACTAAGTAGATTTTGTTTTTATTTTTCTATTTTCTTATTTTAGTTCTTTAGTTGTGGGTGAAACAAACAAAAAAATTAAAAAATTTAAAACAAAAAAAAATTACTTGCCTCTTAAAAGAGAAGCGATTGGAAAGTTGTGCATTGAAGAAGTTAGGGTCGAGCTTGAACACTTGTGTTCATGCTCATGGAAACAATTTAGAATTTTTCATTGAAGTTTCTCATTTAAATAATTATTCCCTTATATTTACCACTATACCATATAAATAATGTGTTGGCATAATATTCATGATGCTCGTTTGCATGTTTCATCTACTATTCTTATGTGAACATCATTGCAATTATCTTGCCTAGCTAAAAGGCTTTAACGAAAAGTGCTTGTTGGGAGATAACCCAACAATTATCCTTTCTCTTTTTCCGTGTTCATATGATTAATGTAGTGTAGTAATCATGTTTTGTGTCTTTTATTTCAATAATGTGCCAAGTAAAGCCTTTGGGATGATTTGGATTATAAGTAGAATTGATACGGTGCAAAAACAGAAACTTTGACGTCCACTGCATTTTTTTGTGATTTTACTAGAATGTATTTTGGATTTGAATTTTCACACAGTATTAATGTGAAAATTCCCCAGGTCTTCCCATTTTTTCGTAAATGTTTGAGTTACATAAGTGTGGTGTTTGTGTTGATTACTATAGATTGTTCTGTCTTAGACCTATTCTATTTTTGTTCACATAGTTTGCTTGTTTTGATGATGCCATGGATTGTATCGGGGGGTATAAACCATGTAGAAGTCAGAATACAGTAACTTATGCAATAATTAAATATGAATCATTTTAGAAAAGTACCTAAAGTTTATGATTTGTCTATTATACTAACGAATCTCACGAGGTTTCTGTTAAGTTTTATGTGATTGAAGTTTTCAAGTTTTGGGTGAGATATTGATATGACGAGAATAAGGAGCATCAATACCCTAAGCTTGGGAATGCGTGAGGCACTCCCAAGGTGATATCCAAGGAAGACTCAAGCGTTTAAGCTTGGGGATGCCCCGTATGGCATCCCCTCTTTCGTCTTCAACACTATCGGTATATCTTACTTGGAGCTATATTTTTATTCGTCACATAATATGTGTTTTGATTGGAGAGTCACATTATTTTGTTAGTATATTCTTGATGGTATTTATAATCTTTTTTAAATAAGAAGTATCAAGAATTGCCTTTAGAAGGCTTGAATTGCATGTGTGGGGTGTGCTGTATAAAAGTAGAAACTTTTGTTGTAGTATTTGAATTATGAGATTTTACTAGAACGTGGAAAGTTTCTGAAATTTTTATAAAGTAATTTAATACAAATTCTTTCACTTTTCGTAAAGTTTCAGAATTTTTGGAGATACAGGAGTACACTCTTTAAATAAATTTCTAGAGAATGTTTTGTTTGGACAAATTGCTATCAGTTTTGTTATCTACTTAGCCTAGAGTTCTCATGGCTTATATTGATACATATAAATTGTGGAAATGGTAGCATACAGTACCTAATGTTTGAAAATTATTATGCAACTTTTCTTGTCAGTACATGAAGTGTTGATTTATTCTCATATGCACTAACCTATCTCAGGAGTTCTTTTCAAGTTTTATGTAGATGAAGTTTTTGAGACGTAGGTGAAACTAGGACATGAGAGGGTTGAACAAGACACAAAAGTTAAAGCTTAGGGATGCTCAGGGCTCCCCAAGTAAATATTACAATAAGACTCAAGCATCTAAACTTGGGGATGCTACGCATCCCACCTTTCTCCGTGAACAATATTGGTTACGCAATATTGATCCTAAGTTTTCATTCGTTCACATGTGCTATTCTTGGAGCATATTTTGTATTTAATATTACCTTTTATTTTATGCACCATGATATTATGAGATAATACTTGGTTAATTTATATAATGCTTCATGTGATTCACTTAAAACTTAAGAGTATGGCTTTATAAAATACTTCACTTGCTTCACTCATACATTTTGATCTTGGCTATTGGTGTCTCCATATTCACTGAAGAATGCTCTATGAACTTCATTTATATCTTGTTGAGAGCAGTTTGACGATCTCACTTCTGGTTCACTTATATCCTAAGAGAAAATGTTGAATGATTTGAATGTTATAAAACATGAAATTATATAGGCCCCATATGCCTATCCCATGGGGAGTAGTGACTTCAGATACTAAGAGTATAAGCAATAAAATTTATTGGTGGTTCACAAACATAGCATTGGTCACTTGAAAAATTCATGAAATGACATTGAAGGAAGATAGATTTCACATATCAATATACTATCTTGGACATCTTCTAAGATTGTGAGCACCCATTAATTATTTTCTAACTTGATCAAGTAGTTGACTTTGGACAAGGAAGAAAACGTAATGGTTGTGTTTGTTTATATTCACATAGTAGTTATATTTTCATGGATCCTCTAACATGTGGTTCTTGCTTAGTATATTTATCTAGCCCAAAAATTCGCACTAGGTAGATATACTACTTGTGCATCCATAACCGTTAAACCTAGTTTATTGCCATGAGAGTCCACCACACCTACCTATGGATTGAATAAGATCCTTCAAGTAAGTTGTCATCGGTGCACAAACCAATTAAAATTTCTCATGAACATGTATGATATATTATTGTAAGGGAAAATAAGCTTTTTACGATCTTGTGATGGAAAAGAAATAAAAGCGACGAACTGCATAATAAAGTTTGCTATCACTAGGGGCAATATAAAATGATTTTCGTTTTCATTAAGACATTGCACATCCAATAATAAAAAGCGCATGACAACCTTTGCTTCCCTCTGCGAAGGGCCTACCTTTTACTTTTCTATTTTTACTTTTATGCAAGGGTCAATAATGTTGATCCCTATTCCAATCTATTAATTCTTTAGTTGGCAATCATCATGTGGTGGGGAAATATCCATGCACATATATATCCAGTTGGATATAGGTGACCATGATTCATTATTGTTGACATTACCCCTGAGATAAATCAGTTAGGAGGCAAAACATTAAGCCCCTATCTTCCTATGTGTTTGATTGAAATTGCCTGTTCGAAAAATATGCCTTGAGTGTCAGCAATCATGGAAGACTAAATGATAGTTGAGTATGTGAAATTTGATACATAAAAGCTCTTACTTAGACCATTCCCAAAAATAAGATGAATTGTAGTGGTTTGATGACTGAGAACATAGTTTGCTAGTTTTCAAGATAGTTTTTGGTCTATACTTTAACATGTGAATAGCTTGTTACTTGATCATGAGAAGTTCTATGAGAAAAGAGTTGATGTTTTATGATGCTAGAAGAAGTGATTGGAAATAACATTGATTAAACTTATATACTATGCTAGCATCCACATTTCATAAATTAATCCTTTTATGATTTATCTACTTGAGGACGAGTAGGAATTAAGCTTGGGGATTCTGATACATCTCCTGTGTATCGATAATTTATGAAGTATTCATGCCAATACTCTACAACTTCGATATACTTTTGCAGCATTTTATATTATTTTTTGGGACTCACTTACTTACTGTGTTCCTAGGGCCGGTTCCTATTTTTCATGTGTTTTGTGTTTTGCATAAATGCCATATCAAACAAAGTCCAAACACAATAAAAATGTATGGAGATTTTTTGGAATATATGTAAAGTATGGGAAGAATAATCAATGCAACACGGTGCCCAAGGGAGTCACAAGCTAGCATGGTGTGGCCAGGTGGTTGGCGGCGCCTTCATGGCTTCTGGCTCCCCCTTAAGTCAGTTGGGGCCCTTCTTCGCCACAGAAAATATATTTTTTATAAAATAACCTCAAAATTTAGTCCGATCAGAGTTATGGATATCCACATATTTAAGAAATGGTGAAGGGCCAGAAAACAACAGCGAAAACAGGAGCGAAACAGAGAGAGAGATACAATCTCGGAGGGTCTCTCGCCCCTCCGGGAGGCATGGTGGCCAAGGACCATTGGGGAGAACATCTTCCCATCTAGGTAGACTACATGGAGGAGGAAGCCTACGGGGGGATACTCTCTTCCCCTCTCTTCCAGTGGAGCCTGAGTGCCGCCGGGGGAACCATCGCCACAGTGATCATCTTCATTAATATCACCATCTCCATCACCTTCCCTCATCTATATATGGCGTTCCACTCTCCCGCACCCCGCTGTAAGGCCCTACTTGGACATGGTGTTTCATGCCACATATTATTAATCAATGATGTGTTGCCATCTATGATGTTTGAGTAGATTTATGTTGTCCTTTGGGTTGATGGATGGTCTTGATTGATCTGAGTGTATGTTTTATTTTGGTGTTGCCCTATGGTTCCCTTTGTGCCGCACACACATGATGGAATTCTCGCTGTAGGGTTTGCAATATGTTCATGATTCTCTTACAGTGGTTGGCTAGAGTGACAAAAGCTTAAACCCGAGTAAGGGATTTGTTTGCATATGGTAGTAAAGGGAACTTGATGTTTAATGCTATGGTTGGGTTTACCTTAATGATTTATTCTAGTTGAGAATGCTTGCTTGAGATCCAATCCTAAGTTCATATGATCCAAGTACGAAAACTATGTTAGCTCATGCCTCTCCCTCATATAAAATTACAAGAATGATTACCAATGTTGTTATCAATTGCCTAGGATGATTCCGCACACCATACTATCAATATTACACACTCGCTATTTAGAATATATTGTGATATATTATAAATCTATTTAGTGAATCAACTATTTTTCATATTTTAGTTCTCCAATATCATGCATATATATCCGCTTATACCCACAACACGGTTTTATTTCTCGTTACTACGTAGAAGCAAACGTTCGGTGTATGTAGAGTCGTATCGGTGGCATATAGGAGTTGAGAGAATATTGACCTTACCTTTAGCTCCTTGTGGGGTCGACAGTCGATACTTACCACTTCCATCTTTCGAAATGGCTATGATGATTCCTTGCACTTGGGGATTATAACAGCCCACGTGTCCAACCACTAGAGATAGACTAGCGACCCGAGGAACCCTTAGTCCCGGACTCCCTAAGTAGCCCCTGAATTAGCCTCCAATGTCGTGGTATTTGATCCGTAGCAGCTTCTTGTGCCCAAACGTTTTGGCTTGCGGGGCGAGTTCTTCTCTCCTTCAATGTTCGGTTGGCAGCAATTCGGCCACCGACACGTTCCTGATTTTCAAAGCGTCGCGGGGCCCATAATATTAGCTTCCCTGCTCAAGATTGGTGACATCCCTG
This sequence comes from Hordeum vulgare subsp. vulgare, assembly GCF_904849725.1. Taxonomy (NCBI): domain Eukaryota; kingdom Viridiplantae; phylum Streptophyta; class Magnoliopsida; order Poales; family Poaceae; genus Hordeum; species Hordeum vulgare. Next base: position 165,310,805 of record NC_058523.1, read on the forward strand.
TATTCTCGTGCGTTGATGGGAGGTAGGAGGTCTAGTACTCTTTTTATAGAAATGTGTTTCGTGGTTAGACGAAAAATGCCTATAAACAGGCTGGGCATGCCACGACCAACACATCATTTTCCCCCAACCATTAAGAAGAACATCTCAGAGCCAGGAGACATGGCAAGCACCCCAGGCTCCTCATCATGCCTTCATGCCCCCTTCCCATGCGATTCGGCAAGCTGCTCAGTGTCACGTCTCGGATTGAATGACCTTGAAGCGCAAATGTACCTTCCCACTTCAGATCTAGCGCCCACCCGCTCTCGAATAGCTTCCGTGAACGGTGAGGCTTTTGCAGAGAACTTTCCTGCTCCATGCAAGGAAGGGGGTATGCTTCGTACCATTCCTCTTTTGAGGCTTGGGATTCCCTATTCACCCTTTCCTAAGGGGTTTAGTAGAGTTTTACACTATCTAGCTTCATGATCTTACTCTCGGATACATTCTCCATATCTCGGGCTATGTCGCCCTTTACAAGATGTTTCTGGGTTGCGGGGCTCATTTTGAATTATGGAGGAAAATTATTTCTTGTCCCCCGCACCATGTTTAGGGGGATAAGTTCTAAAGTTGGCGGAGCCAAAGTATGGCGCATAGTCAGGACGGATTACCCTATGAGGACACCAAAGAAGGATTCTAAAGATTGGGCCTCATAATGGTTTTATATTGAGGATGTCCCCCTATTCGATCTAGCTTGGAGGGTGTCAGCATCAAAACCAACAGATCTCTGGTAGGGGGTCCCGAACTGTGGAGCTTAGATTGATGGGTTGCAAGAAAGAGGGGGAGACGATGTCTACTTAGATTCGGGCCCTCTTGAGGAGGTAAAACCCTACGCCCTACTTGATTATATTGATGGGGAATGATGATTACAGAGTTGATATACCTCGAGATCGTACGAGCTAAATCCTAGATGAGATAACCTGCTTCTATGTGTAAGGACCTCTAGTTTATATAGACACCAGGGCCCCTAGCTAGGGTTACATGTTATCGACTTTAATGAGGGGTAGATGGGCCGAACTGGTCCTCCTTCCTTGGAGTGCACGTCTAATCTTCACATTCTTTGCATCTTGATTACGCAGTTGTCAAATAATCCGTCTTCAATAACTCATCCCATAGGATCGGCCCATAAGGGACGACCCGACCGCCCGAGGAGCCCTTAATCCGGAACTCCCTCGGTAGCCCATGAATTAGCCTTCAACGCCAATGTGTATGGTCTTCGGCAGCCGAACACATAGACAATCCGGCTTGCACAGTGATTTCCACCCATATTCGACTGGTATCGGTTTAGTCGCTCCAATGACGTCGTATTCTCGAAAATGGGCGTCATTCAATCTAAAGGCTTTTAAAGGCCCAAAGGTGAATAGTCATCCATCTGACAATTATTCCGATGAAAAGTCGTGATAACAAATAATGAGAAAACACATCAAGCAAATGGTGACGTCCAACATCCAGCTGACTGATGTAGTCCACGTCACGCTCCATCGCCACATCCTTCCCTGCCAGCATCAAGATAACCCGATGTGGTCTCACAAGGCCGATGAGCCCTGGACGGTGCTCGACTTCTACCACACTGTCGGATTTCGGGCTCCGCAAAACCCTAAAGATTAGAACTCAGGGGCGTGTACGAAGATCTCTTGTGGCCTCACCTCACCTAGCTCGCTACTCGCTTGGGATGGCAGGAAACTCACTCGATGGTGAGGGAGACACAGAACACAACAATTTACCTTGGGCCGCTGTGAAGCGTAATACTCTACTCCTGCTTTGGTGGATTGCGTCTCGTGGAGGTTGGTGGATGAACTCGTACAGTGTTCTAGACTTCCGGAGGCTAGGCGGCCTTTGTGGTGTGCGAATAGGTGAATGAGAATGAATCGGATCCCCCTACGAAGTAACCTACTCTCTCTATATATAATGGCGGCCCTGGTCCTCTTCTCTTATTGGTTCGACGGGAAGGGATCCCACAACGACCAATTTTGAGGGGGAAGAGGGGAACATGCTCCGCTGCCCAAAGATGGTCTTCGCGTGCAAAGTGGCTGCCAATGCTGCAGTGTTGGGTCCAGGGATGACGTCCACCTTGCTGGCAGGCAGCGATGGTCTTGTTGCACCAGAAATGAAACCTTTGGAAGATGCCTTGGGAACCTTGGTACGTCCTTGCCCCCTTTGCACTAAAGGGGAAACTGCTCCGTCCTGCTCTTTGCTGCGCGCCAATCCTTCATCTCCGTCACCCTTGACTCCTGAGGCCGGGCCTCGCCTCGGAATATCCGCCGCTCCGGAGGGGTCCTGAGGAGGCCCCTCGCGGGTCTTGATGATGTTCCTCCTGGCATGGCTTGGCCCCTCACGAGGGCCTTGCCTTGAGAGGCGCGAGGCCAGTTGCTTTGCTTGATGAATTGGGCCAGCCCTGGGCCATAGGAAGGCAAGTTTGGGTACCCCCATTCCCAGAACGCCGATAGTAGCCCCCGGGACCACGGCACGCTCGGGTTTGCTTCCGGGCGAAGCCTCGGGGACGGCCCAAGGCGTCGCGGGCCCTAATTGCCTGTGGGCCAGGCGGCACACTTGTCCAGTCGCTACACGGTGATGCTCTCGCTCCCCGAGGCATCGGGGCGCACCAGGTCATGCCAGCATGATCTCCAAGAAACGCGCAGGCCATCATTGTTACATTGAATGGCATCGGCACCGCCGGCCCATGTCCAACGGCCCTCACGGACATGACCGCTCGGTTGAGAGGTGAGGCGACGTGGGCAACAGCCCACCTCGCGGCACCCGAGGGGGGCGCGACGCTTGTGTTCCCTTGACGCTTGGTGGACGCGGTTCGCATATAAATCTGCCCCGCCCCTGGCAGAGGGGGAGGCAGTGCATTCTTGAGCTTCTTCTCTGCTTCTCCGCAAAAAACCTCTTCTCCCCTTTGTTCCTTCGTCTTCCATGGCGTCTTCCGGAGATGATCTTAGTAGGGGTAACGCATGGCACCTTGCTCGCCTTCGTCCGCACCCGGGGGCAGCGGCGGGGGGGCCTCGGGGTCGCCGCGCGTCCCCCGCCGCTGGGCCCTAAGCGATGAGTAAGTCCCTCATCTACATCTCATTTCCTTGACGTCTCGTCTGCTCCTTGTTGGTTGACCTTTTTTTTTGTCCAGAGAGCCCTCGGCCAAGAAGCTCAAGCTCGGCGAGCTTTAGGAGGAGGCGGAGGGGTTGCGGGCTCGGCTCGCGAGTGCTGAGGTCGCCCGCGAGGGCGAAGCGGAGGCCAAGGCAAAGTTGGTGTCGCTGTAGAGGCAGGTCTAGGAGGCGACCGACACCGTCCACGCCACCATGGACAAGGCGTCATACGCCTGGATGATGGCGTCCCAGCGTGCCAAGAAGTTTGCGGGCATTGCTGGCCGGGCGGCTGACGGGACGCGCCGATTTGTGGGGAAGGCCCCGACGCTGCCAAACGTGAGGAGCGACGGGGGCTACGTTGCCTTCTTCCATAAGGTGGTGGAGATGCTGGAGGTTGGCGTCTCTCGTGTGGAGGAGGACAACTCATCTGACGTGCGCGAGCTTCTGGGCCTTGCCTTGACGCTTGTCCTTTCCAACCTGCGTCGCCTTGTCCCGGAGCTCAATCTCGTGAGCGTCGTCGAGCCGGTGCCCGTTGAGTCCCGGCGTCCTCTCCGGGACGAAGTGCGCCCACATGTGGACGTGCTGGTAGAGCGGTATGCTCGGGTGCCATCTCCAGTGAGGACGCTATAACGCCGAGCCTGCAAGCGCCAAGGGTGACGTCGGCGGTCTCTACCCCCAGGCCCCCCCAGCTTCCGTTTCCTTTCCTTGTAATATCGGATCAATAACTCTGCCCTGTTGGGTGTTAGACTTTTGTTCGTTACCTAAGTCATTCTCCGTTTTCCCCTTCTCTCTTGAATTGATGGTTTGCTCGTTGGTAGTCGTTGCCGCTTGGCTTCGAAGCTTAGGGCCCGTCGCTGCCCCAGCCATTGCTCGGGGGTAACGACGGCCAGGGACCTCAGGAGGGCCCGTCCTCCCGAGGCACCGCTCGTGCCGCTGCACGCTTGGTCGATGGCCTCACTCCTCGCCGCAGCTGAATCCTTAGGCCCTCATGGGTTTGCGGCGGTCCCTTCCGTAGCTCCTCTTGAGTAGCTCTTGCTTTGTAGGTGGGAGACCCTATAGGCACTCCATGTCTGCAGGTCCAGGTCCCGTACTATGACCTATGAGGCTCGTGAGGCCCGGTGCTCAGGAGCCCCCTTTGGCGCTCGAGCGATTCCCCATTCCGTTCCTTTGGTCATCGCCCAAGGGGCCGTGAGGCCTCTCGAGACTCTTTGTGGTGGCATCTCGTTTCGATCCGGACCGCCGAGTTGCGGTCGACCGTTGAAGATGTTTTCCCCTGGGGCGGCAGGTCCTCGCTTTTACGCTCCTCGGTGCCCAGGGGAGGTGCGGAGCTTTCAGCTCCTTAGAAAATTTCATCCAAAAAAGGAGGCTTCAGAGCCGGTGAAACGAGAGAGTGCAAGAGAACCCCCCCCCCTTTTGTTTTTCAAACATCAACTTTCGAAGTCGACAAATTGAAATTCACCGGAAGATAGTTCAAGATCCTGGAAGAAGCAAGCAAAGGCCGCGTCCGGCACCTAGGCTGGCATAGTCATTGGTGGATTGTGTTTGTTTCCTTGCCAGCTGCGGGCATAGTCATTGGTGGACTGCGTTGTTTCCTTGCCATCAGCGGGCATAGCCATTGGCGGACTGTGTTGATTGCCTCCGTCTTCTCCCCAGTGCGGAGCGTAGGGCTTCCACTAGGCGTGGGATCGACCCCTTCCGCATCCTCGGGGGGCCTTGGGCGTATACAGCCTCGGCTCGTTATTACCCGAGAGTGTCACGGTGGGGGTGTATCTGGGAGGTTGCGAGGACGCTTTGGCCTTGCGAGTGTCCCTACCCCCGAGGCATAGGCGCTGATTCCCGAAGTCATTGGTGCACTGTGTTGATTGCCACCATCTTCTCCCTAGCGCAGAACATAGGGCTTCCACTAGGCGTGGGATGGACCCCTTCCGCGTCCTCGGGGGGCCGTGGGCATATACAGCCTCGGCTCGTTATTACGTGAGAGTGTCACGAGATGAAGTAGGTTCCGGAAGGATTGAAGGACGATGCACAGGTGCGACGGGTTGATGCAGGTCCCGCACACTCCTTCTCTTGAGACCGTTTGAGGGCTTTTCTATTGCTCTACGTCGGCCGGTCCCAGTCCCGCACATCTCCCTGCTACCATGAGGCGCCTCATGGGGCAAGCACCTGACTCCCGTGATGCCGACCGAATGTGCCTGGATGGCACCAGGGTGGTCAAGTGGCTTTGTGACCGGTAAGGCTCCTGAGGCGCGGTGCTCACGAGCCCCCTTTAATGTTCGAGTGGCTCTGCGTCACCAAGATCTAGTACCACACATTTCCCAACCACCGTTGCATGCGACCGAATGGACGAGAACAACTACAGGGTCAAGCCCTGCCACCCCTGATAATGACCGAATGTCCGTGGACGATATCAAAGGTGGAAGGTGGCCTTATGACCGGTAAGGCCCCTGAGGACCAATGCTGAGGAGCCCCCTTTTGAATCTCAAGCGGCCTCCATTTCATTCTGTTGATTGTGGCCCTGGGAAGCCGCGAGGCCTCCCCAGGTCCCGCGACGGGGCGTTGTGCACCGGCCGGAGCCCCCGAGCGGGGGGGGGGGGGGTAGATTGCCAAAGACGCAAGCAAGGCAAGATGTCAGGTCGCCGAATGGTTGCAGCAGAAGTTATAGAAACATCAGTAAATGATGTGATGGGCAAATGTATGCCATGAACACTTGAAATTCCTGTGGTCAGCAGGCACTCACTAGAGCAGTGAACCCAAAAAATTACCTCGCATAGCTTTTTCGCGTATCAGGGGCGCCTCATGAGGCCCGACCCTCGGCGCCTGCACCAGCTCCGTGGTTGCCGCGGGTGGCCCGTGCCACTTGCATCTCGTCGCTTCATATGACTTCTCCTCCTGAGGCCCGGGGGTCTGGTTCTTCATAGTTCCTCCGCGGGGGCGCGGGCAAGCGCCATGTCCCACGGTTTGGGGGCGCCTCCCTGCCCGCGCCTCTTGGGCCCGCCGCTCAGCTGGTGGGGACCCTAGTGGTTGGCTCAAGGAGGGCCCCCAGAGCTTTCCTTACTCCTGAGGAGGATAGGCACCCGGGGTGGACGCTTGAGGCTCTTCCTCGTCGAGAGGGTCAGGTGATAACGCATACTCCGGTACGTAAGGATTCATGTAGGCATTCGATCAACCTCCAAAGCCATTCAACAGCGCGACGGTGGCAACCCACCTCAGCAGCGGAGGGGGATCTCCCTGTTCGTGTTGCTTGAAGATCTTCTTGCGATGGGTCTCCGCACAAAGTCGCTTGTTCCTGTTACCGTCGTTGGTTGGTCCCGGCATTGCCCGGTGCAGATTCACCCTTTGGTGCCCTGGCGTGTCTTCATTGCCGTAGTTTGCCCGCACCGACGCCTCCGCCGCCTGAGAGAGCGCTCCCACCTGGCCGCCCTCGACTGCCGGGGGCTGATCTGGTCTTGGTTATGCGTACCGGTGTGTGCATCGATCATCCCACTATTCTCTTCGCGCCCCTGGTGATTGCCGGCGTGCTGCACCTCGGGGTCGACCACCTAAATCTGGCGGAGGAGGAGGGTTGCATGAGGCGTGTCTCTCTCGACCCTGCCCAGCGCAGGATGGCCCCCAATGCTTGCAGGCCCAGGGGTCGGCACGAGTTGCGAGCCCCCGGTGCCCGGTGCCTACGGCCTTGAAGGAGAGTGGGGTTGGATGGCCTTCTGCGCAATGGCGATCAGCTCCATGATGTGGTCCGCCCAGGCGTCGAAGCCCTCTTGCGTCAGTCATTGGCGGAGTATCTCGCTCGCCATTTGCAACGTGTTGTGCGTGCTGAGGTCCCCCAAGTTTATGCACCGCGTCGTGGGTGCCGGGGGCGCCACCCAGCCGTCGTGCGCTTGGGTGGTGCGGGTGGTTGCGAGGGTGGAGACGATGTTGACGATCTGGTATGAGCCGCCTAGTACCAGAACGCCGGGATGCGTGCTTTCTTCCATTGTGATATGACGGTTGGAACCTAGCTCGACGAGGCTCGAATAAGCTTGCTGGATGTCGATCATTGGAGAAGCGGGCCTTAGGGGAGATGAAGCTCGGAGAAGACCTTGACACGCCCCCTACCTAGCGCGCCAAATGTCGGATTTCGGGTTATGCAAAACCCTAAAGATTCAAACTCAGGGGCGTGTACGAAAATCTCTTGCGGCCTCACCTCACCTAGCTCGCTATTCGCTTAAGATGGCAGGGAACTCACTCGATGGTGACGGAGACACAGAACACAACAGTTTACCTAGGGTTGGCCCGCTGCGAAGCGTAATACCCTACTCCTTCTTTGGTGGAATGCCTCTCTTGGAGGTTGGTCGATGAACTTGTACTGTTTTCTAGGCCTCCGGAGGCTAGGCGGCCTTTGTGGTGTGCGAATGGGTGAATGGGAATGAATCGGACCCCCCTACGAAGTAACCTACTATCTCTATTTATAGTGGCGGCCTTGGTACTCTTCCCTTATCGTTTCGGTGGGAAGGGATCCAACAACGACCAATTTTGAGGGGGAACAGGGGAACATGATCCCTTTCCCAAAGGTGGTCTTTGCCTGCAAAGCGGCTGCGAATGCTGTAGGGTTGCCTCCAGGGATGACGTCCGTCTTGCTGGCGGGCGGTGATGGCCTTGTTGCACCAGAAAAGAATCCTTTGGAAGATGCCTTGGGAACCCCGGTACGTCCTTTCCCCCTTTGCACTAAAGGGGAAACTGCTTCGTCCTGCTATCTGCTACGCGCATGTCCTTCCTCTGTGTCACCCATGACTTCGGATGCCGGGCCTCGCCTCGGAATATCCATCGCTCTGGAGGGGTCCTGAGGAGGCCCCTCGCGGGTCTTGATGATGTTCCTCCTCGCGAGGCTTGGCCCCTCACGAGGGCCTTGCCTCGAGAGGCGCCAGGCCAGTTGGTTTGCTTGATGAATTGGGCCAGCCCTGGGCCGTAGGCAGGCAGGTCTGGATACCCCCATTTCTAGAACACCGACACACACCACTCATGAAGACCTGTGGCGGATACTGCTCAAACCGGAGTAGGTGTGGCCGGCCGAGGATGAACTCACCGGCTTGGATGACAATACTTCCCCTTGGGGGTACGTCCGATCTCTTATACTTACTTGGAGTCTTTGTTTTATTGAAGATCTTACTATCCCTCCTTTACAGGATTTGCGGGAACTGGACAAGAACATAGATGACCCAACTCCAGTGGTCGAGGAACCCCGGACTCCTGTGCTGGATCTGATGCTGGTAGAGGTGTCGTTCAAGGGTGTCTCCGTTCAAGGGGTCCGCCGAATACAAAGTCCGGGGACACTTATGCCTCCTCCACCCACAAGGGGGGATGCAAATGAGGAGGAAGAGAAATATTATCTTCAGGACAGGAAGAGGGAGGCGTCGGAGGGGGCCGAGGAGGGACTACCCCCTCGGGCTCCAAAGAAACCTTGCAAAAGCAAGGTTGCCCCTCTCGATGTTGTTCGGACTCCGATGATGGGGTTGGAGCTTTCGGGGCGATTGCTCGCCGAACCCCTCGGGTCAACCCCCTGGCCCAAAGGTAGAGAATCCACTACTTAGATTAACAGAGTTATACAATTTTTTTATCAATAATGAGAACTAACATGTTTCCTATCATAGCCTGATCCGAGATATTCCAACGTATGGGGTATCAGTGGAGGGTTTGGTGCCCACCAAGATGGCGGAGAGTGGGAACGTGTCCCACAATACTCCTCCCCGGTCCTCAGATGAGCTGGCCGAGGTGATGTCCCATCAGGCCGTGCCGACCACTACCGAGTTGGTGATGGTTGAGGCAGATATTTCAAACGCCAAGGATCGGGAGATCCCGACCGAAGTTGATACACCAGCCTGCGAGGACCGAGAGGTTCCGGTTGGTGTTGATACACCGGTCACCGAAAACCAGGAGATTTTGGCCGAGTTCCATACCGCGGTCATTGGGACCCACAGGGTTGGTTCCTTCTCTGCAAGTGGAGAAAAAAAAACAAATTCAATTCGAGCATTTCCGGAGAAAGCTTCTGGGGGGTCTGATGCTCTGGTGTCCTCAGTGCCGCCCCCAGCACTGACCACAGTAGAACAAGCTATGGTTGGGTGGCTGACCATAATGGAGGACGCCTTGACCGACACCACTATTGTCGAAGAACATCACATCGTCATGGGTGTGGTCTTAAAAAGTATTTAGTCCGTTAAGAGTGGACTGAATGAAGCCTTGGACGGCTTGCTGATGGGTTTTAAGGTAAGTCGTGTAATATTTGAAATTTCATTTACAAAGTTATATATGCCTTTATGGGTATAACATCCCCCGGGCCAGGGGTAAGTTTGACAAGCTTATCTTTGGCTCAGATTAACTCCTAGGCAGGAATAGTAATCTCGATATTTTCCAATTATAACGGCATCCTGAAGTAATTTCGGCCAAATGCCTTGTATGACAATAACTCATAGTCGTTGAAATTTATAATTCTGCTATGTAGGCTTCATGCACCACTGTGAATGCCAACGCATTGGAGATAGCCGAGCTAAACCGGAAACTAAAGGTTTCCGATGAGGAGCTCACTCACATGAATGTTCGGCTTGATGAAAAGCAGGGTAAGTTGCAAGTACTACTGTAAATGGTCTTACTCCCTTTTAATACAGAAGGCCTCTCCTGATTTTTAATGTCTGACCTCATTATGCCAATTTGGTGAGCAGCAGAGGAAGAAGAGTTCGAGAAACTCAAGGCCGAACTAGATTAGGCCAAGAAGGAGGCCGCTTCTCACAAAGTGGCGGCCGAACAAGCGGCTGCCGAGCTGAGCTCCAATAAGGTTGAAAGTAGCAAGCATGAGGCTAGGGTGGCCGAGGTTCAACACGAGCTACATGAAGCCAACTCTAAATGTGAGGGTTTGGGGCAGAAGCCTCGGGAGCACAAGACCGAGCTCTCCAAGCTATCCGCCGAGCTTAAATCAGAGCGGGTGGAATGAAGGTTCTTTGAAGAAGAAGTGCGGCAGGCCAAGCAGATGGCAATTGGTAAGCCATACTTACTGCAATGTGCCTTTGGTGGAAACATGTATGCATTTCTTACGTGGATGTGGCGTTCCTCAAGCGCCTTCACAAACCTCCCAAGGAGTGTGGCGGAAGCAAACCCACTACTCGGCCCATGACGGGAATGTTGCAACGAGACTCTTCTGGGCTCAATTTCAGAATCCGGAATCCAACTTCAGTCTAAATTATCAAATGAAATAGCTCATGGATCTGCGTAGGATAGCAGAGCCGGCCATGAAGGATCTCTGTATCCATCTATGGCTTACCGATTCATTGCCGAGCAGTTACTTCACCCTATTGCATAAGTTGGATGATGACGTGCCCCGGATTGAGGTCCTGAAGCGTTCCGTCTGCATAGAAGGAGCTCGCATGGACCCTTGTGCACTATCCGGTGATGAAGCCCCTGACGATGGACACCGCACCTCCACCAGACGGGAAGGAGCACACACACCCCGGGATGTATTTTCCCTCTGCAATGGAGGCTGCTCGGGTTATAGAGGCACAATGCTTGAAACATGTACTCTTTGAGTAATTGTATTGTCATGCACCTCCAAAGAACTTATATTTATAATATTTAGTATTTGTGCTTTGTGTACTATTTTTACTCCTATCAGTTCGTCGGTTTAATCTGGTAGTTACTAGTCACCGGCTTCAGTCCCCGTGTAGATACTACTTGAGGTGTTTCATCGTCTGTACTATTACCCTTAGCCGATGAGTTGGTTCCCAAAGGTGGTGGTGTGCGACGGAAATGAGGCACCAAGACATGCTATTTTATTTCTTTCACTTAGCCTTGGGAGTTGAAATTAGGGGGCTGATCGGAAGCCCCCATGTTTTTTGATGGTAGTCAGGTAAGCCAATTTTCAAAATAGCTACCATAGGGTCCGTAAAGGTGTAAACCCTCATGTAACTTGGAATAGCCTCCAACGGCTTTTTGTTTTTGAGCTCGGGTTGCAGACCAGTTCTCGCTTATTATGACGACCAGTTTTCGGCTATCTCCACTGAGGTATTTTTAGCCAGACTAGCCGGCAATACAATCGCAGTGGTTGTCCCTTTAGACCTTAGATGAACTAGCGGAACGTAAGTAGGCACACATAGGAGCAGGGCAACCCAACTCTAGACTCAAGGCATAATTCAGAACTGATGCATATAATGCAAGACCCAAGAGACCGGACACTTAAGAAGCAGTGACGGCATAGTAATTGGGGTGGTGTTACCATCCATGCCCCCGGTCTATGATCGATAGCACTTTATCATGTATAAAAAGTAATTTTCACCTGTCAGCACTGATGAGCATGAAATATGTGTATACAGAAGTACTTGGAATAATGTGTGTGATGAATTTATATAACTTGTGGCACCAAGGTATCTGTTAAAGGTAACTATTGATACAAGTTTTTAAAGCAATTCTTCCCAGCGACATTCCATGCGCAAATTGACGTTCGCCCTTTTTTCGATCGTGCTATATCTATGACCCTTGCTGGGGAGTGGAGGTACTATCCTTTACAGGAAGTTGTTTTCAGCATGCGGACCTTGAGAAGCATATTATGAAACGGAGGAGCTTGATGCTTGCGGCTCTTCATGATATCATGCCTTTGGTCTGTAGGGGTTGAAACTGCAATCATGCCCTTAATCATATTTTGATGTTGTTGACAACATACATATAGGAAACTAATCATATTAATCAAGTTATCTTAGGTTTCGTTCCCATCGGAGTTATTGTGTGGATCGTGACTAATTTGTCGAGGATGCTCAAGAACAAAGAAACAAGACGAAGTGGTCTATCATTTTATTTGTATTTCTTGATTTTAGGGACCCCGCACTATTAAGAGGGGGTCACTAGGTCTCGCAAGAAACTTGCTCAAAACTCTAGGCAATTCCTCTCTCTCTCTATCTTCATGTTATTCGTCTACTCTTGTTTGGTCATCCGGTGGTTCTCGGACGTCCGCATGCCGGATGGCCGACATCCTAGGGAAATACGGATCCAGCCAATAGATTCAAACCCTCGGACTTCCGGCTCCTTCGATCGTCCGAGGACCGGACGTCCGGGTACGGTAGGAAATCCGTTGCCACTCAACGGATTCAAACTATCACACTTACGACCATTTCCGGACGATCGTGCCCCGGATGGCCGATTCCTTTCGGATGTCAGTATGTTGTTCACCTTTTCACCGGATGTTGTGCTGACCTGATACCTTTTGTATCTTCAGATGGACGATGTCCTCCGGACATCCGTATGCTGATCACCTCTCCACCAAAAATTGTGGTAACCTGATACTTTCTTCATCTTTGGACGACCGACCACTGTCGAACGTCCGATCCCTCGTGGCTATCGGGCGACCATGAACTGTCGGACGTCCGGCAATCGCACAACATAAGTGGCTCCAACAACCACTTTTCTACCACCACTATATATAGTATTCTCCCACCTCATGTGGGAGATGTACAACACAGCTGAAACATTCCAAGAACATCTTTTTCTCTCACTCCCATTTGCTTACATGAAATCTTAGATCGCAAGAGCATTTGTGAGTTCCCTTGGGTGTTGTTCCAATACAAAGATAGACCATCTCCCTCTCCTCCTCTCAACCCAAGCTATTTGTGATTTGAGCAAGTTTTGAGCAGTCCCCGTGATCTTGTTACTCTTGGAGGTTGGAAACTCCTAGGCGGTAGGAGTTCTTCGGAGAGGAACCAAACCGTTGTGATTTCCCCCAGAAAGTCTGTGAGGGTTTGGAGGCGACCTCAAATGCTTACCACTAGTGGTTAGAAACGCCTTCGTGGTGTTGTCTCAAGGGTAGAATAGGGTGAGCCTTCGTTGCGTTGGTGTGCCTTCGTGGTAACACCCACCTCTCTAAACGGTGACGTAGCTTCCCTCCAAGGAAATGAACATCGGCATAAATCCTTGTCTCAAAGAGTTGCGGTTATCCCTAACCCTAATTTCCAACTTGTTAGTAGTCTTTGATTACTTACTTGTGCTTTATTATATCCTACTTGTTGTCGAGCTTGGTACACAAAGCCTAACCTTCACTCTTGAAATTGTTAGGCTCATTTTCATATTCCGCATTATTGCCTAAAATTGCTAAGTAACCGTTAAAATTTGTAACTGTACCTATTCACCCCCCCCCTCTAGGTCCATCTCGATCCCTTTCAATTGGTATGAGAGGCTCTTTCTCTATTCTTGTGGATTAACCGCCCTAGAGCAAGATGAACCCCGACGAGACTCCCTTGTTGCGGATCCAAAGGATAAGGGCGCGATCCACGGAAGTCAAGTCCCTCCCTTTTGAGGATCTGGAACGGGCTCTCGCTAAGAAAAAGGAGGAAAATGATGCTTCTCTTCACGCCCTGGTCCAAATGATATTGGCCACATTATCCACGATGATGGCATCACCTCCAAATGGTGGGGCCGCGAGGCCAGATGTGCCTATTTCTTCACTTAGCCAACAACCTCCTAGCAATGACCATACTAGTGTTCCATGGCTTTATGCTAGACCTCAAGTTGAGAAACCTAAGTATAATCCTGGAGGAAAATCTCCTTTGCTTGATGACAATTCTGATTTTTCTTTGTGGAGAGTTGGTATGTAGGATCATCTTAGGTACGCGAATGATGAAATGTTGGACATTCTGGAGCATGGCTACCACCATGTCGACCCAAAGAATCTCACTCCAAGAGAAACTTATGACAAGCATCTCAAAGGCACCGCAATCATGTGCATAAGAAAAGGAATTAATGATAAGCAACGGAGACCTTACATACACATCACAAGTGCCAATGAATTATTGGACAACATTGTAAGAACCAAGACCGGTACCTCTACCCTCCGGCTTGATCAGTATGAAATTGCCAAGGGGCAATTGCAAAACTTTTGTATGGAAAAAGGGGAATCCCCAAGAAGCTTCTAAGGCGGCTCATGACTCTCACCGCCGACATTGAGTCCTGTGACTGTAACAAGACACAAGATGTATTCAACTTGACCAAGAGATTTCTCGTGGACAAGCTACTTCACTCCCTTAATCCATATCATCACCAAATGGTGTGGGATATAAGACAACATCATGGGTTCAAGGAAATGACTCTGGATGACATCATATCCACTTTCCAGCTATTCGAAGAGCCAAAGGTAAATGCTACAAAACATCCTGCCATGTATGATACCTCAACATCAAAGATCAATCTTGCTTTGAAGACCAAGCATGTATGTGAGGAAGGGCAAAGTGGAAGAAGATGATGATGATGAAGATGGTGATGAGATTGACTCCAATGAGAGCCCATCATATGAAGAAATTGCCCTCTTTGTAAAGAAGTTTAGTGCAGGAAAATTCAAGGGAAGATTCCAGAATAAGAAGGTGAGAAAATTCTACAACTGTGAGAAAACCAACCACTTCTCTAATGATTTCCCTTATGAGAAGAGATAAGATAAACCAAGGTTTCCCAAGACCTTGGGAGAGAAGAAGTTGGCAAACCCTATGAACTCCAAGCTCAAGAGGAGAGATGGGAAATCAATGGTTGCTCATGAATAATATGATCCAGAAGATGTTGGTGGGGTTGCCGGAGTAGCTCAAGATTCACAAAACACCTTGAGGTTAGTCAACAAGAGTGGTGGTGTTGTCACCTACAACTATATGAAAGACTACAAGGGTGTGACAGCCCGAGACCGACGTTCCAGAAGCTTCCCCTTAACTTTCCGTTTTCCTCGTGTGCGTATTTTCAGTTGCCGCATCATCATCACATCATGCGCATCATCTGCATTGCATCGGCATCTCCGTTGCCGCCCGTTTTCAAAACTTGCATTCGTTAGTAGTTGCCGGTTCTCGTCGTCGGTCGTTCCGAGCCTGACCGCACACGCACGCGCCTGCGGCACCGTCGGAAACCCTATTTTAAAAACGCGTTTTAAACTTTCTCTGATCGGGTTGATATTTAACGTGCGGTCGTGATTAGTTATAGCGAGGCTGCCCGTCGAATTCGTCGCGATCGGAGACCGTCTGGTACCCTAACGGTCGCCCGTAGCGGCACCGTCTTCGGTTATTCGACGGACGTCTGTCGGTGTTGTTAAAACTCGTGCCGTGCCGCCCGTTCTCCCTCTCGTCTCCGGATATCTACACAACACGGCCACGTAGCTCGTCCCGCGTTCGGAATCGTCCGAATCCGACCCCGCGGTTGGATCCGGAGCGCGATTCCGGTTAACCGAGCCCCCCATTTGTCTATAAATACCCCCTCCTCCTTAATTTTCGGACAACCTCTCTCTCTTCCTCGTTTTCCGTGCAAACCCTAGAACCGCCTCGTAATCCGCACCTAGCTAGTCTCCACCCACCTCCTGAGCCTCAGGTCCGATCCAGCCTAGCGCACCCGATCTGGACCGTCGGATCTCGGATCCAACGGCCCAGGGCGCCTCCCTCCTCCTGCCCGGGATGCCTCCCATGGCAGCCGCCTCCCCTGCCGAGCAGCCCGCGCGCCAGAGGCCGCCGCCGCCAGCCGCCGCCGTCCTGCGCTGCCGCCCCACCGCCAGCGCCGCCTCCCTGCAGCGCCCCGTCGCCAGCGCCGCCCTGCGCTGCCCCGCCGCCTGCTTGCTCGCCTGCTCGCCGACCTGCGCAGGATGCGCCGCCGCCTCCGTCTGCCGGGACTCGAGGCCGGATCGGGCCAGTTCAGGCCGGGGGGTCCTTCCCCGAGCTCCGGCCGGTCCGGATCCTACCGGATCCCCTCGTCAGCCGCCGCCGGCTCCCTGGCGCGAGGAGCACGACGGGCTGGCCGCGTCCCCACGACCGAGCTTGACGGGACCTCCCGCTCCAGCGCCACGTGGGCCGCCTCGCCCCTCCCAGGCCTGCCAGGCCGCTCGCCCCGGCCCTTCTCCTTCGGCCCAGCGCCCCTCGGCCCACTCCACCAGGCCGGCCTACTCTTGGGCCGAAGGTGAGCCTCTCCCAGCGCCCTGTGCGCGTACTAGTTATGTTGCGCCTCCAACTCGGCCCGTTTCTAAACCGTAGATCGGAACGACGTGTGTTATATATCGTTTTGGGGTAGCTTCGCGAGTAGAACACGATTATCCAACATGCATATTTGTTTAACGCTGTTTAGAGTGCCTAATGCCTCGTTTTACGTGCTGTTTAACTAGGATCCATTCCGTAGTTAGTTTTCGTGCGTATCCGGTTTGCCCGTATGCCATAGATTTAATGTCCATGTTTTAGGGACCATATTTCTACGTATTTTAGAGCGGACACTCGTATTTTCCCGTGTAGGGTTTTACCGATACTTTATTTTCCCGTTTAGAGGTTTTATTTCGCATTAATGTGTGGCTTTGATTTGTGTTGCAAACCCCACATATTATATATGTTTCCGGGGTAGGAAAATCCCATGGATTTTCCTGTGCAATTAGTTTTAGCTTTTGAGGAAGTTAGTTCGCGAGATATTTTGTCGTGAAGTCCTTTTGTTTAATTCGTAGATTTTATTCCGTGCCTCGTTTGCATTAGTTGTCAACTAGGGGTTGATCTTGGATGTTTTGATTAGCCCCTGGTATTTTTAGTTGCAGTAGAAATGCATGTTTAGGTGTTGTTTGACTGCCCTCAAGTTGCTTGATTAGTGCTGTTTTAGAGGAGCTGAAATATTTCTAAGTCTGGAATCTGTACATTTTGTTGCTGTCTGGTCTTGCTTGTATCTCGTGTTCTGTAGCTCTTTTGGGGTTGGTCCAATGGAGTTAGTTGTTCCCCTTAAGTTTCTCTAGCATGCTGTTAAGTTTCATGCCATTTGGAGTCCTGAAGCTATAGGTTTTGCTGCTGACAATATTGCTTCAGGCTGAAAACTGCACTTTGACGAGGTGTTATTTTCACTAAGTCTGAAATAGTGCGTGAGATGCCATTTTGTGTCTTCTTTTCCTAGTGCTCCTTGCTGCCATGCTAGTAGTTGTTAGTTGTTTGTAGTAGTGCGTCTTGCCCTCTTTCATGCCATGCTTTGCTTGAGCTCATCGGAGTCGTGTAGCCGAAGTTGTGAGGCGTAGAAGTTGCTACGTGGCTGATTTTGGCAGATTGTAGTGTTTTCTTGTTTTGCTCGTAGTTTTCGAACCGTAGCTCCGATTTGATCGTGTCCTATGTGAAACTTGCTTAGAATCTTGTGTAGTCTCATCTTTCTCTTGTGGGTTGTTTGTTTTGAAGCGCTCGTAGCCGTCGTTGCACACATATCGCATTCATGCCATCATATCTTGCGGTGCTCGTAACTTTTGATCCGTAGCTCCGTTGGAGATGTTCTCTACGTGTAGGTTGCTTGCCTTGACGCGTAGAATCACGTAAACCTATTTGTTTTTCTGTTTAACAACCAATTAAATGGATAAGTTCAGATCTGGACAGAATTGTAATTTAACATGTGAGGTCGTCTCGGAGATGCTATATATCATTTCCGACCTCATTTAAAATGCCTAGATAGGTAGTTTAAATTCCGCTTCACCTCTTGCATGTTTAACAACATTAATATTGCCGTGTAGATAACCGGGAGTGAACTAAATAATTAACGTGGAGTTTTGTCAATATGCAACTCGTGCATATTGAACTTCACTTAATGTGTAGTGTTTGATTGTGTGATTTGTCATGCCGTGACTTGCATGTTTTAAGCTGCTCATGCATCATTTGTGTTGTGCATCGTGTGGTGAATATCGTGTGTTGATTTGTGTTTCCGGTTTGCTTCGTCTCGATAGAGTTCCGCATCGTGCCGGATTGTGAGGACCTATTCGACTACGTCGGTTCGTCTGCTTCACGGAGGCGTTCTTCTTCCAAGCGGGATCTCAGGCAAGATGATCATTTCCCCAGATACCATTACTATCATCGCCATGCTAGTTTTATCGCATCTATCGTTTATGTCTCGTTGCCTACCACATGTTAAATATCAGCCTCTCAACAATGCCATGATCACCTTCAACCTGTTCGACCTAGCAAACCACTGAATGGCTATGTTACCGCTTGCTTAACCCTGTGTTAGCGTTGCTAGTTGCAGGTGCAGTTGCTTCCATGCAAAGCATGGGTTCCTTGTTATATTACCATATTTAATGCTATCTAATTTAATGCACCTATATACTTGGTGAAAGGTGGAAGGCTCGGCCTTTCTAGCCTGGTGTGTTGTTCCACCTTTGCCCCCTTTAGTTACCGGCTACCGGTGTTATGTTCCATAAATGAGCGCTCCTAACACGATCGGGGTTGTTATGGGGACCCCCTTGATAATTCGTTTTAGATTATAGCTGGTCTGGCAAGGCCCAACTTTGGTACTACGTTTGCCTAATAACCTAATGATAATGCATAGGGACCCGCCGGCACCCGCGGACTATTTTAATCAACCCCCGGGCCAGTGCTCCTCATGAGTGTTGGTCCAAAACAGAGCAGCTTATTAACGCTACCCGGGGCAACTCGGCGTTTGGCGTGGTAACCATAGCTCATCCGTCGTCTCCTGAGAACGAGGTACGCGACTCCTATCGGGATCGTCGACACGTCGGGCGGCCTTGCTGGATTAGTTTTACCTTTGACGAGATATCTTGTGCATCGGGATTCCGGTGATGCTTTGGGTAATCTCAGAGTTGAGGTTTTCCACTAGGGAATCCGACGAGATCGCGAGCTTCGTGATTGAGGATTTCTATGCGGATTGTGGTAATTTGTGATGGACTAGTTGGAGCACCCCTGCAGGGTTAAATCTTTCGGAAAGCCGTGCCCGTGGTTATGTGGCAACGTGGAAGCTTTGTTTAACACTGGTTCTAGATAACTTGAAGTTAACTTAATTAAAACATGCCAACTGTGTGCGTAACCGTGACTGTCTCGTTCGTGAGTTCCTTCTCCGATCGAGGACACGGTGGGGTCATGTCTGACGTAGGTAGGTGTTCAGGATCATTCTTTTGATCACCAGTATTACACGTCCGTTATGCGTAGATCTTCCCCCTCTTGTTTCTTGTACTCGTAAGTTAGCCACCAAATATATGCGTAGACGCTGCTGCAACATCACCACTTAACCATGCCTCACCCATTAAGCTTTGCTAGTCTTGATACCTTTGGAAATGAGATTGCTGAGTCCCCCGTGGCTCACAAATTACTACAACACCAGTTGCAGGTACAGGTAAAGGTTACATGACGCGAGCGCGTTGATTGTTCATCTGGAGTTGCTTCTTCTTCTTCTTCTTCGATCTAGGATGGGTTCCAGGCCGGCAGCCTGGGATAGCAAGGATGGACGTCGTTCTTCTTTTGTCGTTTGTTTTCGTCCGTAGTCGGACACTGCTCTTACTCTTGATGATTATGTAAGGTACTGATGTGACTCTGATGTAGCCTGTGGCGAGTGTAAGCCAACTCTTTATATATCTCTCCTTTTTCAGTACATGTACTTGTGACGATATCCATTCTTGCGACACGACGAGATGCGCCTCTATCCCTGACGAGGCCCCCGTGCCAAATTGAGGATAGGGTCGCATCTTGGGCGTGACAAGTTGGTATCAGAGCAAGGACCGACTTAGGAGCCCCCTTGATTGATCGAACTTGGCCGAGTCGAGTCTAGTGAAAAACTATTTGAGTCTTAGTTATATACCGGAGAGTAGGATTCTTTTTTCTCCTCTTCTATGCTCTGGTGAGGAATCCTGACGTAATAATTTATTCTACTCCTCTTCCCACTCAAAAAAAATTAGGATCACGCGGATATTCTTGGAATCTATATGATGCCGATGTCACGGAGTTCTGTCTTGGTGCCTCCTGTCTGACTTGATCTTCTTCCGGGGAGTTGAGCTCCAGGGAATTCTCGAGCACATCGTTATCATTCAGATTTCTTAGTATCTCAGGACGAAGGATGTTCGTAATTGCTTCAATACTGGTAGTGGCGAGATAACCCCGATGTCCCCAGTACTGGTGCAGATTGTTCGGGGGTACTGCCATACTTTGTATCGTTGTGATCACGGGGGTCTGTTGTAGATGAAGGTCCGAGATTCTGGTCGTGTGTTGACGGATGTGATACAGGTGACGGGTTAGTATAGGAGTTGTGCGATATTACTCCATGTATCCGTGTACCAGATTGCATGACCAGATATTTCGGGAATTCATAGGTGCGAATTCAAGTAGTTCTTATAGGACAATCTTCCAACTAATGCATGGTGTTAGGTTGGGGTTCGACATCTAGTGGATTCGTTTGTTCACGGTCGACTTACAGCAGTACACGTTGTGTCTTAAAGAGTCCTTGTAGCTTTCTACGACTCGGGGACGCTTCGTATGTCAGGTGCACTGCCTTGTACTTGATGGCTTCTGTAATTCGTGCCCGTGCGATCCTGTCCACGAAAATATCGAACGAAAATCTTTCTCATGAGTTTGTTCTGGCTAATTGCAAGCCGCATCCTTGTTTTGTTGGATTATGGTAATTCAAGTGGCTTCGATGTCAAGTGGTGATTTCTGATCTTTCCTAATCTGTGTTCTCATATTTTTCTGTGAGCGCTAATTCTTTTGTTCAATCAGTTGTTTTATCAATTTTGTCAACCGGAGTTGTTATATCAATTCTTTTCAACCGGTGTGCTTCTCTTCAGTGAATTCAATCCTCCCTAATTGTTGCAGATCATTCTCTCAATTCTTTCCGGAGTTCTCTCATCTGTCCCAAGTTGTCTTTGTTTTTCCCCGCCCTCCCGCCCTTTTTCCTTAGGGATTCAATTTTCATCGAGGAGTTTTCTTTTCATTGTGCTCCCGCTGTCTGTTCTTTTCTCTCTTATCCGGTGAATTTAATTCAGTCGTCTGTGTTCATCATATCCTTTTTCGTCCTTGTAATTCTTCCTATGTTGGAGATTCTTATCAACATATCCTGTTATTCATTCTTTTTTTTTCTATCCGGTGTGTTGAAGATATCTCGGAGTTTCTTGTTTCAGATCTTTAATTATTTCGAGGTGCTCAACCTCATCTAGTTCTCTTCATACCGGTGCAATATCTCTCTTTCTAGCAATCCTTTTTCTACAGTGGCTTCTTTGAGTGGGCCCATAACCCACAGGTTCTTTCCCAGGATCTTACCTGGCTCTTTGAATCATCTCCGGAGATCTTTAAATCTTTTCAACTATGATGTAAGTATGATTTTCATCGGTCATATTCTTTCTCCAAGATCTATTTGAATTAATTCTCATAGTTGGCTCAACCTTTCCTTCTTCATTATTCCGGAATGTCTCATTAATTCTTGGTGTGTTCCTCGTCATCATTCTCAGCTTGCTATTCGTAGGAGTGTTCCTCGTAAATCTTGCCCCGTTCTTGGGAAGATTGTCAGCTCAGCTTCGTGTTACCCTCTCATTATTTCCAATAATGAGTAATTCCTTTCGTGCTATCCGGTGCATTTCTGAGTTGTTTTTATATCTCGTTCCTCCGAAGGCCATCATTTTAGAAGATTCTTCGTTCTCAGCTTTCAGCTTTCGTCCTCAATTCTTCTCAATTGTTGTCTCTTCGTTGTCTCTCGTTTATCCGGTGCCTTGTTCTAGTTGTCTCTAAGGTGGCTCATGATCTCTTCTTTCTCATGTATCTCTAGTCATTCAGGGTTGGCTCATTCATTTCAATTCTCACCGGTGCCTCTTTCAAGATTTCTTCTAGTTTGTGCTCATATCTCTCTTCAATCTTTTTAGAAAAATAAGTTGTATGCTAAATCCGTTGCTTGTCATCAACTTAATTGGATGAAGGATAAGCATAACATAATTCTTATTCTTGTTCTTCCTTCTTACAAGAGATTTTAATTCTTCTTCCGGAGTGGCTCTTGATATCAATTTCTTTCCTCTAGTCTTCTTATCTTTCTTTTCCGGAGTTCCAAGTTTTCTCAAGTGTCTCTTTGTGTTGCTTCATCTAAATCTTGGCAAGGTCATAATCTTATTCTTTTCTACCTTGTTATCTTTGCATCATTCTTTTGTATACGGAGGTCCTTCATGGTGGTTCATCAAGGTTTCAATTCATTCTCAAAGTGTTCTTCAAGATTTTGTTGCAGAACCTCAAGTATCCGTTCTCTTGCGTTTCTAAGTGCATTTCTTCTTCCTTTATCCTTTGAGGTGGTATTATAGCCTTCTTGTTAGTGTAGGAGACTTGAAGAGATTTTCTTTCAAGAATGAGCTAATTAAACCCACCAATTCTATGATCATGAGATATTTCTACCCATGATTTCTTCATTGAGCTATCTTGGTTTGGACTTCACCTAAGGCTTTTCCTATGGATTGTGCTATCATGGTGCTTGTCAGTAATCCCAGCTCTCAATGTATCCTCTCGGTGTAAGAAGTTTTCATATCTTTGCTCTCATCTATCCTTGGTTCTTGTAATGGTTGGTTGTCACCTCATATTTGTTGAGATGATTTCCATAAGACCACTACTGTCTTGTTCTTTTAGTTGTTGTTTTTCCAACAGCTCCGTTCAATTCTTCTCGCAAGGATACTTGTCAAGTTCATTGGAGTTAGTAGTTATCATTCTTTTCTTCTTTCTCTTCTTCCGTTTGAGCTAGTTCATATTCTCTTGTTCTGGAGGCTTTGTGTTGTTGCTCATCTGGGTCAATCTTGTTGTTCTATCAAGATCAGGGTGTTTCCTTGTTCTATTTGTTTGTTTGTTATGAATATTGTCTAATTCTCCTACCTTTTCGAATTTTTTGTCCCATTTTCCTACCGAAGTGCTGCCGAAATTTTCCGTGAATTCTTGCTCGTCTCTCATATCAGTCCTCATCTCCTGCAACCTTCAGGGTCGTTGGTTTCACTCGTTTGTCAAAGAAGCGACTAAGTTTTTATCTCTTGTTCTTTCTCATCCTCTCCCCCTTTCATTCTTGGATCTCAGGGCGAGATCCTCTTGTAGTGTAGGAGTGTTGTGACAGCCCGAGACCGACGTTCCAGAAGCTTCCCCTTAACTTTCCGTTTTCGTCGTGTGCGTATTTTCAGTTGCCGCATCATCATCGCATCATGCGCATCATCTGCATTGCATCGGCATCTCCGTTGCCGCCCGTTTTCAAAACTTGCATTCGTTAGTAGTTGCCGGTTCTCGTCTTCGGTCGTTCCGAGCCTCACCGCACACGCACGCGCCTGCGGCACCGTCGGAAACCCTGTTTTAAAAACGCGTTTTAAACTTTCTCTGATCGGGTTGAGATTTAACGTGCGGTCGTGATTAGTTATAGCGAGGCCGCCCGTCGAATTCGTCGCGATCGGAGACCGTCTCGTACCCGAACGGTCGCCCGTAGCGGCACCGTCTTCGGTTATTCGACGGACGTCTGTCGGTGTTGTTAAAACTCGTGCCGTGCCGCCCGTTCTCCCTCTCGTCTCCGGATATCTACACAACACGGCCACGTAGCTCGTCCCGCGTTCGGAATCGTCCGAATCCGACCCCGCGGTTGGATCCGGAGCGCGATTCCGGTTAACCGAGCCCCCCATTTGTCTATAAATACCCCCCTCCTCCTTAATTTTCGGACAACCTCTCTCTTCCTCGTTTTCCGTGCAAACCCTAGAACCGCCTCGTAATCCGCGCCCAGCTAGTCTCCACCCACCTCCTGAGCCTCAGGTCCGATCCAGCCTAGCGCACCCGATCTGGACCGTCGGATCTCGGATCCAACGGCCCAGGGCGCCTCCCTCCTCCTGCCCGGGATGCCTCCCATGGCAGCCGCCTCCCCTGCCGAGCAGCCCGCGCGCCTGAGGCCGCCGCCGTCCTGCGCTGCCGCCCCACCGCCAGCGCCGCCTCCCTGCAGCGCCCCGTCGCCAGCGCCGCCCTGCGCTGCCCCGCCGCCTGCTTGCTCGCCTGCTCGCCGACCTGCACAGGATGCGCCGCCGCCTCCGTCTACCGAGACTCGAGGCCGGATCGGGCCAGGTCCAGGCCGGGGGGTCCTTCCCCGAGCTCCGGCCGGTCCGGATCCTGCCGGATCCCCTCGTCAGCCGCCGCCGGCTCCCTGGCGCGAGGAGCACGACGGGCTGGCCGCGTCCCCACGACCGAGCTCGACGGGACCTCCCGCTCCAGCGCCACGTGGGCCGCCTCGCCCCTCCCAGGCCTGCCAGGCCGCTCGCCCCGGCCCTTCTCCTTCGGCCCAGCGCCCCTCGGCCCACTCCACCAGGCCGGCCTACTCTTGGCCCGAAGGTGAGCCTCTCCCAGCGCCCTGTGCGCGTACTAGTTATGTTGCGCCTCCAACTCGGCCCGTTAGTATTTTAGGTTGCTTTTTCGGTTTGTTTATATTCCAGAATTTAGGTATATCTTAGAACGTCCGTAGTTTCTAAACCGTAGATCGGAACGACGTGTGTTATATATCGTTTTGGGGTAGCTTCGCGAGTAGAACACGATTATCCAACATGCATATTTGTTTAACGCTGTTTAGAGTGCCTAATGCCTCGTTTTACGTGCTGTTTAACTAGGATCCATTCCGTAGTTAGTTTTCGTGCGTATCCGGTTTGCCCGTATGCCATAGATTTAATGTCCATGTTTTAGGGACCATATTTCTACGTATTTTAGAGCGGACACTCTTATTTTCCCGTGTAGGGTTTTACCGGTAGTTTATTTTCCCGTTTAGAGGTTTTATCTCGCATTAATGTGTGGCTTTGATTTGTGTTGCAAACCCCACATATTATATATGTTTCCGGGGTAGGAAAATCCCATGAATTTTCCTGTGCAATTAGTTTTAGCTTTTGAGGAAGTTAGTTCGCGAGATATTTTGTCGTGAAGTCCTTTTGTTTAATTCGTAGATTTTATTCCGTGCCTCGTTTGCATTAGTTGTCAACTAGGGGTTGATCTTGGATGTTTTGATTAGCCCCTGGTATTTTTAGTTGCAATAGAAATGCATGTTTAGGTGTTGTTTGACTGCCCTCAAGTTGCTTGATTAGTGCTGTTTTAGAGGAGCTGAAATATTTCTAAGTCTGGAATCTGTACATTTTGTTGCTGTCTTGTCTTGCTTGTATCTTGTGTTCTGTAGCTCTTTTGGGGTTGGTCCAATGGAGTTAGTTGTTCCCCTTAAGTTTCTCTAGCATGCTGTTAAGTTTCATGCCATTTGGAGTCCTGAAGCTATAGGTTTTGCTGCTGACAATATTGCTTCAGGCTGAAAACTGCACTTTGACGAGGTGTTATTTTCACTAAGTCTGAAATAGTGCGTGAGATGCCATTTTGTGTCTTCTTTTCCTAGTGCTCCTTGCTGCCATGCTAGTAGTTGTTAGTTGTTTGTAGTAGTGCGTCTTGCCCTCTTTCATGCCATGCTTTGCTTGAGCTCATCGGAGTCGTGTAGCCGAAGTTGTGAGGCGTAGAAGTTGCTACGTGGCTGATTTTGGCAGATTGTAGTGTTTTCTTGTTTTGCTCGTAGTTTTCGAACCGTAGCTCCGATTTGATCGTGTCCTATGTGAAACTTGCTTAGAATCTTGTGTAGTCTCATCTTTCTCTTGTGGGTTGTTTTTTTTGAAGCGCTCGTAGCCGTCGTTGCACACATATCGCATTCATGCCATCATATCTTGCGGTGCTCGTAACTTTTGATCCGTAGCTCCGTTGGAGATGTTCTCTACGTGTAGGTTGCTTGCCTTGACGCGTAGAATCACGTAAACCTATTTGTTTTTCTGTTTAACAACCAATTAAATGGATAAGTTCAGATCTGGACAGAATTGTAATTTAACATGTGAGGTCGTCTCGGAGATGCTATATATCATGTCCGACCTCATTTAAAATGCCTAGATAGGTAGTTTAAATTCCGCTTCACCTCTTGCATGTTTAACAACATTAATATTGCCGTGTAGATAACCGGGAGTGAACTAAATAATTAACGTGGAGTTTTGTCAATATGCAACTCGTGCATATTGAACTTCACTTAATGTGTAGTGTTTGATTGTGTGATTTGTCATGCCGTGACTTGCATGTTTTCAGCTGCTCATGCATCATTTGTGTTGTGCATCGTGTGGTGAATATCGTGTGTTGATTTGTGTTTCCGGTTTGCTTCGTCTCGATAGAGTTCCGCATCGTGCCGGATTGTGAGGACCTATTCGACTACGTCGGTTCGTCTGCTTCACGGAGGCGTTCTTCTTCCAAGCGGGATCTCAGGCAAGATGATCATTTCCCCAGATACCATTACTATCATCGCCATGCTAGTTTTATCGCATCTATCGTTTATGTCTCGTTGCCTACCACATGTTAAATATCAGCCTCTCAACAATGCCATGATCACCTTCAACCTGTTCGACCTAGCAAACCACTGAATGGCTATGTTACCGCTTGCTTAACCCTGTGTTAGCGTTGCTAGTTGCAGGTGCAGTTGCTTCCATGCAAAGCATGGGTTCCTTGTTATATTACCATATTTAATGCTATCTAATTTAATGCACCTATATACTTGGTGAAAGGTGGAAGGCTCGGCCTTTCTAGCCTGGTGTGTTGTTCCACCTTTGCCCCCTTTAGTTACCGGCTACCGGTGTTATGTTCCATAAATGAGCGCTCCTAACACGATCGGGGTTGTTATGGGGACCCCCTTGATAATTCGTTTTAGATTATAGCTGGTCTGGCAAGGCCCAACTTTGGTACTACGTTTGCCTAATAACCTAATGATAATGCATAGGGACCCGCCGGCACCCGCGGACTATTTTAATCAACCCCCGGGCCAGTGCTCCTCATGAGTGTTGGTCCAAAACAGAGCAGCTTATTAACGCTACCCGGGGCAACTCGGCGTTTGGCGTGGTAACCATAGCTCATCCATCGTCTCCTGAGAACGAGGTACGCGACTCCTA
This sequence comes from Hordeum vulgare subsp. vulgare, assembly GCF_904849725.1. NCBI lineage: Eukaryota > Viridiplantae > Streptophyta > Magnoliopsida > Poales > Poaceae > Hordeum > Hordeum vulgare. The sequence goes on from NC_058523.1 coordinate 165,337,589, forward strand.
TCGGGATCGTCGACACGTCGGGCGGCCTTGCTGGATTAGTTTTACCTTTGACGAGATATCTTGTGCATCGGGATTCCGGTGATGCTTTGGGTAATCTCAGAGTTGAGGTTTTCCACTAGGGAATCCGACGAGATCGCGAGCTTCGTGATTGAGGATTTCTATGCGGATTGTGGTAATTTGTGATGGACTAGTTGGAGCACCCCTGCAGGGTTAAATCTTTCGGAACGCCGTGCCCGCGGTTATGTGGCAACGTGGAAGCTTTGTTTAACACTGGTTCTAGATAACTTGAAGTTAACTTAATTAAAACATGCCAACTGTGTGCGTAACCGTGACTGTCTCGTTCGTGAGTTCCTTCTCCGATCAAGGACACGGTGGGGTCATATCTGACGTAGGTAGGTGTTCAGGATCATTCTTTTGATCACCAGTATTACACGTCCGTTATGCGTAGATCTTCCCCCTCTTGTTTCTTGTACTCGTAAGTTAGCCACCAAATATATGCGTAGACGCTGCTGCAACCTCACCACTTAACCATGCCTCACCCATTAAGCTTTGCTAGTCTTGATACCTTTGGAAATGAGATTGCTGAGTCCCCCGTGGCTCACAGATTACTACAACACCAGTTGCAGGTACAGGTAAAGGTTACATGACGCGAGCGCGTTGATTGTTCATCTGGAGTTCCTTCTTCTTCTTCTTCTTCTTCTTCGATCTAGGATGGGTTCCAGGCCGGTAGCCTGGGATAGCAAGGATGGACGTCGTTCTTCTTTTGTCGTTTGTTTTCGTCCGTAGTCGGGCACTGCTCTTACTCTTGATGATTATGTAAGGTACTGATGTGACTCTGATGTAGCCTGTGGCGAGTGTAAGCCAACTCTTTATATATCTCTCCTTTTTTAGTACATGTACTTGTGACGATATCCATTCTTGCGACACGACGAGATGCGCCTCTATCCCTGACGAGGCCCCCGTGCCAAATTGAGGATAGGGTCGCATCTTGGGCGTGACAAAGGGCAACACTCACAAGTGCTTGATGGAAAATGCCATCATAGAAGATGGAGAGGACCAAAACTCTCCTGACAAGGTTAAGGTAACTCCACGCTCAAATTCCCCCCTATTATTGTCTACTCCTTGTGATGAGTATATTGATGCGAAGGATAGCTATGACGACGATGATATAGGTGAACCTATTTTTGCTAAAATAAATAAGTTCATGTGCTCCCTTAAAGGAAAGAATCTCACTATGTTTCGTATGCTTATGGAGATGGTGAGTAAACACACCAATACCATTAAGGAACTCGAAACACTCGTCACCGAGGAAAAGGAAAATAACGAAATCCTTGAGCGGAAAGTCCAATATGAGGAAGCGCAAAATGATGAACTATGCTTAAAAATTGGTGCAAACATTGATAATCATGCTAAAAATCTTGCCTCCTTGGAAAACGCTAAGAAATCGTCCAAGGAGTTGATGAATGATAAAAATAAGCTTGTGGAATCTCATGCTTCTCTATCTAAGGATTGTGAGCTTTTATCTGTGTTTGTCAAGGCTAAGGAAGAGAAGCTCACTCTTCTTACAAAGAGCTTGGAGACGCCCAAACTTACTTATCTTGAAACTCTAGCCAAGGTTTACTCCTCACCTATTATAAATGTTGATGCTTGTACTACTAACTCTAGTGGTGACCTAGCATTTATTCTTGAGGAAAACCGTTTTCTAAAGGCACAACCCAAGAGAAGACTCATGACATGTGCGCAAGGAAAAAAGAATCTTAATGAGATTTTGAGCCAAAACAATGAGGTGTTTGCCAAGGAAGGGCTCGGGTTTATCCCAAGAACAAGCAAGAAAAATATGTCTCCTCTCAAGTGCACCACCCCTCTCAAAGAAACATTTGTACGATAAGGACACAAGGAGAAAGGTAAGGTTGAGAGTGGGAAGGCCACTAAGGGCGTACCCACTCTCAACAAGCCAAAAGAGTTCATGTTTCCATCCTATGTACTTCGTAAAACAAAGGATGGAGAGGTTTTGCTCAATTTGTTGGCCCTCGTAATGCATTCCAGTTCTATGCTCTTTGGGTAAGACCCTTATGACTAACTTGAGAGGTCCCATTGTAAAATGGGTGCCTCTAACCAAGTCATAAACTGTGTGTAGGTTGTGTTCTCTGGTCGAGTCAAATGGGTGATAGATAGTGGATGCACCAACAATATGATTGGAGATAGCAATTGGCTTTTTGATTTCTTGGAAGCTATTCAACCATTTATGATCATTGTGTTTGGTGGAGGATCAAAAGGACAGGTACTCGGGTTGGGCAAGGTGGCTATCACAAATGACATGTCTCTTGCAAATGTCATGCTTGTCCAATCCCTTAAATACCATTTGCTTTCTGTTCGCCAATTGGCTTCCGTGGGTTATGATACACTATTAGGACTAACGGATGTGAAAGTCTTTAAGAGAGACACTCTCGAAGTGGATTTTGTTGGAGAGTTGGATAGCAACCTTTACACGGTTGATTTCTCGAAAGAGAGCAATTTCCATGCAACTTGTCTAGTGGCCAAGGCCGACAAGGGGTGGCTGTGGCATCGCTGGGTAGCCCATGTCGGCATGAGAAATCTTCGAGATCTCTTAAAAGGTAATCACATCCTTAGACAAACCAATGTATCTTTTGAGAAAGATCGTGTGTGTAGTGCATGCATAGCCGGGAAGCAACATCAATCAAAGCACCCACCCAAGAATATTGTATCTACTTCAAGGCCTTTGAAGCTCCTCCATGTGGATCTCTTTGGGCCTCCGTCATGGGATAGTCTTGGTGGAAAGAATTATGGACTGGTCATTGTTGAGGACTAATCAAGGTATACATTGGTGTTTTTCCTCAAGTCCAAGGACGAGACAAAGATCACTTTCATTGATTTTGCCAAGCAATCCCAACGCAAGTTTGACAAAGAAATCTTGGCAATAGGAAGGTATAATGGCTCCGAGTTCAAGAACTACACCTTGGAAGAATTTCTTAGTGATGAGGGGATTGAACATCAATATTCAGCACCCTACACTCCTCAACAAAATGGTGTAGCCGAGAGGAAGAACCATACACTTGTGGAAATGGCAAGGTCTATGTTGGATGAATGCAAGTCACCACATAGTTTTTGGGATGAGGCTGTCAACTCAACATGCCATGCATCAAACCGACTCTTCCTCCGCAAGATATTGGAGAAGACGCCATATGAGCTCCTAACCGGGAACAAGCCAAATGTCAAGTACTTTCATGTATTTGGGTGCAAGTGTTTCATCCTCAACAAAAGGGAACAGTTAGGAAAATTTCAATCCAAAACAATTGAGGGGAAATTTGTTGGTTATGTATCAAACTCTCACGCCTATAGAGTCTACAACAAATCCAACGGATGTGTTGTGGCAACTTATGACGTGATGTTTGATGAATTTAACGGCTCCCATGGGGAGCAAGTTGAGCTAAGTGATGTAGGTGAAGAAGATTCCTCTCAAGATATTTTGAGCATGGGTGTTGGTGCCCTTCTTCCAATGGAACAAGAACCTCATGATGATGATGAAGAAGATGGAAGTTTCCCTCATCCTCAAGTCGACTCAACACCCATACCTCCACAAGATCCTAGTGGTCAAACCATGCCAGTTGTTCAGAATCAAGAAGGAGAACACGTCCCTCACCATGATCCAATTCAAAAACAAGATCATCATCAGGAGCTGAACCAAGAAAATGCTATCATTGATGATGAACCTCAACAAATGCAACGTGAAGAAGAATATCTTCCACCACACATTAATGATCCACATGTTGAGGATGTAGATGATGGAAATGAAGTTGAACCTCGTGAAACTCTGACCTCCATCATGCCATGAGTGGCCGGTCGTGTCGATGTTGATAAAATTCTTACCGGCATATCGGAAGGTAGAGTCATGCGTAAACAATTGACAAACTTTTGTGCTCACTTTTAGTTTGTCCCTAGTGTTGTGCCACTCAAGGTACAAGATGCATTGTGGGACAATGATTGGCTCGTTGCTATGCACGAAGAGTTGAACAGTTTTAAATGCAACAAAGTATGGTCATTAGTCGGAAGACCAACTAAGGAACACAATGTCATTGGACAAAATGGATTTTTAAGAACAAGCAAGATGAGAATGGCATAGTCATCCGCAACAAGGCAAGGTTAGTGGCCCAAGGGTACTCCCAAGTTGAAGGTTTGGAATTTGGTGAGACCTTTTCTCTCGTTGCCTGTCTTGAGTGTATTCACATTTTACTGGCTTATGCTACCTTCAATGGTTTTACATTGCACCAAATGGATGTGAAGAGTGCTTTTCTTAACGGTCCTCTACAAGAAGAAGTATATGTATCACAACCACCTGGGTTTGTTGACCCTGATCACAAAGACTATGTGTATAAACTTCACAAGGCTTTGTATGGCCTCAAACAAGCACCGCGTGCTTGGTATGATCATCTTAAGAAGTTTCTACTCGATGATGGCTTTTTGAGAGGGGTGATCGATCCTACTCTTTTTACTAAAAGGGATAATGGTGATTTGACCTTATGCCAAATCTATGTGGATGACATCATTTTTTGGTTCTAAAATTCATTTCCGCAAGAAGTTTGCGGCCTCCATGACCAGTAGCTTTCAAATGTCACCCAATACGGACTTGAAATTCTTTCTCGGATTTCAAATACATCAATTTCAAGAAGGAATTTTTTTGTCTCAAATAAAATACCTCAAGGACTTCTAGATAAGTTTGACATGACAAATGCTAATCCATGTAAGACACCCATACCCACAAAACTTGTTCTCACTGAAGACACCAACATGTATTCCTTTTTGACCCATCTATTTACCGCTCTATGATTGGTTCATTGTTTTATCTTTGTGCATCTAGACGAGACATCATGTTAAGTGTAGGCATATGTGTAAGATTTCAAGCTTCCCCTAGGGAAAGCCATCATAAGGCGGTTAAGCATATCCTTAGATACCTTGTTCACACCCCAAAGTTGGGTTTATGGTACCCCAAGGATGCAAAGTTTGACCTCATGGGTACACAAATGCGGATTGGCTGGTGACAAAGTGGGACGGAAATCCACTTCCGGTGCATGTCAGTTTCTTGGACGCTCCTTGGTAAGTTGGTCCTCGAAGAAGCAGAATTGTGTTTCCCTGTCCACTACCGAAGCCGAATACATTGCAACAGCAAGGTGCGGAACTCAATTTCTATGGATGAGGCAAACTTTAAAGGATTATGGTATCACCTATAGACATGTGCCTCTTTTACGTGATAATGAAAGTGCCATCAAGATTCCTGAGAACCCCATTGACCACCCTCACACAAAACACAATGATATTAGGTATCACTTCTTGAGAGATCATGTGCAAAAGGGTGACATTGATATTGCTCACGTGGGTACAGATACGCAACTGACAGACATCTTCACCAAGCCATTGGACGAAGCAAGGTTTTGTCAACTTAGGTATCTTGGAGCTTGATAACATTATGTGAAATCTTCTACACCTACATATGCTTACTTCATGTTTTGTTTAGGTGTAGGCATGTATTTAGGGGGAGACATTCAATTCATGAGTTCTCTCACCCTATATGATGCATAAATCAACCCAACACTCTCAAAGTTACTTTGTTCGCCTTCGTAACTTGGTGCTTTAAATTATGGAGTTGTGGTGATGGGCTCAAGTTATCTTCGCAGTGCCATCCCATGTTTACTCAAACATGGTGGCTTAAACCACCACCCACACCCTTATAATGAACATCGTTAGAGAAGTTTAGCTAGAATGGTCACTATTTGAGACAATCTTGGGTATTACATGTGTTAGGATATTCTCCATCATCTCACTATCATGGGTGAGACAGAAAACGGAAAAACTCTCCATGTTTGCCTCTGCCTCCTATTTTCCCCTCTCGGACGTCCGACGTGTCTCGGTCATCCGGTGACCTGTTGATGTCCGGACATCCAACGTGTGTCGATTGTCCGATGATTTTTTAATATCCGGATGACCGACGACCGTCGATCGTCCGACGATTCGGGCCCCATATAAATTCTGGAGGCCCGCGGGTCTCGGCATTTGCCCTAACTCCCCGTGTCGCCTCCCATATTCGTTCTTCTCCCTTGCGTCGCCAGGCCACCGCCAGGCCGCCGTCGGGATCCCTCCGGCCGCTTCTCCGACCAGAGCTTCTCTCTTTTTGCGCCCCGAGGTATCCTCCTCCTTCTCTCTCTCTCTCTCTTTCAACCGATTCTTTCCTTACAGTTCCGCTCTCTGTGCTCCAAATGCATCCAATCCCAGAATTAGGGTTTCTCAAACATGGTTGTAGGAGTTTTTTCCAGGCCGAAGATCAAGCACTTCGCGCACAAGACTCTCGTCGGTTCGTCCTCTCGGGCCACCCATGGTGCAGGGTCCGACGACTCCGAAGAACGAGGTCATCCCTCCAAGCGCGTCGCCAAGCGTCCGGTTCGTGGAACCGTCTCATACTTGGAGGGTTTCAATTACGAAGAAGAGCTGGAGTATGAAGAACAGGGTATTTTTTTGGGGATTCGTAGAAATCTTCCAAAGCCTGGCACTCAAAGACCGTCTTACATGCCTCCTACGCCTCCGGATCAGCCTCAAGGTGATGCTCGCCGCATCTCTCTTAGGCCCCCTCATTCTCTAGGTCGCAAAATTAAGTATTTCACAAAGGTTCCTAAATATACCTATCTTAAGTTTCGTCGCGACACTAATCAATTATCTGTCGTGCATGATTCCATGGACCCACATTTTGGCACAAATGTTCAGGCAGACATTTTCTCTACTATCATTGTTCCAAAAGGTCTGTCTGTTCATCATTATGTTGACTTAGAGCATATTCGCACTCACCCGGCAAAATATCTGGGTGCCATTAATCTCATCGAATCATCTCGTCTTGCTGCACCCTTTGCTTTTTAGCATGACTTCAATCATGCTTCCATTCATCATTTCTATGCAACTTGCTTCTTTGGTCCGGATAACACCGTCACTTGGATGACGTCCGACGCCTAGCTCTCAACCTCTTATGCTCAATTTGTCACTGCTCTTGGTTTTCCAGACATCGGCCTTAAGATCCATAAGAATGACCCAAATCATGCACCTAGAGCCATTCAAGCATGTGGCTATCTTTTAAAAAGCCTTTGTGAGCTTGATGAAGAGGAAAAGGGCAAAGATCTTAATGAAGTTTCTATTTGGAGATCTCCCTTCTTCATTATTTTTCAGTGCGTCATCCGCACCTTCTATCCAAAATAGGTGACAGGGGAACGTGTAGCGGATATTGCATTGGTCGCATGACCCACCTTAATGAACATCCTTAAAGGAAGATCAATGTTCCTCACTTTTTATGGCATGAAATTCGCCTCGCTAGTTTTCAATAAAAGTGAGCCTTTCCTCATGCTCCCTTTATTCAGGATCTCATTAAACATGTGGCCCCTTTTCTATTTCTCGCACTCATGTGCATCAAAATGGGTCATTCCCCTTACATGGCGGATGATTGGGTTCCCAAGAAATCCTCCTCCGCTCCTGCTCGACTCCTTGTTGCTCGGTCTAGGTCTATCTCATCTAGCTCTGCCTCCTTCGGTCGCTTTGCTAGTTTTCTTGGGAAAGCACATTCTGCCATAATGAAGGCTTTCACCTTTTAATGCTCACAGAACCACGATGTGGTCACTCTCATGATCTCTTCTAAGAATTCTCTCAAGGCTCGTCTGAGATACTCGGGAGCAACTGATGTGAGTGAGGATGAGGATCTTCCCGGTGCTCCTCCTTCTGACTTTGGTTTTCCTTCTGGCCCCGAGTAGGCTGATTTCCTTGACGAGGCAGGTGGCAGTGGCACCCATGGTGATGATGATGAGAGTGGTCTCTGAGTGTGTGGTTGCATGTCCTGGTCCTTCTGTTTTTGGTACTTGATGTCAAAGGGGGAGGACATTATCTTAGTATTTGACTTGTTACCCTTAATGTATAGAAGATGAATTATGCTGAACTATTATGACATATATGGATGATGTGTTATCATGTAATGCTACTTATGGATGATGAATCATTACGCTTTATATAAGTCACGTGTTATCGTGCTATTTTATGCATCTATATGATATCTTTGATGCACTCATTATCAAGTAAGGGGGAGCTCCTGACCATAATTATTTTACAATGCATATAATCAGGGGGAGCTCCATAACAAATCTCTCCTAAGCTACATAGGTCTACTTTAATTTTTGAGAGCTATATGTATGTTGTCATCAACTACCAAAAAGGGGGAGATTGAAAGTGCAATCATGCCCTTAATCATATTTTGATGTTGTTGACAACATACATATAGGAAACTAATTATCTTAATCGAGTGTATCTCAGGTTTTGTTCCCATGGGAGTTTTTGTGTGGATTGTGACTAATTTGTCCAGGATGCTCAAGAACGAAGAAACAAGACGAAGTGGTCTATCGTTTTATTTGTCTTTCTTGAGTATAGGGACCCCGCACTATTAAGAGGGGATCACTAGGTCTCGCAAGAAACTTGGTCAAAACTCTAGGAAATTCCTCTCTCTCTATCTTCCTCTTGTTGGTCTTCTCTTGTTCAGTCGTCCACTGGTTCACGGGCGTCCGTACGCTGGATGGGCGACGTCCTCCAGAAGTCCTGAGCCATCCAACAGATTCAAACCCTCAGACTTCCGTCTCCTCTAATTGTCCGAGGACCGGACGTCCGGGTATGGTAGGAAATCCGTTGCCACTCAATAGATTCAAACTGTCGGACTTCCGACCATTTTCGGACGACCGTGCCCCGAACGGCCAATGCCTTTGTGACATTTGTATGATGTTCACCTTTTCACCAGATGTTGTGCTGACCTAATACCTTCTATATCTTCAGACGGCCAACGTCCTCCGGACGTCCGCATGCTGATCACCTCTCCACCAAATATTGTGGTAACCTGATACTTTTTGCATCTTTGGACGTCCGATCCCTCGTGTTGTCCGAACGACCGGCAACTACACAACATAACTCGCTCCAACGACCACTTTTCTACCACCACTATGTATAGTCTTCTCCAACCTCGAGTGGGAGTCGTCCAACACAGCTGAAACATTCCAAGAACATCTTTTTCTATCACTCCAATTTTCTTACACCAAATCTTAGATCCCAAGAACATCTGTGAGTTCCCTTGGGTGTTGTTTCAATCAAAAGATAGATCGCTTCCCTCTCATCCTCTCAACCCAAGCTATTTGTGATTTGAGCAAGTTTTGAGCAGTCCCCGTGATCTTGTTACTCTTGAAGGTTGGAGACTCCTAGGCTGTAGGAGTTCTTCGGATAAGAATCAAACCATTGTGATTTCCCCCAGAAAGTTTGTGAGGGTTTGGTGGCCACGTCAAAGGCTTACCCCTAGTGGTTGAGAAACGCTTTCGTGGTGTTGTCTCGAGTGGAGAATAGGTTGAGCCTTCGTGGCGTTGGTGTGCCTTTGTGATAACACCCACCTCTCTAAATGGTGACGTAGCTTCCATCCAAGGAAGTGAACATCAGCATACATCCTTGTCTCTCGGAGTTGCGGTTATCCCTAACCCTAACTTCCTACTTCTTAGTAGTCTTTGATTACTTACTTGTGTTGTATTATATCCTAAATGTTGTCGTGCTTGGTACACAAAGCCTAACCTTCACTCTTGAAATTGTTAGGCTCATTTTCATATTCCGCATTATTGCCTAAAATTGCTAAGTAATCGTTAAAATTTGTAAGTGTACCTATTCACCCCCTCTAGGTCCATCTCGATCCCTTTCAAGGGTGTACTCGACCATAGTTCGGTTGACTCGATGACATAATCCATGGTGCCTTGCTCCCGCGGATTTCCATGGAATTTTAAGTTTGAAATTGTGTTTATGAGGGACATACCTTGAAGGTGTTTGGGACGTGCCGTGGGAGTTGTATCCCTATGTACTCTGAGTCGAAGAAGTATCCGGCTGGTCTGATTGAGCTCGGGCTCGCTTGCCCTCCCTCCTTTATTGTCAGCCTGTGGCTTGAAGTTTCGCAGTCATGTTTGTACTCATTGGCTGTGCGGCCGTATGTTCCTCAGTCCGGAGAGAATGCTCTATATTGCCGTTGACAGTGATAACTCCCTTAGGTCCGGGCATTTTGAGCTTCATGTAGGTGTAGAGGGGTACAACGTTGAAGCGGGTGAAAGATGTGCGGCCGAGCAGGGCGTGTTATCCGCTGCAGAAGGGGACGATGTTGAAGATCAAGTCCTCATTGCGGAGGTTTTCGAGCAAACTGAACACGATCTCCAGTGTTATCATACCCGAGTAGCGGGCTTCGACGCCTAGAATCACTCCTTTAAACGTAGTGCGGCTTGGTTTGATTCGTGATGGGTCTATGGCCATCTTTTTCACCTTATCCAAATAAATCAGATTAAGGCTACTTCCTCCGTCCATGAGGACTCCAGTGAGGTGGACACCATTGATGATGGGGTCGAGGACCAGGCGGTCGACCCTCCATGACGGAAACTGGTTGGATGATCCCTGTGGTCAAAGGTGATTGGGCAAGCCGACCATGTATTGTATTTTGGTGCTACGGGCTCTATGGCGGATACCTCTCGAAGGGCCCGTTTCCTCTCCTTTTTGGGTATATGGGTGACATATATCATGTTCAAGGTTTTGACCTCATGAGGGAACTCCTTTTGGCCTCCATTGTTCGGGCCATGGGGCTCCTCGTCATCTTCGCTTTGTGGGCCTCTGTTTTGTTCATCAATGGCTAGCTTGCCAGCCTGTTTGAACACCCATCAATTACGATTGGTGTGGGTGGCGGGCTTGTCTTGCGTGCCATGAATCTGGCATGGTCGTTCCATGATTTTATCCCATGGAGTTGGTCCAACCCTATCCCCTTTGAAGGGTTTCTTCCACTGTCCAGGCTTTGTACTGCAGAATCCAACATTTACTGGTGTGTCATCAGCATCACCATTACGGTGGTCGCGTTTATTTATGTTTTTATTGGCATGCCATTTCCGTCCCGAACTTCAAAAGTTCCAGGGTCGTCCGCATTATGGCTGCGCCGAACTAGCCAATTATCTTTGCCCGCGCAAAAGCTGTTCATGAGGGAGGTAAGGGCAGACATTGTTCTCGGCCTATCCTAGCCGAGCTGTCTCGCAACCCATTCATCCTGGATGTTGTGCCAAAAATAAGCTATTGCTTCAACATTCTGACAGTCTAAGATTTGATTCTTCTTGGTGAGGAACCGGTTCTAGAATTCTCTAGCCGATTCTCCCGCCTTTTGAACGATGTTGCTTAGGTCAGATGAATTTTTGTGCCTGAACATACGTTCCCTGAAAGTTAGATAGGAAGGCCTCCTTGAGGTCTTTCCAGCTTCCAATGGAATCTTGAGGTAGGCTGTTTAGCCAATGCCGTGCAAGTCCTTTGAGTTTGTGCGACAAGTATTTTATGGCGTGGAGATCTTCTCCTCTTGTCATATGAATGTGTAGAAGGAAATCTTCTATCCACATGGTGGGGTCTGTTGTCCCGTCATATTGTTCAATGTTCAAGGATTTAAACCCTTTCGGGAACTAGTGTTGCATGACCTCATGTGTGAAACACAATGGGTGAGCGACGCCTTTGATCCAGACTATGTTGTGCTGGAGATCGACTCTGGGTTGAGCCTGGTAGGTTTCCCGGGCTCTGCTCTTCTAAGCCACCCGAGGTGGTTCGTCATCCCATGAAGTGGGAGAGTACCTCCTGGATCTGTAGATGGAGCTGTTGCGACCTGATTTGACATATCGTGGGTCAGGTCCGTCTCTAGGGTGCATATGTTCTTTGCCTTTTCTGTGCGGAGGTTCCGGTCTATACTCGTTCTCTCCGGTTATTCTGTCGCGCCCTCGGGGTGGGTGGTCAAGCTGGTCATAGTCGATGCATCAGGGGGACACTTGATTTGGGGCCTCGTCGTCGAACTGTGGGAATAGTCATTGGCGTGGCTATGTTTTCTTCTGGTCCGTCCACTTTGTGCTGTATCCTTTTTTGGCTGCTAGGATTTTAGTCCACCTATAATTGATGGTGTCTTCTTCGTCCTAGACCTATCGTTGCTTTGCTTTTAAGATTTGGGCGGTGGTTATAAGCCGCTGCCGAAATTGCTCTTGGCCGTCACGGTTGATACGTCCCAAACGTATCTATAATTTCTGCTTGTTCCACGATCTTTTGGGTGACATTGTTATATGTTTTGCTACACTTTTATATCATTTTACACATATTTGGACTAACCTACTAACTCAGTGCACCTAGTGCCAGTTTCTGTCTGCTGATGTCTATTTTGCACGGGGTTTTATCCAATTTTCTGAAGCCCGAAAAAATCCAGAAAAAATATATAAGAAATCAGCAAAAAAGAAGCATCCGGATCACCGAAGTGGGCCAGGGGCCACCCAGGCGGCCTGCTGGCGTGGCCAGGCCCTAGGCCGCTCCAGGAGGTTGCCTGGGTGGGTCCCACCTCCTCCGGTGCCCTCCTTTGGCCTATATTTAGAGTCCCGAGAGGAAACCCTCGCAGACTTTCTGGAATCGCGAATTTCTCCATCGTTTCGCCGCCGCAGTGCTTGCGAGATCGGGAGTGTTAGGAGACCTCTTCCCGGCACCCTGTCAGAGGGAGGATTGACCTCCGGGATCTTCTCCACCACCATGGACGCCTCCCGGATGTGCCGTGAGTAGTATCCCTTGGACCATGAGTCCATGACCTATAGCTATGTGATGTCTTCTCTCCAATCTTGTGCTTCAATGGTTAGTCCATGTGAGCTGTCCTACATGATCAAGGCATCTATGTACTTCTCTTGTTATTGATATGCTCGGTTTGTTGGGATCCGATGGATTATGAGATTATTTTCAGATTGTTATGAGTTATATATTTGATTATCCTTTTATATTATGTTCCTTAGTGATTCTTGCATGTTCTCCGTTGCTTTTTATTGCTTTGGCCAAGTAGTAGATCGTAACTCGAAGAGGGAGCGTTATGCATGATTCTGGGTTCACGCCCCTCGATGTCCAGCTTGAGTGACAGAAACATGACACTAGGGGATGTGCTTGTTTCCACCATGGAGAAAATAACGGTGCTTGTGACCACGGTTGCAAGGATTGTTTACCTTACGTATAGTTCGTTAATGCAGTTGTCCGTTGCTTTGAGTTTACACTTCGGGTGGGGCTCACAACTTAATACCGGAGAGATGTTTTGGATATATATCTCAAGGTGGATGATTAGTAAGTAGATGTTCATGAATAAACGGTGTACTTGTCTTGGCGTACTGCCCATTACTATTGAACCTCTAACTATCAAGGAGCATAATTAGCATTGCGGTGCGATCATAATTCTGTCAGTTGCCCAACTGTGATTTGTTTACCCTAGCATAGTTGTTTATCATTATATGGAGAAGAGACATCACTAGTGAACATCATGTGACTCCAGTCTATATCACCATCATTGTTTACACCTCCACTATTTACCGCTTTATTTACTTTTCCGTTGCAATCATTATTACTTTCCTGCTTGTGTTTTGATCCGTTGCAAACTACAAGGCCGGAGAGATTGACAACCTCTCTGTACTCGTTGGGAGCAAAGTTATTTGTTGTGTGTGCAGGTCCACGTCTTCAGCTAGCACGAGGGTGGAAGACACCTACTTGTTGATCCTAGGAGTCCTACTGGTTCGGTAAACCTTACAATCTCTGTGTGAAGGAAATTTGATGCTAACTACATCTCCACCTTCCACTTGGGGTTCAACAGGGGGCAAGAAGTATATACATTATCTCATCATCAAGCGAATTTCTGGCGCCGTTGCCGGGGACTCCACTCTTCAAGATAGGGGAGTTGCACACTATCTTTTACCTTTGCTTTTTTGTCTTGTTAGTTTGCTTTCTAGTTTTTTGCTTTAGAGTCCTATACCAAAAACCAAAAAAAAATAGTTGCTTTGTCCTTGCTCGTTGCCGCTGCTATGGGTTCCACTGAGAACACCATGTTGGGTGACTCCACTAGTCACAACAACAATGATTACACCTTCTCCTCTATTGCTCCACTTACCACTAAGGGTGTTTTTACAAGTAAACTATGTGAATATACTAGTCATTATGGAGAATTGTGCCCTTGGCATGGTTGCGTCGGGATGCCACAAGATCTTTGGTTTGAAGTTGCTCCTAAACGTCCCCAAACTTGGGAAGACATCCAAACTCTTATAATAGAGAGAAAATCAAACATAGAGGGTGACACTACAATTTTACTTAATAGCAATATTATTGAGTTTGACAATTGTAGTCTCTCCGAATTCATCACTTCTCTGCAAATAATGGCTAAAGACCCCCACACTAGTACACTCAATATTTCCTTCACTAAGCATATTACCAGTGCTCTTATCAAAGCTAGCGAGGAGAATCTCAAGCTAGAGACTTCTATCCCTAGGAAACTAGAAGATGGTTGGGATCCTATGGTCAAAATTAAATTGAATAATATCTCTTGCTTTGCTTTGTGTGACGTTGGAGCTAGTGCCTCCGTTATGCCCAAAAGAATGTATGATATGCTTGATTGGAAACCTTATGATCCATGTTCTTTTGGTGTCTGTATTGTTGATTCTTCCATAAAGAAACCTTTAGGGATAATTGATGATGTGCTTATTATTGTCAATGATAATTATGTGCCCGTTGATTTTCTTATTATGGACATTGAATGTGATCCTTCATGCCCAATTATTTTGGGACGTCCTTTTCTCCGCACCGTTGGTGCTATCATTTACATGAAAGAGGGAATTATTAAATTCCAATTTACCCTTAAAAAGGGAATGGGACACTTCCCTAGAAAGAAGATTAAGTTACCTTATGAGTCTGTTACTCGGGCAAGTTAATCTTTTGGAGTTGATAACACTTGATCTTCTTGCATTATGCCTAGCTCAAAGTCATAAAAGAAAGTGCTTGTTGGGAGGCAACCCAATATGTTTTTACTTTCTGTTTTAGTGGTCTTGATGTGTGTTACTACTGTACCAACATCATTGTATCTTTATTTTTAAGCTTTGTGCCAAGTTATAGCCTCCGATTGCAAGAAAGATCAAGAATTGTGACATGCTGTCCAGAAACAGATTCTTTCTGCTTGACAGAACAATTAGCCAAAAATCACCAGATCATCTTTTTTATCTCAATTTTTTGACACCATGATCTATATAATTGTATTTCTGGCATTTGTTCTTAGTTTTTTTAGTTCAGTTGCAGAAGGGCCCCGAATAAATTATTTACTACCTGATGTTCTGATTTTCACAGATTCTGCCATGTTTTGTGTTTTCATTGTTTTGCGAATCCTAAGCTTGCTTTTTATTTGCAAAAATATTTTGGCATTCATGAGAAGCAGTAGCTTATAAACAATATTTTGGCATTCATGAGAAGGAGTAGCTTTTCATGAAAATCTTTATTTCCAGCAGGTATTGAATTATTTTATTAAGGGTACTAACCACTCCAATCAGCTTATGATGAGTTTCGTATGAAGGGGGTCTTCAAGTATGAGATGGGAGAAATAATGAAAGAAGATAAAGGAGTGTCAAGCGCTCAAGCTTGGGGATGCCCCCATGCATCCCAAAAAAATTCAAGGAGACTCAAGCATCTAAGCTTGGGGATGCCCCCGTGCATCCCCTTCTCTATCAACAATCATCACGTCGTCCATCTCCATGCTATATTTTTATCACTTCATATGATACGTGCTATGCTTGGAGCGTCCCTCTATTTGCTTTTTAGTTTTTTTTAGTTTTTCTTGCTATTCAAAACAAGTCGGAACCTAGCCTATCTTGTTTGGGAGAGAGACACACTACATTCCACTCTAGAACACAACATAGGTTTTCATGCTTATCTTTTTGTGAGTTCTTCATATTTTCGTAGCTATTGTCATGTTTAGCTCTTAGTTTTCATGCTTATCTTTTTAAGAGCTATTTATTTATGTTGATTTTGGAACTCTTTTGATATATCATGCTTATCTTGTTTAGAGAGTTATCTTGTTGCACTGAGTTGTGTGTCTTGCATGAGTAGGTAATTGAGGTTGCTATTTAAGTATAGTAGTAACTTGCAATAGTTTTGAGGTATTGATTTTAGTAATCTTTGGACTATTGGTGCCAATAGCTTCAACCTATTAGTTATAGGTGTCATATTTTGGGAAATCCGTGTGTTTTTCAAAAACTAAAAATTAGTTGAGAACGCTAGCTACTAAATTGATCGCTAACCTCTGGAGGGGTTGGTATATATAGAGTACCCTCACGTTACCATGAGTCGAGGATGCACAAGGATAATCAAACCCCCAAACATTCCTCCTCGGGGTACTTGTCTCTTTGTGAATTTCCTAACTAGATAAAGAGTTACCTATAATAAGTGGATGAGTTCTTCGGACTAATGTGAGTATTCGATTGTTGGCACTTCCACCATCCATAATTTGCTAGCCTCTTTGTTACCGTGCATTGCCCTTTCTCACATTGAGAGTTGGTGCAAACTCCGCCGGTGCATCCAAACCCAGGACATAATACGCTCTGTCATACATAAGCCTCATTATATCTTTCCTCAAAACAGCCACCATACCTACCTATTAAGGCATTTCCACAGGCTTTCCGAGATACATTTCCATGTAACATCTATCATCTCATGACTTGATCTTCATGTCATACATGCTTTTGCTTGATCATAGAGTCGCATGCTAGTTGGGACTTGCCCTCATTACTGCTACATGACGCTCTAGTATCATTGCATATCCTGCTACACTGGCAGAGGCATACATTTGCATACATCATGATAGTTTTCACTTGTCTTTATGTTGCGTACTTCTTATAAAGTGTGATGATTTTGCTTTCTATTCATGTAAAACATAGAGTGTTGCCCTAGAGTGAGGAAAAGATCCCAAAGTGGACAAACAAAAGATCCCGAAGAAGACAAATGAGAGATAAAAAGAAAGAGCCAAAGAGGCCACAAAAAAAGAAAAAAAATAAAAAGAGAGAAGGGGGCAACACTACTATCCCTTTTGAAAGATCCACACTCGTACTCCATTACTTTATTGGTACTACATAGAGAATTGCATTCATGCATAACTAGGTGGGGATCCTTACACTATATAACTTGGTTTGCATATTCCAATGATGAGCCTGCTCAAAAGAGCTCTAGGTCTTCATGAGCAAACAAGTTGGATGCACCCCCACTAGTTCCATTGGAGAGTTTACCTTAGCTCGTATGTGCATCCGTTACATGGAAATCCCTACTCCTCACATCATATCTATCATTTGGCTTTCTCTCGACTATGGTTCTCCTCATTGATGTGAGCCTTTCACACCTTTTTTTATTCGTTCCCCCATCATTATTCTATTTGCCATCCTATGTGCCAACATTTCTTGCTTACACTCATTCATTGCATGAGTGCTCAAAATCAGAAGGGAGAGGATCATTTTGACTTGTGCCTGACAAGTGGTCTGGGGATGAGTCAAAATAAGATTTTGAAGGAGACTAAGTGTGAGTTTTAGTAGATTGAGTTCTCAATTAAAAATATATTTTATCTCTGAACCCATCTCCCACTTCTTGCACGCAAACACCATTTGGAGACATTCGAGTCAAGGACAGCGAGAGCTCTTGCACCTTTATGTTCTTACTTTGCTAAATTCAATACTAGATATAGACTCTTGCTTGTTATTGTCTTGACTTGAATTGCGTATCTCACTTGCTTTACTTTGAAGTTCTTATATGTGTGTTAGCATGTCACCATAGAAATTATTGTGTCATCATTTATCTACTCGAGGACGAGCAGAAATTAAGCTTGAGGATGTTGATACGTCCCGAACGTATCTATAATTTCTGCTTGTTCCATGATCTTTTGGGTGACATTGTTATATGTTTTTCTACACTTTTATATCATTTTACACATAGTTGGACTAGCCTACTAACTCAGTGCACCTAGTGCCAGTTTCTGTCTGCTGATGTCTATTTTGCAGGGGCTTTTACCCAATTTTTCGAAGCCCGAAAAAATCGAGAAAAATTATATAAAAAATCAGCGAAACAGAAGCTTCCGGATCACCGAAGGTGGCCTGCTGGCCCGGCCAGGCCCTAGGCCGCACCAGGAGGTCGCCTGGGTGGGTCCCACCTCCTCTGGTGCCCTCCTTTGGCCTATATTTAGAGTTCCGAGAGGAAACCCTCACAGACTCTCTCGAATCGTGAATTTCTCCATTGTTCCGCCGCCGGAGCGCTTCCGAGATCGGGAGCGTTAGGAGACCTCTTCCCATCACCCTGTCGGAGGGAGAATTGACTTCCGGGAGCTTCTCCACCACCCTGGACGACTCCCGGATGTGCCGTGAGTAGTTTCCCTTGGACCATGAGTCCATGACCAGTAGTTATGTGATGTCTTCTCTCCAATCTTGTGCTTCAATGGTTAGTCCTTCTGAGCTGCCCTACATGATCAAGGCATCTATGTAATTCTCTTGTTGTTGCTATGCACGGTTTATTGGGATCCGATAGATTATTAGATTATGTTCAGATTGTTGTGAGTTATATATTTGATTATACTTCTATATTATGTTCATTAGTGATTATTGCATGTTCTCTGTTGCTTTTATTGCTTTGGCCAAGTAGTAGATCGTAAATCCAAGAGGGAGCATTATGCGTGATTGTGGGTTCGGACCCCTCGATGTCTAGCTTGAGTGATAGAAACATGACACTAGGGGATGTGCTTGTTGCCACCAGGGAGAAAACAACGGTGCTTGTGACCACGTTTGCAAGGATTGTTTACCTTACACATATTTTGTTAATGCAGTTGTCCGTTGCTTTGAGTTTACACTTTGGGTGGGGCTCGCAACTTAATAACGAAGAGATGTTCTGGATAGATATCTCAAGGTGGATGATTAGTAAATAGATGCTGATAAATAAGCGGTCTACTTGTCTTGGCGTACTGCCCATTACTATTGAACCTCTAACTATCTTGGAGCATAATTAGCGTTGCGATGCAATCATAATTTTGTCAATTGCCCAACTGTGATTTGTTTACCCTAGCATTGTTGTTTATCGTCTTTTGGGGAGAGACACATCACTAGTGAACGTCATGTGACTCCGGTCCATATCACCATCATTGTTTACACCTCCACTATTTACCGCTTTATTTACTTTTTCGTTGCAATCGCTATTACTTACCCGCTTGTGTTTTGATCCTTTGCAAACTACAAGGCCGGCGAGATTGACAACCTCTCTGTACTCGTTGGGAGCAAATTTATTTGTTGTGTGTGCAGGTCCACGTCTTCTGCTAGCGCCAGGGTGGAAGACACCTACTTGTTGATCCTAGGAGTCCTACTTGTTCGATAAACATTACAGTCTCTGTGTGAGAGAAATTTGCTACTAACTACATATCCACCTTCCACTTGGGGTCCAACGAGGGGCGAGAAGTATATACATCATCTCGTCATCAACGGTCTTCGAGAACTATAGTTCTTCGGCATCAAGGCCGTCTTGGTCGTCGACGGGAGGCAGGTAGCTTTATTTGTCGTCCTAATTGTTGCGTTCATCGGAATTGGCATTGGTATGTTCCTCTGGTTGGTGCTCGGGAGCTTTGGGTTTGTCGTGCTGATCTGGGGTCGCGTTCTCCCATGTGGCTTGTGTGGAGCCCCTTCCCTTATTTTCCATGGTGCGCTTACGCGGCTTCCAACGTTTAGAGGGCTCTTCACGGGTTTATCGCCGTTTTGCTTGGGTGTGATGTCATGTGTCTCGCGAGACGTGTCTACCATGTAAACATCGTAGGTAGATGTTGCGGTCTACCGCCCGGTGTTTGTGGGGGTGGGGTAGTAGGCCTCATCGTCCATATCCTCGAGCTCTAGTCGAATGAGTCGGTTAGATCTTCGACGGTGGTGATCAACTAGGTGGTGGGTGGGTCGTAAAAGTCCCCATAATCCACCTCAGAGTCGATCATCGAACATGTTGGACTTTGTGTAAGTGAGATTTAAAGCAACTGGATCTGGTCAAGCATCTCGTTTAGCATCGATAGGTTGACCTGACCAATTCTTCCAACAATGTTGGAGCTGATCTCCGTGACTTCCGTAGGGGAAGACAGTTTGGCCATGGTCGTTTCCTGTTGTCCGTACATTATGGTCGGTTACGAGCTCAAGGCCACTTTTCTGATGAGGATGGGACTGAGACCGTGGCCGGACAAGGGACACAGAGTCAAGGCTTCAGGATTTTTAGTTTCATCTGGCGAGACTGTGATGTTGGCAAGGAACAAACCACCTCGCGAGTCCGTGGAGGATTCAAAGTCTCCGAACCTTATTCGGTGAATGGGGACAAAACCCCCGATCTGGCCAGGACGACCGATTAGGTCCACGTGTGGCGTGATGCTACCGAGCGCGAGGATCTATTCGGGGATGAAGATCCCCCCGTCGCAGCCTCGATGGTTGACTATCGAGCTACCCATCGAGCCTTTTAGTGATCCAACGACGGGACTCTCAATGAAAGCACCAATGTCGGTGTCAAAACCGGCATATCTCGGGTAGGTGGCCCGAACTATGGAGCTTCGATCGATTGGTTGCAAGAAAGCGGGGGAGACGATGTTTACCCAGGTTCAGGCTCTCTTGAGGAGGTAAAACCCTACGTCATGTTTACTTATATTGATGGGGAACGATGAATACAAAGTTTATCTACCATAAGATCGTACGAGCTAAACCCTGGATGAGATAACCTACTTCTACGCAAAAGAACCTCTGGTTTATATAGACACCACGACCCCTAGGGTTACATGTTACCGACTTTAATCGGGGGTAGATGGGCCTAACTCATCCTCTTGCCTTGGAGTACATGCCTATTATTCAGAGCTTTCCATCTTGGTTATGCAGTTATCAGATAATTCGGTCTTCAATGATGGAGCCCATATGATCGGGCCATAAGGGACAACCCAACCGCCCGAGGATCCCTTAATCAAGAACTCCCTCAGAAGGGTATGCTCGAATACTCAAACACTCCATTAAAGAAACGGTTTAACCGGCGTCCAAAAATCCCTTCCCAAGAGGAGAGCACGAAAGTGAAACGCGTGGCCATCAAGGTGAGGTTGTCAGGTCACAGTAAGTTAACCATCATTATCGTGATGGCCATTCCTATTGCTCGATGTGTCCAACCTCTTCAACTGGTCGATCTCTTTAAAAGAGAAAAGAGTTTGCCCACCTCAGGACCAAGGATGGTTGTTCAAGTCATAATCTCGTCGAATGGGTAAGTCCAGATATATTTGCATAATCCGGATGTTATGCCCGTTATTTATGATTCAATCTTTGAACTTTCCGAACAGAACTGGAGGCGCTGGATTGAAACGGTCAACTTCCCTCCTCCTCAACCAGAGAGTTACTCACGCGACGATGACCCAAGATTCCACGATCACTCGGATACGTCAATTGAATTTGAGTATGGAGCCTTTTATTAAGAGAGGCTGGACCGCTCTAAGGTGGCCCTTATGGCTAATCACCCTCGGACACTTCCCTCCTTCACTATAAGTAACAAGAAGGCCTCCTACCAAAAAGGGCGCTCGTCTCCTGTTTTTTGAGTATGCCGACTTTTACTCCCAAGGTCCATCGCACCACAGCCGAACCCCGATGAGAGCGGCGTCATACGTCTCAAACGTATCAATAATTTTGGATGGTTTCACGTTGTTATGTTGTCAACTTTCAATGTTTTATATACCTTTTATATCTTTTTTGGGACTAACTTATTAATTAAGTGCCAAGTGCCAGTTCCTGTTTTTTCTATGTTTTTGGCTCTTTTCAGATCTAATTTTGGAACGGAGTCCAAACGGAATAAAGTCCCCGAAATAAATTTTTCCAGAACAGAAGAAGATCGGGGGACTTGAGGGCCAAGGCACGGGGCCCACAGGGAGCCCACAAGCCCTGTTGCCGTAGCCAGGGGGCGTGGCAACCAAGCTTGTGGCCTCCCTCGCGCTCACCTGCCCTAGTTCTTTGGCCTATAAATTCCCTAAAAATCCGGAAAAAATCAGGGCATCCACGAAAACACTTTTCCACCGCCACAAGCTTCCTTTTCCGCGAGATCTCATCTGGAGACCCTTCCCGATGCCCTGCCGGAGGGGACTTCGGAGTTGGAGGGCTTCTACATCAACATCATCGCCTCTCCAATGACTCGTGAGTAGTCCACTTTAGACCTATGGGTCCGTAGTTAGTAGCTTGATGGCTTATTATCTCTCTTGGATCTTCAATACAAAGTACTCCATGATCTTCATGGAGATCTATCCGATGTAATCCTCTTTGGCGGTGTGTTTGTCGAGATCCGATGAATTGTGGATTTGTAATCAGATTATCTATGATTTATATTTGAGTCTTTGCTGATTTCTTATATGCATGATTTGATATCCTTGTATGTCTCTCCGAGTCTTGGTTTTTTTTTGGCCAACTAGATCTATGATTCTTGCAATGGGAGAAGTGCTTGGTTTTGGGTTCATACCGTGCGCTGACCTTTCCCAGTGACAGAAGGGGCATCAAGGCACGCATCATGCTGTTGCCATCAAGGGTAACAAGATGGGATTTCATCATAGATTTGATATTGTCCATCTACATAATGTCATCTTGCTTAAGGCGTTACTCTGTTCTTATGAACTTAATACACTAGATGCATGCTGGATAGCGATTGACGTGTGGAGTAATAGTAGTAGATGCAGAAAGTATCGGTCTACTTGTTTTGGACGTGATGCCTATAGATATAATCATTGCCATAGATAATGTCACGACTTTGCGCGGTTCTATCAATTGCTCGACAGTAATTCGTTCACCCACCGTCTACTTGCTTTCATGAGAGAAGCCACTAGTGAACACTACGGCCCCCAGGTCTATTCACAACTATCGTCTCCACTTTCACTTTTACTTTGCTTTGTTTACTTTTAACCTTCAGTTCTCACTTTGCAAACAATCTATAAGGGATTGACAACCCCGTCATAGCGTTGGGTGCAAGCTCTTTGTGTTTGTGCAGGTACTTGTGACATGACACGATCCTCCCACTGGATCGATACCTTGGTTCTCAAACTGAGGGAAATCCTTACCGCCGCTGTGCTACATCACCCTTTCTTCTTCAAGGGAACACCAACGCAAGGCTCCAAGGCCGTGGGGAAATCCTTCGTATATTTGCCAAGGAAGTCCCTATAGGCGTAGCCCGTAGCAGCAGGATTCCTAGCGCCGTTGCCAGGGAAGGTCTGTTGTCGTAGTAGCAGAAGGATTTCTGGCGCCGTTGCCGGGGAGGATCAAGTCAAGAATAGTCTCCCGTCAATGTGCCAATTTATGGCGCCGTTGTCGGGGAGGAGAGATCAAGTAAAGATCTATCCAAGTAGGTGTCACAAACTCATATCTTGCATTTACCTTTTTTGCCAGTTGCCTCTCGTTTTCCTCTCCCCCACTTCACCAATTTGCCTTTTTCGTTTGCTTTTTTCGTTCGCCCTTTTCTCTCGCTTGATTTCTGTTCGCTTGTGTGTCATGTGCCTTTAATATGCTTGCATCTTCGCTTGTTGAAAATCTAGTGATATGGATCCTCATCCACTTGCTAATCTCTTTAAGAGATCCAATTATGTTGATCCAATTGCTAGTGAGTTCAGTGCACTTGACTATCTTTATGGAGTTTTGCTTGAGATGCTTGAATCTAAAAATCGTGACGAAGAAACTTATGAAGTGATTCACGAGGGCTCCTTGAATGAAAAGCATGATTGCAATGGTTTCACTATAACTCCTATTAGTGACAATCATGCTAAAAATATGCAAAACCCTAAGCTTGGGGATGCTAGTTTTGCTATGTCCCCTACTTGTTGCAATAATCATGATTGGGGTGATGATCTTTCTTATGATCTTGAAAATTTGTTTAAGCCTCATGATGAATATGATGTTTGAAATAATATTGAAAGTGGGTTTGGAGAATTCATGACTTCAGTTGATGATAATCCCACTATTTTTGAAGAGCGTCAACTTTGCATGCATGTGGATCATGAAAAGAATATCCTTTGTTGAATTTGAATATGACCCCACATGTAATTATTATGAGAGAGGAAAATATGGTGGTAGAAACTTTCATATCACTAAATCGCATCTCGTTATGTTGAGATTGCTCTTGTCTCATTCTTCTTCCTTGCATTTGGTAACTATTGGTTGTCTTGCCAATCTGTTTTCCTATAAAATGCCTATCAATAGGAAGTATGTTAGACTTAGATGTGATTTTCACATGCTTTATGATGCTCTCGTTGTGCTTCAATTCTTGTCTTTTGTGTGAGCATCATTGATGCCTAGCTAAGGGCGTTAAACAATAGCGCTTGTTGGGAGGCAACCCAACGAATCTATCCTTTTTCTTTCTGTTTTGTGTTTTCCACACTTCCATAATTCTGTTATGATTGTGTTTTTTGTGTTTTTGTTGTGTTTGTGCCAAGTAAAACCGTTATGATTAGTCTTGGGGATGATCGTTTGGTCATGCTGGCAAAGACAGAAACTTTCTTCTCACAAAAAGAATTTTCTATTTTTTTTTGTAAGATATTTTGAGTTGATTCTTTTTGCTGCTGATTGCTATGCAAATTCTTCAGACTGTCGTAATTGTTCAGAATTTTTGAAGTAACAGAAGTATACGAAGTATACAGATTGCTACAGACTGATCTGCTGTTAACAGATTCTGTTTTTGTTGAGTTGGTTGCTTATTTTGATGAAACTATGGATATTATCGGGGGGTATTAGCCATGGAAGATTGAAAATACAGTAACCCAACATCAGCATAAGTAGAATTTAAGTTTGCTACAGTATCTAAGGAAGTGGTGGTTTGCTTTCTTATACTAATGTTATCACGAGTTTCTGTTTAAGTTTCGTGTTGTGAAGTTTTCAAGTTTTGGGTGAAGTTCTTATGGACAAAAAGATAAAGAGTGGCAAGAGCTCAAGCCTGGGGATGCCCAAGGCACCCCAAGTTGATTCAAGGATGCCGTAAAAGCCTAAGCTTGGGGATGCCCCATGAAGGCATCCCCTCTTTCGTCTTCAATCCATCGGTAACGTTACTTGGGGCTATATTTTTATTCACCACATGTTATGTGTTTTGCTTGGAGCCTCTTGTATCGTAGGAGTCTTTTATTTTTGTTGTGTCACAATCTTCCTTGCTGCACACCTAGATAGAGAGACATGCACTCACCGTGATTTTGTCGAGCTTCACTTATATCCTTTGGTTAGAGAATTCAGCTCACATGTGCTTCACTTATATCTTTTGAGCTAGTTGATTTTGCTCTATGTGCTTCACTTATATCTTTTAGAGCACGGAAGCGCATGGCCTGGTAGTTGACCTATGCTATGATAGTAGTCTCAAAAGGGGTAGTTATCCAAAGGGATATGAAAACTTCCACCTTCATGTGCATTGAGTAGTTGGAGAAGTTTGATTCATCTCAATTAGTTTTGAGTTGTGGTTGTGGTATTATTGAAGTTATACTAGTAAGGTGTTGTGGATCTAGAAATACTTGTGTTGGAGTTAGTGATTCCCGTAGCATCCACGTATGGTGAACCGCTATGTGATGAAGTCTGAGCATGATTAGTCTATTGATTGTCATCCTTTGTGTGGCGGTCGGGATAGCGCGATGGTTTATACCTACCAACCCTTCCCCTAGGAGTATGCGTTGAATGCTTTGTTTCTATTACTAATAAAAAAAATTCAACAAGTATATGAGTTATTCATGACTAATGTTGAGTCCATGGTTTAGATGCACTTTCACCTTCCACCATCACTATCTTCTTTAGCGCAGTGCAACTTTCGCCGGTGCACAAAACCCACCATTAGCCTCCCTCAAAACAGCCACCATACCTAGCTACTATGGCTTTTTCGAAGCCATTCCGAGATATATTGCCATGAAACTACCACCATGAAATGTGCCACCACTTCTACATTGCCATTGCATGATCATAAGATAGCTAGCATGATGTTTCCATTGATGTCTATACCATGCTAGATCATTGTCACGGTACACTACCGAAGGCATTCCATATAGAGTCATCATTGCTCTAAGTTTTGAGTTGTAAGTGTGATGATCATCATTTATGGAGCATTGTCCCATGTGAGGAAATAAAAGAGGCCAAATATGCCCACCAACATAATAAAAAATAAAAAAAAAGAGGCCAAAGAGCCCACCAAAAAAATGAGAGAAAAAGAGAGAAGGGACAATGCTACTATCTTTCCACACTTGTGCATATTAAGCACCATGATCTTCATGATTGAGAGTCTCTTGTTTTGTCACCATCATATAGCTAGTGGGAAATTTTCATTATATAACTTGGCTTGTATATTCCAATGATAGGCTTCCTCAAAATTATCTTAGGTCTTCGTGAGCAAGCAAGTTGGATGCACACCCAGTAGTTTTCTTTAAGAGCTTTAACATACTCTTAGCTCTAGTGCATCATTTGTATGGCAATCCCTACTAACTCACGTTGATATATTTTGATGAGCATCTCCATAGCTCATTGATATGCCTAGTCAATATGACCATCTTCTCCTTGTTTGTCTTGCAACCTCCATCACACTCCAATCCACTTATAGTGTTAAAACCATGGCTCACGCTCATGTATTGCGTGAGAGTTGAAAAAGTTTGAGAAAGTAAAGGTGTGAAAACTATTACTTGGCCAATACCGAGGTTGTGCATGATTTAAATTTGTTGTGCAAGGATGATATAGCATAGCCAGACTATATGATTTTGTAGGGATAACTTTCTTTTGGCCTTGTTATTTTGAAAGTTCATGATTACCTTCCTAGTTTGCTTGAAGTATTATTGTCTCCACGTCAATAGAAAATTATTGTTTTGAATCTAATGGATCTAAACACTCATGTCACATAAGAGGAGTTACAAAGTACATCTATGCTAGGTAGCATGAAAGCATCAAAAATTCACTCTTTATCACTTCCCTACTCGAGGACGAGCAGGAGTTAAGCTTGGGGATGCTTGATACGTCTCAAACGTATCTATAGTTTTTGATGGTTTCACGCTGTTATCTTGTCAACTTTGGATGTTTTATATACCTTTTATATCTTTTTTGGGACTAACTTATTAATTCAGTGCCAAGTGACAGTTCCTGTTATTTTGTGTTTTTGACTCTTTTCAGGTCTGCTTTTGGAACGGAGTCCAAACGGAATAAAATCCCCGAAATAAATTTTTCCAGAACAGCAGAAGATCGGGGGACTTGAGGGCCAAGGCAGGGGGGCCACAGGGAGCCCACAAGCCCTGTTGTCGCGGCCAGGGGGTCGCGGCAACCAAGCTTGTGGCCTACCTGGCGCTCCCCTGCCCTAGCTCTTTGGCCTATAAATTCCCTAAAAATCCAGAAAAAATCAGAGCATCCACGAAAACACTTTTCCACCACCGCAAGCTTCCGTTTCCACGAGATCTCATCTGGAGACCCTTGTCGGTGCCATGCCGGAGGGGACTTTGGAGTTGGAGGGCTTCTACATCAACATCATCGCCTCTCCAATGACTTGTGAGTAGTCCACTTCAGACCTACGGGTCCATAGTTATTAGCTAGATGGCTTCTTCTCTCTCTTGGATCTTCAATACAAAGTTCTTCATGATCTTCATGGAGATCTATCTGATGTAATCCTCTTTGGCGGTGTGTTTGTCGAGATCCGATGAATTGTGGATTTGTAATCAGATTATCTATGATTTATATTTGAGTCTTTGCTGATTTCTTATATGCATGATTTTATATCCTTGTAAGTCTCTCCGAGTCTTGGGTTTTGTTTGGCCAACTAGATCTATGATTCTTGCAATGGGAGAAGTGCTTGGTTTTGGGTTCATACCGCGTGGTGACCTTTCCCAATGACAGAAGGGGCAACAAGGCATGCATCATGTTGTTGCCATCAAGGGTAACAAGATGGGCTTTGATCATAGATTTGAGATTGTCCATCTACATCATGTCATCTTGCTTAAGGCGTTACTCTGTTCTTATGAACTTAATACACTAGATGCATGCTGGATAGCGGTCGACGTGTGGAGTAATAGTAGTAGATGCAGAACGTATCGGTCTACTTGTTTTGGATGTGATGCCTATAGATATAATCATTGCCATAGATAACATCACGACTTTGCACGGTTCTATCAATTGCTCGACAGTAATTCGTTCACCCACCGTCTACTTGCTTTCATGAGAGAAGCCACTAGTGAACACTATGGCCCCCGGGTCTATTCACAACCATCGTCTCCACTTTCACTTTTACTTTGCTTTGTTTACTTTTTTGCTTTCAGTTCTCACTTTGCAAACAATCAATAAGGGATTGACAACCCCTTCGTAGTGTTGGGTGCAAGCTCTTTGTGTTTGTGCAGGTACTTGTGACTTGACGCAAACCTCCCACTAGATCGATACCTTGGTTCTCAAACTGAGGGAAATACTTACCGCCGCTGTGCTACATCACCCTTTCCTCTTCAAGGGAACACCAACGCAAGGCTCCAAGGCCGCGGGGAAATCCTTCGCATATTTTCCAAGGAAGTCCCTATAGGCGTAGCCCGTAGCAGCAGGATTCCTGGCGCCGTTGCCAGGGAAGGTCTGTTGTCGCAGTAGCACGACGCCGGCCGAATCCACACCAAACGATGGTAGGGCTCCCAAGCGTGTGACAACCATACAAACTAGGTTGACTGCGCTCCCGACCAATAGGTAATATATTGAATTCATAGTTTGGGAATTGTTATAGCCTCTTGTGAACATTCATAATCTTTGCCGAGACCTACAGGAGACGGACACAACCACCTTCGTCCGAGGAGGTTGAAGAGGCGCTAGGTGGTAATCCTGACCAGAGATCTTCGGCAAGGGCCAGGGTCAATGCTGAGGTCCCCACCATAGACCAACTTCTAGAGGATCCCGAGGAAGTCTCGGTCACCAACTCCAAAGTCAAAAGTGTGATGAATCATCGACGGCCGAAGGAGTCCATGCCTCACCTTGCGTTGTATGAACATGAGTTTTGTCGGTGTTCTAGGAATGGGGGTACCCAGACCTGCCTGCCTACAGCCCAGGGCTGACCCACTTCATCAAGCAAGCACAATCGGGTGCGGCACCACTCTAGGAAAGGCCCTCGTGAGGAGGAACAACATCAGGGTCCGCAGGGTGCCTCCTCAGGACCCCTCCGGAGCGGGACACATTCCGAGGCGAGACCCGGCCTCACGAGTCAAGGATGACGCGGAAGAAGGGCATGCGAGCAGCAGACAGCAGGACGGAGCTGTTTCCCCTTTAGTGCAAAGGGAGAAAGGACGAACGCGGGTTCCCAAGGCATCTTCCAAAGGTTTCCTTTCTAGTGCAACAAGGCCATCGCCGCCCGCCAGCAGGGCAGACGTCATCCTTGAACCCGTTTCTGCAGCACTGGCAGCCACTTTGCAGGCGAAGACTACTTTTGGACAGGGGAAGCATGTTCCCCTGTTCCCCTTCAAAATTGGTCGTTGTGGGATCCCTTCCCACCGAAACAATAAGGGAAGAGGACCGGGGCCGCCACTATATATAGAGAGAGTCGGTTACTTCATCAGTCGCCCACCGACATCACACAAAGGCCACCCAGCCATCGGAGGCCCTCGAAGACTGTACTAGTTCATCCACTAACCTCCACGAGAGGCAATCCACCAAAGCAGCAGTAGGGTATTACGCTTCTGAGCAAACCGAACCTGGGTAAACTGTCGTGTTATGTGTCTTCCTCGCCATCGAGTGAGTTCTATGCCATCCCCAGCAAGTAGCGAGTTAAGTGAGGTGAGCCCGCGAGAGATCTTCGTACACACCCCTGAGTTCGATTCTTTAGGGTTTTGCGGAGCCCGAAATCTGACAAGTTTAACACTCTTAATTTGGTGAACGTATATGTGAGAGCCACCCGAGCAGGACTTGAGGGAGTCGCCAACCTTAAGTTGACCAGCCTACAGGTGAGTGATTGGTTTTGACAACCGAACAAAAATCCTAATGCAGAGCCCCCAAGCCTTAATTTGGTCTGGACGGCCAAGTTAAGGGTCTAAATATTGTTTTGACATGTTGTAGGCCTCAAGGGAACAAAACAAAAAATAGTTTGGGGACCTTGATTTTAACTAAACACACACTTGGCGGCTATGAAGGCCGGACTAGAGGAGGTTAAAAATTCACCAAGGAGGCACACGGTGAGTAAAAAGTCTTAATCATGCAGAATTGCTTGGGGCACCTTTCTAAGGAAATAATGCCTTACAAAAGCCGATTCTATAGGTCAGCTGTAGAAAGATTTGGATGCGGCCAGAGAATCTCAAAGATATAGCAAACTGCAGCACGAAGTCGGCCGCCTGGTATTGTCCCAGAGTCTTGATGAAAACAACAAGCTCATGGCAGAAAACTAGCGACACGCTGAAGAAATTGAGAGGTTAAAAACTCAAATAGAACATGCCCACGAAGAGAACCATAGATTGAAAGGTGGCATGTTTGGTAAGTGAATTTTTAGCTTGTAATTCCATAAGATATGTGTATTATGCTAATATAATAGACATGCCATGTCTCTTGTTAGCTCTCCTAACCGGGCGGCCCAAAGAAGAGGCTAGCTCATTTGGAGCAACCATCTTAAGTAAGTGTCCACCATGCATGAACAAGGTCGGAAAGAAATGAAGAGCATGGTCAAGGCACTATGAGCGACCGAGAAGCCTCTGAGCTACGGAAATAAATGATGGCTGAGCTAGTCGATCGATTTAAAGGAACTCGGCGTCGCTTCGAGCTATGGAAGATATCAGCTTGTCAAGAAGGAGCACATGAGGCATGGGCAATGGTGAAGACCCGCATTACCAAACTTGACCCGGAGCATTTGGCTTGAGTTGTGCCGGTAGGTTCGAATGGTCAAGAGGTGCCACTTCATTTGGTGTATGACCAGGTGATGCCCGCCACACGTATCTCGTAAGAAGACTGCAGCCTGGATACCATAATAGATAATCTTGACGAGCAACCGGGTGCTTGGTTCTATGTAGGTGTGTACTTTACATCAAACATTACTCTGTCCAAGTTGTATACGTTGTGTTAACTAGCCATCGGCTTCTACCTCCCCCACGACTAGTCGGGGTAGTGTTCTATAGGATCAAAAGTATGTCTAGAGGGGGTGATTAGACTACTTGACAAGATATAAACTTAGCCTTTTCCCAATTTAGTTGTGTGCCAGTTTTAGCAATTATGGCAAGTCAAGTACACCCGACACATGCAGGTCTAAGAGTATAGCAGCAGAATGTAAAATATGCAAGTGTAAAGTAAAGGACTAAGGTAGGGAGATCAAACGCATGAGGTTGACACGACGATTTTTGGCATGGTTCCAATAGTTGGTGCTATCGTATGTCCATGTTAATGGAGACTTCAACCCACGGAGGGTAATGGCTGCGGGAGTCCACGGAGGGCTCTGATACGTCCATTTTGCATCATGTTTTCAAGTTGATATTTATCGCTTCTTGGGCTGTTATTTCACTTCACGGTACAATACTTATGCCTTTTCTCTCTTATTTTGCAAGGTTTACATGAAGAGGGAGAATGCCGGCAGCTAGAATTCTGGTCTGAAAAAGGAGCAAAGTTGAGATACCTATTCTGCGCAACTCCAAACGCCATAAAAATCAACAAGGATTTTTTTCGGATTTATAAAAAATACTGGGCCGAAGAAGCGCTAGAGGGGCGCCAGCAGGTGGCCACAAGCCTGCTTGGCGCGGTCACCCCCTGGCCGCGCCAAGGGGGCTTGTGGGCAGCCTGCAGGCCCACTGGCCCCCTCTTCTGCTATATGAAGGGTTTCATCCAGAAAAAAAAATCATGGAGGAGTTTTTTCGTGGATTCGCCGCCGCCACGAGGCGGAACTTGAGCAGAACCAATCTAGAGCTCCGGCTGGACGATCCTGCCGGGGAAACTTCCCTCCCGGGGGGGGGGGAATCGTCGCCATCGACATCACCAACACTCCTCTTATCGGAGGGTACTTGTCACCATAAACATCTTCATCAGCACCATCTCATCTCCAAACCCTAGTTCATCACTTGTAACCAATCTCCGTCTCGCGACTCCGATTGGTACTTGTAAGGTTGCTAGTAGTGTTGATTACTCTTTGTAGTTTATGCTAGTTGGATTGTTTGGTAGAAGAGTTTATTTTCAGATCCTTGATGTTACTCATTACCTCTCTGGTCATGAATACGATTATGCTTTGTGAGTAGTTACTTTGGTTCTTGATAACATGGGATAAGTCATGCTAATAGTAGTCATGTGAATTTGGTATTCATTCGGTAATTTGATGTGTTGTATGTTGTTTTTCCTCTAGTGGTTTTATGTGAACATCGACTACATAACACTTCACCATTGTTTGGGCCTAGAGGAAGCCATTGGGAAGTATTAAGTAGATGATGGGTTGTTAGAGTGACAGAAGCTTAAACCCTAGTTTATGCGTTGCTTCGTAAGGCGCTGATTTGGATCCACTAGTTTAATGCTATGGTTAGACTTTGTCTTAATTCTTATTTCGTAGTTGCGGATGCTTGCGAGAGGGGTTAATCATAAGTGGTATGCTTGTCCAAGTAAGGGCAGTACCCAAGCGCCGGTCCACCCACATATCAAACTATCAAAGTAACGAACGTGAATCATATGAACATGATGAAAAGTAGCATGACAGAAATTCCCGTGTGTCCTCGGGAGCGTTTTTCATCCTATAAGACTTCGTCCAGGCTTGTCCCTTGCTACAAAAGGGATTGGGCCTCTTTGCTGCACCGTTGCTACTTTTTTTACTTGTTGCTTTCTACGAATCATCTCACCACACAATCACTTGTTACCGACAATTTCAGTGCCTGCAGATTTTACCTTGCTGAAAACCACTTGTCAGATCCTTCTGCTCCTCGTTGGGTTTGACACTCTTACTTATCTAAAGGACTACGATTGATCCCCTATACTTGTGGGTCATCAAGACTCTTTTCTGGCGCCATTGCTGGGGAGTGAAGCGCCTTTGGTAAGTGGAACTTGGTAAGGAAACATTCATATAGTGTGCTGAAATTTGTTGTCACTTGTCACTATGTATACTAATCCTTTGAGGGGCTTGTTCGAGGTATCTTCACCTCGAACGGAAGCACAAAGAGTTGCTCCTCAACCTGCTGCACCTACTGAAAATATTTGCTTTCAATTTCCTTCGGGTATGCTTGAGAAACTGCTGGCTAATCCTTTTACAGGAGATGGAACATCACATCCAGACTTGCATCTAATCTATGTAGATGAAGTTTGTGGTTTATTTAAGCTTGCAGGTTTGCCCGAGGATGAGGTCAAGAAGAAGGTCTTTCCTTTATCTTTGAAGGTTAAAGCGTTGACATGGTATAGGCTATGTGATGATACTGGATCATGGGACTACAATCGGTTGAAATTGGAATTTTATCAAAAGTGTTATCCTATGCATTTAGTACATTGTGATCGGAATTATAGTTATAATTGTTGGCCTTGTGATAGAGAAAGCATCTCTCAAGCTTGGGGGAGGCTTAAATCAATGTTATATTCATGCCCCAATCATGAGCTCTCGAGAGAAATTGTCATTCAGAACTTCTATGCTCGGCTTTCTCATGATGATCGCACCATGCTTGACACTTCTTGTACCGGTTCTTTTATGAAGAGAGATATTGACTTCAAATGGAATTTATTGGAGAGAATTAAATGCAACTCTGAAGATTGGGAGCTTGAAGAAGGTAAGGAGTCAGGTATGAATTTCACGTTTGATTGCGTTAAATCCTTTGTTGAGACAAATACTTTTTGTGACTTTAGCGCTAAGTATGGATTTGACTCTGAGATAGTAGCTTCACTGTGTGAATCCTTTGCTCCTCATATTGATCTCCCCAAAGAGAAGTGGTTTATATATCATCCTCCTTTAGATGTCAATGTAGTTAAACCCACTCCAGTTGAAGATGAATTCATTGCCTATAATGATCATGTGGTTCCCAGTGCTTACATTGAGAAACCACCTTTCCCTGTTAGGATAAAGGATCATTCTAAAGCTTCAACTGTGATACGTAGAGGCTATATTAGAACTCCTACACCCCCTGAGCAAATTAGAGTTGAACTTAGAATTGCTATTATAAAAGATCTTCTGTCCAACGATGTTGAGGGACATAATATTCACTTCTGTGAAGATGCTGCTAGAATTGCTAAACCTCACGCTAGAGACAAACATAGGCCTGTTGTTGGCATGCCTGTGGTTTCTGTTAAGTTAGGAGATCATTGTTATCATGGTTTATGTGACGTGGGTGCTAGTGTTAGTGCAATACCTCAATCCTTATATGATGAAATTAAAGATAAGATTGCACCTGTTGAGATAGAACCTATAGATGTCACTATTCAGCTTGCCAATAGAGATACTGTCTGCCCTGTGGGAATTGTTAGGGATGTTGAAGTCTTGTGTGGTAAATCAAAGTATCCTGCTGATTTCCTCGTTCTTGCTACCGCTCAAGATAGCTTTGGTCCCATTATATTTGGCAGACCTTTTCTCAATACCGTCAATGCTCATATTGACTGTGAGAAGCAAACTGTCACTGTTGGCTTTGAAGGTGTGTCACATGAGTTCAATTTCTCCAAGTTTGGTAGACAACCTCATGAAAAGGAGTTGCCTAGTAAGGATGAAACTATTGCCTTAGCTTCTATTGCCGTGCCTCCTACTGATCCCTTAGAGCAACACTTGCTTGAGCATGAAAATGATATGCATATGGATGAAAGGGATGAGATAGATAGAGTTGTCTTAGAACAATATCCTATTCTTAAGAATAACTTTCCTGTTGAACTGCTTGGGGATCCACCCCCACCAAAGGGTGATCCTGTGTTCGAGCTTAAACAGTTGCCTGATACTCTTAAGTATGCCTAGCTTGATGAAAAAGAGATATATCCTGTTATTATTAGTGCTAGCCTCTCAGAGCATGAAGAAAAGAAGTTACTAAAAACTCTCAGGAAGCACTAAGGAGATTGAATACTAAGATAAAAGAAGTAGTAAGAAAAGAAATACTAAGGCTCCTGGAAGTGGGTATTATCTATCCTGTTGCTCATAGCGACTGGGTTAGTCTGGTGCATTGCGTCCCTACGAAGGGAGGTATTACCGTGGTCCCTAATGATAAGGATGAATTGATACCACAGAGGATTATTACTGGCTATAGGATGGTGATCAATTTTAGGAAATTGAATAAACCTCTGCCTTTTATCGACCAAATGCTAGAAAGACTGTCTAAACACACACACTTTTGCTTTCTAGACGGTTATTCTGGTTTCTCCCAAATACCAGTTGCACAATCTGATCAGGAGAAAACCACTTTCACCTGCCCTTTCGGTACCTTTGCTTATAGACGTATGCCTTTTGGCTTATGTAGTGCACCTACCACCTTTCAAAGATGTATGATGGCTATATTCTCTGACTTTTGTGAAAAGATTGTCGAGGTTTTCATGGATGACTTCCGTTTACGGGTCTTCTTTTGATGATTGCCTCAGCAACCTTGATCGAGTCTTACAGAGATGTAAAGACACCAATCTTGTCTTGAATTGGGAGAAGTGCCACTTTATGGTTAATGAAGGCATCGTCTTAGGACATAAAATTTCTGAAAGGGGTATTGAAGTCGATAAGGCTAAGGTTGATGCAATCGAGAAAATGCCATACCCCACAGATATCAAAGGTATAAGAAGTTTCCTTGGTCATGTTGGTTTCTATAGAAGGTTCATTAAAGACTTCTGTAAGATTTCTAGGCCTCTTACCAATCTCTTGCAGAAGGATATTCCTTTTTTTACGATGATTGTGAGGAAGCCTTCGAAATACTTAAGAGGGCTTTGATAACTGCACTTATTGTTCAACCACCTGATTGGAACTTACCTTTTGAAATCATGTGTGATGTTAGTGATTATGCTGTTGGTGATGTTCTAGGGCAAAGAGTCAATAAGAAGTTGAATGTTTTTCACTACGCTAGTAAAACTCTAGACAGTGCCCAGATAAACTATGCTACTACGGAGAAGGAATTTTTAGCAGTCTTGGTTGCATGTGAAAAGTTCATGTCTTATATAGTT
Organism: Hordeum vulgare subsp. vulgare; assembly: GCF_904849725.1. NCBI lineage: Eukaryota > Viridiplantae > Streptophyta > Magnoliopsida > Poales > Poaceae > Hordeum > Hordeum vulgare. Next base: position 165,373,537 of record NC_058523.1, read on the forward strand.
AAGTCCAAAGTCACTATTCACACTGATCATGCTCCTATTAAGTACCTCATGGAGAAGAAGGACGCTAAACCTAGACTTATTAGATGGGTTCTCTTGCTACAAGAATTTGATTTGCACATTGTTGACAGGAAGGGTGTTGATAACCCCGTAGCAGACAACTTGTCTAGGTTCGAGAACGTTCTTGATGACCCACAACATATTGATGATAGCTTTCCCGATGAGCAATTGAATGTCATCAATGCTTCACATAGTGCACTGTGGTATGCTGATTATGCAAACTATATCTTTGCCAAATACATACCACCTAGTTTCACGTACCAACAAAAGAAGAAGTTCTTCTTTGACTTAAGACACTACTTTTGGGATGATCCTCACCTTTATAAGGAAGAAGTAGATGGTGTTATTAGACGTTGTGTACCTGAACATGAACAGGGACAGATCCTACAGAAGTGTCACTCCGAGGCCTATGGAGGACACCATGCGGGAGATAGAACTGCACACAAGGTATTGCAATTAGGTTTCTATTGGCCCACTCTCTTCAAGGATGCCCGTAAGTTTGTCTTGTCTTGTGACGAATGTCAAAGAATAGGTAATATTAGCAAACGTCAGGAAATGCCTATTAACTATTCACTTGTCATTCAACCATTTCATGTTTGGGGCTTTGATTATATGGGACCTTTTCCGAAATCCAACGGGTATACTCATATCCTAGTTGCTGATGATTACGTCACTAAGTGGGTAGAAGTTATCCCCACTAGTAGTGCTGATCACAACACCTCTATCAAGATGCTTAAAGAAGTTATTTTCCCTAGATTTGGAGTCCCTAGATATCTAATGACTGACGGTGGTTCAGATTTCATTCACGGTGCTTTCCGTAAAACACTTGCTAAGTACGATGTCAACCATAGAATTGCGTCTCCCTATCACCCTCAGTCCAGTGGTCAAGTAAAGCTAAGCAATAGACAGATTAAACTGATTCTGCAAAAGACTGTCAACAGGTCTAGAAAGAATTGGTCTAAGAATCTCGATGATGCACTGTGGGCTTATAAAACTGCCTATAAGAATCCCATGGGCATGTCTCCATACAAAATGGTGTACGGTAAAGCATGTCATTTACCTCTTGAGCTAGAGCATAAAGCTTATTGGGCAATCAAAGAGCTCAACTTTGATTTCAAACTTGTCGGTGAGAAGAGGTTATTTGACATTAGCTCGCTTGATGAATGGAGAACTCGGGCATATGAGAATGCCAACTTGTTCAAAGAAAAGGTTAAGAGGTGGCATGATAAGAGGATACAAAAGCGTGAGTTCAATGCAGGTGATTATGTCTTGCTATATAACTCTCGTTTAAGATTCTTTGGAGCCAAGCTTCTCTCTAAATGGGAAGGTCCCTATGTTGTTGAGGAAGTATATCGTTTCGGTGCTATCAAGATCAACAACACGGAAGGTAATTGTCTGAGAGTTGTTAATGCGCAGAGAATCAAGCATTATATCTCAAGTACTCCCATAAATGTTGAAAGCAATATTATCAATACCATAACTCCGGAAGAATACCTAAGGGATATTTATCAGCCTGTTTCAGACTCCGAAAACGAAGAGGTATGTGATTCGGTAAGAAAACAGAGTCCAAATCTTTTCCAGTAGGAAATTTTCTCTGTTTTGGAATTTTTGAAAAAATATAAAAATTGGAAGTAGTCCGGAAAGTGCGCGAGGGAGCGACAAGCCTGCTCGGCGCGGGCCCACCCCCTGGCCGCACAGGGAGGGCTTGTGGCCACCTCGTGCGCCTCCCGGACTCCGTTTTTGTGCGGGGTACTCCTTCTGGTCTGAAAAAATCATTATATAAACTCACGTTTGGTCTGACCCCTGCATCACGCAGATTTCCTCTGTTTTTTTGTTTCGAGCCTGTTTCTGTTGCAGATCTAGATCGCTATGACTTCCCCAAAAGCTCTGAAGGACAAGATTTTTGAGAAGGTCATCAATCCCTACCTCACGGGAGTGCTGCAACACCCTCAATCTATCGAGATGTGTGAGGGGATGTTGCACATCCGTGATGTTGAGGTGCCCAAGAAGACCAGAAGCATGGAGACGAGGCTTGAAGCAATGGAGCAACAAGTCTTCAAGTGCCAAGGGATGGTGGAGCGTGGACTCAACGCCAACCACATGATGATCACAGAGTTCACCAACAAGCATAAGATTGATGCCAATGACATTGGGAAGCACCTCTACAGGCTCTATGACAGGATTGATCAACACCAGGCCCAGATCTATGACCTGCAGAACCAAAACTGTGAGTATGAGTATAGATTTAAATCAATACGGTTGGCTGCAGATTTGAGGATTCCGGAGACTCGTTCATCTTTCCATGATGGAGCACCTATGCCTTGGAAGACGGAGGATCAAACCCATGTTGCAACAACTCCACCACCATCACCTCCAAAGGAAGACAACTAAGCATGGGTATGGGCAATCCCCTTGGCTTGTGCCAAGCTTGGGGGAGTTGCCCCGATATCGTATCACCATCACATCTTTTGCCTTTACCTTTGTTTTAGTTTTGCTTTTCAGTTTTCTCTTTCTCTAGTAGATTAAAAGTCTTAGTGTTTTAGTCTTGAGTTTTGGTTTGTGTCACCCCCGATGTATTCGAGCTCGTGAGCCATATAATAAAGAGTGTCTTAGTTGAAGGGCTTTGCCTCTTGCCATGATCAATAGCTTGAGAAAATAACAAAAGCATGAAAGATCATGTAATGATCTTATGGGAAGTGATGGCTTCACATACAAAAATAATGATGATTGAGACTTGTTGAGGGTAGACAAACGTAGACCTTGGTCATTGTTGCAATTAATAGGAAGTGATAAAGAAGGAGAGGTTCACATATAAATATATCATCTCTGACACCATCTATGATTGTGAACACTCACTAAACTATTGCATGCCTAGAAGTAGATGTTGGACAAGGAAGACAACATAATGAATTGTGTTTGCTTGGCTCCGAACAATGTTATATTATTAGAGATCCCTTAGCATGTGACGATTGCTTCCACCTCACATTAGCCAAACCTCTCGGACTAAGTAGAGATACTACTTGTGCATCCACAAACCATCAACCCAGTTTTGCCATGTGAGTCCACCATACCTACCTATGGATTGAATAAGATCCCTCAAGTAAGTTGTCATCGGTGCAAGCAATAAAAATTGCTCTCTAATATGTATGATCTATTAGTGTGTGGAAAATAAGCTTTGTACGAACCTGTGATGAGGAAGACATAAAAGCGACAGACTGCATAATAAAGTTCTTTATCACAGGAGGCAATATGAATTGATGTTCCTCCGCACTAAGAGCACACGCAATCAAACCTCAAAAGCGCATAACAACCTCTGCTTCCCTCTGCGAAGGGCCTATCTTGTACCTGTACTTTTTGCCCTTGAAAGAGTCATGGTGATCTTCACCAATTCCTTATTTCGCCTTTATCTTGGCTAACGTCATATGCTTGGGAAAGATCTATATTCGTATGTCAACTTGGAAGTAAGTATTCATGAATTATTATTGTTGACATTACCCTTGAGGTAAGCAGTTGGGAGGCAAAACTGTAAGCCCCTATCTTTCTTTGCGTCCAGCTAAAACTTTGATCTTATCAGTACCACGTGAGTTGTAGCAATTGTAGAGAACGAAAGAATGATTGAGTATGTGGATTTGCTTTACAAGCTCTTATTTGACTCTTTCTGATGTTGTGATAAATTGCAATTGCTTCAATGACTAAAGGCTATCGGTTGTTACTTATCGGTAAGGTTCTTGATCCATGCTTTACTTTGTGAAGGAATTATCACTTTGGCATGAGAGATGATATGTTGGTATGGCTATTCTGATCATGATCATGATGCATGCATGTTTGTATCTTGTTTGGTCGACACCTCTCTCCCTAAACATGTGGACATATTTATTGAGCTAGGCTTTCGCTTAAGGACAAGCGAATTCTAAGCTTGGGGGAGTTGATACGTCCATTTTGCATCATGTTTTCATGTTGATATTTATCGCTTCTTGGGCTGTTATTTCACTTCACGGTACAATACTTATGCCTTTTCTCTCTTATTTTGCAATGTTTACATGAAGAGGGAGAATGCTGGCAGCTGGAATGCTGGCTTGAAAAAGGAGCAAAGTTGAGATACCTATTCTGCACAACTCCAAACGCCGTAAAAACCAACGAGGATTTTTTTCGGATTTATAAAAAAGTATTGGGCCGAAGAAGTGCCAGAGGGGCGCCAGCAGGTAGCCACAAGCCTTCTTGGCGCGGCCACCCCCCTGGCCGCGCCAATGGGGCTTGTGGGCAGCCTGCTGGCCCACTGGCCCCCTCTTCTGCTATATGAACGGTTTCATCCAGAAAAAAATCAGGGAGGAGCTTTTTCGTGGATTCGCCGCCGCCACGAGGCGGAACTTGAGCATAACCAATCTAGAGCTCCGGCGGGATGATCCTATCGGGGAAACTTCCCTCCCGGAGGGGCAAATCATCGCCATCGTCATCACCAAGACTCCTCTCATCGGAGGGGACTCGTCACCATCAACATCTTCATCAGCACCATCTCATCTCCAAACCCTAGTTCATCACTTGTAACCAATCTCCGTCTCGCGACTCCGATTGGTACTTGTAAAGTTGCTTGTAGTGTTGATTAGTCTTTGTAGTTGATGCTAGTTGGATTGTTTGGTGGAAGAGTTTATGTTCAGATCCTTGATGTTACTCATTACCTCTCTGGTCATGAATATGATTATTCTTTGTGAGTAGTTACTTTGGTTCCTCAGGACATGGGATAAGTCATGCTAATAGTAGTCATGTGAATTTGGTATTCGTTCGGTAATCTGATGTGTTGTATGTTGTTTTTCCTCTAGTGGTGTTATGTGAACGTCGACTACATAACACTTCACCATTATTTGGGCCTAGAGGAAGGCATTGGGAAGTAGTAAGTAGATGATGGGTTGCTAGAGTGACAGAAGCTTAAACCCTAGTTTATGCGTTGCTTCGTAAGGGGTTGATTTGGATCCACTAGTTTAATGCTATGGTTAGACTTTGTCTTAATTCTTCTTTCGTAGTTGCGGATGCTTGCGAGAGGGGTTAATCATAAGTGGGATGCTTGTCCAAGTAAGGGAAGTACCCAAGCAACGGTCCACCCACATATCAAACTATCAAAGTAACGAACGTGAATCGTATGAACATGATGAAAAATAGCATGACTGAAATTCCCGTGTGTCCTCGGGGGCGTTTTTCCTCCTATAATACTTTGTCCAGGCTTGTCCCTTGCTACAAAAGGGATTGGGACACTTTGCTGCACCGTTGCTACTTTTGTTACTTGTTGCTTTCTACGAATCATCTCACCACACAATCACTTGTTACCGACAATTTCAGTGCCTGCAGATTTTACCTTGCTGAAAACCACTTGTCACATCCTTTTGCTCCTCGTTGGGTTCGACACTCTTACTTATCGAAAGGACTACGATTGATCCCCTATACTTGTGGGTCATCAGGCTCCACCCACAAGGGTTCCACGAAGAAGCGGCCTTGTCTATTCAACCATGGCTTCCACCCACGAAGGACTAGCCTTACTCATGGTAGATATTCACAAAGTAGGCGATATCCTTGCCCTTACAAACATCTTGGTTCCACTCTACAACACGAAGTAGGAGGCTCCCAAGCGACACCTAACCAATCTAAGAGGCACCGCCCTCCAAAAGGTAATAGATGTGGTAGAACGACGAACTCCTTGCTCTTGTGCTTCTAAAGATAGTATCCTTAACACAAAATCACTCAATCACAGAATAGGCATGGGTAGGAGAGATTGATTTGGTGGAAAGTAAATTGGGGAGGCTAGAGATTAAGTTTGAAATGATTGGATTGGAATATCTTGGTCTCAACACATGAGTAAGTGGTTGTCTCAGAAAAATGGATCTGGCAATGAAGTGTGTGTTCTCAGTGCTTCTCCTTCAAATGAGAGATTGGTGAAGGGGTATATATACGTTGTCCCCAAAATCCAAATGTTACACCTAAAGTGACCAACTGGGTGACACCGAAGTCATGAACTCAGTGGTACCGACTTGCACTAAAGGCAACAACTTTTGAATCTCGGTCGAACCGATATACACAACTCGGTGACACCGAAAAGGTGGCTAACGGTGAGATGACACAACTCGGTGACACCGATACCCAAACTACGAAATTCTGATTTTCTGTACGGAGGCAACAGAAAGTTGGTCACCTAAACTCAGTAGCACTGACGTGGTTTCGGTTGCACCGATTTTGTGGCTTTGTCTAGGGTTCTGTCTAAGATGAAAACCGGTAGGGCCGAATTGAGAAACTTGGTGGCACTGATTTTGTGTATGAGGCTTTGGAATGAATGGTGATGTGGGAAAATGACTAAGTATTTTTGGTGGCTATCTCTGAGCACTTGAGCAACCAATTCATTTTAATACCTCACCCCCTTTTAATAGTATTGGCTTCCCTATGGACTAAAAAGTGATTTCTCACAAATATAAAATTAAGATTCTGAAATATACTTGGATAAACATATTAGTCCAATGATGCATATCTTGTGATGAATTATCAAAACCACCCTAAGGAGCAATTGTGCTTTCAATCTCCCCCTTTTTGGTAATTGATGAAAACACATAGATCAAACCTTTGAAAAAGATATAATCAATGATTAGCATCGACCCTTTGAGAAGTATGTGAAAAGCAAGAGATCCCTCTAAATTTGTGCATTATTTATAATTTGCATTTGAATGCAAGTGCACAATCAATTAGGATCATAGGTCACTCTTCCATGTCACATACATCTTGGTGGTGTGCATGCATGATAAGAATGAATAGTAATGCAGATGACACCAAAAAGATAAGTGAATGATCATCACATAGATAGCTAAAAGATAATGATGTAGCATCAACCAAGAAAAGCGTATGATCAAACAGAAGAAAAAGTATAATGTCATCCAAAAGACATAAGTTTTGGAAAACCAAAATGAGAGCAAATAAAGTCCAAAGCTCTCTGTCTCTCTCGAAGCCCTATGATCTATTCATTTCTCTCCCTTTGGCAACAAGTTACCAAAAAGTTCAAAAGTATTGAGCTAATCATCTCTCTGGGAAGTCGACGAAGGAGTCGACACAAGAGCGTCCATGAAGGATTCTGTTGAATGTCTTGGTGCTGGAGGAGTGGATATTGGAGGTGCTGGAGCTAGGGCTCAAGCTAAAGGTGTAGATGCCTGAGCTGATGAAGTTGGTCTTTCTTCCGACACTGGCAGAGCTACTGACCGGGGCTTGGTGCTAAACTGAGTGGTAGTGGGGGAGGCGACTCTTCATCATCACTAGTAGAACTGGGTGTATTCAGACCATCAACTTCAAGCTTGAGCTGATCAACACTAGCAGATATCTTAGTCACTTTGACAACCAAATAATGGAACTTTGTTTCCATGATTATCTCCAAACTCTTCTAATTTTGCAAAATCTCCGATATGTTCTTCTCGATTCCTTGGATAGAGCTAACTAGAAAATCCATTTGCTCACCTTGAGTTCTGAGATTCTGATGACCCACAAGTGTAGGGGATCTATCGTAGTCCTTTTGATAAGTAAGAGTGTCGAACCCAACGAGGAGCAAAAGGAAATGACAAGCGGTTTTCAGTAAGGTATTCTCTGCAAGAACTGAAATTATTGGTAACAGATAGTTTTGTGATAAGGTAATTCGTAACGGGTAGCAAGTAACAAATGTAATAAAGGTGCAACAAGGTGTCCCAATCCTTTTTTTAGCAAAGGAAAATCCTGGAAAAACTCTTATATAATGGAAAGCGCTCCCGAGGACACATGGGAATTTCTGTCAAGCTAGTCCTCATCATGTTCATATGATTCGCGTTCGTTACTTTGATAATTTGATATGTGGGTGGACTCGTGCTTGGGTGCTTCCCATACTTGGACAAACCTCCCACTCATGATTAACCTCCCTCGCAAGCATCCACAACTACAAAAAATAACTAAGATAAATCTAACCATAGCATGAAACATATCGATCCAAATCAGCCCCTTACGAAGCAACGTATAAACTGGGGTTTAAGCTTTTGTCACTCTAGATCCCCATCATCTACTTATTACTTCCCAATGCCTTTCCCTAGGCCCATATAATGGTGAAGTGTCATGTAGTCGATGTTCACATAACACCACTAGAGGAGAGACAACATACATCTCATCAAAATATCGAACGAATACCAAATTCACATGATTACTTATAACAAGACGTATCCCATGTCCTCAGGAACAAACGTAATTACTAACAAAGCTTATTCATGTTCATAATTAGGGGAGTATTAATGATCATTAAGGATCTGAACATATGATCTTCCACCAAGTAAACCAACTAGCATCAACTACAAGGAGTAATCAACACTACTAGCAACCCACAGGTACCAATCTAAGGTTTTGAGACAAATATCGGATAAAAGAGATGAACTAGGGTTTGGAGAGGAGATGGTGTTGATGGAGACTAACCCCCTCTCGTTGAGAGGATTGTTGGTGATGACAATGAATTTGATTTCCCCCTCCGGGAGGGAAGTTTGCCCGGTAGAACAGCTCCGCCGGAGCCCTAGATTGGTTATGTCCAAGTTCTGCCTCGAGACGGAGGCGCTTCGCCCTGAAAGTTCGGATATGATTTTGTCCAGGTCAAAACCCTCCATATAGCAGGGGGGGGGGCACAAGCCTACAGGGTGCGCCCTGTGGGGGTAGGGCGTACCCCGTGGCTTGTGACCACCTGGTGGGTCCCGTGATGTATTTCTTTCTCCCAATATTTTTTATGTATTCCAAAATAATTCCCCGTAAGTTTTCATGACTTTTGGAGTTGTGTAGAATAGGTCTCTCATATTTGCTCCTTTTCCGGTCCATAATTCCAGTTGTCGGCATTCTCCCTCTTCTTGTAAACCTTGTAAAATAAGAGAGAAAAGGCATAAGTATTGTACCATAATGTGTATTAACAACCCGTAATGCAATAAGTATCGATATAAAAGCATGATGCAAAATGGACGCATCAACTCCCCCAAGCTTAGACCTCGCTTGTCCTCAAGAGAAAGCCGAAATCGATAAATATGCCCACATGTTTAGAGATAGAGGTGTCGATAAAATAAAATACGGACATGAAGGCATCATGATTATCTTTAGAAGAAACAACACATATTGAAATATAATTTCTTATGGTAGAGTAACAATTCATTCACAAGGTAAAATATGAATCAAGAACTCTATTGAGAACTAACAAACTATGGTCTTAGTCATTGAAGCAATTCCAATTTATCATAACGTAGGAAAGAGGCAATATAAGAGCTTCTAAAGCAAATCCACATATTCAATCATCTTATAGTCTTTCATAATTGCTAAGACTCACGCGGTACCTATTAGGTCAAAGCTTCAATCGGACACAGATAAAGATAGAGGCTTATAGTTTCGCCTCCCAACTATTTACCTGAAGGGTAAGGTCAACAATAATAATTCATGATCACCCACATCCGAGTGGATATATGTGTCTAGATCATTCCCCAACACATGAAGCTTGCCAAAAGATAATGGCGAAAAAAGGAAATGGTGAAGATCACCCTCACTCTTGCATAAAGGTAAGTACTAGAAAGTAAAGGTAACAAATAGGCCCTTCGCAGAGGGAAGTAGAGGTTGTTATGCGATTTTATAGTTTGATGCACAATCCCTTAATGCAAAAGAACATCACTTTATATTGCTCCTTGTGATAAAGAACTTTATTATGCAGTTTGTCGCTTTTATTTCTTCCATATCACAAGTTTGTATAATGTTTATTTTTCTCACACTAATAGATCACACATATTTAGAGAGCAAATTTTATTGCTTGCACCGATGACAACTTACTTGAAGGATCTTACTCAATCCATAGGTAGGTATGGTGGACTCTCAAGGCAAAACTGGGTTAAAGGTGTTTTGTTGCACAAGCAGTATCTCTACTTGGTGCGGAAGTTTTTGGCTGATATGGGGTGGAAGCAAGCGACACATGTTGAAGGATCTATAACCATATAACTTCTATTCGGAAATAAGCAAACATAACTCATTATGTTGTCTTCCTTGTCCAACTTCAACTTCTTAACATATAATATTTTAATGGGTGCTCACAACCATAAAAGATGTCCAAGATAATATATTCATATGTGAAGCTCTTTTTCTTTATTACTTACTTTTAATTGCAACAATGACCAATAGCTTTGTTTGTTAACTCACAACAAATTTCAATCGATGTACTTTTTATATGTGAAGTCATCACTCCCCAGAAGAACATTATATATACTCTTTGCTTTTATTCTATACTTCTTTCTATTTCTTTTTCTCAAGATTATAGCAAGCAAGCAAAGCCCTCAACTCAAAACTACTCTTTTTTATATAACTCTCGGATTTTCTTACATAAGGAGAACATAAAGCAAAACTCAAAAATAGATCACAATAAAATTTTATTCTACTAGATCAAGATATAACCAAAAGGATCGAAAGAAGAAAACGAAAAAAGTATAAGATGTGATGGTGATACGATACAGAGGCACCCCCCAAGCTTGGCACAAGCCAAGGGGAGTGCCATATACCCATGTGTTTAGTTGTCTTTCTTCGGACGTGGTGATGTTATATTCTGGGCAATGATGCCCCTCAGAATGTGATTCTCCTCCTTAAACTTATTATTTTGTTGTATGAAATCCATTACTTCCTTGAGAAGTTTTCCAATGACGGTTAGAGCTTCCATAACCCATGGATGTTTCATTCCTGCGGGGGAAGAAGAACCACTCTTTTGCATATTTTTCATAAGTAAGAAATTTAGCGTTGGGAGGGAGAACCGAATTCGGAATTGCTAAGCTCTGAAGTTCTTCCAACATGGCTCCAGGTTGTGGACGAGAGATGACTTCTTGGTCTTCCTCCATGGCATATATCCTTTTCAAGGCGGCCTCCATCTCTTCCTCCATGACCTGCCCGAAGTGGTTAGCTTTGCTGAATGCTCCGGACCCTAGTGCTAGGTTAGAGGCACGGCTATCCCCGACCGACTCTTGCAAAGACACCTTGCTCTAATTCTGTTGCAGAAATAGCTCGAAACAAAAACAGGAGATATTGTCGTGATACGAAGGTCAAAACCTTCGGGAGTTTATATAATGAATTTTTACCAAGCCGAAAGAGTATACCACAAGAAAACGGAGTCTCGAGGGTACACAGGGTGGCCACAAGCCACAGGGGCGCGCCCCTGTCTTGTCGCCTCCTCGTGCACTCTTAAGAGTACTTTAAATTTTCCTAGTTTATTAAATCTTCCAAAACTGATAAAAATTGCCACTGGAAAAGTTTTGGAGTCGGTATGCTTACCGTAACACAAACCTATTCCTTTTGGGAGTCTGAAACATTTTGATAGGTCTCCCTAAAGTACTCCTCCGGAGTTATGGTATTCATAATATTGGTTTCAACATTTATGGGAGTACCTTAGATATAATGTTTGATACTTCCGCGATAACTTAAGGTCCTCCCCATTTAGAGGGAAGTTTTCCTGCAAAAAATCTTAAACAAGAGTTAAATAGCAAGACCTGATCACCTACATTGAATTCACGTTTTTGTATCCTTTTATCATGCCATCTTTTAACCTTTTCTTTAAGCAACTTGACATTCTCATAGGCATGGGTTCTCCATTCATCAAGTGAGCTAATGTCAAATAACCTCTTCTCACTAGCGAGTTTGAAATCATAGTTAAGCTCTTTAATTGCTCAATAAGCTTTATGTTCTAGCTCTAGAGGTAAGTGACATGCTTTACCATAAACCATTTTATCCGGAGACATACCCATAGGGTTTTTGTAAGCAGTTCTATAAGGCCAGAATGCATCATCAAGTTTCTTAGACCAATTCTTTCTAGACCTATTAACAGTCTTTTGCTAGATTAGTTTAATTTCTCTATTGCTCAATTCTACTTAACCACTAGACTAAAGATGATAAGGAGATGCAATCCTATGATTATCATCATACTTAGCACGTAGTTTACGGAAAGTACCATGAATAAAGTATGAACCACCATGAGTCATTAAATATCTAGGGACTCCAAATCTAGAGAAAATAACTTCTTTCGGCATTTTAATAAAAGTGTTATGATCAGCACTACTAGTTGGAATAACTTCTACCCACTTAGTAACATAATCAACAGCAACTAGAATATGAGTATACACGTTGGACTTTGGAAAAGGTCCCATAAAATCAAATCCCCAAACATCAAATGGTTCAATAACAAGAGAGTAATTCATAGGCATTTCCTGACGTCTACTAATATTACCAATTCTCTGACATTCATCACAAGACAAGACAAACTTACGAGCATATTTGAAGAGTGTAGGCCAATAAAAACGAAATTGTAATACCTTGTGTGCAGTTCTATCTCCAGTGTGGTGTCCTCCGTAGGCCTGAGAGTGAAACTTGTGTAGGATCTATTCCTGTTCATGCTCAGGTACACAATGTCTAATAATACCATCTACTCCTTCTTCATAAAGTTGTGGATCATCCCAAAAGTAATGTCTTAAGTCATAGAAGAACTTTTTCTTTTGTTGGTATGTGAAACTAGGCGGTATAAATTTAGCAACAATGTAGTTAGCATAATCAGCATACCAAGGAGGAGTGCACGAAGCATTTATGATAGCTAATTGTTCATCAGGAAAGCTATCATCAATAGGTAGTGGGTGATCAAGAACATTTTATAATCTATACAAGTTATCCGCTACAAGGTTATGATCACCCTTTCTATCAATAATATGCAAATAAAATTCTTGTAGGAGAAGAACTCATCTGATAAGTCTAGGTTTAGCATATTTCTTTTCCATAAAGTATTTAATAGCAGCATGATCAGTGTGAATAGTTACTTTGGAATCAACAATATAAGGTCTGAACTTATCACAAGCAAACACAACTCCTAAAAATTCCTTTTCAGTGATAGCGTAGTTTCTTTGAGCATTGTCTAGAGTTTTACTAGCATAATGGATAACATTTAATTTCTTATCAACTCTTTGTCCTAGAACAGCACCAATAGCATAATCACCGGCATCACACATAATTTAAAAGGGTAGGTTCCAATAAGGTGGTTGAACAACAGGTGCGGTGATCAAGGCTCTCTTTAGAATTTCAAATGCTTCTACACATTCATCATAAAAAAACGAATAGAACATCTTTTTGCAAAATATTTTTGACAGGCCTAGAAATCTTTCAGAATTCTATAATAAACCTCCTATAGAAACCAGCATGACCAAGGAAACTACTTATACCTTTGATATATGTAGGACACGTCATTTTTTCAATAGCATCAACTTTAGCTATAACAACATCAATACCTCTTTCGAGGATCTTGTCTCCCAAGATAATGCCTTCATTAACCATAAAGTGGTACTTCTCCCAATTCAATACAAGATTAGTTTCTTCACATCTCTACAAAACTGGATCAAGGCTTCTCAAGCAATCATCAAAAGAAGTTCCGTCAACGGAAAAATTATCCATGAAAACCTCAACAATCTTTTCACAAAAGTCAGAGAATATAGCCATCATACATCTTTGAAAGGTAGCAGGTCCATTGCATAAACCAAAAGGCATACATCTATAAGCAAAGGTACCGAAAGGGCAAGTAAAAGTGGTCTACTCTTGATCCTCTTTTGACACAGGTATTTGAGAGAAACTAGAATAACCGTCTAGAGAGCAAAAATGTGTATGTTTGGATAGTCTTTCTAGCATTTGATCTATAAAACGTAGAGGGTAATGATCTTTCCTAGTAGCTTTATTTAATTTCTTAAAATCAATTACCATCCTATAACTTGTAACAATTATTTGTGGTATCAATTCATTTTTATCATTAGGAACAACGGTAATACCTCCCTTTTTATGGACACAATGAATGAGACTAACCCATCTACTATAAGCAATAGGATAAATTATACCTACCTCCAGAAGCTTTAGTATTTCATTTCTTACCACTTCCTTCATTTTAGGATTTAACCGTCGTTGGTGATCAACAACCGGTTTTGCGTCAGGTTGCATATTAATTTTGTGCTGACATAGAGTGGGACTAATGCCCTTAAGATCATCAAGAGTATATCCAATAGTAGCATGATGCTTCCTCAAAGTTTTTAATAATCTATTTTGTTCATGCTCTGAAAGGTTAGCACTAATAATAAGAGGATATATCTCCTTTTCATCAAGATAAGCATACTTTACAGTATCAGGTAATTGTTTAATCTCAAACACGGGATCACCCTTGGGTGGAGGAGGATCCCCAAGTATTTCAAAAGGTAGGTTGTGTTTCAAAATAGGCTCCTCATCAAAAAAATATTATCTATTTCATTCCTTTCATTCATATGCATATCATTTTCACGGTGTAGCAATTATTGTTCTAAGGGATCAGTAGCAGGCACACAGATAGAAGCGAGACCGATAATTACATCTTTACTAGGCAATTCTTTGTCATGGGGTTGTCTACAAAATTTAGAGAAATTGAACTCATGAGACACATCCCCAAAACTTAGAGTAACAGTTTCTTTCTCACAATCAATCTTAGCATTAACAGTATTCAAGAAGGGTCCACCAAATATAGTGGGACAAAAATCATCTTGTGGGGAACCAAGAACAAGAAAATCAGTAGGATACTTTATTTTCCCACACAGGACTTCAACATCTCTAACAATCTCAATTGGTGCAATAGTATATCTATTAGAAGCTTAATGGTAACATCAATTTCTCCTAATTCAGCTGGTGCAGTATCATTAATAATTTGTTGGTATAATATAAAGGGAATTGCACTCACACTAGCACCCACATCACATAAGCCACGATAAAAATGATATTCTATTTTAACAGAAACAACAGGCACGCCAACAATATGTTTATGTTTACCTTTAGTATCATGTTTAGCAATTCTGGCAGCTTCGTCACAGAAATGAATAACATGCCCATCAATCTTATCAACCAAGAGATCTTTAACCATAGCAATACTAGGTTCAACTTTAATATGTTTAGGAGGTATAGGGTTTCAAATACAACTCTTACGAACCACAGTTGAAGCTTTAGCATGTTCCTTTATTCTAACAGGAAAGGGTGGTTTCTCAATACAAGTAACGAGAATAACAGGATCAGCATCATAAATAATAGTTTCTTCTTCAACTTTAATAGGTTCAACTACTTTAACTTCAATGGGAGGATGATATTTAAACCAATTCTCCTTTGGGAGATCAACATGGGTAGCAAATGATTCACAGAAACAAGCTACTATCCCAAAGTCAAGTCCATATTTAGTGCTAAAATCACGAAAAGCATCGGTATCTATAAAGGTTTTAACACAATAAAAATTAAGGCTTATACCTGACTCATTACCTTCGTCGAGTTCCCAATCTTCAGAGTTGCATTTAATTATTTCCAATAAGTCCCATTTGAATTCAATATCTTTCTTCATAAAGGAACGAGCATAAGAAGTGTCGAGCATGGATTGATCATTACGAGAGAGCCGAGCATAAAAATTCTGAATAATAATTTCTCTCGGGAGCTCATGATTGGGGCATTTACTTAAGCCTCCCCCAAGCTTAAGCAATTCTTTCTCCTTCACGAGGCCAAAAATTATATACATAATTCCGATCACGATGAACCAGATACATATGATAAAAAATCTGATGAAATTCCAATTTCAGTCGGTTGTAGTTCCATGATCCAATATCATCGCATAGCCTATACCATGTCAATGCCTTCTCCTTCAAAGATAAAGGAAAGACCTTCTTACTCACATCATCCTTGGGAAGACCTGCAAGCTTAAATAATCCATGAACTTCATCCACATATATTAGATGCAAATTAGGATGTAGTGTTCCATCTCCTGCATAATGATTAGCTAGGAGTTTTTCTATCACACCCGAAGGAATTTCATAATAAATATTTTCAGTAGGTGCAGTAGGTTGAGGAGCATCTCTTTGTGCTTCCTGTTGGAGTGAAGATACCCCAAACAAGCCCCTGGAAGGATTATTTTCCATAGTGACAAGTGACAGTAAATTTCAGCACAATATATAATGTTTTCCTTACCAAGTTCCAGTCACCAAAGGCGCTTCACTCCCCGGCAACGGCACCAGAAAAGAGTCTTGATGACCCACAAGTGTAGGGGATCTATCATAGTCCTTTTGATAAGTAAGAGTGTCGAACCCAGCGAGGAGCAGAAAGAAATGACAAGCGGTTTTGAGTAAGGTATTCTCTGCAAGCACTGACATTATCAGTAACAGATAATTTTGTGATAAGTTAATTCATAACGGGTAGCAAGTAACAAATGTAATAAAGGTGCAGCAAGGTGGCCCAATCCTTTTTGTAGCAAAGTACAAGCCTGGACAAACTCTTATATAAAGCAAAGCGCAACCGAGGACACATGGGAATTTCTGTGAAGCTAGTTTTCATCATGCTCATATGATTCATGTTCGTTACTTTGATAATTTGATATGTGGGTGGACTGGTGCTTGGGTGCTGCCCTTACTTGGACAAACCTCCCAATTATGATTAACCTCTCTCGCAAGCATCCGCAACCTACAAAATAAGAATTAAGATAGATCTAACTATAGCATGAAACATATGGATCCAAATCAGCCCCTTACGAAGCAACGTATAAACTAGATTTAAGCTTCTGTCACTCTAGCAACCCATCATCTACTTATTACTTCCCAACGCCTTACCCTAGGCCCAAATAATAGTGAAGTATCATGTAGTCGATGTTAACGTAACACCACTAGAGGAGAGACAACATACATCTCATCAAAATATTGAGCGAATACCAAATTCACATGATCACTTATAACGAGACATATCCCATGTCCTGAGGAACAAACGTAATTACTAACAAAGCATATTCATGTTCATAATCAGAGGTGTATTAATGATCATTAGGGGTCTAAACATATGATCTTCCACCAAGTAAACCAACTAGCATCAACTACAAGGAGTAATCAACACTACTAGCTACCTACACGTACCAATCTGAGGTTCTGAGACAAAGATCGGATACAATAGATGAACTAGGGTTTGGAGAGGAGATGGTGTTGTTGAAGATGTTGATGGAGATTGACCCCCTCTTGATGAGAGTATCGTTGGTAATGATGATGGCTTAGATTTCCCCCTCTAGGAGGGAATTTTCCCCGGCAGAATAGCTCCTCCAGAGCCATAGATTGGTTTTGCCCAACTTCCATCTCGAGACGGTGGCACTTCTCCCCGGAAGTTCTGATATGATTTTTTCCAGGTCAAAACCCTCCATATCGGAGAAGATGGGCACCGGGGGCCTGTTAGGGGGCCCACAAGCTTGGAGGGCATGCCCAGGGGTAGGGCGCGCCCCATGGCTTGTGGCCACCTGGTGGGTCCCCTGATGTATTTCTTTCGCCAAATATTTTTACATATTCCAAAATAATTCCTTGTAAATTTTCACGAATTTTGGAGTTGTGTAGAATAGGTCTCTCGGACTTTCTCCTTTTCCGGTCCAGAATTCCAATTCCACCAGCCGGCATTCTCCCTCTTCATGTAAACCTTGTAAAATAAGAGAGAAAAGGCATAAGTATTGTACCATAATGTGTATTAACAACCCATAATGCAATAAATATCGATATAAAAGCATGTTGCAAAATGGACGTATCAGCTGTGGAACTCATGGTGGCACATTTCTAGCAACCTCGGCCTTTGCTGCCTCTGTTGACATTCTAGCTGCAGCTGAGCTGGGATCATTGTCATCCATCACGACTTCATTGTCTTCAAATCCTAGCTGAAGGGGTTAATGGGGACGACCAAGTAGATATGCATTCTTGCCTAGCTTTTCATTGATAAGCATCTAAATGTATGGGGCATATCCACAAGATCTTTTCTCATAAGCAACAGTCCTTCTGATAGTCTCTACTATCAAGTCCATCACTCTGAATCTAGTGTGAGTGTCCAAATGGTGCAACAAGTTGATGGAGTGACCTCTAATCATTTTCTCGTCGCCTGATTTAGGCATCAAGGTGTGTCTCAGAATGGTATTAGTTGTAGGTATCCCTTCTTGCAAGAAGTACACTAAGCCAAACTTGCGAATTGCCAAAAAGTTACGAGGAATTGGCTTGTACATGTTGGACATGGAGTTGTGGCTCATCTTCTGCTCAGAGTATACATCAACATCACTCTCTTTCTTCTTAGGGGCAGCAATGATAGTTTCCCACTCATTAACAGTTGATTCACACTTGTGACCATTAGTCATCCAGACAATAGATCCATCACCATAGAGATGAACGGTTGAATAGAATTGCATAATCAGTTCATCATTCCATGGGGTCATCTCTCTCCTAACAAACTCTTGAATGTCCACAAACTTGAAATTATCTTGCACATGGGGAAAGAAATTTTTATTGGCTTTGACGTAAGACCAGTCAACATATCTCATGTCACTAACAGCTGGACTTTTGTCATATAGAACAGCCTCATATAAATCTTGTTGCTCCTTGGTCTGAAATGTTGGATCAACAACAGTTCTTCTCCTTATGGCATATGGATCTGCAGCTCTCCATTTCCTCAATCCTGCATCTTTCCTCTTCTTCATATCTTCAGCTACTGGATTAGAAGCATTGTGCAGTGGCAGATTGGTTCTGAGCTTTCAGAGAATAGGTGCATTCTCTTCTTCTTCATGTGCAACAAAGGTACTGGAAGCAGGACCTTTGTTCTTGGCACCTACGAGAATATACTTTGTAGTCCTTTTGGAAGCTACAACCTTTTTAGCCTTAGAAGAAGGCTTAGGAGAAGATTTCCTGGGCATAGCATCAGCATGAGCTTCTTGTTTTGATGAGGAGGAGGGGGAGCATCAGCTGGGATCTCATCTTCTCGAGCAACATCTTCTGGGTCCTCATACATGGAAGTAGGTCTTGAAGTGACATGGATCACCCTCTTCCTAGCTCTCTTCACACCAGCATTCTTAGGAGGATTGTCAAGGGAAAGTGTCATCCCTTGCCTTGCATATTCAGGGGCTCTAAGATTGGAACGCTTAGCATACTCTTTCTTGACAGTCTTCTTGACATGAGCTTTCTCTTTCAGCGTCGAGGAGCTGAAGTTTCCTCTCGCACAAAATCTGAGTCATCTTCATGTGAATTAAGGTTATTTCTCTACATGGTGGCTTCCTTGGGCAAGCCATGGGAGCTTTAAGAACCAGGGTCAGAGTCTGTCTTCTCAGGACTTGTGCCCGAGTCCGTCTCAACACTGTCCACAGTGAAGTTGTTTTGGCTATCGTCAGATCCTGACATCCTAATAGATAAAGCAGACAAGCAACCAACAGACCAGCAGACAAGAAGCCCTATGAAATAGATATAGAAGAGCAAAAGGATTGAGCATCACAAAAGACATAAGGTTTTAATAAATTTGCACAAAGAAATCCTTAGTTTTAGCTTTCTGTAGAGCAAATTTTGGTAGCACTAAGTCTAAATTTTCAAAGTCACCGAGACAGATGAAATTCTTCACACAAACTTGGCAATCAGTTCGGTGGAACCAAAAATGATCACCCGGTCTCACCGAGTTCATTCTCACGAACCCTAGACTCAAAATCAGTGGAACCGGCTTTTGCGATCCGGTGTCACCGAGATGTGTTCTGCGGACGGATAATCCTAAATATATTTCGTTCGCTGATCTACGAGAACTTTTGGTGGAGAGGAGGGTTTCACATGGTGGCTTATATAGAAAATTTTCTAATGCACATGAATTAGAGCAATGGAGCACAAGATATAGACGGAGCCGTACCCTAGCTTGGTGATGGTCCGACTATGGCACAGAAGTCAATGAAGAATCCGTCGACGGCGGCGAATCCGAACGGCGGAGGTGCTCGGGGATGCAAAGGCGATGACCAGGGGTCCAGGTGCGGCTGATTAGGGTTTGGGGACAAAGTGTTTGAAGAAGTATTTTCAAAATTCCCGTCGGCCAGATTATATACCCGTAACCGTTGGTGTCACCGAGATGATGAAAGTAGTGTCACCGAGTTCCTCTAGTGTCAACTGACAGGGAAACTCGGTGTAACCGAGTTGTTGATTTTGGTTGTACCCGAGATTGAAAACCTAGATCAACTTTGGAATTTTGTGTAACTGAGATTGTGGGGTTGGTTACACCAAAATGCAGAAAAGTTTTGGAAGGCAGCCTTTGACGATACGGAACTCTGAGTGCTCCTTCACACAAAGGGATCAATAAGTGATTGTTCAAGTTTTGTGGTGAAGCATGAATAAGACTTGAGATGAGAAAGCATAGATAGCTAGAGGATAGTCCTAGGCATTCTTGTCCATCCAATTGGCAAAAGATAAATCAAGAGCCAAATAACAAAAATTGGATGTCCTCGAATGAGCAAAAAATATGGAGGCCAACATGCTCACACAATAATATGATGGATAAAACATGGTGAACATGCATAAACAATATAGCATCTATCAAGCACTTTGGCGATGACAAAGTCATCTATACATGAGTATATTGACTTAGGAGCCAAATAAGAATACTTCATCATAGGTCATACTCATCCATTAAGCACAAGTGGGGTTACCACTTTTTCATGAAGCATTAATGTGTTCATATCCTTAGGAGATGCTTATACTCAAGATTTAGAGTAAATATCCCCCTTGATATGGCACCCTCTCTAAGAGGGATAAACTAACCTTGGGTTTTGTCGTAGAAGACTTCAAGTAGGTGAAGTAGTGGTGGATGCTCAATGTTGATGAAGATCATCTTGAGTTGGGAGCAATCCTTGTTGTTTCTTACTCTTCTCACCTACATGGGTTAGTCACAAAGCACAAGGAACATATGCAATAATATCTATGGACATGGAGTGAAATACATATGGTATGATGTCTAAAGATACATTAATTACCTTGTCCCTTGCTTACCTTTAAGGGAATGTGCGGCTCCTTGAACTAATGCATCTGGTTGAGGTTGATTGCAGTTCTTGCCAAAATGAATAAGAATGAATTTCATTGGCAGAGTCACCCCTAAAAACTTTCTCTTTCTTCTTCTTGGGGATCCACATCAACTTGATGGGGATCCTTTGAGTTGTGGTAGCACTAGATGAGGTAATGCTAGTAGTGTCCTTGGGAATCCATTTGACCTTGACTTGGGGTTCCTCTTCAAATAGGTGAAGCTCCTCTTGAATCTTTCCCTTGCCCTTGTGATCTTGTGGTATAAGACCATCTTGTGAGCTTGTTCCTTTGGGAGGAGTAGGATTATACTTCTCCTCTTGAGGAACAAATTTAGGAATGGGATATGGACCTTCTTCCCAATCATCTCCATTGACATTGAAGTAGCCAACACCTTGTTTCTTCCGATGTCCTCCTTGCTTGCGCACAATTTCCTCAAATTGCTCGCTTCCGGCAAGACTCTTGAAGACACCTCTCTCTACAATCCCTTTCAATACATCATTTTCTTGCTCCAGTGTAACTTGGCTAAGAGAATCATTAGTGGAATCAAGAGAGCTACTAGAAACAACATCATTAGTTTTAACTTTAGCGTTGTTGTTACTATAAACTTTCTTGCCTTTGTTACTAGTGTTCTTAGGTTTAACTCGTGGAACAAAAGTAGAAAAGAGTAATCGTTTGGCTAAATAAGAAGAACTCTTCTTTGGAAGATCATCATTGATTGCTTTTAGGAACTCATGCTCTTGCTCCAAATTGAGCTTCTCGAAGCATAGCTTCTCATGAGTTCTTGCAAGCTCTCTATGATCTTCTAGAGTAGTTTCATGAGCTAACTTAAGAGTGTTCAATTCTTTACTTAGTCATTCAATATCTTTCTTATCAGCATCACTTGATTTCTTTTGACTAGCACAATAATTAGCAAGTTCATTTTCAGTGCGATCACTAGTTTTATCAAAGAGCAAGTCATCTTATCCTAACAAGTCATCCTCGTCACTATTAAAATCAAGATACTTGGGGTGTGATACCTTGGGGCCATTAGCCATGAAGCAGTTTCCGAATCCCTCATTTGGTGAATCAAATAAGTCGTAGGAGTTGGAGGAAACGAGTGCAATGTCGGCAACACCTTCATCTTGACTATAGTAGGAGTTGGAGTGATAGCTTCTCTCGGATTAGTTGTCAAACTCAGAGCCAGAAACCCATTCACAAACATGAGCTTGATGTCTTATTCTAGAGTTGTTCTTCATTTATTTGTTCTTCTTCTCTGATTCCTTTTCTATCCGTGAGTGTCTTCGTTCATAACGTTCTTCTCTACTCCTTCTCTCTCTGCGAGGTGATTCATCCCTTGAGCTTCGTCTTCGAGGTGACTCTTCTCTTCTTTTGTAGGAAGCCGAGCACTCATTGGAGTAGTGTCCGGGCTTCCCACAGTTATAGCAGTTTCGGTCATGACTGGACGAACGCTTCTTATCATGTCTTGATCTTGAGCTTCTCTCTTGTAAAACTTGTTGAATTTTCGGACCATGAGGGTTATCTCTTCATCAGTGACAAGATTGTCCTTTGAAGTAGCGGGAGCATCACTTGAGGCTCTGTAAGCACTGCTTGGCTTGTTGTGCAGCTCATCTTTGTCCTTGAGTGACATCTCATGAGCAACAATCCTACCAATGACTTTAGTTGGCTTTAGATATTTGTAGCTTGGCATCATTGGAATCAATGTGCACACGGTGTCATACTTTCCATCAAGAGCTCTAAGTATCTTCTTGATGATGAATTTGTCGGTCATCTCTTTGCTTTCTAAGTCGGCAATCTCATTTGGGATGAGAGCTAGTCTAGAGTACATTTCAGTGAAACCTTCACCATCCTTCATCTTGAACTTGTCAAGCTGACTTTGGAAACATTCAACTTAGATTCTTTGACACAATCAATACCTTCATGCATATCGATCAAGGTATCCCAAATTTCATTTGCATTCTCAAGGCGGCTGATTTTATTGAATTCTTCGGGGCGTGGATAGTTGAAGATGATGTCGCAAGCTTGTGCATTGAGTTGCAACATCTTCAGTTCATTCGCTATCGCATCACGATCCGGTTCACGCCCTTCTCCGAACAAATCACCTTGCACACCAACACGAATAACTGCCCATACAGTAGGATTAAAACCAAGAATATGCATTTTTCATCTTATGCTTCCAACTAGCAAAATTACTGCCATCGAAGTATGTACCTCTATGGTGATAACTTCCCTCACTAGACGCCATACTCTCCTAGGTTGTGAAACCAATGAAATTGAGACCAAAGCTCTGATACCACTTGTAGGATCGAAAGTATGTCTAGAGGTGGGCGATTAGACTACTTGACAAGATAAAAAGTTAGTCTTTTCCCAATTTTAGTTGTGGGCCAGTTTTAGCAATTATGGCAAGTCAAGTACACCCTACACATGAAGTTCTAAGAGTATAGCAGCGGAATGTAAAACATGCAAGTCTAAAGGAGTAAGGTAGGGAGATCAAACACATGAGGTTGACACGACAATTTTTGGCATGGTTCCGATAGGTGTCACCATCGTAAGTCCATGTTAGTGGAGACTTCAACCCACGGAGGGTAATGGCTGCGGGAGTCCACTGAGGGATCCACCCACAAGGGGTCCACGAAGAAGAGCCCTTGTCTATTACACAACGGCTTCCGCCCACGACGGACTAGCCTTACTCACCATAGATCTTCGTGAAGTAGGTGATCTCCTTGCCCTTACAAACATCTTTGTTCAACTCCACAACACGAAGTAGAAGGCTCCCAAGAGACACCTAACCAATCTAGGAGGCACCACCCTCCAAAAGATAATAGCTCTGGTAGAACGATGAACTCCTTGCCCTTGTGCTTCTAAAGATAGTCTCATCAACACAAAATCACTCACTCACAAAATAGGCATGGGTAGGAGAGACTGATTTGGTGGAAAGTAACTTGAGGAGGCTAGAGATCAAGTTTCAAATGATTGGATTGGAATATCTTGGTCTCAACACATGAGTAGGTGACTCTCTCTGAGAAAAATGGATCTGTCAATGAAGTGTGTGTTCTTAGTGCTTCTCCCTCGAATGAGAGATGGGTGAAGCGGTATATATAGGTTGTCCCTAAAATCCAACCATTACACCTAAAGTGACCAACTTGGTGACACCGAAGTCATGAACTCGGAAGTATCGACTTGCACTAAAGGAAGGAACTTTTGAATCTCGGTGGAACCGACATACACAACTTGGTGACACTGAAAAGGTGGCTAACAGTCAGATGACACAACTCGGTGGCACCGATACCCAAACTCGGAAATTCCGATTTTGCGTACCGAGGCAACAGAAAGTTGGTCACATAAACTCGACAGCACCGACATGGTTTTGGTTGCACCAACTTTGTGGCTTTAGCTAGGATTCTGTCTAAGATGAAAATCGGTAGGGCCGAATTGAGAAACTTGGTGGCACCGATTTTGTGTATGAGGCTTTGGACAGAATGGTGATGTGGGAAAATGACTAAATATTTTTTGTGGCTCTCTTTGAGCACTTGAACAACCAGTTCATTTTAGTACATCACCCCCTTTTAATATTATTGGCTTTCCTATGGAATCAAAAGTCATTTCTCACAAATATAAAATGAGGAGTCTTCTAGCCTGAAGCTTGGGCCAATCTTATTCCTTTCTTGCATCAAGGGGCATCTCCACATAAGCCTTTAGCCAATGCATCTTTTGAACTTTTCTGAAATATAATTGGATAAACATATTAGTCCAACGATGCATATGTTGTGATCAATTATCAAAACCACCCTAGGGAGCAATTGTGCTTTCATGTTCCCTACTTACGTAGCCTGTTGTCACACCGTGTTTTCTCTACCACTTTATGTGTAATGCAAAAATCTGAGCTTGTTAAAACTTTTTCAAAACTAATGATGTGAGTGCCATGTTTTCATTGTATGCTTGTGTGTTGATCAAGTGTTGATAAAAACCCCATTTCACAATATTGAATTGCTTCCCAAAACCTTTTCTGATTTATGGTTAAAGTGAAACCGTACTTTGAGTTGCACTACATGCCCTTGATGGCAAGATGTGTTCTCACTCAAAGTTGGTGATATGATTTTTACTTTATTCTAGTGCTCCAAAACCACAATAAAATTATTTTTGTGAATTATTTTCCTAATTTAATTACATGTCCATTTCTGAGGCCAGAAATGGTATTCCTACATGGAAAAATACTTTTCTGCCTTAGAAAAATCTGATTAAATTTGGAGATGATTAAATCTAATAAAATACTTTTCCATACATAAGATTTTAAACCCATATTTATATTATAATTATTTGAGTAAAACCCTGCAAACCATTTCTGTCTGTTTTGACCTTTTGAAATATTTACAAAGGAAATATTCTCAATAAAATCCTAGAAAATTCAAGTGGTATCCCCAAGCCATATTTGGTGTCCACATAAAGTTTCACTTTGATCCATGGTGATTAAGGACCCCAAATAACCCAAAAACCCCTTCTGTCCAGATTGAAGTTAGAAGTGGAAATGCTAAAAAAAACCAATCTAAGCTTTAGTTCAAAGCTGCCAGTACGTGTATTCCTTGTCTCCCTTGACCAGCCGAAGCTCCCACGGGACACCAACGGCTAGCCTCACTCCCAGCCAGTGCCAGGACATGCTAGACACGTCCAAAGCACCTTAGAGCGCACCAGCATGCCGTGGCATGCCAAAACTGCGCTCTGGGCGCGCTACAGGAAGCCACCGAGGTGGGGGTGACGCTCTCGGCCAGTTCCAGCCTCCCCCGAGGTGTCCAACCTCTTCCCCGACAACCCCTCGGCATCGAGCAACCATCAGGGCCCCTCCTCTCCCTCGCTAGAGCTTGTGCGACGCGTGCCCGCTCGCACCAGAACCGGCCAAGGTTGCGCGGCCACTGATGCTTGACTCCTCTCTCTCTCCCTCTGTTGCAGATGGTTCTGGTAGTCCAAAACCACGTCCTAAGACCGTGGTTTCGACCCCAGCTCTTCTCCACACCCCATGCGCGCCACGGTGAGTCACCAGCGCTCCTGAATCGGCTCACCGTTGCGGGCCTATTTATAGCCCTCACCCTCGCTCCAGCACCCCTCAGACAGCTTTGCCACGATCACTAGCACCTCCCTAGCCACCCGAGCAAGCCAACAGAGCCCCGGTGCTTGAGATCGACCAAGGCCCCTCCGTCTCGGAGCTCCGGTCGATCTCCGGCTACACGACGGCTCCTGCGTTCCTCGACCCACCAAACTGATCCCCTCGACCTCAGGAAGCTTTTCCCCAACTTTACCGAGCATTTCTGTGCCCCTAGCTACCCTCTCGGCCACCTCCCGAAACTCCTCCGCCGCGGGCTCCTCGTCGCCGGCGAACACGTGCATCTACGTCGTTGTTCCGACCACCACCAAGTAGGCGGTGTCGAGTCGAACCCATTTCTCTCCTCGTTGGGGCTTGAGCATGCCGGCAGCCTTGCCGGCGTGCTCCTTCTCCTCTCTGGCCAGAGGTAGGAGACGACCCGACAGGTGTGCCCCACCTGCCGGTGGCCCATCTCTCTGCCCCTCGCTGCCCGCAGCCGCTGACCATAGGGCCCCACACATCAGGTTCAAACCTGAAGGCGCGCGCGCTTGGGGCAGCTGTCGCCTGCCCATGGGCCAGCCTAGTTCCAGGCCGAGTCAGGCCAGGGACTTTGCCCATTTTTCTTTTGTTTTTAAAATCTGATTTCAAAGATTTTTATAAAAATGTTTAACCAGTGTAAAAATATAATTTTTCCACTGATGTTCTTCTAAAAATATGTAGTATTTAATAAGACCATTGGATGAATTCTTCAGCAACTTTTTTGTTTTACAATAATAAAAAGGACTAAATTGGAATAGTTTTGCTTCTGTTTGGTTGATTTTCAAAATGTTCCTTCATTGGAATCAGAGGCAAATATTTTTCAAAATAACAACTTAGATTTATCAGTAATAAAGAACATTTTTTAAATGACTTTGTGATCTGTTTTTGAGTGAGCTATTTCTTATTTATTCTTTTGACGATGATAGAAAATCCGTGTGACGAGGGAATCGGAGCGGAAGACCTCGAGGACCCCGGATACCTAGCTGACCAAGGCAAGCAACCCTTTGACCATGACCGAGCATATGCTATATTGCATGTTAAGATAGCAAGTATTTTCGTTACATATGATCATAAGTGCCGGTAAATCACTAAGGTGATGTTACCGATGGCTCCTGCGGAGCACATGCATTGAGCTTGATCCTACCCCCTTTCGAGGATCATGCTAGTATCATGTTGACAAGTAATGCTAGAGTAAATAGCATGAGCATGTTGTTGGTATAAATCAAAGATTTATGAAAACCCCGTCGGGTGCCACTAATGCCCGAGGGTGATGATGAGTTAGGTGGCCTCTTTTGGTGAAGTGCTGCACCAGGTATTTGTGTGAGTATGGTTTCGGAAATGGGATTAGATTTATGATGTGTCGATCGTCCCAACCTTACATGTACGACCACGTTACCCCTTATGGGACGGGGCTATGTTGATTACTCTGGTCGGTGCTAGCAAAGAGCCACATTACTAGTGGCGGGAGTGATGTGTGGTCACTCTCGTGATGAGGTCGTGCCAGGTAGGGCAACTATGCCATTTTTATGTGTTCCAAGCACACCGTTGGTCCCCGCATGGTTGATACTGTCCAGAGTCAGTGCTCATAAGATGTACAACATGTGGCTGGGTACCAATCGAGCGGACCTCTTTGTCTAGTATCGTCAGGGGAAAGCCATTGATCGGGTACTTACCTCGGGTATGTTATATACCGCGAGTCATGGATGACATAGAAGTTTCTCGGATCTCATGGGTCCAGCGTACTACCTCTACGGAGTGTAAAACTATTCGAATAGTCGTGTC
Source organism: Hordeum vulgare subsp. vulgare (assembly GCF_904849725.1). Taxonomy (NCBI): domain Eukaryota; kingdom Viridiplantae; phylum Streptophyta; class Magnoliopsida; order Poales; family Poaceae; genus Hordeum; species Hordeum vulgare. The sequence continues at coordinate 165,401,365 of NC_058523.1, forward strand.
CACGGTCAAGGACAGTTGGGTAATATTGCTTAAACTACGTCTAGTTGTTTCCGCATAAACCAAGTGTGTGTGAGTTGTCATAAAAAGGATTTATTATGAAAGTAATGATATGACCAGGTTTGGTGACTTGGCATATAGGGTGAACCTAGATGGTTCAGCCCTCGGCAGATATATTGATATTTGTAACCTGTTCTTCAAAAGTAATTCTTTAACTTGATGCATATTCATGATCATTCCACCAACATGAATTCCACCAAAGATGCATGTAATTGTTGTCCTTCCTTTCATTGTTCATATCATGGGTTGTTTGCGAGTACATTCAATAGTACTCATTGGCTTGCCACTGGTTATAATATTAACCAGGCATGGAAGGACCGGAGTTTGGAGATGAGTACGTCTTCGGAGACGCCCCTGCGAACTAGGATGCTTCCGAGTCACAATGCCTCTCGGTGTAGGTTTGATGTCATGGGCACCGCTTAGCCCCTATGATTTCCGCTATTAGTTGTATCAGTGTGATTTGACCTTAGGCCCTACCTTGTGAACTTGACCATTCGGTCATGTGACGTAATAATTCGGTACTTGGATGTAAGACTCTTTTATTCGGTATATGTGTGTTTGGTGAGCATTGATCTATGGGATCACTGAGCACGTTCATTCAGCGATCTCGACTCATAAGTCGGGGTCCCCACAGAGCTGGTATCAGAGCCATCCTGACTATAGGAAGCCTTAGGTAGCATGGACAATAGCCGAAATGACTAGTGCACATAGACATTAACCTAAGATTCTACACCCACTAAAAACTTTCTAACCCTCTCCTCTACACCTTGTAGATGGCCACAGTACCTGAGATGCTTCTGGAGATGGGCTTTCCTCTACTTTTCAGTGATAGCCTCGAGAACTGCCAAGTACGCCGCACGCCCATCTTCCTCTACCACGATCATTGGGTCAACGCCGACACTAAGGAGTATCACCTGACGTGATAGTGAAGGCTAATGACTCCCCGACTAGCTGGTTCTTTGAAGGACCACAGATGGAAGATCTGATGATGGCAGTGGAGACAGCAGCACGAGAGGCGCTCGTGCGACTCCGCGACATCCTTCCTGAGATGGCTGACAAGCCAGCTACTCGTCACCCACCCTTCGTTAAGGATTGGGTAGATGGGAGTTGGACACTCAACCCATCTTCTGAGGACGGGACGCCAGTAAGGTTTCAGACATACTCCAGTCTCTCCTCCGACACTTTGACGCACCTTTTGATCAAAGAGTCAACAAAGATTCGCCAAGAGCTGCACCAAGTCAAGGATCTACTTCGCACGGAGAAGATGAAGAACCGCAAGGTGAAGAAGGAAGGAGCACCCAAAGGACCACTTGGCATCGCTTTCCGAGGAGGAATACCACCGCTTGAGGCCACTCCTCTTCAGAGTCGTCGCCTAACCACGGAATAGTACACCGAACTCTTTGCTACCTCGCCAACCAAGAGGCGCCACGATGGACCGCTTCCTTCTACTACTCCTTCAAAGAAGGGAAGCACTGATGAAGATGAAGATGAAGATGAAGAAGAAGATCCCGCAGAACCCGCCTATGAGACCGCGCAGTCTGTCGCTTAGTATTAGTGACATAGGCAATTAGGAGTTACTCCCCGAGCGTAGGAGTTCATGTATCGGTTCCGTGAACCATGAGTGTTGTGTAAGCATGTTGGATGCAAGTCGCATTCTGCCTTAGGCAGCTTGTGAGCGACTACATCGCTTGTTTTAACGCAATGCATTAGTTTTTTTTAAACTTGGCTTATAAATTTCACACTAGCACCACACGAGACCCCTCTTTATTAGAGCATCATCCCTTATGATTTCAGTCAGTTTGGAAAATTGACCTGTCTTCTCCCTTGACAGGATGGTGAATGCAAGTTGCAACAGCACCTTCGGCAAGCCTGACTCTGCCTCTTCAGATCAGCAGCAGGGAACTGAAGGGGAAGCTCAAGCTAGAGATCACCACGAGTAGCAAGACGATGTTCCCCCACCACCGCCTCCTCCTCAAATCTTGACGATGGCTCGGTTCCTTCAAGCTCTTTGAGAGGAACGTCAAGCCAACAATGCCGCTATTCAGCATCTGGCTCAAGCCTTGTTGAACAACCTGCCGCAGAATGGGAATGGAAATGGTCGCTCTACTCTTTCTGAGTTCATGCGAACAACGCCACCCATATTCACGGAGACGACTGAACCAATGGATGTCGATGACTGGATCCGTACTATCAAAGACCTCCTCGCACTGGTCAAATGCACTGATGATCGTGAGAAAGTCCTCTATGCTTCTCACTATCTCGGAGGCACAGCCAGAGCTTGGTTATTGGATTTCAGATCATGCGAGCAGGACAAGTCAGCACTTGGGCTGTGTTCAAAGATGGATTCCGCGCTGCTCACATTCCTCCCGGAATGATGACCATTAAGAAGCGGGAATTCCGAGCCTTAAGGCAAGGCAATGGATCCGTCAAGGCGCATTTGCAGAAGTTTAACCTCCTGTCAAGATATGCACCTGAAGACGTCAACACTGAGGCCGCCAAAGTGGAACGCTTTATGGAAGGACTGCAACAGTCACTCCATTACCAGCTGGTTGTTGGTGAATGTGGGACCTTCAGCGATCTGGTTAATAAGGCCCTTATGTTGGAGGATATGCGTTGTGCTATGGACGACACCCGTAAGCGCAAGCTAATGGGTAGTGGAGGAGCAAGTAACCCGAAGCCACGCCCATGGCAGTCAGCACCAGGAAGACCTAGCTATCAGCAGCAGCAGTACAAGACTCCAACGTTTCGCCAGATATACCCGCCTCAACAGTAAGTCAGCACCAAGCCAGAAATCAATCCACCAAACAACAGTGGAGTCATGACTAATCTCCCATCACAAGTTACCTTTTTGGATGTGGACAGACAGGGCACTATTCGAGGCAGTGTCCCAACAAGAAGCCCGACGCACCGCGCCCTGGTGCGCCAAATAAAGGCCAAGGAGCACCATGCAGGAATCAAGCTCCCCGCAATCAGCAGTATCACAACATGGGGCAGATTAATCATATCTCCGCAGAAGAGGCACAGGAAGACCCAGACTGCATTCTGGGTACGTTCCTCGTCTACTCCACCCCAGCAACAGTATTGTTTGATTGTGGTGCTTCGGATTCTTTTGTTTCACAAAGATTTGCGGAAAAATGTGATTTAGAACCTACCCTGCTTCGCGGACAAATGGCAATTCAAACCCCGGGAGCAGTGTTGAGGACCAACCTAGGATGTAGGAAGGTCGGGATAGTTATCAATGGGAAGAGCTTCTCAACGGATCTAATTGTGCTTAAGTCACAAGGCCTAGAAGTAATTCTTGGCATGGATTAGTTGGCCAAGCATCAAAGCATCTTGTACTGTGCCAACAGGGCCATTACCATGCCAAGCGACCAAGGAGTCAAAGTCAAGTATGTCTCTGAGCTAGTACCCGCTCGAGTACCACGGGTTAACAGCCTATCAGAGGTAGAACTCGATCAAGTGTCGATAGTCTGTCAGTACCCGGACGTATTTCCTGATGAGCTACCAGGAATGCCTCCTTACCGAGACATTGAGTTCATTATTGAGCTCATGCCCGGATAAAGGCCTATCTATAAGAAGCCTTACAGGATGGGATCCGAAGAGCTAGCAGAGCTGAAGAAGCAGCTAGATGAGCAACTCAGAAAAGGGTTTATTCGTCTGAGTGCGTCACCTTGGGGATCACTTGTTCTCTTCGTGTCCAAGAAGGATGGGACTATCAGACTCTGTGTCGATTACTGTTCTCTCAATGAGGTCACGATCGAGAACAAGTATCCACTCCCCAAGATTAAAGACTTGTTTGATCAGTTAAATGGAGCTAAGGTATTTTCCAAGATCGATCTCCGGTCTGATGTTACCAACTGAAGATACGACCCGAGGACATACCCAAGACTGTGTTCGTGACCCGGTACGGTCTATACGAATGCACTGTCATGTCTTTTGGATTGACTAATGCCCCAGCTTACTTCATGTACCTCATGAACAAGGTCTTCATGGAATACCTGGACAAGTTATTCGTCGTATTCATTGATGACATATTAATCTTTTCCAAGTCCGAAGAAGAGCATGAGCAGCACTTGAAGTTGGTGTTGGAAAAGTTTTGGGAGCACCAAGTTTATGCCAAGTTCAGCAAGTGCCAATTCTGGCTGAACGAAGTTGGATTCTTGGGTCATACCATGATAGCAAGTGGATTGGCAGTTGATCCCTCCAAGATTACGACGGTAACCAACTGGGAATCGCCAAATGATGTGAAGGAAGTCAGGAGCTTCCTTGGACTCGCGGGATATTACCGCAAGTTTGTAGAAGGATTCTCCCGCATCGCTCGAACTATGACTTAGCTCTTGAAGAAAGGCAAGAAGTTCGAATGGACACCAGAGTGTGAAGGAAGCTTCCAAGAATTGAAGAAGAGATTAACTACCACCCCGGTATTGGCCACTCTAGATATCAGCAAAGAGTTTGTGATATATTGTGATGCCTCCAAAACCAGGCTCGGTGTGGTTCTAATGCAGGACGGCAGAGTTGTGGCGTATCTGTCACGACAACTATGCCCGCATGAGGAGAATTATGCCAGCCATGATCTCGAATTGGCAGCAGTAGTGCATGCCCTGAAAACATGGCATTGCCTTCTGGGGAAACGATGTGAAATATACACTGACCACAAAAGTATGAAGTATACGTTCACCCAAAGGGAATTGAATATGAGGCAATGAGGATGGTTGGAGTTAATCAAAGACTATGACCTCAGCATTCAATATCACCCCGGTAAGGCCAATGTTGTGGCTAATGCCTTAAGCCGGAATACGAGCACCTTGAACGTCATGCTCAAGGAAAGGCAACCTACCTTGTATGAAGAATTGGAGAACTTCGGATTGGAGCTAGTAGAATCAGGATTCATAACTAGCCTCGAAGTCAAACCAACGCTGGTTGATTATATCAAGGAGGCCGAGAAGGGTCATAAGAGCATCGAAGGCATCAAGAAGAAGATTCAAGAAGGCAAGGCCCCAGGATTCTCAGTGGATGAACAAGGATTAGTGTGGTTTGGGGAACGTTTATGCGTACCCAACAAGGCTGAACTCAAGGACCTAATCCTACAGGAAGCACATGATACACCCTACTCCATTCACCCCGGTGGTACCAAGATGTATCTAGATCTCCGAGAAAGATTCTGGTGGCATGGCATGAAGAGGGAAATAGCATCTTATGTTGCCAAGTGCGACGTATGCCAGTGAGCCAAGGCTGAGCATCAGCAACCTGCTGGACTGCTACAACCTCTCCTAGTGCCAGAATGGAAGTGGGACAAGATAGGCATGGACTTTGTTACCGGCTTACCAAGGTCTAGCAGAGGCCATGACTCTATATGGGTCATTGTCGACCATCTGACCAAGGTGGCCCATTTCATTCCAGTCAACACCACTTATGATGGGAACAAGTTGGCTAACCTCTATATTGAGCGTCTTGTGAGCCTCCACGGAGTTCCCAAGGAGATTGTATCTGACCGAGGCACGCAGTTCACCTCAAGATTCTGGAAGAAGTTCCAAGAAGCCCTCGGAACCAAGCTCTCTTTCAGCACCGCTTTCCACCTGCAAACGGGCGGACAAACGGAAATAGTGAAGCTGATACTCGAAGATATGCTCCAGCTTGCGTCTTGGAACATGGTGCCAAATGGGAAGACTATCTGCCGTTCGCTGAGTTTTCATAAAACAACAGCTACCCGTCCAGTCTCCAAATGGCCCCATTTGAAGTGTTGTACGGACGAAAGTGCCGCACCCCGCTCAACTGGTCCGAAACCGGTGAAGGGCTGCTTTTCGGGCCGGAAGTTTTGCACAAGGCAGAAGAGAAGGTGCAACTTGTCTGAGAAACTCTAAAGGCAGCCAAGTCGCGACAAAAGAGCTATGCGGATTCTCGCCGCAGGGATGTGGAGTTCATTCCCGGAGACCAGGTGTACCTCCGTGTCACTCCTCTTAAGGGAACCAAGCGTTTCCATGTTGAAGTGAAACTTGCTCCAAGGTTCATTGGACCTTTTAAGATCACGGCAAGGCGTGGAGAAGTTGCTTATGAGTTGGAGCTACCTCCGGAACTTTCGGGTGTGCACGACGTCTTCGACATGTCACAACTCCGGAAGTGTCTTCAAGCGCCAAACCGTTCCGATCCTTACAAGGACATTGTCCATTAGGCCATCGACCTTCAGCCGGATCTCACCTACCGCAAGAAGCTGATCCGCATTCTGGACGAAGCTGAGCGTTGCACCAGAAGCCACACCATCAAGTATTTCAAGGTTTAGTGGAGCAACCACACCGAAGCAGAATCAACATGGGAGCGTGAAGACTATCTCCGATCTGAGTTTCCGGACCTTTTTAGCACCTAGCTTAGGAATCTCGGGGACGAGATTCTTGTAAGGCGGATAGGTCTGTCACACCCTGTTTTCTCTACCACTTTCTATGTAATGCAAAAATCTGAGCTTGTTAAAACTTTTTCAAAACTAATGATGTGAGTGCCATGTTTGTCATTGTATGCTTGTGTGTTGATCATGTGATGATAAAAACCCCCATTTCACAATATTGAATTGCTTCCAAAAACCTTTTCAGATTTATGGTTAAAGTGAAACCCTACTTTGAGTTGCACTACATGCCCTTGATGGCAAGATGTGTTCTCACTCAAAGTTGGTGATCTGATTTTTACTTTATTCTAGTGCTCCAATACCACAATAAAATTATTTTTGTGAATTATTTTCCTAATTTATTTACATGCCCATTTCTGAGGCGAGAAATGGTATTCCAACATGGAAAAATACTTTTCTGCCTTAGAAAAATCTGATTAAATTTGGAGATGATCAGAAGGACATATATTTTCCATACATGAGATTTTAAACCCTTATTTATATTATAATTTTTTGATTAAAACCCTGAAAACCATTTATGTCTGTTTTGACCTTTTGAAATATTTACAAAGGAAATATTCTCAATAAAATTCTAGAAAATTCCAGTGGTATACCCAAGCCATATTTGGTGTCCACATAAAGTTTCACTTTGATCCAAGGTGATTAAGGACCCCAAATAACCCTAAAACCCCTTCTGTCAAGATTGAAGTTAGAGCAACTCTACATAGCAAAGTTTGTCCAATGATGTTGAAACTTTGCAGGAGTGCCTAACACCTCAAATGAGGGTCCACACGAAAAATGGGATTTGTGGGACTTAGTTTGCCCACACTCTCTTTGGAAAGGACAGATCTGGTCAAATAGTGGTGTTTTCAGGTTTACAAAGCTAAACTTGTCCAATGGAGCTCAAACTTGGTGAAACCCCATGTTTTAGCACCAAGCCCAAACATGTTAAGTTGCACCACCAGTGGTGGGGTGCAACTACCCCAAACCACTGTCGAGCACCTTTTGACAGATGGGTAAAAGCCCCTTTAACCCATAGCTAAACCTAACCCCTTTGCTCCAAACTCTCAGATTAGGTGGCTAGTATCAATGCCCAAACCCAGTCAACTGGCCCCACTGGTTCAAAGTGGAAATGCCAAAAACCCTAATCTAAGCTTCTGTTCAAAGCTGACAGCACGTGTATTCCTTGTCTCCCTTGACCAACCGAAGCTCCCACGGGACCCCAACGGCTAGCCTCACTCCCAGCCAGTGCCAGGACATGCTAGACACGTCCAAAGCACCTCAGAGCGCACCGGCATGCCGTGGCATGCCAAAACTGCGCTTTGGGCGCGCTACAGGAAGCCACCGAGGTGGGGGCGACGCTCTCGGTCAGTTCCAGCCTCCCCTAAGGTGTCCAACCTCTTCCCCGACAACCCCTCTGCATCGAGCGACCATTAGGGCCCCTCCTCTCCCGCTCTAGAGCTTGTGCGACGCGTGCCCGCGTGCACCAGAACCGGCCAAGGTTGCGCAGCCACTGATGCTCGACTCCTCTCTCTCTCCCTCTATTGCAGATGGTTCTGGCCATCCAAACCCATGTCCTGAGACCGTGGTTTCGACCCCAGCTCTTCTTTGCACCCCCATGCGCGCCAGGGTGAGTCACCGGCGCTCCCGAATCATCTCAACGTCGCGGGCCTATTTATAGCCCTCCCCATCGCTCCAGCACCCCTCAGACAGCTTTGCCATGACCACTAGCACCTCCCTAGCCACCCGAGCAAGCCACCAGAGCCCCGGTGCTCGAGATCGACCGACACCCCTCCGCCTCGAAGCTCCGATCGATCTCCAGCTACACAACGGCTCCTGCATTCCTCGACCTTAGGAAGCTTTTCCCCAACTTTCCCAAGCATTTATGTGCCCCTAGCTAGCTACCCTCTCGACCACCTCCCGAAACTCCTTCGCCGCGGCCTCCTCGTCACCAGCGAACCCGTGCCTCTCCGTCGTTGTTCCAACCACTAGCAGGTAGGCGGCATCGAGCCGAACCCATTTCTGTCCTCATTGGGGCTTGAGAACGTCAGCAGCCTCGCCGGCGTGCTCGTCCTCCTCTCTGGCCAGAGGTAGGAGAGGACCCCGACAGGTGTGCCCCACCTGTGGGTGGCCCAGCTCTCTTCCCCTCGCTGCCCACAGCCGCTGACCGCAAGGCCCCGCACATCAGGTTCAAACCTGACGTCGCGCGTGCGTGCGCAGGTTGTTGGTTGGCCATGGGCCAGCCCAGTTCCAGGCCGAGTCAGGCTAGGGACTTTGTCCACTCATATTCTTCTAAAAATATGTAGTATTTAATAAGACCATTGGATGAATTCTTCAGCAACTATTCTGTTTCACAATAATAAAAAGGACTAAATTGGAATAGTTTTGCTTCTGTTTGGTTGACTTTAAAAATGTTCCTTCATTGGAATCAGAGGCAAATATTTTTCAAAACAACAACTTAGATTTATCAGTAATAAAGACATTTTAAAAATGACTTTGTGATCTGTTTTTGAGTGAGCTATTTCTTATTTATTCTTTTGACGACGATAGAAAATCCGTGTGACGAGGGAATCGGAGTGGAAGACCTCGAAGACCCCGGATAACTAGCTGACCAAGGCAAGCAGCCCTTTGACCATGACTGAGCATATGTTATATTGGATGTTAAGATAGCAATTATTTTCGTTACATATGATCATAAGTGCCGGTAAATCACTAAGGTGATGTTACCGATGGCTCTTCCGGAGCACATGCATTGAGCTTGGTCCTACCCCCTTTCGAGGATCATGCTAGTATCATGTTGACAAGTAATGCTAGAGTAAATAGCATGAGCATGTTGTTGGTATAAATCAAAGATTTATGAAAACCCTGTAGGGTGCCACGAATGCCCAAGGGTGATGATGAGTTAGGTGGCCACTTTCGGTGAAGTGGTGCACCGGGTATTTGTGTGAGTATAGTTTCGGAAATGGGATTAGATTTATGATGTGTCGACCGTCCCAACCTTACATGTACGACCACGTTGCCCCTTATGGGATGGGGCTATGTTGATTACTCTGGTAGGTGCTAGCAAAGAGCCACATTACTAGTGGCGGGAGTGATGTGTGGTCACTCTCGTGATGGGGTCATGCCAGGTAGGGCGACTATGCCATTTTTATGTGTGCCAGGCACACCGTTGGTCCCCGCATGGTTGATACTGTCCAGAGTCGGTGCTCGTAAGATGTACAACATGTGGGCTGGGTACCAATCGAGTGGACCTCTTTGTCTAGTATCGTTAGGGGAAAGCCATTGATCGGGTACTTACCTCGGGTATGTTATATACCGCGAGTCGTGGATGATACGGAAGTTTCCCGGATCTCATGGGTCCAGCGTACTACCTCTACAAAGTGTAAAACTATTCGAATAGTCGTGTTCACGGTCAAGGATAGTTGGGTAATCCAACTTAAACTACGTCCAGTTGTTTCCACATAAACCAAGTGTGTGTGAGTTGTGATAAAAAGGAGTTATTATGAAAGTAATGATATGACCAAGTTTGGTGACTTGGCATATAGGGTGAACCCGGATGGTTCATCCCTCGGCAGATATATTGATATGTGTAACCTGTTCTTCAAAAGTAATTCTTTAACTTGATGGATATTCATGATCATTCCACCAAGATGAATTCCACCAAAGATGCATGTTATTGTTATCCTTCACTTTCATTGTTCATATCATGGGTTGTTCGCAAGTACATTCAAAAGTACTCATTAGCTTACCACTGGTTATAATGTTGACCAGACATGGAAGGACCAGAGTTTGGAGATGAGTACGTCTTCGGAGACGCCCCTGCGAACTAGGACGCTTCCGAGTCAGAATGCATGTCGGTGTAGGCTTGATGGCATGGGCACCGCTTAGCCCCTATGATTTCTGCTATTAGTTGTATCAGTGTGATTTTTTCCTTAGGCCCTACCTTGTGAACTTGATCATCCGGTCACTTATAATTCGGTACTTGGATGTTAGACTCTTTTATTCGGTATCTGTGTGTTCGGTGAGCATGAGCATTGATCTCTGGGATCACTGAGCACGTTCATTTGGCGATCTCGACTCGTAAGTCGGGGTCCCCACACCTGTGGTAGTAGGAAATCACTTCGTAGAACAAGGCAATTTGGCCATATGGTGCTAACAAACAGAACGTGCCCGAGGAGTTATGTTATATTACTGTTTAACATAAGAAACATCTTCCAAAGAAAATAGTTCCGCTATGGGTTCCTTTCTCTGGGTTGCTATGCTAATCGTAGATGTTATAACTGGATACCCACAGTATGCGGTGATGGTTACTTCAGGGAAATAACCCTTGGTTTTGGTGGTGACCACCGATTATTTTCACTTCCTTCGTGGCCAACCAATTTTATTCTTAAGAACGCTAGCTTTTGGCTTCACTCGTCTTAGGTATGTACCCGAGTTAATCGATCGTAACAATCATAGAGGTGCTCCCTTTACTCCCTAGCTGAACAATCAAGAACTTAAAGGGTAAGCTGTAAGCATACGACCAAGTCAACCTAACTTGGCAAAATCTTAAGTCAAACTGATGCATATGGTGGATTAAAAATGACACTAGAAGGGTGCATACTCGACAGAGACGAAATAGATGCACGGAAAATATATTGACCGCCTACATTAAGAAGCACCCAAGTGTCATCGAGTAGTACATTTGAAGATGTATGCTGAGGAAAGCTTTAACCTAGAGAAATTAAACTTCCCGACTCATTGGCAAATGTGGTCATGGTACCCAAGAAGGACAAATCTTGGCGGCTATGTATTGATTTCAAAGACCTCAATAAGGCATGCCCTAAGGATCCTTTCCCCTTACCCCGAATAGACCAAATCATCGACGCAACAGCCGGATACGACTCTCTGTGTTTCCTTGATGCCTATTCCGGATACCATCAGATTAAAATGAAGGAAACAGATCAGACTGCAATCGCCTTCATAACCCCCTATGGACCATTCTATTTTAACACAATGCCTTTTGGGTTAAAGAACACGGGCGCCACTTACCAGCGCATGATCCAAACATGTTTGGAGAAACAAATCGGCAAAACAGCATAGGCATACATGGACGATGTTGTCATCAAGACAAAGCATGTGGACCAGCTAATAGATGACCCCAGACATACGTTTGCGAGCCTACGAGAATACGATATACGGCTTAACCCGAACAAGTGTGTCTTCAGAGTCCCAACCAGAAAACTTCTCGGATTCATCGTGTCGCAAACAGGAAGAGAGGCCAATCCGGCCAAGATCCGAGCTCTGTCACAACTTGTGGTCCCTACAAAGCTAAAGCATGTCCGAACATTGGCAGGCTGTATGGCAGCTTTGAGCCAGTTTATCTCTCGCCTTGGCGAGAAAGCACTCCCACTTTATAGGTTGCTTAAAAAGACTGATAACTTCGAATGGACCGACGGGGCTGCAACTGCTCTGGAGGAAATCAAAACGCTGCTCGCCAGCATCCCCATCCTAGCAGCACCTTGCGCAGGAGAACCAATGTTATTATACATCTTGGCCACCAATCAAGTGGTCAGCGCGGTCCTCATCGTAAAACGGGAGGCCGAGGGGCACCAACTGAGGATACAAAGGCAAGTATACTACATGTCTGATGTGCTTACCACATGCAAAACCAGATACCCACACTATTAGAAGATCGCCTACACAGTGTTTATGGCATCATGCAAGCTGAGGCACTACTTCCAAGAGTGCACGGTCACGATAACATCCAGGGTCCCCTTGAATGACATCATTAACAACAAGGATGCCACCGGCCGAATAGATAAATAGGCCTTCGAACTCCTTCCATTGGAGATTACCTACAAGCCACGATGAGCCATTGATACGTCTCAGACGTATCTATAATTTTTGATGGTTTCACGATGTTATCTTGTCAACTTTGGATGTTTTGTTTACCTTTTATATCTTTTTTGGGACTAACTTATTAACTCAGTGCCAAGTGCCAGTTCCTGTTATTTCTGTGTTTTTGACTCTTTTCTGATCTGATTTTGGAACAGAGTCCAAACGGAATAAAATCCCCAAAATGTTTTTTTCCAGAACGGAAGAAGATCGGGAGGCTTGAGGGACAAGCAAGTGGGCCCACAGGGAGCCCACAAGCCCTGTTGCCGCGGTCAGGGGGGAGGCCGCGGCAACCAAGCTTGTGGCCTCCCTAGCGCTTCCCTTCCCTAGGTCTTTGGCCTATAAATTCCCTAAAAATCCAGAAAAATCAGGGAGTCCACGAAAACACTTTTCCGTCGCCACAAGCTTCCGTTTCCGCGAGATCTCATCTGGAGACCCTTCCCGGTGCCCTACCGGAGGGGACTTTGGAGTTGGAGGGCTTCTTCATCAACATCATCGCCCCTCCAATGACTCGTGAGTAGTTCACTTCAGACCTACGGGTCCGTAGTTAGTAGCTAGATGTCTTCTTCTCTCTCTTGGATCTTCAATAAAAAGTTCTCCATGATCTTCTTGGAGATCTATCCGATGTAATCCTCTTTGGCGGTGTGTTTGTCGAGATCCGATGAATTGTGGACTTGTGATCAGATTATCTATGATTTATAGTTGAGTCTTTGTTGATTTCTTATATGCATGATTTGATATCCTTGTAAGTCTCTCCGAGTCTTGGGTTTGGTTCGGCCAACTAGATCTATGATTCTTGCAACGGGAGAAGTGCTTGGTTTTGGGTTCATACCGTGTGGTGACCTTTCCTAGTGACATTAGGGGCAGCAAGGCACGCATCGTGTTGTTTCCATCAATGGTAACAAGATGGGCTTTGTCGTAGTTATGAGATTGTCCATCTACATCATGTCATCTTGCTTAAGGCGTTACTCTGTTCTCATGAACATAATACACTAGATGCATGCTGGATAGCGGTCGACGTGTGGAGTAATAGTAGTAGATGCAGAAAGTATCGGTCTACTTGTTTTGGACATGATTCCTATAGATATAATAATTGCCATAGATGACATTACGACTTTGCGCAGTTCTACCAATTGCTCGACAATAATTCGTTCACCCACCGTCTACTTGCTTTCATGAGAGAAGCCTGTAGTGAACACTACGGCCCCCAGGTCTATTCACACCTATCGTTTCCACCTTTGCTTTTACTTTGCTTTGTTACTTTGTTGCTTTCAGTTCTCACTTGGCAAACAATCTATAAGGGATTGACAACCCCTTCATAGCGTTGGGAGCAAGCTCTTTGTGTTTGTGCAGGTACTTGTGATACTCCTTCACTGGATCGATACCTTGGTTCTCAAAACTGAGGGAAATACTTACCGCCGCTATGCTACATCACCCTTTCCACTTCAAGGGAACACCAACACAAGGCTCCAAGGCCACGGGGGAATCCTTTGCATATTTGCCTAGGAAGTCCCTTAAGGCGTAGCTGTAGCAGAAGGATTCCTGGTGCCGTTGCTGAGGAGAATCAAGACAAGAATAGTCTCCCATCAGCACGCTTGTTTCTGGCGCCGTTGGAAGGTCTTTTGTTGCAGTAGCAGCCATCAAATCCCAAGTGCTTGCCGACTTTGTTGGCGAATGGATAGAGCCAGAGCTCCCGAGGGAGTATAACACTTATGCTCATTGGACCATGTACTTAGACGGGTCCAAAACTCTCACCGGACCGGGGGCTGGTGTAATTCTTACATCCCCTACCAGGGATAATGTCTGATATGTGCTACAAATCATGTATGCCTATTCGAATAATGCGGCCAAATACGAAGCACCACTACACGGTCTTCGGATGGCAACCTTAATGGGTATACAATGGCTCGAGGTACGGGGAGACTCCAACCTCGCCATCTCACAAATCAACGGCGAATTCAATGCAAAAAATCCAAAAATGGCAGCATACAGAAACGTCGTCCACAAGATATCACCATGATTTGAGGGTTTGGACTTTCATCGCGTCTCGAGGGTAACAACCAAGCCGCCGACATCCTTGCCGCTTAGGTGCAAAGCATGATCCCGACCCCCACAACACCTTCCTATAGAGGCTTTTGAAGCCATCCATGGTATGGGAAAATGAGGACACGAGGTTGGCAGCTAATGGTGTGGCACAGGTACACCCCCCATACCCGAGCCGGACAACCAGATCATGGGCGGATCCACAATCGAAGAAAGACCTTTGGCTCATGAGGTCATAGCAGTGATCGCGCCATGGACTGAGCCCTTCCTTTCTTACCTTCTTCGCAAAGAGCTCCCCGAGGACCAGACTGAGGTGAGACGTATCATCTGCTAATCAAAGGCCTACAAGGTCCATGAGGGTGAACTATATAAGAAAAGCACCATGGGAGTAATCCAACGATGCATCTCCGAAGAAGAAGGAAGGCAACTCTCGCCCGAAGTACACGCAGATATGGGCAGCCACCATGCAATTGCATGGGCTCTGGTCAGCAATGCTTTTAGAGCTGGTTTCTTCTGGCCCATAGCCCAAGAAGACGCCCACACACTCGTTCAGCATTGTGTAGGGTGTCAACTCTTTGCAAATCAAAGCCACATGCCCCCAACGGCTCTTATTCCGATCACCTGGCCTATTGCAGTATGGGGGCTAGACATGGTCGGACCACTTAAAGGGGGGCAAGAAAAAGAAATACCTCCTCGTTATGGTGGACAAGTTCAGTAACTAGATCGAAGCCAAGCTTGTAAGCTCTGCCAAAGCAAAGCCAGTGATTGAATTCATATCCAGTGTCATACACTGTTACGGTGTCCCGCACAACATAATAATGGACAATGGATCAAATTATCAAAGCAATGAACGTGAATCATATGAGCATGATGAAAACTAGCTTGACAGAAATTCCCATGTGTCCTCGGGAGCACTTTGCTTTATATAAGAGTTTGTCCAGGTTTGTCCTTTGCTACAAAAAAGGATTGGGCCACCTTGCTGGACCTTTGTTACATTTGTTACTTGCTACCCGTTACGAATTACCTTATCACAAAACTATCTGTTACTCATAATTTCAGTGTTTGCAGAGAATACCTTACTGAAAATTCCTTGTCATTTCCTTCTCCTCCTCGTTGGTTTCGACACTCTTACTTCTCGAAAGGACTACAATAGATCCCCTACACTTGTGGGTCATCAAGACTCTTTTCGGGCGCCATTACCGGGGAGTGAAGCGCCTTTGGTGAGTGGAACTTGGTAAGGAAAAAATTGTATACTTTCCTGAAATTTACTGTAACTTGTCACTATGGAAAATAATCCTTTGAGGGGCTTGTTTGGGGTATCTTCACCCCGACCAGAAGCACAAAGAAATGCTCCTCAACCTGTTGCACCTACTGAAAATATTTA
Organism: Hordeum vulgare subsp. vulgare; assembly: GCF_904849725.1. Classification (NCBI taxonomy): domain Eukaryota; kingdom Viridiplantae; phylum Streptophyta; class Magnoliopsida; order Poales; family Poaceae; genus Hordeum; species Hordeum vulgare. The sequence goes on from NC_058523.1 coordinate 165,417,099, forward strand.
TTATGAAATTCCTTCGAGTATGATAGAAAAACTACTAGCTAATACTTATGCAGGAGATGGAACACTACATCCTGATTTGCATCTGATATATGTGGATGAGGTTTGTGGATTATTTAAGCTTGCAGGTCTGCCCGAGGATGATGTCAAGAAGAAGGTCTTTCCTTTATCTTTGAAGGAAAAGTCATTGACATGGCATAGGCTATGCGATGACATTGGATCATGGAACTACAACCGATTGAAATTGGAATTTCATCAGAAGTTTTATCCTATGCATCTGGTTCATCATGATCGGAATTACGTATATAATTTTTGACCTCGCGAAGGAGAAAGAATCTCTCAAGATTGGGGGAGGCTTAAGTCAATGTTATATTCATGCCCCAATCATGAGCTCCCGAGAGAAATTATTATTCAGAACTTTTATGCTCGTCTCTCTCGTAATGATCAATCCATGCTTGACACTTCTTGTGCTGGTTCCTTTATGAAGAAAGATATTGAATTCAAATGGGACTTATTCGAAAGAATTAAACGCAGTTCTGAAGATTTGGAACTCGAGAAGGTAATGAGTCACGTATAAGCCTTAATTTTGATTGTGTTCAAACCTTTATAGACACCGATGCTTTTCATGATTTTAGCACTAAATATGAACTTGACTTTGGGATAGTAGCTTCTTTCTGTGAATATTTTCTTACCCATGTTGATCTCCCCATGGAGAAGTGGTTTAAATATCATCTTCCCATTGAAGTTAAAATACTTGAATCTGTTAAAGTTGAAGAGAAAACTATTATTTATGATGTTGATCCTGTTATTCCCACTACTTATAATGAGAACCCACCTTTTCCAATCAGAATAAAGGATCATGCTAAAGCTTCAACTGTGGCTCCTAACAGTTGTACTAGAACACCTATACCACCTGAACAAATTAAAGTTGAACTTAGTATTGTTATGGTTAAAGATCTCTTGGTTGATAATATTGATGGGCATGTTATTCATTTGTGTGATGAAGCTACTAGAATTGCTAAACCTGACACTGAAGGTAAACATAGACCTATTGTTGGCGTGCTTGTTGTTTCTGTTAAAATAGTAGATCATTGTTATCATGGCTTATGTGATGTGGTTGCTATTGTGATTGCAATTCCCTTTACCTTATACAAAGAAATTATGAATGATATTGCCCCAACTAAATTAGAAGAAATTGATGTTACCATTAAGCTTGCTAATAGAGATACTATTGTACCAATTGGGATTGTTAGAGATGTTGAAGTCTTCTGTGGGAAAATAAAGTATCCTACTAATTTTCTTGTTCTTGGTTCCCCACAAGATGATTTTTGTCCCATTATATTTGGTAGACCCTTCTTGAATACTGTTAATGCTAGGATTGATTGTGAGAAATAAATTGTTACTGTAAATTTTGGGGATGTGTCTCATGAGCTCAGTTTCTCTAAATTTCGTAGACAACCCCATGACAAAGAATTTCCTAGTAAATATGAAATTATTGGTCTCGCTTCTATCGTTGTGCCTCCTACCGATCCCTTAGAACAATATTTTCTAGACCATGAAAATGATATGCATATGAATGAAAGGAATGAAATAGATAAGATTTTCTTTGACCAAGAGCCTATTTTGAAACACAACTTGCATGTTGAAATACTTGGGGATCCTCCTCCACCCAAGGGTGGTCCCGTGTTTGAGCTTAAACAAATACCTGATACTCTGAAGTAAGCTTATCTTGATGGAAAGGATATATATCCTATTATTATTAGTTCTAACATTTAGGAGCATGAAGAAAAGAGATTATTGAAAAGTTTGGGGAAGCACCGTGCTGCTATTGGATATGCTCTAAATGAGCTTAAGGGCATTAGTCCCACTCTATGTCGGCACAAAATTAATATGGAGCCTGATGCTAAACCAATTGTCGATCACCAACGATGGTTAAATCCTAAGATGAAGTAAGTGGTAAGAAACGAAATATTAAAGCTTCTGGAAGCAGTATAATTTATCTTATTGCTGATAGTAGATGGGTTAGTCCCGTTCATTGTGTCCCTAAAAAGGGAGGCATTACAGTTGTTCCTAATGATAAAACTGAATTGATCCCACAAAGAATTGTTACAGGTTATAGAATGGTAATTTATTTTAGGAAATTAAATAAATCCACTAAGAAAGATCATTACCCTCTACCTTTTATTGATCATATGCTAGAAAGACTATCCAAACATACAAATTTTTGCTTTCTAGATGGTTATTTTGTTTTTTCTCAAATACCGGTGTCAAAAGAGGATCAAGAGAAAATCACTTTTATTGCTCTTTCGATACTTTTGCCTATAGACGTATGCCTTTTGGTTTATGCAATGCACCTCTACCTTTCAAAGATGTATCATGGTTATATTCTCTGACTTCTATGAAAAGATTGTTGAGGTTTTCATGGATGTTTTTTCCGTTTATGAGACTTCTTTTGATGATTTCTTGAGCAACCTTGATCGAGTTTTGCAGAGATGTGAAGAAACTAATCTTGTCTTGAATTGGGAAAACTGCCACTTTATGGTTAATGAAAGCATTGTCTTGGGACACAAGATCTCCGAAAGAGGTATTGAAGTTGATAAAGCTAAAGTTGATGTTATTGAAAAAAATGTTGTGTCCTATAGATATCATAGGTATAAGAAGTTTACTTGGTCATGTTGGTTTCTATAGGAGGTTTATTAAAGACTTATCTAAGATTTCTAGGCCTCTCACTAGTCTTTTGCAAAAGGATGTTCCATTTGTTTTTTATGATGATTGCGTAGAAGCATTTGAAATTCTTCAAAGAGCCTTGATCACTCCACCTGTTTTTCAACCACGTGATTGGAACCTACCCTTTAAAATTATGTGTGATGCCAGTGATTATGTTGTTGGTGTTGTTCTAGGGCAAAGAGTTGATAAGAAAATAAATGTTATCCATTATGCTAGTAAAAATCTAGACAATGCTCAAAGAAACTAAGCTACCACTGAGAAAGAATTTTTAGCAGTTGTGTTTGCTTGTGATAAGTTCAGACCTTATATTGTTGATTCCAAAGTAACTATTCACACTGATCATGCAGCTATTAAATACCTTATGGAAAAGAAAGATGCTAAACCTAGAATTCTTAGATGGATACTTCTACTACAAGAATTTTATTTGCATATTGTTGATAGAAAGGGTCTTGATAACCCCGTAGCGGATAACTTGTCTAGATTAGAGAATGTTCTTGATGACCTATTACGTATTGATAATAGCTTTCCTAATGAACAATTAGTTGTCATAAATGCTTCACATGGTGCTCCTTGGTATGCTGACTATGCTAACTACATTCTTGCTAAATTTATACCACCTAGTTTCACATACCAACAAAAGAAAAAGTTCTTCTATGATTTAAGACACTACTTTTGGGATGATCCATACCATTATAAAGAAGGGGTAGATGGTATTATTAGACGTTGTGTACCTGAGCATGAACAGGAACAAATCTACGCAAGTGTCACTCTAAGGCCTACGGAGGACAACACGATGGAGATAGAACTGCACACAAGGTATTACAATCTTGTTTTTATTGGCCTACTCTCTTCAAGGATGCTCGTAAGTTTTTCTTATCTTGTGATGAATGTCAAAGAATTGGTACTATTAGTAGACGTCAAGAAATGCCTATGAATTACTCTCTTGTTATTGAACCATTTGATGTTTGGGGTTTTGATTATATGGGACCTTTTCCAAAGTCCAACGGGTATACTCATATTTTTGTTACTATCGATTATGTTTCTAAGTGGGTAAAAGCTATTCCAACTAGTAGTGTTGATCATAACACTTCTATTAAAATACTGAAAGAAGTTATTTTCCCTAGATTTGGAGTCCCTAGATATTTAATGACTGATGGTGGTTCACACTTTACTCATGGTGCTTTCCGCAAATTTCTTGCTAAGTATGATGTTAATCACAGGATTGCATCTCCTTATCATCCTCAGTTTATTGGTCAAATAAAATTGAGCAATAGAGAAATTAAATTGATCTTGAAAAAGTCCGTTAATAGATCTAGAAAGAGTTGGTCTAAGAAACTTGATGATGCATTATGTGCTTATAGAACCGCTTACAAAAATCTTATGGGTATGTGTCCGTATAAAATGGTTTATGATAAAGCATGTCACTTACCTCTAGAGCTAGAACATAAAGTTTATTGGGCAATTAAAGAGCATAACTATGATTTCAAACTTGCTGGTGAGAAGAGGTTATTTGACATTAGCTCACTTGATGAATGGGGAACCCAGGCCTATGAGAATGCCAAGTTGTTTAAAGAAAAGGTTAAGTGATGAAATGATAGAAGGATACAAAAGCGTGAATTCAATTTAGGTGATAATGTCTTGCTATACAACTCTTGTTTAAGATTTTTTTTTGCAGGAAAACTTCTCTCTAAATGGGAAGGGCCTTACATTATCGAGGAAGTATATCGTTCTAGTGCCATCAAGATCAACAACGCCGAAGGTACAAATCCGAAGGTGGTAAATGGGCAAAGAATCAAACATTATATCTCAGGTACTCCCATAAATGTTGAAACAAATATTATCAATACCATAACTCTGGAGGAGTACATTAGGGAGACCTATCATAATGTTTCAGACTCCGAAAAGGAATAGGTATGTGTTACGGTAGGCAAACCGACTCCAAAACTTTTCCAATGGCAATTTTTATCAGTATCGGAATATTTAATAAATTGAGAAATTTTAAAGTAGTCCGAAGAGTGCACGAGGAGGCGAAAAGCCTGGGGGGCACGGCCTACCCCCTAGCCGCTCCGTTGTGGCTTGTGGCCGCCCCGTGTACCCTCTGGAATCCGTTTTCTTGTGGTATACTCCTTCAGGTCGGTAAAAATTCATTATATAATCTCCCGAAGGTTTTGATCTTCGTATCACGACAATATCTCCAATTTTCGTTTCGAGTTGTTTCTGCAACAAATTTAGATCAACATGACGTCTCCAAGTGCTTCGAAGGACAAGTTCTTTGAGAGGGTCATCAACCCCTACCTGGAGGAGGTGCTACAACACCCTCAAACCATTGAGATGCATGAGGGGGTGCTGCACATCCGTGATGATGAGGGACCAAAGAAGGCCGGAAGCATGGAGTCAAGGCTCGAAGCAAATGGAGCAGCATGTATTCAAGTGCCAAGGGATGGTGGAACGAGGACTCAATGCCAATCACATGATGATCGCGGAGTTTACCCATAAGCACAAGCTAGACACCAAGGACCTCTGGGTCAAATCTCCAAGATTTACTAGAAAATCAAGTCTCTCCAAGCCTAGATGTATGACCTGCAAAACCAAAACTGCGAATATGAATACGGATTTAAGAAAATGAGTTTGGCTGCAAATTGAGGATCCCAGAGACTAGTTAATATTTTTACGATGGTGAGCCTTGGAAGAAGGAGGACAAGCCTCCAACCTCACCAACAAATCCAACATCGCCACCTCCGAAGAACGAAAACTAAACACATGGGTACGGGCACTCCCCTAGGCTTGTGCCAAGCTTGGGGAAGGCGCCCCGGTATCGTATCACCATCACATCTTTTAGTTTTCTTTTCAGTTTTATTTGTTTGGACCTTTTGGTTACCTATTGATCTAGTGGATTAAAAGTTTTAGTGTGATTTAGTTTTTGATTTTTGCTTTATGTTCCCCCTATGTAAGCAAGTCCGAGAGTTATATAATAAAGAGTAGTTTTGAGTTGAGGGCTTTGCTTGCTTGCTATGATCTTATGAAGAGTGATGAATTCACATATAAAAAGTATGACGATTGAAATTTGTTGTGGGTTGACAGACAAAGCTTTTAGTCATTGTTGCAGTTAAAAGGAAGTAATAAAGAAAGATAGGTTCACATATAAATATAGTATCTTGGACATCTTTTATGATTGTGATCACTCATTAAAATATTATATGTTAATAACTTGATGTTGGACAAGGAAGACAACATAATGAGTTATTTTTCCTTATCTATGAATAGAAGTTATATGGTTATAGATCCTTCAACATGTATCGCTTGCTTCCATCCATGTTAGCCAAAAAACCTCCCGCACCAAGTAGAGATACTAGTTGTGCTTCCAAACACCTTTAACCCAGTTTTGCCTTGAGAGCCCACCATACCTACCTATGGATTGAGTAAGATCCTTCAAGTAAGTTGTCATCGGTGCAAGCAATAAAAATTGCTCTCTAAATATGTGTGATTTATTTGTGTGAGGAAAATAAACTTTATACAAACTTGTGATATGGAAGAAATGGATTGCATAATAAAGTTCTTTATCACAAGGGGCAATATAAAGTGTCGTTCCTTTACATTAAGGGATTGTGCATCTAACTATAAAAGTGCATGACAAACTCTGCTTCCCTCTACGGAGGGCCTATCTATTACCTTTAGTTTCTAGTACCTACCTTTATGTAAGAGTCATGGTGATCTTCACCACTTTCTTTATTTTTACTTTATCTTTTGGCAAGCGTGATGTGTTGGAGGATGACGTAGATACATATATCCACTCGGATGTGAGTGATCATGAGTTATTACTGTTGACATTATCGTAGAGGTAAATAGTTGGGAGGCAAATTTTAAGCCCCTATCTTTCTGTGTGTCCGGTGGAAGCTTTGACCTCATAGGTACCATGTAAGTGCTAGCAATTATGAAAGACTATAAGATAATTGAGTATGTGGATTTGCTTTACAAGCTCTTATATTGACTCTTTCCTATGTTACGATAAATTGGAATTGCGTCAGTGACTGAGATCATAGTTTGTTGGTTCTCAATAGAGTTCTTGATTCATATTTTACCATGTGAATGAATTGCTACTCTAGTATAAGAGATTATATGTCAATATGTGTTGCTTTTCTAAAGATACACATGATGCTTTCATGTTTGTATTTTATTTTATCGACACCTCTATCTCTAAACATGTGGACATATTTAAAGATTTCGGTTTTCGCTTGAGGACAAGCGAGGTCTAAGCTTGGGGGAGTTGATACGTTCATTTTGCATCATGATTTTATATTGATATTTATTGCATTTTGGGCTGTTAATACACATTATGGTACAATACTTATGCATGTTCTCTCTTATTTCACAAGGTTTACATGAAGGGGGAGAATGTGGGCTCTTGGAATTCTAGACCGGAAAAGAGCAAATCTTGGAGATCTATTCTACATAGCTCCAAAAGTCCTGAAAACTCACAGGGAATTATTTTGGAATATATTAGAATTTTTGGGCAGAAGAAATAAGCCGGGGGACCCACCAGGTGGACACAAGCCAGCAGGGCGCGACCTGCCCCCATGGTCGCACCCCTGTGGCTTGTGGGACCCCTGGTAGGTCTCTGGCTCCCATCTTCTGCTATATGAAGGGTTTTGATCTGGAAAAAATCAGAAGAGATCTTTCAGGACGAAGCGCCGCCGTCTCGAGGTGGAACTTGGGCAGAACCAATCTAGGGCTCCGGCGGAGCTGTTTTGCCGGGGAAACTTCCCTCCGGGAGGGGGAAATCGAAGCCATCATAATCACCAACAATCCTGTCATCGAGAGGGGGTCAATCTCCATCAACATATTCGTCAGCACCATCTCCTCTCCAAACCCTAGTTCATCTCTTGTATCCGGTCTTCGTCTCAAAACCTCAGATTGGTATGTGTGGGTTGCTAATAGTGTTGATTAGTCCTTGTAGTTGATGCTAGTTGGTTTACTTGGTGGTAGATTATATGTTCAGATCCTTAGTTATCATAAATCCTCCTATTATTACGAACATGAATATGCTTTGTGAGTAGCTATGTTTGCTCCTGAGGACATGGGATAAGTCTGGTTATAAGTAATCATGTGAATTTGGTATTCGTTTGATATTTTGATGAGATGTATGTTGTCTCTCCTCTAGTGGTGTCATGTGAACGTCTACTACATGACACTTCACCATTATTTGGGCCTAGAGGAAGGCATTGGGAAGTAATAAGTAGATGGTGGGTTGCTAGAATGACAGAAGCTTAAACCCTAGTTTATGTGTTGCTTCGTAAGGGGCTGATTTGGATCCATATGTTTCATGCTATGGTTAGATTTATATTAATTCTTCTTTCGTAGTTGTGTATGCTTGCGAGAGAGATTAATCATAAGTGGGAGGTTTGTCTAAATAAGGGCAGCACCCGGGCACAGGTCCACCCACATATCTAATAATCAAAGTAACGATCACGAATCATATAAGCATGATGAAAACTAGCTTGAGAGAAATTCCCATGTGTTCTCGGGTGCACTTTGCTTTATATAAGAGTTTGTACATGCTTTTCCTTTGAAACAAAAAGGATTGGGACACCTTGACGCACTTTTGTTACATTTGTTACTTGCTACCCGTTACGAATTACCTTCTCACAAAACTATCTGTTATCGATAATTTCAGTGCTTGCAGAGAATACCTTACCGAGAACTGCTTGTCATTTCCTTCTGCTCCTCGTTGGGTTCGACACTCTTACTTATTGAAAGGACTATGATAGATCTCCTACACTTGTGGGCCATCATTGAAGCCGAAAGCTAGCGTTTCTTAAGATACAACTTGATCGGCTAGGAATAAGGTTCATATAATCGGCAATCTTTGCCACAAAAGGGGGTTATTCATCCCGGAATAGCAACTATCCGCACTACAAGGATACATAGCTCTAACACCTATGTTTTTCGTAGCACCCCGAAGAAAGGGACCCATAAAGGAACTATTTTTTTCGGAATATGTTTCTTACGTCTGATCATAATATAACATGATCATGTTACCACCTAAACTATTTTTCTTTGTCTGTTTTCACCACATGGCCAGATTGCCAAGTTGTGTGAAATCAGTTCCTGTTACCACAGGATACGTACTACGGAATGTTGCCCAATTATTGACACGTGAGGTTGAAGCCGATGGACGGTTAATGACAAAATATTCAAACATGGAAGGAAGTGTCTTTCTACACGAATACACAAATTAGATATCATCACGAGTCAGGTGAGTGGTCAAGATGATCTATTATAGCATCTAAGGCGCAGTCTTCTTGTGAAATACGGGCAACAGGCATCACTTGGTCGTAAACCAGATGAAGCGGAATCTCTTTGCCATCCAGCCCTACCGGCCCAACCCGGGTCGTGTGTTCTGGGTTTAGTTGGGTGAAGCGGGTCTTCACCATAGCCCATGCCTCTCGAGCTCCTTCGCGGCAAGCCGAAGTCTTCCGTAGCTTGAAGCGACTCCGAACTCCTTTGAAAGCTCGGCAAGCTCGGCCACCCTTGTGGAGGACTTCATTTGGCCATCGCGATTTGACCATACTCCTCATAGCTTTTCGAGCTCTCTCATGTACAATGGATAACTCCTTTAACAAGCCCCCCTGAAAGAGCTCGCCTCTTCCTCGAGACGAACAGTTAAGGGACTTAGTCAAAAGGAAGTGTACGCCTTTACAACAACACAATAAAAAGTGAATTATCACATTCCAGGATTGGGATCTTACTTACAGAATAGACCACCATTTAATTTCTGATTCTCTTCATGGTTTTGCACTAATTGAGATTTCAAGTTCTCAATCTCTTCGGCTTGCCACTTATTGAATTGGTTATTTTCTTCATGGCATCGCTTTAATACGTCACGACCAGCTTCAAGGTGTGATCCGGCATACCTCCGAGTCTCTCAGGATGCGTCGAGGTATTTTTGCAATTGTCTTATAGATTTGCCTATTACGACAAAGTTTTGTGTTGTAAAGGTAATCCCATGGAAATCCTGCATACTGCAAAATAATTTTACTCACTGTGTGCTTTTGTGGTGAACTTCTTCACCCCTTCTAGTTCGACCTTCCTAGATTGCAACTCGGCCTGGCTTAGCTCAAAATCCTTGGCCAGTTTATCGTCCTCTTTCTTAAGATCCTGCATGATAGTAAACTATTAAATTGACCCTTAATTCGGTTGTATCGACAAATTAAGGTTCGGGGGCTAATGGGTCCGAACTTATGTCCGGTTACCAAAAACCAATGAGTTACCTTCAGGTGGGAAGACATCAGCTTGGCCGCTTCTTTGAGTCCGGCTCTCAGAGCCCCAAGGCACGCATCTGCGGAGTGCTACCTCTTGAGCTTGCGTTGGTTTTTCCCTTGAAGAGGAAAGGGTGATGCAGCACAGTAGCAGTAAGTATTTCCCTCAGTTTTGAGAACCAAGGTATCAATCCAGCAGGAGAATCAAGCCAAGTGTTCAAAGTACCTGCGCGAACACAAACAAGCTTCACCCAACGCTATAAAGGGGTTGTCAATCCCTTCAAGATTGATTGCAAAGTTAGATCTGAAGGCGGAAAGTGCAACGAAGTAAAAGTGTAAGGCTGAAAATATGGTGTGAAGTAGACCCGCGGGCCATAGTGTTCACTAGAGGCTTCTCTCAAAATAGTAAATATTACGGTGGGTGAACAAATTACTATCGAGCAATTGATAGAACCGCGCAAGGTCATGACGATATCTAAGGCAATGATCATACATATAGGCATCATGTCTGAGACAAGTAGAACGATACTGTCTGCATCTACTACTATTACTCCACACATCGACCGCTATCCAGCATGCATCTAGTGTATTGAATTCATGACGAACAGAGTAACGCCTTAAGAAAGATGACATGATGTAGAGGGATAAACTCAAACCAATGATGTAAACCCCATCTTTTTACCCTTGATGGAAACAACGCGATGCGTGCCTCGCTACCCCTTCTGTCACTGGGTGAGGTCACCGCACGGTATGAACCCAAAACCAAGCACTTCTCCTATTGCAAGAATCATAGATCAGGTTGGCCAAACAAAACCCACAACTCGAAGGGAATTACAAGGATATGAAATCATGCATATAAGAGATCAGAAGAAACTCAAATAAGATTCATAGCTAATCTGATCATAAATCCACAATTCATCGGATCTCGAAAAACACCGCAAAAGAAGATTACATTGGATAGATCTAGATGAAGATCATGGATAACTTTGTATTGAAGATCCAAGAGAGAGAAGAAGCCATCTAGATACTAGCTATGGACCCGAAGGTCTATGGTGAACTACTCACGCATCATCGGAGAGGCCATGGTGTTGATGAAGAGGCCCTCTGTATCCAAATCCCCCCTCTGGCAGGGCACCAGAACGTGCCCCATATGGGATCTTGCGGAGACAGAAGCTTGCGGTGGCGAAAAAGTATTTTCCTGGATCTCTCGCGCAGTTTTGGATTTTTCGGGAATTTATAGGCGGAAGCGGAGGGCAGACGAGCCACAGGGGGGCCCACAAGCCTTCTAGGCGCGGGGCCCCCCTGGCCGTGCCTAGGGGGCTTGTGGCCTCCCCTGGTGGCCTCTGCCTTGGTTCTCACGTCCCCTGGGTATCTTCTGTTTCAGAAAAATCTTTTCGGAAGTTTTATTCCGTTTGGACACCGTTTAAAATTCTCATCTGAAAAGGGTCAAAAACACGGAAAAAACACGAACTGGCACTTGGCACTGAGTTAATAAGTTAGTCCCAAAAAAGATATAAAAGGCATACAAAACATACAAAGTTTGACAAGATAATAGCATGGAACCATCAAAAATTATAGATACGTTGGAGACGTATCAAGCATCCCCAAGCTTAACTCCTGCTCGTCCTCGAGTAGGGAAGTGATAAAGACTGAATATTTGATGTGGAATGCTACCTAGCATAGTTGTCCTTTGTAACTTCTTTCATGTGACATGAATGTTCAGATCCGTAAGATTCAAAACAATAGTTTGTTATTGACATGAAAACAATAATACTTCAAGCAAACTAGCAAGGTAATCATGAACTTTCGAAATAACAAGGCCAAAGAAAGTTATCCCTACAAAATCATATAGTCTGGCTATGCTCCATCATCCCCACACAACTAATTTAAATCATGCACAACCCCGATATTGGCCAAGTGATTGTTTTTGCACTCTTACTTTCTCAAACCTTTTTAAACTCTCACGCAATACATGAGCGTGAGCCATGGATATAGCACTATAGGTGGAATAGAGTGGGGTGGAGGTTGTGAGAGGAAAAGGAGGAAATGATCACATAGACTCGGCGTATCGAAGGGCTATGGAGATGCCCATTAATAGATATCAATGTGAATGAGTAGGGACTGCCATACAACGGATGCACTAGAGCTATAAGTATGTGATAGCTCAAAAGGAGAACTAGTGGGTGTGCATCCAACTTGCTTGCTCACGAAGACCTAGGGCAATTTTGAGGAAGCCCGTCATTGGAATATACAAGCCAAGTTATATAATGAAGATTCCCACTAGCATATGGTGGTGACAAAACGAGAGGCTCTCAATCATGAAGAACATGGTGCTATTATGAAGCACAAGTGTGGAAAGAGATAGTAGCATTGTCCCTCCTCTCTTTTTCTCTCTTTTTTTGTTTGGGCTCTTTGGCCTCTTTCCATACATCTCTTTTTTTATGGGCAACTTTGGCCTCTTTTTTTTATTTCCTCACACGGGACAATTCTCTAATAATGATGATCATCATACTTTTATTTACTCACAGCTCAAAGCTTAGAACGATGATGACTCTATAGGAAATGCCTCCGGCAGTGTACCGGGATGTCCAATGATCTAGCTTGGCGTATGACGTTGAAACATCTCGCTAGCTATCGTACGATCATGCAATGCTAATATGAGAGTGACGGCACAAGTCATGAGATGGAACGGTGGGAGTTGCATGGCAATATTATCTCGGAATGGCTATGAAAATGCCATAGTAGGTAGGTATGGTGGCTGTTTTGAGGAAGGCATATGGTGGGTTTGTGCACCGGCGAAAATTGCGCGGTACTAGAGAGGCTAGAAATGGTGGAAGGTGAAAGTGCATCTATACCATGGACTCACATTATCATGAAGAACTCACATACTTATTGCGAATTCTTTTATTAGTAATCGAAACAAAGTGCTAAACGCATACTCCTAGGGGAAGGGTGGGTAGGTGTTAACCATCACGCGATCCCGACCGCAACACAAAGGATGACAATCAATAGATCAATTATGCTCCGACTTCCTAACATAGCGGTTCACCATACGTGGATGTTACGGGAATCACTAACTTCAACACAAGTATTTCTAGATTCACAACACCCTACTAACATAACTCTTAATATTACCAAATCCACGTCTCAAAACTAATTGAGAGGAATCAAACTTCTATTTCTACTCAATGCACATGAAGATGGAAGTTTTATTGTATCCTCTCTGGGTACCTATCACCTTTGGGACTACTTTCATAGCACAAGCCAACTACCAAGTGACGCACCGCCGTGCTCTAAAATATCTAAGTGAATCACATAGAGCAAAATTGTCTAGCTCAAAAGATATAAGTGAAGCACAATGAGTATTCTAGCAAATTCACGATGAGTGCATGTATCTCTCAAAAGGTGTGCAGCAAGGATGATTGTGACACAACAAAAATAAAATACTCCTACGTTACAAGACACTCCAAGCAAAACACATATCATGTGGTGAATAAAAATATAGCTCCAAGTAATGTTACCGATGGATTGAAGATGAAAGAGGGGATGCCTTCCCGGGGCATCCCCAAGCTTAGGCTTTTTGGTGTCCTTGAATTTGGCTTGGGATGCCTTGGGCATCCCCAAGCTTGAGCTCTTTCCACTGTTTATCCCTTTGTCCATGAGAACATCACCCAAAACTTGAAAACTTCACAACACAAAACTTAAACAGAAACTCATGATATCATTAGCACAAGAAAACAAATTACCACCTCTTGAGGTACTGTAGCAATCTTGATTTCTATTTATATTGGTGTTAGATTACTGTATTCTTACTTTTCCATGGCTAGTAACCCCCTCCCCCCCCCCCCCCGATACTATCCATACTTTCATCAAAACATGCAACCAACACAACAAAAACAGAATCTGTAAAAAACAGACCAGTCTGTAGAAATATGTACACTTCATATACTTATGTTACCTCAAAAAATCTGAAAAATCACGACAGCCTGGGCACAAGGCATATCAACCAGCAGCAAAAAGAATCAACTCAAAAGATCTTTCTGGATAAAAATGAAAAATAATTTCGTGAGCGAATAGTTTCTGTCTTTTTCCAGCAGGATCAAAGAACCAACACCAAACTAGTCATAAAGGTTTTGTTTGGCTCAAACACAAAAGACACAATCATAATAGAATTATGATGGTGTGGACGCAACAAAACAGAAAGAAAAAGATAAATTCATTGGGTTGCCTCTCAACAAGCGCTATTGTTTAACGCCCTTAGCTAGGCATAAGGTGATGGAATCACGTATCGTCGTCTTTGGTACTCAAACTGTAAGTAGCCCTCATCATTGATTCATAAGGCAATCTTTTTTTCTTTCTCGGAAAATGCTCCATGCCCTTCTTTAAAGGAAATTGAAACCTAATATTCCCTTCCTTTATATCGATGATAGCACCAATAGTCCTTAGAAAGGTCTACCAAGAATGATAGGGCATGTAGGATTGCAATCAATATCAAGCACAATGAAATCCACGGGTACATAGTTCCTATTTGCAATAATAAGAACATCATTGATCCTTCCCATGGGTTTCTTGACAGTAGAGTCCGCAAGATGCAAATTAAGAGAGCACTCCTCAATCTTATTAAAGCCTAGAACATCACATAAAGACTTTGGAAACGCGGAAACACTAGCACCCAAATCACACAAAGCATTGCATTCATAGTTTTTGATTTTGATTTTGATAGTAGGTTCCCACTCATCATGAAGCTTTCTAGGAATAGAAGCTTCTAACTCAAGTTTCTCTTCAAGAGATTTTATCATAGCATTGACGATATGATCGGTAAAGGCCTTGTTTTGGCTATAAGCGTGTGGAGAGTTTAGCATGGATTGCATCAAGGAAATGCATTCAATCAAAGAGCAACTATCATAATTAAATTCCTTGAAATCCAAAGTAGCAGTTTCAGTACTACTCAAAGTTTTGATATCTTCTACTCCACTTTCAATGCTGCTTTGCTGAATCTTGTTATGAAAGAGCAATTCTCCGGCCTTCCTAGTGAAGATGCCGCATCCCATCTTAATACCTTCATTGAGCTTTGTGATATGCAAAAGAACAAAGATGTGGATAATGATGTGATTAAATTGAAGCTTTTTCCTTTCTCGTTGCGACATCGAGCAAAAACTTGGTTTTCATATTTGCCCAAAAATAGTATTGATTCTTGGAGCAAGTGCAAAGATGCTTATATATCCATGTATTTTCCGTCGGCTAAGATTATCTCTCGCCGTAATGATATCATGAATTTTAAGCAACTTGATCATGAACATGTTGCACAATCTTGGGAGAGAATGAAATTGATGATTAGAAATTGTCCCGCTCATGGCTTGAGTCTTTGGATGATTATACAAATCTTTTAAGCTGGCTTGAATTTCGCTTCTAGAAATATCTTGGACTCCGCCTCAGGTGGAACATTCATGGAAATCACGTTAGGAGAAGCCACAAAACTCCTAGACAATATCATGACGAACTACTCTCAGTGGCACACAGAAAGGTCACCTACCAGTAAAAAGGTACACGCTATAGAAGAAATTAACTCGTTGAGTGCTAAGATGGATGAGTTAATGAATTTGGTTGCTAGTAGAAGTGCTCCTTTAGATCCTAATGATATACCCTTGTCCTCCTTGATTGAGAGTAGCAACGCTAGCTTGGACGTTAATTTTGTTGGTAGGAATAATTTTGGCAACAACTATGCTTTTAGAGGAAACTATGTTCCTAGGCCTTTTCCTAGTAACCCCTCTAATAACTTTGGCAACTCCTACAACAATACTCATGGAAATTACAATAGATTACCCTCTGAACTAGAGAGTAATATCAAAGAGTTTATCAACTCGCAAAAGATTTTCAATGCATCCATAGAGGAAAAGCTACTCAAAATTGACGATTTGGCTAGGAGCGTTGATAGAATGTCTAGTGATATTGATGCTTTGAAAGTTAGATGTGCTCCTCCCAAGATCAATATGGATGAAACTTTGAAAGCTATGCGTGTTTCCACGAGTGAGAGCAAAAAAAGAACCGCACAAATCCGTGCTAGACATGAATGGCTTAAAAAGGCATGTTCTCGTGATAAGAATCACGAAGATCTTAAAGTGCTTGGTGTGACTCCCATTGAATCTTTGTGTTCTTGTGTAAAACCTAATGATGATGGGGCTAGATATGAATCCACTTTGGTTGAAAAACGCCCCAATGTTTCGGAGTCCATCTATCTTGATGCTAAAAGCATTGAAAGTGGAGTAGAAGATATTAAAACCTTGAGTAGTAATGAAACTACTACTTTGGATTTCAAGGAATTCAATTATGATAGTTGCTCCTTGATTGAATGCATTTCCTTGATGCAATCCATGCTACACTCTCCACACGCTTATAACCAAAACAACGCCTTTACCGATCATATCGTCGATGCTATGATGAAATCTCTTGAAGAGAAACTTGAATTGGAAGTTTCTATCCCTAGAAACCTTCATGATGAGTGGGAACCTACTATCAAAATCAAAATAAAAAACTATGAATGCAATGCTTTGTGTGATTTGGGTGCTAGTGTTTCCGCGATTCCAAAGTCTTTATGTGATGTTCCGGGTTTTAATGAGATTGAGGAGTGTTCTCCTAATTTGCATCTTGCGGATTCTATTGTCAAGAAACCCATGGGAAGGATCAATGATGTTATTATTATTGCAAATAGGAACTATGTACCCCTGGATTTCATTGTTCTTGACATTGATTGCAATCCTACATGCCCTATCATTCTTGGTAGACCTTTCCTTAGGACTATCGGTGCTATCATAGATATGAAGGAAGGGAATATTAGATTTCAATTTCCTTTAAAGAAGGGCATGGAGCATTTTCCTAGAAATAAAATAAGATTGCCTTATGAATCCATGATGAGGTCTACTTATGGTTTGAGTACCAAAGACGACGATACGTGATTCTATCGCCTTATGCCTAGCTAAGGGCGTTAAACAATAGCGCTTGTTGGGAGGCAACCCAATGAATATATATTTTTCTTTCTGTTTTGTTGCGTCCACACCATCATAATTCTGTTATGATTGTGTTTTTTGTGTTTCTTTTTGTGTTTGAGCCAAGCAAAACCTTTATGACTAGTCTTGGTGATGGTTGTTTGATCCTGCTGGAAAAAGACAGAAACTTTTCGCTCACGAAATTATTTTTCATTTTTATTCAGAAAGATCTTTCGAGTTGATTCTTTTTTCTTCTAGTTGATATGACTTTTTCCCAGGCAGTCGTAATTGTTCAGAATTTGTTAGGTACCAGAAGTATACTAAGTATACAGATTGCTAGAGACTGGTCTGTTTTTTACATATTCTGTTTTTTGTTGAGTTGGTTGCTTGTTTTGATGAAACTATGGATAGTATCGGGGTGTACTAGCCATGGAAAAATGAGAATACAGTAATCTAACACCAATATAAATAGAATTCAAGATTGCTATAGTACCTAAAGAGGTGGTAGTTTGTTTTCTTGTGCTAATGATATCACGAGTTTCTGTTTAAGTTTTGTGTTGTGAAGTTTTCAAGTTTGGGGTGATGTTCTCGTGGACAAAGGGATAAAGAGTGGAAAGAGCTCAAGCTTGGGGATGCACAAGGCATCCTAAGCCAAATTCAAGGACACCAAAAAGACTAAGCTTGGGGATGCCCCGGGAAGGCATCCCCTCTTTCGTCTTCAATCCATCGGTAACATTACTTGGAGCTATATTTTTATTCACCACATGATATGTGTTTTGCTTGGAGCGTCTTGTATTGTAGTAGTATTTTATTTTTGTTGTGTCACAATCATCCTTGCTGCACACCTTTTGAGAGAGACATGCACTCATCGTGATTTTGCTAGAATGCTCATTGTGCTTCACTTATATCTTTTGAGCTAGGCCATTTTGCTTTTTGTGCTTCACTTAGATCTTTTAGAGCACGGCGGTGCGTGACTTGGTAGTTGGTTTGTGCTATGAAAGTAGTCCCAAAGGTGATAGGTACCCAAATAATATACAAAAACTTCCATCTTCATGTGCATTGAGTAGAAAGAAAAGTTTGATTCCTCTCAATTAGTTTTGAGACGTGGATTTGGTAATATTAAAGAGTTATGTTAGTAGGGTGTTGTGAATCTAGAAATACTTGTGTTGAAGTTATTGATTCCCGTAACATGCACGTATGGTGAACCGCTATGTTAGGAAGTTGGAGAATAATTGATCTATTGATTGTCATCCTCTGTGTCGCGGTCGGGATCGCGCGATGGTTAACACCTACCAACCCTTCCCCTAGGACTATGCGTTTAACACTTTGTTTTGATTACTAATAAAAAATTCACAACAAGTATGTGAGTTCTTCATGACTAATGTGAGTCCATGGTGTAGATGCACTTTCACCTTCCACCATTGCTAGCCTCTCTAGTGTCGCGCAATTTCCGCCGGTGCAAAAACCCACCATATGCCTTCCTCAAAACAGCCACCATACATACCTACTATGGCATTTTCATAGCCATTCTGAGATATATCGCCATGCAACTCCCACCGTTCCGTCTCATGAATTGTGCCGTCACTCTCATATTGCCATTGCATGATCGTAAGATAGCTAGCGAGATGTTTCAACATCATATGCAAAGCTAGATCGTTACACATCCTCATACACTACCGGAGGCATTTCCTATAGAGTCATCATCGTTCTGAGCTTTGAGTTGTGAGTAAATAAAAGTGTGACGATCCTCATTATTAGAGAATTGTCCCATGTGAGGAAATAAAAAAAGGCCAAAGTTGCCCACAAAAAAAAGAGGCCAAAGAGCCCAAACAAAAAAAGAGAGAAAAAGAGAGAAGGGACAATGCTACTATCTCTTTCCACACTTGTGCTTCATAATAGCACCATGTTCTTCATGATTGAGAGCCTCTCGTTTTCTCACCGCCATATTCTAGTGGGAATATTTATTATATAACTTGGCTTGTATATTCCAATGATGGGCTTCCTCAAAATTTCCCTAGGTCTTCGTGAGCAAGCAAGTTGGATGCACACCCACTAGTTCTCCTTTTGAGCTTTCACATACTTATAGCTCTAGTGCATCCTTTGTATGGCAATCCCTACTCATTCACATTGATATCTATTAATGGGCATCTCCATAGCCCTTTAATATGCCGAGTCAATGTGACCATCTCCTCCTTTTTGTCTCACAACCACCACCACACTCTATTCCACCTATAGTGTTATATCCATGGCTCACGCTCATGTATTGCGTGATAGTTGTAGAAGGTTTGAGAAAGTAAGAGTGCGAAAACAATTACTTGGCCAATACCGGGGTTGTGAATGATTTAAATTAGTTGTGTGAGGATGATGGAGCGTAGCCAGACTATATGATTTTGTAGGGATAACTTTCTTTGGCCTTGTTATTTTGAAAGTTCATGATCACCTTGCTAGTTTGCTTGAAATATTATCGTTTTCATGTCAATAGCAAACTATTGTTTTGAATCTTATGGATCTGAGCATTCATGTCACACGAAAGAAGTTACAAAGGACAACTATGCTAGGTAGCATTCCACATCAAAAATTCAGTCTTTATCACTTCCCTACTCGAGGATGAGAAGGAGTTAAGCTTGAGGATGCTTGATACGTCTCCAACATATCTATAATTTTTGATGGTTCCATGCTATTATCTTGTCAAACTTTGGATGTTTTGTATGCCTTTTATATCTTTTTTGGGACTAACTTATTAACTCAGTGCCAGTTCCTGTTTTTTTTCTGTGTTTTTGACCCTTTTCATAGGAGGATTTTAAACGGTGTCCAAACGGAATAAAAACTTCCGAAAAGATTTTTTTCAGGAATAGAAGATACGCACGAGACTTGAGAACCAAGGCAGGGGCCAGCAGGGGACCCCACAAGCCCCCTAGGCGCGTCAAGGGGGGCCCGCGCCTAGCAGGCTTGTGGGCCCCCTGTGGCTCGTCTGCCCTACTTCTTCCGCCTATAAATTCCGAAAAATTCCAAAACAGTGCGAGAGATCCACGAAAATACTTTTCCGCCGCCGCAAGCTTCTGTCTCCGGAAGATCCCATCTAGGGCACGTTCTGGTGCCCTGCTGGAGGGGGCTTCGGATACGGAGGGCTTCTTCATCAACACCATGACCTCTCCGATGATGCGTGAGTAGTTCACCATAGACCTTTGGGTCCATAGCTAGTAGCTAGATGGCTTCTTCTCTCTCTTGGATCTTCAATACAAAGTTCTCCATGATCTTCATGGAGATCTATCCGATGTAATCTACTTTGCGGTGTGTTTGTCGAGATTCGATGAATTGTGGATTTACGATCAGACTATCTATGAATCTTATTTGAGTTTCTTCTGATCTCTTATATGCATGATTTCATATCCTTGTAATTCTCTTCAAGTTGTCGGTTTTGTTTGGCCAACTTGATCTATGATTCTTGCAATGGGAGAAGTGCTTGGTTTTGGGTTCATACCGTGTGGTGACCTCACCCAGTGAGAGAAGGGTTAGCAAGGCACGCATCGTGTTGTTGCCATCAAGGGTAAAACTATGGGGTTTTCTTCATTGGTTTGAGTTTATCCCTCTACATCATGTCATCTTGCTTAAGGCGTTACTATGTTCGTCATGAACTCAATACACTAGATGCATGCTGGATAGCGGTCGATGTGTGGAGTAATAGTAGTAGATGCAGAAAGTATCGGTCTACTTGTCTCGGACGTGATGCCTATATGTATGATCATTGCCTTAGATATCGTCATGACTTTGCGCGGTTCTATCAATTGCTCGACAGTAATTTGTTCACCCATCGTATTATTTGCTATTTTGAGAGAAGCCTCTAGTGAACACTATGGCCCCCGGGTCTACTTCACACCATATTTCCAGCCTTACTCTTTTACTTCCTTGCACTTTCCGCCTTCAGATCTCACTTTGCAATCAATCTTGAAGGGATTGACAACCCCTTTATAGTGTTGGGTGCAAGCTCTTTTGTGTTTGCGCAGGTACTCTGAACTTGGCACGATTCTCCTACTGGATTGATACCTTGGTTCTCAAACTGAGGGAAATACTTACTGCTCTTGTGCTGCATCACACTTTCCTCTTCAAGGGAAAAACCAACGCAAGCTCAAGAGGCAGCACCCGCTCATTGGTTTCCTTGTTTGGACTCCAGATCGGGTATCCGGTTCTGGATATAAGCCACACTTCGGCTCCACCCACTTCCCGAATTGACGTTCCCCTAGTTTGGGGAATGAGGCACAAGTACTTTCTCCATAGGTCGAAGTGGGGATCGCAGCCCAAGAAAATCTCGCGCAGGGCTACAAAGCGTGAGATGTGGAGGATTGAGCTAGGGGTAAGGTTGTAGAGTTAGATCCCGTATAGCTCTAGTATGCCCTTCAGGAAGGGGTGGACCGGAAAGCCCACACCCTGCAACAGGAAAGAAACAAAGCAGATCCTTTCGCCCTTTTACGGGGTAGGGAAATTCTCTGCGAGGTCCTCACCGTTGGCAGAGATCAGTCCAGCACGGGTGGGCACGAGATCCGATGAGGGAAGATATCCTTGTACTTCAAGGTTGTGCAACTATAGCAGCGAAATGGAAGAGCTTGCGCAATCTCCCGGGATGGGGCCAAAGGGTTGCGAGGAGGAACCCGCGATAACTGTGGGTGCTGGAGCTCTAGGGTTTTTTCTTGGTGGTGCCTGAATGGTGATGGTCACCCAAGGACTGGTTTGATCTGTATATAAAGGATATTTTTCCCTCGCGGTTACAAGAAAAGGTTCTGTGTGGGACTCCTCGATTGCTTATCTTCATTAATGCGCCCAGGAATCGAGTGTTGTAATCGATTCTCGCGCGGAAAGTTTGGAGGTTGTGGGCCCCGCGATGCTTTGGTAATTGAGGACTGATCAATGACTAGATCATCGTTCCACAAGTCAGAGAGGATGGAGGAACTCGCCTCGCAAGCCGATCATTCCGGGCGCTAGGAGCTACCGAAGACCATGTACATCCGCGTTGGATGCAAGTTCGGGGGCTACTGAGGGAGTCCTGGATTAAGAGGTCCTCGAATGGTTGGCCCATCTCTTATAGGTCGACCATGTGGGCCGTATTATTGAAGATTGGAGTTCACGATGTCTTCGCGTTTGAGAAGGCAAGCTCCAAAGATTGGTGTATCATCCAAGTTTAGTAGTTTATATCGGCGCTCCTTCCCCCGACTCAAGGTCGGTTATATGTAACCCTAGGTACCCCTGGTGTCTATATAAACCATAGGGTTTCGTCCGCATAGTCAAGTTGATTCATCTATGGTTCAGCTCATACAATCTCGATGTAGATCAACTCTGTAATCCTCATACACCATCGATATAATCAAGCAGGATGTAGGGGTTTACCTCCTCAAGAGGGCCCGAACCTAGGTAAAAGGTGTCCCATTCGTCTCCTGCAACCCATCGATCCAAGGTCCACAGTTTTGGACCCCTTACCCGAGATCCGCCGATTTTGACACTGACACCAGGTACCAATCTAAGGTTCTGGTACAATATTGAGCACAAGAGATGAACTAGGGTTTTGAGAGGAGATGGTGCTATTGAAAATGTTGATGAAGATTGGCCTCCCCAAGATGAGAGGGTTGTTGGTGATGACAATAGCCTCGATTTCTCCTCTGGGAGGGAAGTTCCCCCGGCGAAATCGCTCTATCGGAGGGCAAAAGTGCTCATGCCAAATTTCCGCCTTGAGACGGCGACGCTCCGTCCCAAAAGTCCTCTCTTTATTGTTTCTAGGTCAAACGTGAATGTATACCAGAAGATGGTCGCAAGAAGTGGTCCGAGTGGCCTACTACCCACGAGGGCGCGGCACGCGGGGCTGGCGCGCCCTTGTGCCCAGTGCCCCCTAGCATCCCCCTCTTGTACTTCTTTCTTCCAGTATTTTTTTTATTCCATAAAAATTATCCGTGAAGTTTTAGCCCATTTGGAGATGTGCATAATAGGTATCTCTGACGTAGCTTTTTCAGGTCCAGAATTCCTTCTGTCGGCATTCTCCCTCTTGATGTAAACCTCACATATTATGAGAGAAAATACATTAGAATTACTCCATAAAGTGGTATAATGCATAAAAACACTATAAATAAAAGTAGCAAATCATGATGCAAAATGGACGTATCAACCCCCCAAAGCTTAGACCGCGCTTGTCCTCAAGCGAAAGCCGATAACGAAAATCATGACCACATGCTTTGAGAGAGAGGCGTTGATAAAAACAAAATATGGACATAATATCATCATGCTCATTATTATAACAACAAATAAACTTTATAAAATACTTCATCACATCATTTTCATCATAAAACTTCTCATAAATAAATAACAATTCATCACAACATCAAATTAGGAAGCATAAACTCTATTGAAAACTAACAAACTATGTTTTCAGTCAACTTTGCAACACAATTCATCACATTTTCAGGAAGGGTCACATATCAGAGAATTTAAGAAAGTCTAGATACTCAACCATCATTTAGTCTTCTATGATTGCTAACACTCACTTCATACATATGAGCAAAAGGTTTGAACCGGACAGATAGAAAGATAGGGGCTTAAAGTGTCGCCTCCCAACGTATTCACCTCAAGGGTGATGTCAACAATAATAACTCATGACCACCCACATTCAACTGGATGTATATTCCTAGATCTTTCCCCGCCACATGATGCTTGCAAACTAGAAAATAAAAAGGAGTAGAGAAGAATACTTTAACTCTTTCATAAAAGTAAATACATAAAACTAAAAGATAGGCCCTTCACAGACGGAAGCAGAGGTTGTCATGCGCTTTTGGTTGTATAACAAATCCCTTAGTGCAAAGGAATGTTAGGTTATATTGCTCCTTATGATAGCAACCTTTATTATGCGTTTTATCGCTTTTATTATTGCCATCACAAGTTCGTACAACGCTTAATTTTCCTTACACTAAATGATCAAACACGTTTAGAAGCAATTTGTATTTTCTTTTGCACCGACGACAACTTACTTGAAGGATCTTACTCAATCCATAGGTAGGTATGATGGACTCTTAAAACATGGATTTGGGTTTAAGGTTTTGGATGCACAAGTCGTATCTCTACTTAGTGTGGAGTTTTGGCCAGCAAAGATATTGGGCAAGCACCACATGTTAGAGGATCTATAACAATATAACTTCTACGTGAATGTGAACAAAGATAAATCATTACTTTGTCCTCCTTGTCAATTGCCAATAGTTTTGGCATACAATAATTAATGGGGGCTCAGAATCATAAAAGATGTCAAGGATAGTGTATTTGTGTGTAAATCTACTCTTTACTTATTAATTATTTCATGTGTTGCATCACTGACTAATGCTATGTTTCTCAACCTTCAACAAATTTTACCACTTATACTTTTCCTTATGTGGTGTCACTACTTACTACAAGATTAGCACATGAGCTTTTTCATTATTTTCGTTTATTTTGATTGCAACAAAAATCAAAGACTCGAACTAAACTTTATATAACCCTCACTCGATTACATAGATAGATAGATCACCAAACTAGCACTCAAAAAGATGGATCGAACTAAACTATTATTTGACTAAATCACAAAATAACTAAAGATCGAACTAAGATGGATAAAGATAATAAGAGTGATGGTGATATGATACCGAGGCACCTCCCCCAAGCTTGGCACAAGCCAAGGGGAGTGCCCATACCCGTGTATTCAAGTCTCCTTCTTTGGTGAGGAAGATGAAGGTGGTGGTGGATTCTTGGCAATGATGCTCGTGCAATCGCTAAAATCAAACGAGGCATCCCACATGGGCAACCCCCTGCGTTGCAACGGGATAAAAATTCTGTCAAAAGCTACACCATGCCTTGGTTTCATAGAATTGTCTCTTGGGCCTTTTAATCTCGGACTTTGGTAGTATTTTTGTGAGTTGATCAAATTGTAATTGCAATGGTAGCAAACATGCCCATGGTTGCAACGGTAGAAAAATTTGACACGTATTCAATTTTTTGGGGAGTTGCATGTTAATCTAAGGGCGCTATCAATTACTATTGCATACAGATCAGAATGTAAATCCGGTGACAGTGAGATACACCTGTGTCGATTTTGCGCTTGTTTGGCCGGTTTCTTCCCTCCCTCCTTGTTGTGGAGTGCATCGGATCTGATTTTATATTCTAAGCCGTCGATGGGTGGTTCGTTTGGTCAGCGTGGTCGACGTGTGTGGGCTTCGTGTGACATCCCGAGCAGTGCTTAGCGACGCTTGTATCTTCATCTCGTTTTTTAGTTCCACACGCCCAAGCGGCGAACACCTCCATGCCCGAACTCCTCCTCGCATGCCGTCGTACACGAAGCAGTCAGCCTCCCACGCGTCCCTCACGCAGCAGCTCAAACTCGGGTCGGTCAAGCTAGTCACCCATTCCAGCAATATGGAACAGCAGCAGCCCCCCGTCGGTGAGCTAGCTCGTCCACCGCTTGTCTTTCGAGTGCTTCCCTTGCAGCCTCCTCGTACTTGATCTTCACTTCGTGTTGGCGCACAGTATGCATCCTGTTTATAATTAGGCCATATTTTTTCGTTGACCATATCCTTCAAGGCCGCTTGTTTTCTTCAGCACAAACATATTCAAACCAGTGGGATTGTGTATAAGAAAACGATGTGGGACTAATAATTTTACCGGAATATTAGGCCACCATGCGGAGGATCGAGGATGGTCCAAGGCCCAAGCGGCAATGTGCATCGTGGGCATGTGCTTGCTCTCTATCCTATGTGAGCCTGTTGTGGTGTTGTGTGCTTGCTTTGTGTTGGGGATATTACATGCGTTGTATGTTGGAAATATACCCTAGAGGCAATAATAAAATGGTTATTATCATATTTCCTTGTTCATGATAATCGTCTATTGTTCATCCTATAATTGTATTAACAAGAAACCGTAATACATGTGTGAATAAATAGATCACAATGTGTCCCTAGCAAGCCTCTAGTTGGCTAGCTCGTTAGTCAATAGATGATCAAGGTTTCCTGGTCATGGACACAAGATGTCATTGATAACGGGATCACATCATTGGGAGAATGATGTGATGGACAAGACCCAATCCTAAGCGTAGCACTAGATCGTATTGTTTGTATGCTAAAGCTTTTCTAATGTCAAGTGTCTTTTCCTTCAACCGTGAGATTGTGCAACTCCCGGATACCGTAGGAGTGCTTTGGGTGTATCAAACATCACAACGTAACTGGGTGACTATAAAGGTGCACTACGGGTACCTCTGAAAGTGTCTGTTGGGTTGGTACAAATCGAGATCGGGATTCGTCACTCCGCGTGACGGAGAGGTATCTCTGGGCTCACTCAGTAGAACATCATCATGAGCTCAATGTGACTAAGGAGTGAGTCACACGATGACGTGCTACAGAACGAGTAAAGAGACATACCGGTAACGAGATTGAACAAGGTATAGGTATACCGACAATCGAATCTCGGGCAAGTTCTATACCGACAGAGAAAGGGAATTGTATACGGGATTGATTGAATCCTTGACATCGTGGTTCATCCGATGAGATCATCGTGGAGCAAGTGGGAGCCACCATGGGTATCCATACCCCGCTGATGGTTATTGGCCAGAGAGGTGTCTCGGTCATGTCTGCCTGTCTCCCGAACCCGTAGGGTCTACACACTTAAGGTTCGATGACGCTAGGGTTATAGGGAATTGTTATACGAGGTTATCGAAAGTTGTTCGGAGTCCCGGATGAGATCCCGGAAGTCAGGAGGAGCTCCGAAATGGTCCGGAGGTAAATATTGATATATAGGACGGATGGTTTCGGACACCGGAAGTGTTTCGGGCGTCACCGGTAGCGTACCGGGACCACCGGAAAGAGTTCCGGAGGTCCACCGGGAGGGGCCACCAGCCCCAAAAGGTTACATGGGCCAAAAGGTGGAAGGGAACCAGCCCGGAGTGGGCTGGTGCGCCTCCCACCAAGGGCCCAAGGCGCAGGGGAGAGAGAAGGGGGGCAAACCCTAAGCCAGGTGGGCCTAAGGCCCACTAGGGGTGCGCCACACCCCTCCTCCCCTCGTGGCCGCCACCTCCTGGCGCAGATGGGGGCTGCCGCACCCCTTGGGGGTGGGAACCCTAAGGGTTGCGCCCCCTCCCTCTCCCCCTATATATAGTTGAGGTTTGGGGCTGTTTTGAGACACAGTTTTCCCTCTCCCTGGGCGCAGCCCTGCTCTTCTTTCTCCTCCTCTCTACCGGTGCTTGGCGAAGCCCTGCCGGGAGACGTCGTCTCTTCATCGACACCACGCCGTCGTGCTGCTGGAGATCTTACCCAACCTCTCCCTCCTCCTTGCTGGATCAAGGTGCGGGAGACGTCACCGGGCTGGACGTGTGTTGAACGCGGAGGTGCCGTAGTTCGGCACTAGATCGGAATCACACCGCGATCTGAATCGCCGCGAGTACGACTCCATCAACCACGTTCTACTAACGCTTCCGCTTAGCGATCTTCAAAGGTATGAAGATGCACTCACCCCTCTCTCGTTTCTGGTCTCTCCATAGGAAGATCTGAATATGGCGTCGGAAAATTTTGAATTTATGCTACGTTACCCAACAGTGGCATCCGAGCCAGGTTTTCTATGCGTAGATTCTATGCACGAATAGAACATAAAAGGTTGTGGGCGATGATTTGTCAATTGCTTGCCGCTACTAGTCTTATTCTTTTCCGGCGGTATTGTGGGATGAAGCGGCCCGGACCGACATTACACGTACGCTTACGTGAGACTGGTTCCACCGACAGACATGCACACCGTGCATAAAGGTGGCTAGCGGGTGTCTGTCTCTCCTACTCTAGTCGAATTGGATTTGATGAAAAGGGTCCTTATGAAGGGTAAATAGCTTTGGCACATCATCGTTGTGGCTGTCACGTAGGTAAGAAAGCGTTCTTGCTAGAAACCCAAATCAGCCACGTAAAACTTGCAACAACAATTAGAGGACGTCTATCTTGTTTTTGCAGGGTTTGACATGTGATGTAATATGGCCAAAGTTGTGATGTTGCATGTATGATGTATGAGATGATCATGTTATTGTAATAGGTTTCACGACTTGCATGTCAATGAGTATGACAACCGGCAGGAGCCATAGGAGTTGTCTTAATTTATTGTATGAGATGCAACGCCATGTGCTTACTACTTTTACTTCATTGCTAACGGTTAGCTATAGTAGTAGTGATAGTAGTAGTTGGTGTGACGACTTCATGGAGACACGTTGATGGAGATCATGGTGTCATGCCGGTGACGATGATGATCATGCGATGCCTGAAGATGGAGATCAAAAGAGCAAACATGATAATGGCCATATCATGTCACTATATGATTGCATTGTGATGTTTATCATGTTTTTCATCTTATTGCTTAGAACGACGGTAGCATAATAAGATGATCCCTCTTAAAATTTCGAGAACGTATTCCCCTAAGTGTGTACCATTGTGAAGGATCGTTGTCTCGAAGCACCACGTGATGATCGGGTGTGATAGATTCTAACGTTCGCATACAACGGGTGTAAGCCAGATTTACACACGCGAAACACCTAGGTTGACTCGACGGGCTTAGCATGTACAGACATGACCTCGAATACAAGAGACCAAAAGGTCGAACATGAGTCGTATGGTTGAATACGATCAGCATGAAGTTGCTCACCATGGTTACTAGTCCGTCTCACGTGATGATCGGACACGGGTTAGTCAACATGGATCATGTATCACATAGATGACTGGAGGGATGTCGATTTAAGTGGGAGTTCATACTTAATTTGATTAAATGAACTTAATTATCATGAACTTAGTCTAAAAGTTGTCTTTATAAATATTGTAGATGGCCAACGTCAACCTCAATTTCAACGCATTCCTAGAGAAAAACAAGCTGAAAGATGATGGTAGCAACTATGCGGACTGGGTTCGCAACTTGAAGCTCATCCTTGAAGCAGCTAAAAAGGCTTATGTCCTTGATGCACCGCCAGGTGACCCTCCCGCTCCCACAGCAGCCCAGGACATTCTGAACGTCTGGCAAACACGGAGTGATGACTACTCTCTGGTTAGGTGTGGCATGTTATACAGTTTGGAAACGGGGCTCCAAAGGCGTTTTGAGCAACACGATGCATATGAGATGTTCCAAGAGCTGAAGCTAGTTTTTCAAGCTCATGCCCATGTCGAGAGATATGAAGTCTCCGACAAGTTCTTTAGCTGTAAGATGGAGGAGAACAGTTCTGTCAGTGAGCACATACTCAAAATGTCTGGGTTACACGGTCGTCTGACTTCACTTGGAGTCGAACTTCCGGATGATGCTATAATTGACAGAATCCTCCAGTCTCTCCCACCAAGCTACAAAGGTTTTGTGCTGAACTACAACATGCAAGGGATGGAGAAGACCATTCCCGAGTTGTACTCGATGCTCAAGTCTACAGAAGTAGAAATCAAGAAAGAGCATCAAGTGTTGATGGTCAACAAGACCACTAGTTTCAAGAAGGGCAAGGGTAAGAAGAACTTCAAGAAAGACGGCAAAGCCGTTGCCGCGCCCGGTAAGCCAGATGCCGGGAAGAAGAAAAAGAATGGACCCAAGCCTGAGACTGAGTGCTTCTATTGCAAGGGAAAAGGTCACTAGAAGCGGAACTGCCCCAAATACTTAGCAGACAAGAAGGCCGACAACGTTAAAGGTATATGTGATATACATGTTATTGATGTGTACCTTACCAGCACTCGTAGTAGCTCCAGGGTATTTGATACTGGTGCTATTGCTCACATTTGCAACTCAAAGCAGGAACTGCGGAATAAGCGGAGACTGGCCAAGGATGAGGTGACGATGCGCGTCGGGAATGGCTCCAAGGTCGATGTGATCGCCGTCGGCACGCTACCTCTACATCTACCATCGGGATTAGTTTTAAACCTTGAAAATTGTTATTTAGTACCAGCTTTGAGCATGAATATTGTATCAGGGTCTTTCTTAATGCGAGACGGCTACTCATTTAAGTCAAAGAATAATGGTTGTTCTATTTATATGAGTGATATGTTTTATGGTCATGCTTCGCTGGTGAATGGTTTATTCTTGATGAATCTCGATCGTGATGTTACGCATATTCATAGTGTGAGTACCAAAAGATGTAAAGTTGATAATGATAGTCCCACATACTTGTGGCACTGCCGCCTTGGTCATATCAGCGTTAAGCGCATGAAGAAGCTCCATACTGATGGACTATTATAGTCTCTTGACTTTGAATCATTTGACACATGCGAACCGTGCCTCATGGGCAAGATGACTAAGACTCCATTCTCAGGAATAATGGAGAGAGCAACCGACTTATTGGAAATAATACATACTAATGTGTGTGGTCCAATGAACGTTTAAGCTCGCGGTGGCTATCGTTATGTTCTCACTCTCACTGATGATTTGAGTAGGTATGGGTATATCTACTTGATGAAGCACAAATCTGAGACGTTTGAAAAGTTCAAGGAATTTCAGAGTGAGTTTGAGAATCAACGTGACAGAAAAATTAAATGTCTACGATCTGATCGTGGAGGAGAATATTTGAGTCACGAATTTCGCACACACCTAAGGAAGTGTGGAATCGTTTCACAACGGACGCCGCTTGGCACACCGCAACGCAACGGAGTGTCTAAACGTCATAATCGCACTTTATTAGATATGGTACGATCTATGATGTCTCATACCGACTTACCGCTATCATTTTGGGGATACGCATTAGAAAGTGCAGCATTCACTTTAAATAGGGCTCCGTCTAAATCCGTTGAGACGACACCGTATGAACTATTGTTTGACAAGAAACCTAAGTTGTCGTTTCTTAAAGTTTTGGGCTGCGATGCTTACGTGAAGAAACTTCAACCAGAAAAGCTCGAACCCAAAGCGGAGAAATGTGTATTCATAGGATACCCTAAGGAAACTATTGGGTATACCTTCTATCTTAGATCCGAAGGTAAAACATTTGTTGCCAAGAACGGATCCTTTCTAGAGAAAGAGTTTCTCTCGAAAGAATAAGTGGGAGGAAAGTAGAACTTGATGAGGTAATTACACCCCCTCTCGAACAGGAGAGTAGCGCAGCGCGGGAAATTTTTCCTGTGGCGCCTACACCAACTGAAGAGGAAGTTAATGATAATGATCATGAAGCTTCGGATCAAGTTGCTACTGAACCGCGAAGGTCCACAAGGGCACGCTCCGCACTAGAGTGGTACAGCAACCCTGTGATGGAAATCATGTTGTTAGACAATGGTGAACCTTCGAACTATGAAGAAGCAATGGCGGGCCCAGATTCCAACAAATGGCTTGAAGCCATGAAATCGAGATAGGATCCATGTATGAGAACAAAGTATGGACTTTGGTGGACTTTCCCGATGACCGGCGACCATAGAAAATAAATGGATCTTCAAGAAGAAGACGGATGCAAACCGTAATGTAACCGTTTATAAAGCTCGACTTGTCGCAAAGGGTTTTCGACAAATTCAAGGAATTGACTACGAAGAGACTTTCACTCCCGTAGCAAAGTTGAACCGAATCATGTTAGCAATTGTCGTCTTTTATGATTATGAAATTTGGCAAATGGACATCAAAACAGCGTTCCTTAACGGGAACCTTAAGGAAGAGTTGTATATGATGCAACCAGAAGGTTTTGTCGACCCTAAGGGTGCTAAAAAAGTGTGCAAGCTCCAGCGCTCCATCTATGGGCTGGTGCAAGCATCTCGGAGTTGGAACATTCGTTTTAATGAGGTGATTAAAGTGTTTGGGTTTATACAGGTTTACGGAGAAGCCTGTCTGTACAAGAAAGTGAGTGGGAGCTCTGTAGCTTTCCTCATACTGTATGTGGATGACATATTATTGATGGGGAATAATATAGAGATGTTGGAGAGCATAAAGGCCTATTTGAACAAGATTTTTTCAATGAAGGACCTTGGAGAAGCTGCATACATATTAGGCATCAAGATCTATAGAGATAGATCGAGACGCCTCATAGGTCTTTCGCAAAGTACATACCTTGACAAGATATTGAAGAAGTTCAATATGGAAAACTCAAAGAAAGGGTTCTTACCAGTTTTGCAAGGTATGAGATTGAGTAAGACTCAATCGCCGAACACGGCAGCAGATAGAGAGAAGATGAGTTATGTCCCCTACGCTTCAGCCGTAGGCTCTCTTATGTATGCCATGCTGTGTACCAGACCTGATATAAACCTTGCCATAAGTTTGGTAGGGAGGTACCAAAGTGATCCCGGTATGGAACACTGGACAGCGGTCAAGAATATCCTTAAGTACCTGACAAGGACTAAGGAAATGTTTCTCGTTTATGGAGGTGACGAAGAGCTCGTCGTAAAGGGTTACGTCGATGCTAGCTTCGACACAGATCCGGATGACTCTAAGTCATAGACCGGATACGTATATGTTTTGAATGGTGGGGCAGTGAGCTGGTGCAGCAGCAAGCAAGAAGTCGAGGCAGCATCTACATGTGAAGCGGAGTACATAGCTGCTTCAGAAGCGGCTCATGAAGGAATTTGGATGAAGGAGCTCATCACCGACCTTGGAGTGGTTCCAAGCGCGTCGGGTCCAATGACACTCTTCTGTGATAACACCGGGGCCATCGCCATAGCCAAGGAGCCCAGGTTTCACCGGAAGACAAAGCACATCAAATGCCGCTACAACTCCATCCAGGACCATGTCCAGAGTGGAGTAATAGAGATTTTTAAAGTACACACGGATCTGAATGTTGCAGACCCGTTGACTAAACCTCTTCCACGAGCAAAACATGATCAACACCATAATGCTATGGGTGTTCGATACATCACAATGTAACTAGATTACTGACTCTACTGCAAGTGGGAGACTGTTGGAAATATACCCTAGAGGCAATAATAAAATGGTTATTATCATATTTCCTTGTTCATGATAATCGTCTATTGTTCATGCTATAATTGTATTAACAGGAAACAGTAATACATGTGTGAATAAATAGATCACAATGTGTCCCTAGCAAGCCTCTAATTGGCTAGCTCGTTAGTCAATAGATGATCATGGTTTCCTGGTCATGGGCATTAGATGTCATTGATAACGGGATCACATCATTGGGAGAATGATGTGATGGACAAGACCCAATCCTAAGCGTAGCACTAGATCGTATTATTCGTATGCTAAAGCTTTTCTAATGTCAAGTGTATTTTCCTTCGACCGTGAGATTGTGCAACTCCCGGATACCGTAGGAGTGCTTTGGGTGTATCAAACGTCATAACGTAACTGGGTGACTATAAAGGTGCACTACGGGTACCTCTGAAAATGTCTGTTGGGTTGGTACGAATCGAGATCGGGATTTGTCACTCCGCGTGACGGAGAGGTATCTCTGGGCCCACTCGGTAGAACATCATCATGAGCTCAATGTGACTAAGGAGTTAGTCACACGATGACGTGCTACGGAACGAGTAAAGAGACTTATCGGTAACGAGATTGAACAAGGTATAGGTATACCGACGATCGAATCTCGGGCAAGTTCTATACCGACAAACAAAGGGAATTGTATACGGGATTGATTGAATCCTTGACATCGTGGTTCATCCGATGAGATCATCATGGAGCAAGTGGGAGCCACCATGGGTATCCAGACCCCGCTGATGGTTATTGGCCGGAGAGGTGTCTCGGTCATGCCTGCCTGTCTTCCGAACCCGTAGGGTCTACACACTTAAGGTTCGATGACGCTAGGGTTATAGGGAATTGTTATACGAGGTTATTGAAAGTTGTTAGGAGTCCCGGATGAGATCCCGGACGTCACGAGGAGCTCCGGAATGGTCCGGAGGTAAAGATTGATACATATGACGGATGGTTTCGGACACCGTAAGTGTTTCGGGCGTCACCGATAGCGTATCGGGACCACCGGAAAGGGTTCCGGAGGTCCACCGGGAGGGGCCACCAGCCCCAAAAGGTGACATGGGCCAAAAGGTGGAAGGGAACCAGCCCAGAGTGGGCTCGTGCGCCTCCTACCAGGGGCCCAAGGCGCAGGGGAGAGGGAAGGGGGGGCAAACCCTAAGCCAGGTGGGCCTAAGGCCCACCATGGGTGCGCCACACCCCTCCTCCCCTCCTGGCCGCCACCTCCTAGCACAGATGGGGGCTGCCGCACCCCTTGGGGGTGGGAACCCTAAGGGTTGCACCCCCTCCCTCTCCCCCTATATATAGTTGAGGTTTGGGGCTGTTTTGAGACACAGTTTTCCCTCTCCCTCGGCGCAGCCCTGCTCTTCTTTCTCCTCCTCTCTGCCGGTGCTTGGCGAAGCCCTGCCGGGAGACCTCGTCTCTCCATCGACACCACGCCGTCGTGCTACTGGAGATCTTCCCTAACCTCTCCCTCCTCCTTGCTGGATCAAGGTGCGGGAGACGTCACCGGGCTGCACGTGTGTTGAACGCGGAGGTGCCGTAGTTCGGCACTAGATCCGAATCGCCGCAAGTACGACTCCATCAACCGCGTTCTAGTAACGCTTCTGCTTAGCGATATTCAAAGGTATGAAGATGCACTCACCCCTCTCTCATTGCTGGTCTCTCCATAGGAAGATCTGAATATGGCGTAGGAAAATTTTGAATTTATGCTACGTTACCCAACAGTGTAACCCACCCTAACTTGGTCGGGTCGCTAAAGGGGCGACTCATCCTTTGGTAATACAAGCCTTGGTCCAGGGGACCAGGAGCCGGATGGCGATTCAGGAGGAATGCAAAGGATAGGCCGCCAAGGATATTTCCAGTCTTGGAAAGCACGGCGACTTAGAGATATGGAAAACCACGATCTGTAGCATGGCTAGGACTCTTGTAAACCCTAGAGCCTCGACCTGTATATAAAGGCGAGTCCCTGGGAGAGATAGGGCAGGTTAGAAATCATCGAGAGCATGGTCGGGCGAGTTACACCCTCCTTGTAATCGAAACCATCATCAATCTACACAAAGCAGGACGTAGGGTTTTACCTCCACACGAGGGGCCGAACCTGGGTAAATATGAGTCTCCCTTTCGCTCACCCCCTTTGAGTCGCCACCAAGGTGCAATGGCTCTGTTATTAAGTCCTTTCACGAGGACATCTGCCATGACAAAACCACGAAAGTTGGTGCCCACCATGGGGCTAGCACATGGTGGAGTTGAGTTCTCAAAGGGAGCCCTACCAGGGTCAGAAGGCTATGCGGTCAGCAGCATCACGAAGAGCCGCTGTGGAAGATACTACATCGATAACTCTTTGTAGGGTCCCGAAGCCGATTCAATCGAATCTGGTTACAGAGTCCCCTTCGGCAAGGTCAACATCTTCATCGGCATGATTGGAACACACATGCCTGAGACGGACACCTCCACCGACATTGTCGAGCCGGCCACGTACGTCCTCCCCATCGCACGTCAGGATAGGAGACGCCATGTTTTCGTTGTTTTTACGCAGGGAGCCAACGTATAGGACGAACCGGCGGTCCAGGAGATCACCCCCGTCAACTCTGATGACGAATCATCCATGGGCGACACAGATTCAATTCGCCCTCTGTACGAAGGACAACTCGGAGATTTGCCATTGGCGACGGACCCCGAGGTTTTGAAAGATCCCATCGACAAACCTCCATCTACATGGCGGGGGCGACACAACCTCAGCCAAACCCGGCCGGCAACAACGAGACTGGCGAGTCGTCGAAAACTCCGGCTCAAGCCATGGCGGACTTGATGGCGGCGGTCACCAGACTCATGACAACCGTTGTGAGGGAGAGAATCAGGAAACGATCAACGCCGAGCTGGTGAAGCTGCAGGAGGAGATGGCCAAAACCGAACGGGACGTGGAAGCGGAAGCCGCCAGGACGGCGGCACAACAGTCCCGGATTACCGTGAAGACGGAACGGCTGAACACCGAAGGCTGGCGGCTCGAGGGACAACAGCGCGCGTCCGATGCTATTCATCAGAGGAGGCATCACGGGCGCCTCCTGGCCGATCTACATCCAACTCGCCTCTTCGGCACCCCACGCACTCCTGAGGTGGGACCCGATCGGCCCTTGCAAGCCGCTCCAGGGGGAGGTCCGGTTCAACCGCCTAACCCGCCACCACCTCAACCAATGGATGCCCACACACCTCGTTTCCAGACACCGCGAGGCCACTTCTCAAATCCCGTGGATAACGTGCTCGCGGCAACCCGCCACTTGGAGTCCTCCCGATCTACGGAAACTCCCCGGCCAAGGTGGAGGCGAGAAAAGCCATCGAGATGCTGAAGACAGCAATGGATAAACACGCGCAATAGTCACACAGTCTTGACCGGTTACACTCCACACCCCAGGCGAGTCACACCAGGAGTCGCCATGAGGACCAACCCGCGGTGACCAGTGGGCAATGGCGTTTGCCTCAGACCAACCCGCCCGGGGTGCATGATACTCGAGCCCAAGACATTATGGATGCGGCGCGTGCCGCGCGCCTGATGGAGACGGCGGCTGCGGCGGGTCAGGGCTATCCGGCATATACCCAGACACCTCCTGCACCGCTCGATGCCGGAGGCAGGCATGTTGGGGTGCCATGTCTCATCCTGCTCTGCGCAATGAGCGGATGCCGAAATATTTCAAAGGACTGAGGAAGGTACCCAAATACACACCAGATCTTGAGCCAGGGTCATGGATCAAGAGTTACGAGCTTGCGACGGACATGCTCGACGTGAACAAGGCAGTTTGCGCCAAGTATTTCACTATGATGCTTGAAGGAATGGCGCGCACGTGGGTAAAGAACCTGCCGCCCAACTCCATCAACACTTGGGCAGAGTTAAAGGAGCGGTTCATTAAGAATTTCCTTGGGACTTGCAAACTCCCAATGACTATCGTTGACTTACAACACTGCATTCAGCGGCCGGATAAGTCGGCCCATCATTGGACTCGGCGAGTTGCAGAAGTTATTCATTCATCTAACGGCATCTCCGCGGCTCAGGCAGTATTGATTCTAGAGAAGAATTGCCATTACGAGCCTTTGGTGCTGAAGCTTGGGTGACTCAAGCGTAAGGTGCAGGACATGGGCGAGTTGATGGACACCTTGACCAGATATGCCGAGTCATACGACACTAAGGATCCTGGGGAGGATGACGATAAGGTTAGCACCGCCAGGAGAGGTGAGTCATCAAAAGGCAACTCCCAGTTTCAAGGGAGAGATAACCACAACCATGGCGGGCAAGGTAAGAGGAGACACCAGCAAGGTCCCACAGACTTCGTCGCCAATACAAATGCTGGCAACGGGAACCAACGCCAGAAGAAGCGGGGCTTCAGCGGGAAGAAGCCGTGCAACTATCATGAGATGCCCAAAGGCCCTTGCCCACAGCATGCCGCTGCGGAAGGACCAGCTACCCACTCCTGGGAGGATTGCTATGTGATGCAGGAGTTCCGAGTTGAGGCGCTCAAAAAAGGCCAAGGAGGTGACCAAAGAAGGCGACAGGAACAGTTCGGCACGCCCGGGTCACGCCAAAGCCGGTTCGGTGGTTTCCCCAACCCGGCCCCGCAGGGCGGTCACAGCCTAATAGTGGACAGTACCAACTTCATAATCAACAATGGTATGACCCATATGGCGTGTTTCAGCAACCGCCCCCGCAAGGAGATCCTCAGCGGCAAGATGACAATAGCGGCTTTCAGAATAACCCTAAGCAGTTGAACAGTGGACAGTATCATGTGTTCACCACCAGCACTTGCAAGCGGGACGAGAAGGTGAAACATAGAACTTTCAGCATGGCTGAGCCGGCGCTTCCTAGGTATCTCCATTGGTCCAAGAAGCCCATCACCTGGAGTAGGGAAGATCACCCGCCCCGAGTTGACAACCCTGGCGACTTGGCTTTGGTCGTGGCTCCCCAAGTCGGAGGATACACCCTTTCCAAAGTCCTTATGGATGGTGGGAGCAGCATAAACATCTTATACTTCGATACCTTTCGAAGGATGAACTTTCCATAGAAAGACTTGATGCCATCATCCACGGTTTTTCACGGCATCGTTTCGGGTAAGTTGGCGTATCCAATTGGGCGGATTAAACTTAACGTGGCTTTTGGCACAGAGTCCAATTACAGGAGCGAGTCACTCATGTTTGAGGTGGTCAAAATCAAGAGCCCTTACCACGCATTGTTTGGAAGGCCGGCTTACGCTCAATTCATGGCTCGCCCATGTTATGTTTACCTCAAGCTTAAAATGCCTGGTCCTAGGGGGACTATCACTATCAATGAAGACAGGAAAATAGCCCTAGAGTGCGAGGAAGGGGACGCAGCTTACGCCGAGACGGCTTGCACAGCCGAGGAGCTCAAATTTCACCAAGCCAATGTTGACCCAGCGCATATGTCGCCGCTCAAGAGGCCAACAATCAAATCTGGGCCACCCCTCAAGTTTAAACCAACGGATGACACCAAGGTGATAGACTTCACACCTGGCGACTCAACCAAGAAGTTCACTATTGGGACGGGTATGGATCCCAAATAGGAAAGTGCGCTCATCGAATTCATCCATGAGAATCGGGACATCTTCGTGTGGAAACCTTCTGACATGCCAGGTGTACCGAGAGAATTTGCTGAGCACCATCTTAATACTAACCCCAAAATAAAGCCAGTTCGACAGTATCTTCGTAGTTTAATGAGGAACGACGTAAGGCGATTGGAGAGGAAGTCGCACGGCTTTTGGCCGCCGGATTCATCATCGAGGTCTTCCATCCTGAATGGTGAGCTAACCAGGTCCTGGTGCTCAAAAAGAACGACACTTTCCACATGTGCATCGACTACGCCGACCTCGGCAGAGCCTGTCCAAAGGATCCCTTCGCCCTTCCCGCATTGATCAAATCATTGACTCGAGGACGGGTTGTGAGTGATTGTGTTTTTTGGATGCTTACTCAGGATACCACCAGATCAAGATGGTTGTGGCAGACCAGGAGAAAACATCCTTCATAACCCCCTTCGGAGCCTTCTGTTACGTGTCTATGTCGTTCGGGATCAAGCGTGCAGGGGCGACTTATCAGCGTTGCATCCAGAATTGTTTGCATAACCAGATCGGACGTAATGTCCACGCTTATGTTGACGACATTGTAGTCCGATCTCAGAAGAAAGAGTCGCTCTTATAGGATCTCAAGGAGACTTTTGACAATTTGCGCGTATACCAGATGAGGCTTAAACCCACCAAGTGTGTGTTTGGTGTTCCCGCAGGAAAGTTATTGGGTTTCCTGGTGTCAGAACGTGGCATCGAAGCTAACCCGGACAAAATTGAAGCGATCACTTCGCTAGGAAAACCGGCAAATATCAACCAAGTCCAGCGCATGGCGGGTCGTATCGCGGCTCTAAGTCGCTTTATAAGTCACCTTGGGGAGAAAGCCATCCCTCTTTATCAGTTTCTCAATAAAACTGATCGTTTTGTTTGGACGGATGAAGCCAACGAAGCCTTTGAAGCCTTGAAGCAACAACTGGCTAAGCCGCCGGTATTGGCCGCTCCGACGGACAAGCAGCCTATCCTCTTGTACATCGCAGCTAATTATAAGGCAGTGAGTGTGGCAGTGGTCGTCGAGTGGAAGGAAGAAGGGAAGGAATATCTAGTTCAGTGACCAGTATATTTTATCAGTGAAGTCCTGAACCTCTCCAAACAACGCTATCCGCATTGGCAGAAGCTGATCTTTGGGGTGTTTATGGCGAGTTGGAAGCTGAAGCACTACTTCCAAGAGCATCACATCACGGTGGTCAGTTCTGCCCCCCTTGGTGACATTATACAAAATCGAGAAGCAACTGGACGGATTGCTAAGTGGGCCATCGAATTAGGACCTCATCACGTGTGGTATACTCCCCGTACGGCCATTAAGTCTCAAGCACTTGTGGATTTCATCAACGACTGGACCGAGTTGCAGATTCCAGAAGATAGGCCCGATCACACATACTGGACCATCCATTTCGATGGATCTAGGCAGTTGGAAGGCTCGGGGGCTGGTGTGGTGTTAACTTCGCCTGAGGGTGACAAATTCTGCTATGTCATCCGACTCATGTTTCCATGTACCAACAATGCAACAGAGTATGAAGCTCTGCTCCATGGGATGCGACTCGCCAAAAAGATGAACCTCACCCGAGTCAGATG
Source organism: Hordeum vulgare subsp. vulgare (assembly GCF_904849725.1). Taxonomy (NCBI): domain Eukaryota; kingdom Viridiplantae; phylum Streptophyta; class Magnoliopsida; order Poales; family Poaceae; genus Hordeum; species Hordeum vulgare. Next base: position 165,457,128 of record NC_058523.1, read on the forward strand.
TTTGGGCGACTCAGATCTAGTAGCACAACAGGTTTCAGGCACCTGGGATTCTAAAGATCCCTTGATGGCGGCTTACAGGTGAGCTGTGTCGGACGTGGAGGGTCACTTACATGGTTATCAAGTGGATCACATCGATCGGCGACTCAATGAAGCAGAAGATGCTATTTCATGCCTCGGTTCACAGTGTAAGCCGGTTCCCCCCAATCTCTTTGTGGATGTGTTACATAATCCCTCGGTGAGGCTACCTTCGGACGAAGATTTGGCGGTGCCGGACCCTGAGTCTCAACTTGTGGCGGCTCTTCGTGCAACCCCAGATTGGGCGATTCCCTACATGGCGCATCTCACACGAGGCGAGTTACCCACGGATGAGTTATTGGCTCGCCAAATCGTCCGTCGATGCAAATCCATGGTCATACATAACGACAAGTTGCATAAGCGAAGCACTTCAGGGGTATTTCAAAGGTGCGTCTCTTCCGAGGAAGGATGTATGATTCTCAACGAAATTCATGCAGGCGACTATGGTCATCATGCCGGGTCACGATCCCTAGTTTCCAAAGCCTTTAGGCATGGATTTTATTGGTTGATGGCTCATGCAGATGCGGAAGAGATAGTTCGCCGATGTGATGGTTGCCAGAAATTTGGACGCTAGATGCACGTGTCGGCTCAGGAATTACGGATGATTCCAATTACTTGGCCGTTTGCGGTCTGGGGGCTGGACATGGTTGGTCCTTTTAAAATGTCTTCCAATAAAAAGACTCATCTATTGGTGGCGGTTGACAAGTTCACTAAGTGGGTTGAAGCAGAACCCGTTATTAGCTGTGATGTAGACATGACTGTCAAATTCTTGAAAAAGTTGATCTTCCGGTTCGGATACCCTCATAGTATCATTACTAACAATGGTACTAATCTATCAAAGGGCGCAATGCAAGAGTTTTGCGGACGAGAGCATATCCGGCTTCACGTTTCTGCAGTCGCACACCCCCAGTCTAATGGACAGGCAGAAAGGTCGAATCAGGAAATATTGCGAGGAATCAAGCCCCGGCTTATGGTACCTCTGAGCGTACTCCAGGATGTTGGGTGGAAGAGTTTCCCTCAGTGTTATGGAGTATCAGGAGCACCCCAAATCGCTCCACGGGTTTTACTCCCTTCTTTCTAGTCTACGGGACAGAGGCAGTTTTGCCAAGTGACATCAGACACGATTCACCACGAGTCGTCGCCTATGTGGAGCAGGACAACGAGTTGGAACGACAAGATTTGTTGGATGCTTTGGAGGAAGAGCGAGACTTGGCCGCATCGCGATCGGCGATCTATCAACAGGACTTGCGACACTATCACAAGCGCCACGTCAAGAGCCGGACTTTTCAAGAGGGCGACTTAGTGCTCCGGTTGATTCAAGACCACACTGGTATGCATAAGCTATCACCTCCATGGGAAGGACCGTTTGTCATCAGCAAGAATCTTTGGAACGGTTCATACTACTTGGTGGATCTTTGCCCTGATCGGCCAACTACAGAGGTTGAGACAACTCGCCCCTGGAATATAGCTCTTCTGTGGCCTTACTACACCTATAGCCATGGGCTCCTTTCTTTTCTGCAAATCTCAGAACTTGTAATCTTTTATTTATAAAGCAATAAAGCCGGCACCCACGAACTTCGGGGTCCTTTGCCGTTTCAGCTTCTGGAAAGCATGAGTCTTTATTGTTTTATGAGTCGTCCAAGCATGGATGCTATCAGTACCAAAGAGCATAGCTCGCCACATTGCACTTGTTTTAAAACTGGGTACTGATAAGCCAAAGAGGACCAAAGTTGCCACGTTGCATGGTTCAAACATGGGCGCCTTATATGGTTCTGAGAATTAAGCCGACTTACTTGGGGGCTACTAGTTTCCAAGTCGTTTTGCGGTAAGAGCGTAAAACGCTTCTGCAATCCTATGTTCGACTTTTCCATAATCATAGGTCACTTGGGGGATTCCACTCACTGAGTTCAGCCTGAATACCCTCTTGGCTAGCGAAAAATTACCGCATTACAAATGGTTATACTGGACTATGTGTTGGACGAGTCGCCTTATGGACCCATGTACTCTTGAGGAGTCAATCCACTTTTTTGGACCATGAACTCGCCTTGGTTAAAACATGAAAGGTACCGGCCAGAGCCACACATGGAAAATAGAGAAACCATTGGTTCACCGAACCTGCTTCATTAAAGCTTGACTCGTGCCTGATCCGCCCGTGTAAAAACTTGCGCTGTTGCAAAAGCCTTCTTCGGGTAGCACTAGAGTTTTGCAAACTCATCCTATCCTGTCGTAGCTCATCGAGCCGAATTTTTTTTACAACTATCTTCATGGTACTATCGCGAGGTTTCGTAAACTTTTTTATGACTCGCCGCGACTCACTGAGCCGGCTCCTTGCTTATAACTCGCCATGACTCACTAGGCTGGTTTATTTCTTGCCACAACTCATTGAGTCGGCCTATGGTGTTTTTTCCCTGACAAACATGTTGAAGAAGTTGTTTCTTGTCATAATATGACACTTCCTAAACTATCAAGCATGAGGATTGGTAAAGGCGACTCATGATTCGCAAAAGGATAATAGTTCAGAAATGTCAAGCAAAAGGCATGGATGGAAGATTGTTTCCCTGAAGCCTAACAACTATTACATGGCTCACTCGGCCATACCGGGCGTCATCTCCCAGTCAAGAAAATATCAAATTGTTTTTCACGAAATGATTAGACTTAAGCCACCTCCGGGTCGCCTTGCCTTGAGCTCTCTCCATCTTCAATTTGTAAGTCGCCGAGTTTCTAGTTGCACTTCGACAAGGCAAGGAATCCATCTTCGTCGTTCAGAAAGACAGATAGGTCTGCTTCAAAGTCGAAGGGATTCTTGCGTCGGTGAGGAGTCAGGCTGGTACTTCCGAACGGAGGAGGAGTCACCTTTTTATTGTTGTCATCATACGCAGCCTGGTATTTGTTCAAGTCCAAACTGGCCGCCAGCTGAGTCGCCACGGCACGAGTCTCTTTCACAACCCGGTGGTAATCGTCTTCGGTGAACTCCGACTCGTCATCTTTTAGCTTAGCGTAACCAGCTGCTACCTCCTCTGGCTTAGTTCAGGGGCATAGGCTAGGCACCGACTTAGGGTGGTCAGAGCTCCCTTGCGGGCGGCTGACCTCTTTAGTTCATCTACTTGCGGTGGCAACGTTGACAAGCAACCCAGCATATTCTTGATGGACTTAATTGGTTCCTTGTTGCCCATCACTGCCTTTATTGTCATCATGCTCCCCGTATACAGCTGCTATGTAAAGGTGCAAACCGCCTTCAGCTTCAGGATGCAGTCACTTTGAAGGTTGGTGGCTCGAGGACCTACAAAGGATAAACAATGATAGTTAGTATTCGCAAACTAAATTCTGACTTTTCTTTCTGAACAAGGGAATTGCTTCTTACCAAAGATGGCTTTGGTCATGTTGGAGACATGCTTTTTTAGCCCGGAGAGCTCCTGTAGGGCGGCTTCTAGCTTTGCCTCGGCTTGCTCCGCCAGCTTCAGGATGGCGGCTTGATCAGCATTGGCTTTCTTCTCACATTTTTGGTGGTCGGCTTTCATTTTCTCCATGTCAGCCAGGGCCAACCGATATTTTTCTTCAGATGCAATCCGAGCATGCTGCTGTTTTGCTAAGCTTTTCTTCAAGTCAGCAAGAGATGACTCGGCCCGGGTCACAGATTCCTGCAAACAAATTTTGGGGAGACAAGTTTCAGAACTGTTGCAAGCAACATCCCTGACACTTGGGGGCTAATGTATGATTCTATTCGAGGTCATACAAAATACAAGACCCGACTCATCTTTCAAAAGATGACCCGGCCCTTGGGGGCTACAGGTTGAAGTTTTTATCTAATACAAGACTCGACTCATCTTTCAAAAGATGACCCGGACCTTGGGGGCTACAAGTTCAAGTTTTTTACCTAATGCAAGACCCGGCTCATCTTACAAAAGATAACCCGGCCCTTGGGGGCTACAGGTTGGAGTTTTTATCTAATTCAAGACCCGACTCATCTTTCAAAAGATGACCCGGCCCTTGGGGGATACAGGTTGAAGTTTTCATTTAATACAAGGCCCAGCTCATCTTTTAAAAGATGACCCGGCCCTCGGGGGCTATAGGTTGAAGTTTTTATCTAATACAAGACCCAGCTCATCTTTCAAAAGATCACCCGGCCCTTGGGGGCTACAGGTTCAAGGTTTTCTATAAATTCAAGACCCGGCTCATCTTTCAAAAGATGACCCGGCCCTTGGGGGCTATGGACAGATATGGGTCTACCAGATATTGCAACAAACATAATTTCATCAAGCAAGACTAGTCTCCTAGAAGGCTAATGGGTGGAAGAAAACATAATAAAGGACGTACCTCATGTTTGACTCTCATCATGTTGATCAAGCTCTTCTCCATTTCATAACTCGTCTCCAGGCGACTTACAAAAGGCAGAGCAGAGTTGTTCAAATTCGAGCTTCTCATAATGGGGAAGCTTCAGCTTAGTGATATCTTGTTCTGTGGAAGGATGGGACTCTTTTGATTCATGTTTGGATAACATCGTTGCTGCAGGTTTGGAGTAGCCAGTACCAGTAATAATTACGGTATCTGGATCTTCAGTCGCCTTGGAAGAGCTCGGCGGGATAACATTTTCAATGGTTTCCTTTAGAGGAGCTGGAGAGACGATCCAGACATCAGGACTGTCATCCACAGGATCATCATGAGCCGCCACTTGGTCTTCATCAAACTCTGGGGCTGAGGTGCTCATGCCTAACACCTCAGTCGTCTTAGGAGCAGAAGACAAGTCGCCAGTTTTTCTCTTCTTTGCTTGTGCTCTGAGATGAAGACGTCAAAGTTAGAGCAAATATCATTATTGGGAAGGAAAAAGGTTAATAAAAGAACTTACCCCTGTACACGAATCATTGGCGGAAGAGCTGACATCACTGAGTCGCGAGATGAAGGAGGAGAGACCTGAAAGAATAAAAGTTCAAGGAGTGAATGAGTTGTGAATCACATTTTCTACAAGGAGGAGAGTGTGTTCAACAGGAATATACCTCACTTGTGCGCTTCCGACCAGTTGTCTTTTCAGGTAACCCAGAAACTAAGTCGCCAGAACAGCTTTGGGTTTTACGTTTGGGAACATACTTCGCCTTCTTCAAAAGGAATTCAGGGTCCAGACAAGCATTTGGGTGAGACATGGGAACTTTTCCACAAATCCGCCTGACCGTCCTAGGTGAAGAGGAAGTTGAGTCGGAAGAAATAGAAATTACCTCGACCACATCATCTTGGCTCTCATAGCCATCGTCCTACGCACAAAGGTAACCGGACATAAGCATAAGTCGGAACATAATGATGACAAACAAATGGGTAAATTTTTACCTCTGACCGTTCTTCGCCGGCTCGGGACTCGCCGACGACAGATGACTCCTTGACGGCGGCTTTGCCCTTGCTCTTCTTCTTCTTCTGTGGCGGCTTAGTTGTTTTTTGGGCAGTCACCTTTGGCCTTCGAGACCAAAATGCATCACCTTTTTGGTGGATAGAATCAAATTTCAAACCTGGAACATTGGCACATATGTTCAAAATGGTAAAAGGAGGCGACTTAGATTGTTACCGGTGGAGCCGGGTTGGAGAGGCAGAAAGGCTTGAGCCTGACCTAGGCACAGTTTTCCAAGGACTCGCCAGTCAACTTCTTGATTATGTCGACAATGTCTTGTTCGGGGAGTCTTCTATGATAAAAAAGCATTGGGGATGGTTCATGCTGCCATCGTACTCGCACATCATACCATCCCGGCGACTCAGAGGAAGAATATTCCACACCACCCAGCAACGGAATATGTCAACCCCGCTGAGCCCATTATTGGTCAAAGACAGCAGCTCGGAGAAGATGGGGATGAATTCCAGTTCTTCTTCTTCGGTAAGTTTCTGTGGCAGCTTGAAGTCCATGGGTAAGCAATCTTCTCTATAACCCGGAACCGGGTTCTCACCGGGAGGAGAAGTGTCACGACAATAAAACCAAGACTCGGCCCAGCCTTTGGGATGGCTGGGCAGGAGGACAGACGGAAACCCACGTTCGCGGCGCCACTGAATGTTGACCCCCCCCCCCCCCGAGTTCCAAGTTGGGCCCATTGGAAAATTCAGTCTCGCGGTTCAGATGGAAGAAGTTCCAAAATAATGGAACTTTGGGCTCTATCTGCAGGTATGCCTCGCAAAATACTTGGAATTGACAGAGGTTACTGATGGAGTTGGATCCCAGATCCTGAGGGTGAACACTGAGGAAATGCAGAGCGTCTCTAAAGAACTTTGACCCGGGCGGTTTGAAGCCTCGTTCAAGATGATCAATAAAAACAACTACTTCCCCCTCGACAGGATTGGGAGTCACCTCGCCTGGGGCGGTCCGCCAACCAATAACTTCCTTATGATCAAGATAACTCACCTTGACATATTTCTTGACAAAGGCGTCATTAATCTTGGTTGGCAGCCAATCACATTTCGAGATGCTAACCATGACTACAAAAAAGAAGGAACAAGGCGGCTCATTAAGGACCATAAAACGTGGTAACTCGCCAGTTGGAGATCTACAATATGTCTGTAGGGACCTTATGACTCGCCATTAGGTGACCAACGGCCTGGATATGAGAATATTCTAACTCGCCAGTTGAGCAATTTATGGTATGTCTACAAAGGCGTTATGACTCGCCCTTCGGCAATCAAAGGCGTAGCTTTGGTAATGTTCTAACTCGCTGTGGTGGAAGATGGCGAGTGGCGATTCAGAAAGGATTTTTTCCTTAGGGATATTCCCGGGAGTAGGATAAATAAGTTTCTAAAAGCAAGCAATGAAATACGGATCTACGGGTGGATCAAATTAAAGAGATAATGCTTGACGAAACTGTGAAAACTACGAATGCAAGAATGCGACATGGGTGCCGTATGAATCTATGAAGTCAAAACATCAAAATAACCAGCAGATGCGGCGATGCTACCGTGCTTTACTACCATGGGGATCTATCGGAAGTATGATCGATGCATCTAAAATAGAAAGGGGTCATCATTGCATTCCGAAGCTAACCTAGACGGACATGGCGACGAGGTCTAACCCTAATGGGGGAAAAGTACTTACCTGAGAAAGAAGGACGATCCTCGGAGGAGGATGCGGAAGATTTGCGGCGGATCATGTGCCTTCGGTTGGCCTGGCGGCTCCTGGACCACGATGGCTGGCGACAGAGCTTCGGGAGCGCGAAGAAACAGAGGCGCATGCGCCAGGAAGAAGATACTGGCGAGGAAGACGAAGTGGGGGTAGGTGACGGTGTCCCCACTCTCCCTTGCGGTTATTTAAAGGCCGGGCGCTGGAAACGACGTGACGGGCGTGGGAATAGAGGCGACAGATTGAAGATTTGCAATGATGGCGCCTGGATTTTCAGGATAACCAAATGGTGGAGAGAAATATCCGTTGGGTGGTTGCATCATTAAGTCCTGAAATTGGAGGGAAATGGTGATGTCATCCAAAACTGCTTGGCGGCTCAAACAATTCAAGACGAATGGCGGCTTGTCGTTCGTCAAGAGATAGGAGTGATACAAGTCTCCCCAAAATGAGTAGAAGTTCATTGGCGTGAATAAATTCAAGTCAATCTAGGGCCTAATGTTGGGGATATTACCTGCGGTGTAACCCGCCCTAACTGGACCGGGTCACTAAAGGGGCGACTCATCCTTTGGTAATACAATCCTTGGTCCACGGGCCCAGGAACCGGATGGCGGTTCAGGAGCGATGCAGAGGATAGGCTGCCAAGGAGATTTCCAGTCTTGGAAAGCACGTCGACTTAGAGATATGGAAAACCACGATCTGTAGCGTGTCTAGGACTCTTGTAAACCCTAGAGCCTCGACCTGTATATAAAGGCGAGTCCCTGGGGAGATGTTGCAGGTTAGAAATCATCGAGAGCTAGGTCGGGCGAGTTACGCCCTCCTTGTAATCGAAACCATCATTAATCTACAGAAAGCATGACGTAGGCTTTTACCTCCACACGAGGGGCTGAACCTGTGTAAATCTGAGTCTCGCTTTCGCTCACCCCCTTTGAGCCACCACCAAGGTGCGATGGCTCCTTCATTAAGTCCTTTCACGAGGACATCTGCTGTGACAAAACAACGACACTCTATATCTCCATTGTTGTTCGTAATGCTCCATGCTCTAGCACGTACTCGCCAACTGGGCCACCGCAAGGCCGCGGGGCGGGCGGGGCAGGACGTGGGAGGCAGGAGGCGGTCGGCGGCGCTCGGGGCGTGGCAGCAGTTGGACGGGGCGGGGTTGGAGGGGGAGGCAGGAGGCGGACGGCGGCGTGGGGCGTGGAAGGAGGTGGGCGGGGCGCAACCCCGGTCATGACATTTCAGGGGCCTAGGGCGAAACTAGAATACGGGACCCTTTAATACAATCATCAAGATAATGAATATATAATATAGAATGTTACAACTGAACAACTAATTACATCAAAAATGATATCCATGTTATGTTATTTATAAATATTATTTGATGTTTTTAATTCATAGATGCAAAGTCACC